>NC_070583.1:7423402-8085902 GCF_027409825.1 Scomber japonicus
GGCGAGGAGGTGAGGTGCACACATACACACATGCATACACAAAACAGTGTCTCACACACACACATTTGCCTTTCCTTGCACCCCGAGCCTTTACTTACTTTGTATCCAAACCTGCAGGTCCGGTGCAGGTTGGAGAGGAAGAAAAAAAAAATACATCCACACACACACACACACACACACACACACACACACACAAATCCAAGTTAAAGGACAAAACGAATGCGCCTGCTGATCTCTTGTCTCGCTCCGCTTTCTCTCTTCCTCGCCCCTTTTTTCCCTCGCATTGTTTTCTCTCTCTTTTCAATCACATGCAGAGCTGGAAAGGAGGGAAGACAGGAGAGAGAAAAAAAAACACAAGAGAGAACTACAGACACACACACACACACACACACACACACACACACACACATACCCTCCTCCCCCAATATTAGTACTCTACCTCTTTCTCTCTCGATCTTTCTTTTTTCCTCCCCCCTCTGGCTCTTACTTTTTTCTTTTTTTTTCTTTTCTTCCCGTGTTGATCGGCAGGAGGAAAAACATTTCACCACAAAAAAAAAAAAAAAAAAGAGGGGTGGGTGGGGGTTGGGGGGACGGTTGGGGGGTGGAGGTGGAGGGGGGGATATCATCCATTAATTTGCCTCACAGCTGTAATCGCTTACAGCCAGAGGCCCACTTTTCCTCTATATCAGACGAGAGAGAGAGAGAGAGAGGTGAGGAGGGAGGGAGGGAGGGAGGGAGGTAGGGAGAGGTGGGGGAGGAAGAGGGGAGTAAGGTAGATAGTCCTCCTTTCGTTGTATTTTTCCACCTTGCCGTTGTCCGTTTTCCACCCATAAAACAAATCCTCTGCTCTCCTCTGCAGTGCACGCGAAAAAACCAAAAAAATCCACTCTTTTTTTTTTTCCAGGCTTTGCACTCTTTCTCTGTCTCTTTTCTGCGCTCTCATTCTCTCTCGCGCTGCCTCAAAGCACGGGCCGACATCATTCACACTATCCCTTTAGAGAGAGAGAAGGAGAGACAGATACAGAGAGAGAGAGAGAGAGAGAGAGAGAGGGAGAGAGAAGGGGCCATAGAAACATTGCTACATGATGTGCTTTGGCTTATAGAGGCTACATTTAATCTCCACTGGCTCCCCCAGGCTTTGGTATGGAGAGAGAGAAAGAGAGAGAGTGAGAGAGAGAGAGGGAGGAAGGAGAGAGAAAGAGGAGAGATGATGGGGGGAGGAACAGATGGAACAGAGAAGGAGAGTGACGACGTACAACCGACTGTAGGCTCAAATCAGCGACGGGGGCCCAGAGAGACTGGGAAGGGGAGGAAAAAAAAGGAAAAAAAGAAAAAGAAAAATCCCCGAGACCACACTGCCCTCTTGCTTTTCTTCATGCTCCCTCCCTCCCTGACTGACTGATCGACCGACTGTGTCTGCACCCCGGCTAATCTCCAATCCTCTTTGACTGCTGTCTGGCAGACGGCGCATTGTGCTGTTTTCTATCTCTATACAGCTGCAGTCGCAGGAGAAAGCCGTGCATCTGGATCTACAGCGCGCACCACCACCCCCATCCCCACCCCCACCCCATCCCTAACACACGCTCTCTCAAGCCGAAAAACACTGACGCTACCAGTTTTAAAATCTCCCCGGCTGTTGACGCACACGTGTGCTTACACACACACACATAAGCAAAGTGCAGCTATCCTCATTTATCACATGCTTTGTGTCCAGATAGAGCCAGTCGATGACGAGCCGCTAATATTAGCCTGTGAGAGCCCGCCGCCAAGCAGACAAAGGCTCACACACACACACACACACACACACACACAGAAAGATATACACACACACACACTGAGGCATGTACGCATACATACACACACACACACACACACATGAATGTGGAGTGATGTGGTAGAAAAGGTGCAGGAGTGCAGCAAACACAGGAGAAGAAGAGAAGAGGTTTCATGGCTGTGTGATATATAAATCCTCAGATTAATTAGATTAAAAGGCAGTAAAGCAGACTGCATCCACGTGGCCCATGATTCATGCGTTCAGGTAAATGACGGCTCATTGCTCATTGATTTACAGATCCCATTTCGGTCTCTTTAAACGTTCGTTATCTGCTGGTAATGGCCGGGAATCAGCCTGACCAGCCAAGTAGTACATCAAGAGAGACCCAGATCTGTCACGCCATCCCACGCGTCAGAGGAAACGCTAGCAAGGCTGCAAAAATAAGCACAACAGCACCTGAGCACCAGGCCTGCAGAGCCTGAGAGATAGACACCAAACATGCAGTCAGTGTGGACACGTGTGTGTGTGTGTGTGTGTGTGTGTGTGTGTGTAAACGCAGAGGGGCGGGCTGATTAGTGAGGATGGGTGCTCTTTGGATGGCCGCAGCACAGTCGATGCTGGTCACAGTGATTGATTGACATGTGTCACATTTGATTGATGGGATGGAGAGAATGGGCGTCAGGAGATGCAGAGGTCATGGGGGTTATCGCTATGGCAACTGTGATGATAATAAATAAAATAAGGGTTGGGGAAGAAGATAGGAGATTAGTACTGTCTTCTTACTGTATTAAGTTTGAGCTCTTATTTAGAGCTCAAACTTAATTTATTGACCTCAAGACAACAATGATCAACTGAAATAATGACTGGATAAGAGATTAAAACCAATTAAAAGTGCAGAAAGGCAGAAAAATGTAGGGAAAACAAAATCACTTCAGGAAAGTATTAAATAAATTCATCATCATCCTCACATTTCACATTTAACATCATGGTAGTATAGAAAACAAGTGGCAAAAATGCTAAATTGGGTGAAAAAAAGTGTAAATGTCATGCCGTACCATATAGACTCACACACACATATATAGACACACACGCACACACACCAGAAGGGCAAAAAGAAACAGTATTTGTTCATCAGAAACAGAGAAAAAACTAGGAAAAGAAGGAGAGAAAAAGGGAAAAAGAGGGCGAAGACAGACCGCATGAAACCCCACAAAGCTGGAGCTCTCACTTTCTGCTCTGGTTCAGATTAATGCATCGTGCCACACACACACACATACATACACAAACACACACAGAATCACTAAAAAACAACACACACACACGAGCGTGCATCTCACTTCGGGATAACCATGAATTCAACAACATCAGTCTTTTCTTATTTTCCATCATTTGCCAAGTCACCAAATCTGAGCCTGTCACAGCTGGACACTACACAGACTCCACCAACAGGGGGCAATCTTTTGCTCCTCTACCTAATACCTCAGCTGTACACACATACACACACACACACACACAGGTCTTGGTAGACAGGCATGCAGACTGCTGCCAGGCCTCAGTGTATAGTCAGTACTCTATATAGCATCAGAAGGCCGCTGCAGTGGAAGTGACAGACGCTGTGAGTCCTACAGAGGAAGCAAAGATTCTCAAATTTGTAAAATCACAGCGTTTAATGTGCCCATAATGTAAAGAGAGGAAAGGGGGGGGGGGGGGTCTCTGCTCGTAAAATGTCAGCTGGTGACTGAGGAAAGTTCATTTACAAGTTTGAAATTAAAACAATTCTTAAAAATAATTAAAGCCAGGATTTAAGCATGAAATAGACACTTTTTTTTTTGTAGAATGAAAGCATCTTATTTTCTACGTGTGTTCATGTTCAGTAGTTTTACTCTTCCTCCCTGAGTGTCACAATATTTCACATGTCACATGTTTTGACAGCAGTAGTTTCCACGCAGTCTGCATCTGCTGATTGGAAATATTATGACAATAATTGTTCAGGGTGACAAGTGATTTTACTGTCTGGAAACGGACTAGGATCTCACATCTCTTTTTTTCTCTCTGATATCCTTTACAAGCTGGTATCTGTCATCATGCTAGAACTACTAACAAAAGCAGCCAGACTTGTTCTTGTGCACAGCCATCAGCGTTAATGAGATTATCAATGGGCAGCTCCCAATAATAAAATGTCACATCAGAATGGAAATGAAGCAGCGTCTCCAACGGGTTTAAAAAGCTCTCACATGTCAGTGCTATCAGGTTTGATGTCTACCTGCCTGCTGCACATAGACCAACACACACACACACACACACACACACACACACACACACACACACACACAGATCTTACAGGTCAAAACAAAGACAAAAATCAGCTAATAGCAGAGCAGATATCATCCAACCAGAGTTGTCCAATTCTGACACAGTCAGTAACACAGCCATAGTGTTTTAGAGGTAAGTGATTAGTTGATTATCAGAAATAAACAAACTGTTTCCAACTTCTCACATATGAACTTTACAGCTTTTATAATGTGGAGAGTATTTGTGTTTTGGACTTCTGATTGGACAAAACTAGAGCCTGACTGATACTGAATGTTTGGGCCAATACTGATATTAAGGAGTGAAACCATATCTATATATATATGGGCTGATAATCTTATGTATTGATGATATATATAAAAACCCTTTTTTCTTTTTCAAATGTGGTTACTGTACCAATCACTTGTGACAATAATATGTAATGGAGGCTGTGACATTTTACAGTTTAAGAATAAACTTCATTTTTTAAAAATGACATCAGTGCCTTGAAACAGTAATCTTCACTGGGCATTTAATATGTATATGTAACTTGAATTAGGAAAATGATTAAATGTGGCCTATATGTGTTTGGAAAAAAAAAGGCAAATATTGGACTGCATGAACACCGACACCAATATATCTGTGATAGGTCAATATTGGCCGATAATATCAGTTGACTGATTATTGATCTGGCTCTAGACAAAACAAGCAGTTTACAGACTGGTAAATAATGAGATGCATGTTTCAACTATTTTATAACAATTTCTGGACCAAACAACCAAGCGATTAATCTGTAAAATACCCTCTTAGATGAATGGATAATAAATGAAATTATTAGTCTCACATCCCATAATAACACACACATTAAACGAGCCATTTCAACTCAGACAGCAGTAAAAGAAAATGAGAAGGAAAAGCTGAATGCTTCTCTTTAAAAACGTGTATATACATTTATGTCATGTAAAAAGGTCACATTTAACACTTGTCATATTCTATGTTCAACTCAAAACCATCAGCATGAGTATGAGTGTTGAGATCCTCCACAGATCATGTCCTAATTCACAAACACACACTGACACACAGGCGTCACAGACCCAACAGTGGAAACCAGAGCTGTTCTGCCCTCCGCTCCATCAGCAAACAGCCGGGACTGTTATTGACCCTGTGTTAGCGTAGCTCGCTTCACAACGCTGCTTTATATTGTTTTGTGTTTTTTTTCTGGCTTTTTTTTTCTTTTCTTCTTTTTTGGTGTGACTCCTGATAACATTGGATAGTATTGATCCAGCTGTGCAGAGCGCCCATGCGTACCTCAGGGAAAGCTAGGAGGTTGTACAGTTATCTCCTGGGGTGTAATTCTCAACTATACAACCTACTACCTCAACCTGGGAGCAAGCAGACCTGGACCTGGACCTGGACCTGGACACCAGGGGGTTACCACCATTTGAACTAGACAAGCCAGCAGCTCGTGGCTTAAAAAAACAGAAAAAAGTGGTACTTCACAATCTGAGGTTGATGCTCTTTGTCTGTAACATATTTGTACCCCATCTCAAAGCGATTCTAACAGTTTTCAGAGCCGCTCCAGCAGTGCCACTTTGTGTCTTAGATACAGTCTCCATACACAGAGCAGATAAACAAACCTCTCTCCAAAGCTGTTGCTGCTTCTTCTTCTAAGTCTTTGACGTCACTGACCCCTAAACACACACATCCGAACCCCAACCTCTTCCCAAATGTTGTTCCCTACCCTGTAGTTACTCAATTCCAACTGCTAACACATGGGAGGTAATGGTAAGTTTGTGAGGGAAAAAAAGCATCCCGACTGTCATTGGTACACATTCTCTAATTGGACGGATGTCTACTTCATTAACACTAGAAAAGGCCGGGCTGCAGACTGAAATAGCTCTGTCTCCTCATGAGCTTTTCAACAAACTGCAGCTTGAAATACACACAAAGAAAATGCTAGCTGTAATTATATTTTCTGCTTTTAATCGACTCATCGTTGGCCTTTTTTTTTTAACCCTTCAAAGCTCAATTACTTTCAAGGAACCCTGGAAGATCAAAGCCCAACTTTTTCTCAACTTTCAAATGAGTTATGCGAGAAGATTTCTGAGACATTGATGCACATTTTTATGGAGGTTTGGAATAGATTTGAAAAGCTTGAGAAAACCTTTTTGTTTCAGATTCAGGATTTGAACATGAAACCAACCTTCTGTTGTTGAGAACACAGCAGCAGTGCTGGTAGCTGTGTACAGAGAAACGGTTAACAGAGCTGCTGTTCTGCTGATGCTGCTCGGGTGTCGGTGGAGCTGCACAGACGCAGACCTGTAGATACAAGCTTGTGGTGTCAGTTAACACAAGTTCGGATCTACGGGTTCGGGGCTGCGAGCAGGTGACGTCGTGCATCCAATCAGCGTGACCACGTGGAAGAAACAAGACCCTTTAAAACCTTTTATACTCACAGCGTGCAACAAGTGTGCTCGTCTCTACAAGGGCAGCAGGAATCATTTCTAATGACAGGAAAACATTTATTGAAGCAGAGCTAGATTGTGTCTATTTGAAGTTCAATACAAAAACATTAGCATCACTTATTGCTGAAAATTAGAAACAATTACTCAGCCTAATATTCAACAAAAATGATGAAATCTCCTTTTCATCTAGTATTTGAATTTTTTAATGTCAAAGCAAAGAAAAGAGCAGCTTAGTCTATAATAATGTGAATTATAGATTATTGCCGTTAACTTTTAATAACTAAAATCAATATTTTAAAAAACAGCAGTGAAAAAGGACTTTCCCCTTCAATTATTAAACGTTCTTCACACACACACACTAGCACATATAAATACAAATGTAGCAGCTCAGACATCATCTTCATTTAAACACTCAACTCCTCAAATCACCATGATCCCACAATGCATTGCAGTACACCCTTAACCTCATGTTTAGGTCTGCTTACAGGTTATTATTGTACACTTTTCTGTGACTAAGAGAGAGTTACTTCAGTGAGTGATGGGCGGAAAAATCCAAGTAGCATTTTAAGAGGCGTGTGGCTGAGCTCAAACCAGACACAGGCAATATAAAAATGTTCAGAATAAATAGCAGGAAAATTCTCATAAAGCACAGTGCAGGAGTTTGCTTTCATAAATACATGCAGATATTTAACAGCACTTTGTCATGACTGTCTGAATATACAAAGATTTTAACAGAATTATTTTTTTACTTGTTTACTTTGTGGTGCTGTTGAGGTCAGCTGAATTTCTATGTTTCAATTCAATTTAAAGATAAAACTTTAAATCATAATAAAAGTTTGTTTTAATTAAATAAAATGGTAGATCTATTAACACAACTATATTCTACTAATTAGAGTAATATCAGAAATAAGTAGGTGATGTTACAGCTGTAACAGCAAGAAAACAACAGGAGTCACCTACACTTCACCAATATAAGAAAATATTTTTACAAATTTTATGATGTTAAAATAATTCTTTACAAGTTAACAACCTCAACAAAGTCAAATCCTAATCCACTCATTTTTTAAAACAGAACTAAGAAGCTCACAAAGTAAAAATGTGGACAATGTTTAGGGACATTTCAGCACATTCCTGTCTGATTTAAATAGAGCTATCACTTCACAGCCTGAGCAACAAAGTCAAACTTTGTCGAACTCGGAGATGAAAAAGAGAGTGAGTCGTCCAATTTCAACTTTCAGTCTCCGTCTGAAGTTGGCTTTCTCCTTCTCTCCCCTCTGCCTGAATTTAAATGAGATGTCTGACATTGAAGCTGTTGCCAAGTTGCTTAAAGTATGTCAGTGGGTCTTTGCCAGCGAGCTGAAAGACACCTTGAGATTGGCCCGAACAAAGAGGTCAGCGGGGCCCACAGCACCCTGCCAGCCAACACCGCCACCGCTGCACCGGTACCGTGACTGTCTGTGTGTGTGTGTGTGTGTGTGTGTGTGTGTGTGTGTGTGCGTGTGAGGAAGACTCAGAAAGCACAGGCAAAAAAAACTAAGACCTGCTAAAGGCCACCACCTGCATTGTTCAGTGCTGAACAGCGTCAGCGGGCAAACCCAGCGGCGCTACCCGCCCTGCTGGCTCAAGTCTACCCAGCAACAGCACTTATGTGTGTGTATGTATGATGGGTGGTGGTGGGGCGGAGGGGGAGAGAAGGAGGATAGGGGTGGAGGTTCAACAGAGGTGAAGAAGTGAGAGGTGAGGAAGTGGCATGTCGTTAGCACTTCATAATATCTAGCAGTGTAAACAGATATCCCCAGCTAGCCAACAGGTAGCCTTCAGTTTAGGCCCCTTTTCACCACAGCTAATATACAGTAAACATCAGAGAGAAACTGTGCAGCGGGACAAATACAGCAACCACACTGTTGAATATTCCGAGCCACAAAGCAAAGAAAAGAAGTGGAAAGAGAAGCAAAGCACATTGGTAGCAATTGATGACTTACCGATTTGCCTTTAAGTTTTTTGTTTCCGAATGTTTCTTTTCTCTACTGTGCAGGGCCTACGGTGCTTGGCAGAAGGTATAGGCAGTCATGTCCGCCGTGGCCCATCAAAAAACACAGCTCAAACATGTAACTACAGTAACAAAACCACCCCGAAAGAAGCTCGGGGGAGAGGGTGGGAAAAGAGTGAGACAAAAGGGAAAATAGCAAAAGGAAGAGAGAGAGAGAGAGTGAGAGAGAGGGAGAGAGAGAGGGAGAGAGAGAGAAACTGGTGGGGGGAAGAGACGAAGGGGGTGGAAAAAAAAAAAGTAAACGATAACAGAAAAACAGACAGGTTTTTTTCGTTTCTTTTTGGTGTTTTTACAATTTCGGTTTACCGCGCGCAAAGTAATAACTATAAATAAGAGAGGTAATCTTTCAGGCTGTAAAACCTCTGTGTTCTACAAGCTGCTTCCCTGCACTACGAACAAATGACAAGCAACATCTGTTTGTAAGAGAGCCAAAATCCCAGTCTTAAAAAAAAAAAAAAAAAAAAAAACTCGGAAAAAATTGGCTTGATTTTTCTTTCTTTCTCAGTCTTGAACTGCAAACTCTCTCCTTGCCTCTGTTTGACTCCCTCACTCGCTCAGCTGAATAAGGCAAAACAGAAGAAAAAAAAAGAGAGAGAAAGGGGAGTGTGGAAATTCAGCGAAGGGAAAATGCAGCCATGAAGCCGTCCTCCTGTCACCCCTGAACCTCTCCCCTTCCCTTCTTCTCCTCTCCCTTTTTTTCCCCTCCTCCCTGCTCACTCCTTCCTTCCTCTTCTTCTTCTTCTTCCTCCTCACACCCAAACCCCCCCCCCCCCCCACACACACACACCACCCCCCACAAAAGCGCAAGAGGGACAGTCCAGACCAGGTATAGCTACTACTCACTCAGCCCTTCTCTTCCCAAAACGCCTCACTACTCCGACACATAAACACTTGGACACACACACTTGTATCCTCGTCTCCCAGAGCGTCCCACACAGCCAGGAGCAAACTGACTGGCTGTGCATAGTACACACTCATGGATGCACTAACAAAGTGCATATACAGAAATACACACGCACAGACACACACGCACACACACACACACATTTCTTGGAAAGCTTCCCTGCACCAAAAACAAATACCAATCTTTAGTTAGCCTCAGCTGCGGATAGAAAAGAAGGAGTCATTTCAGGACTTGGCTCTGGTTTACCGAGGCACAGATACAGACCATTTCTCCGTATGCCTGCCTTTCACAGCTCGGGAGCAGCTCCAGATTCGACTGTATCATAATACTGCGAAAAGAGAGAGAGAGAGAGACAGAAAAAAAAGTCCTCTTGTCACTGATATCTTTTGATAACATCCAGCAGTAATAGGAGTGTGAGAGTGGCCGACATTCGGACAAACCAGAAATGCTCAACTTGTTTATCGTGTTTTTTTTTTTTTTTTTTTTTTTTCAGCCTCAGAATTAACAGGTAGGGTCGTGCAGTTCTCCAAATGTTGGTGACAGCACATGAGCTCTGTTCCATTGTAGGACGTAAGTGGGTGCCAAGTGAATCAATACAGCACTCAGAGACGGGGGAGACAGCTTCAATTTAAGCTGCAGGAGCAAAGAGGCATATGGTGCAGCGAGTTTACCCTGTTTTCCCAAATTAAATTCAGGTGGAAGGCAGAGATATGTCCTAGAATTCAAAACTTTCAAAGTTTAGCACAAGCCTGCTTTGTGCAGCTCTGACTGAGAGCTCCGTCCACAGAAAGCTGGTCTCACTAAAATTAGCTCTTTTCCTCCTTCATCTCTTTGGTATTCTTTAGTATGAAGCGTCACAGACTGGCTGTTTTGGTAAACAGGGGCATGCTGCATGCTGACATCACATTACAAGAATTCTGGGTATTCCAGTGTAAGGAATAGATTGCGCCAAAAATAAAATGTATCTACTCATCTGGGTTATTATGGACCCCATTACAGTTATGGGCAGAGACTAAAGACCCGCCTGCATTCTTAGCCTAATTATAACTACACCAAACATTGACCGAACCACAACCAAATCTAATCTTAACATATTTGACTTTATATTTAAACTCATGTTCTCATATCTCAAGGCTTTCACTGAGCTTAACCTTTTTTTAAACCTCATGCTGAAACCCAACTTTTCCAAATGAAGCAGCTTCGACCATATTTTTCACATCCTCGTGTCAATGGGTGAACAACCCTGGCTTGTACCTCCCGTTTATCATCATCATCCCATTCAGAGGCCAGTGTTGGTTTTTTTTTTCTAAAAGATGAGTCTTTTTTAACCACTCTTACTTGCTGTTCTGAAGCAATGTCAGAATCATCAAATACTAGGTAATCTGAATAAAAAATTAAATAATAATAATAATAAAAACTAAAAAAACAGAACAATGAAATATGTCAGTACCAACTAGCATCTTTGTGTGGATTGAGAATTAAGAGTTCAAGAGACGTTATAAATCATTGTGAGAGGTAGACAATAGGGAATCTGTAACCACATCTCTAAGGACTTCTTTTATACACAGCTATTTCACATTAACAATTATGCTTTGTGGAAAAGAACTTTTTCAACTGGTTATAGGTCAATATATGTGCATCAAATAAATAATAATAATAATGTGACTACAAAATGGCACAAGTTGAATTTTAATTTTCAAGCCTAGAATTAAAAACTTTTCAGAAGCCCAAACCATCTGTTGAGTCTGTTTTAGCATTAGCATTAGCATGCACGTAGTAGGAAAACATGATGGTGCCTTCAATGTAGTGTCTCAGTCATATAGTGAAAGATAGATACAGTTATGGTGAAAGATTTGGATTGTGGACGTCCAATATCAATCAAGCTAGTGTTATCAAACCATGCAGAATCTATGCCATACACTCCTCTGGTGTTGTGAACTTGTGACTGACTTGACGGTTAGTAGTTCATCATCACCAAATCTATTTGCCTTTTTTATCCTTTGTTCTTCTAATCTCCAAGTACTGATCCTGGCTTTGACATAGCGACTCGGTACAACCTCGAGCACACAGATAACCAGCACAAAGTTTCCTTCATGGAATAAATAACAAATGAATGCCTTCAAGTCAAAGTGGATCCCCACTATAATCTTGCTGTAATGAAATTTCACTGTGTCAAACCTTTAGCCTGAGTTGGGCTTTATAAGATGTGTTTGCTGGAGTGATCGTAATCCCTTCGAATTGCTTCTCATACAGAGCTGAAAGTGTACCATGCCATTTCATAGATCATAGATTATGGGTTCTGCCTCAAACGCACCTGATGAACTCAGAGCTGAGTTTTACTGTGTTGGCCTGTTACCACGGCTGGCTGTTCTCTCTCTGCAGGCTGTCTACATGCTTCTTTACATGACTTGAAACATTATAGAATGATTAGTTGAGCGGTAGTGTTTAAAGACCTCCGGATTAATCCTCCTCCAGTTTTTAATTCAAACAGCTCCCTGTAATCTAATCTCCATGCAAATGAGGACTCTATAAGTTTGCTGTTTTACATTTTTGTCAAAGTTTACTGGCACTTTCTTTGATGCAGCGTGAGCGGCTTGTCTTCTGCATCTTCAGGCGCACAATATCACCGCTTTCCAAAAATTCAGCGTCTCTACCCTTTCCATCTTCTCTCCTCTCTTCTCTCTCTCTCTCTTCTCCCTCTGTCTGATATTCTGCTCACGCACAACTGCGGCAGCCCTCCTCCAATCGCTGGCATTAATCCACACCTCAGACCCCACAGACACACTGTCTGCTCTCCCACAATGCACCTCAACTCCAAAACTTTCCCAGACACATTTGGCCTTCTCTCTATCGCTTACCTCTCCCTCCCTCTTCAGCCCCTTTTCTTTCAGCCGCTCTCCCCATGGCTCTTCATCATCCAGTTTCATTTGCTCTGCCTCTTTCTTTCTCAAACTCTCTAAATTTCCCCTTTCTTTCTCTCTATTCAGCCACTGCCTGTCTGACAAAAGTATCTCCTAATCTTCCCCAGAGTCCATTTGACACAAAATGGCAGCACCACAACCGACCAATAGTGGTCGTCCCTTAAACATCAGAGAGTAGCGGAACACTCCGCCTTAGTTTTTTTTTTAAGTTTTAGATTTGAGATTCTCAAGCATGTTCATGTCGTGGACCCCCATGCAGACCCCCATGCACATTCATTTACAAGGATTTGTGCAAACCTGGGGCACAAAACCGAACTCTCTAGTTCTGATCATTAGAAAACAGATTTTACTGCATCTCTACATCCGGGTCTTGTTTGGTTGATTTTCCTTCTTCCCCCAAATCACTAAATTTTCCTCATCTTTATTAGATATAATTGTCCAAAAATGGCCATTATGACATTGATTCCAGATATTTTCAACACAACTGTTTTTTTGCACAACCTACAACATCAATGCTAAATTGTCATCTTTCGTGACAGCCTCAAAAGGAACAAGGGCTTCTTTCTTTGCCATGTTGCACTGACATTCAGCAGAAATCCCATAAAACATGAAGCAGAAAGAGCATTCTCTCCACCGCAGCAGCCTCAACACACCAGAACATGATGCAGCTACAAAAGTTCTGTGTCGAAATGTACAGTAAAATAGATGAGGCAGGCTAAAGTAACTTGACCTCCCCAAAACTCCAAATACGCTTCAGTAAAGTTATTCACTACTAAACACAATCCAGTGAATATCATGTTAAACTATTTTTAATGATTGAAACCTGTTAAGTGTTCCTGGAAGACGGGGAGGGCAACGACATCTTTTCAGAACGGGAGTTGAAAGGATTTAAAATTGGAAGCCAGAGTGTATTATAAGAGCATAGGAACTAGGAAGAGATACCACTCATGTATTTATTAAAGGAGGATCACAAAAGAAAGTCATAAAAGCAGAGGAGAGAACCCGCTGAGGACCACCGCAGAATGAATTTATCAATTGTGTTCCTAATCTTCGTCGGGATGCCAAGCTCCTTAAAATTCTTGTACGGCACGGTTACTAATTTATTGCACGGTCACTAATTTATTCTTTGGCAATCGACTCCTTGGAAAGAAAAGACCCTCTGCAAAGACCACTAATCAGCATCTGTTGGCTTGGACGGGTAGTCTCTCCTCTGACAGTGCTTTCCTCATAAGGGTTTTAACGTTTATCTGTGATCTCGTTTGGCTCCGGTCTTGGGAATCTCTCTGTTGCTCAAGGGAAAGACAAAGCTAAGAGGATTGAATTTGGAGCTAGTGGCAGACATGATGGGAAGTGTGGAGAGACAAAACTGGAATGAGTGAGTCCTCTTGGTAAAGATTCGTCCAGGATGTATTGAGATGTGATTACGAGGGAACTTTCATCTCCCTCCCACAGACGCTATATTCAGTTGGGCAGAGGTTGACCAGTCTCATTGTCAAAAAAAGCGTAATGTCACTCTACATCATTTTCAGGAAACTATTCTGAGCCGGATGGTTAAAAACACCCAAGAGTCTCTGGGTATTACACCCACATTTGGCGATTCCGCAACTCACGATTTATGTTCGGTGTCATTGGAAAGTAGAGCGCCCTGTATAGTGAGGCGGAATGTTGAGGGTGTGGAAGTCGAGGTGGATTGCAGCGTTTAACGAGTCCGGCTTTTGTTCAGGAGACCAGAGTTCAAGTCCTGTCAAAGACCTGTAATCAACATTTGTCTTTTTATTACTGTAACCACCATCCTTCCCCTAAATTCAACCATACTGTTAGATGCCTTGTGATTTTTTAGAGTGCAAGAATGACAAAAACACCACAGCACTGAGCAAAAAACGTCACTGAAAGCAATCAGCGCTTTTGTGGAATCATCTAATATTGTTGTCTGGTGCTGAGGTAGGGGAAAAAAGTCAGAAACAGCAGTAAGAGTGCAATGCTAAGTATCAAACTCCAATACTTTCACCCATTTAGCTGTCTCCCTTGTTTCCTCTCATGATACTATCTAATAGAGGTAGAAACCTGTCAAGTACCAAACGTGAACATGAAGGCTCACTCCTTTTTCTTTGACTGACTTTTCTTTGGTCAGACAGTTTTTTGGAGCATTTTATTAAGTTTTTTCATGGTTGGCTTGACAATATTCCGACATGTTGGCTTCTTTTGTTACAGACAAAGAGCGTTTCATTAGAAGACTGAAAAAAAAGTCTGGTGTCAGTACCAAAAGTATTGTTTTCATTTTGGCTTTAACTTTTCACTGAAACACAGAATACAAAACATATGAATTGATATCATTTAGATATAATGTTATACAAGCAATCTGAGTCAAATCAGTCATATTGCAGTTGGATGTTGACTTCATGATGTCTGTATTTACCCAAAATTCAGTATTGGTCTCGTATATCGGCAAACATCGGTCTAACTCTGCCGCCGAGCCTTTTGTTGTTTCCTTTTGTTTCCTCCATCGTACCAAACGCTCCCTCGTTCTCTCCTCCTCCCCCACCCCACCCCTCCTCACAATCCCTTTTGCCCTCCTCGCCTTTCTTCCTCTTCTCTCCATCTCTCTGCCCGCCCCGCCACCCTCCGCTCCCTCTCCCCCACCCCCACCCCCACCCCCCCCTCTCTATGTTTGTGTCCTCATCTGACCCTGCCTGGCCTGAATCGCTGTCGGTGCCCATTTGGATCGGGCACAGCTGGTGTTGCCGCTGAAAGCTGAGTGCCATTACCGATGCTGTCTGCCTGTCTGTCTCACACACGTCTTCATAATGATATTAGCCCCCATTTCTCCTATTTTTAAAGCTTGATTTTGCTACTATCCCTTACTCCTGCATGTTCTTCATTGTCTTTGTGTATCCTTTTTTTCCTCTTTTTTTTCTCCACTACCATAATGACCAAATCCCTCCGAGGGGGATCATTAAGTTTTATCTTATCTACGCCGCCACTGAGGAAATGCGCCGAAATGACTACAGAATCACATGCAGATACAAATAATAAACATGTCAGCCGTTTCAGAGATACAAAAAAAAAAAGTGTGGATGAGAGGAAGGGGGCATTTGTGCTCCTCTCAGTCCAATCAGATGTCACGGGTCGATAAAGACCAGGAAGTGGTGAGAGTGTGTTTGCAGCGGATTGGCTGGCGCCGCAGCAATGGCTCACTTTGTGCCAGTTGCCGATAAGCTTATTGAAAGCAAAGGAACTAAATCAAAGCCTGCTATGCAGAGCAGAGCGCCGTAGAGAAGTCCTGATAACACTATTTGAAGCGGTGCTCATAAAAGCATGAGACCAATGAGTATGTAATAACTGTTCTAATCAAATGTAATATTTAATGAGGCATGCGGAGTGTTTTTGTGCATTGATACAGGTGATTACACTGTAAAACACTCATCACTCAGGATTGTTTCAGCTCTCAAAGGAAGAAGCTGAACCTCTCACAGTCTCATTTTGGGATCTTTCTTGTACAGTAGCATGTTACAGACTTGGAAAAGATGCTTGTAAATGACAATGACTTTGTTTATTATGATGAACAAAGAGACTGTGGGGCTTCAGGCGGTCTTGAGGCGAAAAATTCAGATTTTTGCACCACTGCACGGTGAGTAGTGACACACTGAGCTGGCTGTTCGCTTCAGCGCTCGCAACAGTTATCAAGGCCGTCACACGATAAACTAGAGAGAAGCCTCAAGTTTATTTGGCCTTTTCCACAAAGGAAGAAAGGAAAATAAAAAATAAAACGGGAGAAATAAAAAATGATAATGACGCTGACGGCATCAGTGAACTCTGACTTGTTGTTACAGTGCAGATAAACTCCACTTATGGGTCACATTTCCACATCAATTCATTCTCAAAAGAAAAAAACCTAAATAAAATATTGAGCTGGAGGCCACAGAAAATGTATTAAATTAAAGTATTTCATTTCTTTACACTGTATATGTTCACTGTAACCTCTCATGTGTTGCTCAGGTCATGACCAAAATACTACATGATTTATAGATTCTATTTAATATCTACATTTCATACTATTGTACTGATACCAGTTGGATTGTTTTATGTTGGCTGCTGAATGTGGAACACGCAGACATAAACAGTTAGTGGTGAATATCATAACAATAACAGAAATAACTATATTTATAAAGCTATATTTCTTTGAGACTGGTTGTTGTGCACATTCACATTGTTTTGCAAGGGTCATGAATTTCAGCTTCTTCTTTTTTTTTTTCGACACAAGAGCCTGACAGCAATATGAAGGTCACAAAATACTGAAGAGCTAAATAGAGACAATTTACACTGATTGACAATCAGTTATTTTATCACGTCTGAAGACTTGTGAATGTCAGTCTCGTCAGGAAAAAAGAAAATGGATTTACTGTCACCGTCTATTTAACGCTAAAGAAAAAGCATGATTGAGGACTCATTATTTTTAGAAGAAATGAACTAAAACAAGATCAACAGAGGAGGATGACTCTGGCTGGATAATAGCTGAGATTGAATGAAGAGGCAATACATGACTCATAATACTAAACTCATAAAAGAAGCATCACAATATCAATGTTTTCATTCTGAACCTGCTGAGCTGCCGTCGCCTGGAGTTGAAAAGGACCCCAGAAAAGAAAACAGTAGCTGTAACTAAGCCGATTACATTCCACATTAATATCTGTGGAGAACCATTTTTAAAGTCACAACAATAGAGATTTGTGGGTTTTTTTATTCTCATTATTTTTTTGTGGTTGTTGCGGTGTTAGCTGGAGGATCCACAGCCCTGTGGACAAATCTGCCTGTGAGCAGAGTCATGCAAAGCACTTTTTTTGAAGCGGCTGCGTGGAACCAATCAAATTCCGGACAGAATTTTCACCACCGTCCAATCAGACCGCAGGACTTTAAATCAATTTTGAAAGCAACTGCAGGTTGAGGTAGTCTGGGAGGCCGTTCCACTCATTGTGATGCTGATGTAGCGTACTGCAGCACATGCTACGGTATGACAATGAGAGCTGCAGGTTGTAGTCTGGCCCCACCGAGACCCTGAGATCTGCTACCACTGCCTTCCTGCTCTCATTTCAATACAGCAGTCACACTCCACACACCTGCACACTCCACACCAGCATGCCTATTATTCTAATGACTAAAGGAGATTTCTACCTGACCACCAAAATTCAGTCATTTTCAAAAGGCTGATTTAGGACACATTTATTTAATTGCTAAAAAAACCCAACCTAAAATAAAAGCATTGTTTCAGTGACACCTTCACAGTTGGGTCACATCCCTGTAACCAATCACTGAAGCCAACAGTAGACTTCTACAACACTGCAACAAACTTCAGCCACAGGAGCGTTATAAAAACAAGACATTTTATCACTTTGATTATGATTAAAATTCTTTAATTATGGTTACAGCACATGACACACACACACGCAACGTCCCTTGTTCCAGTCTCTATGCCACAAATAATAAAAAGTAAAAAATGCCCCAAGAGTCATTTCTTTTTCAATTCTTTAAACGTCGTAAAAAATGTCATTAAAACAAAGTAATACTTTAAGACTGGGTTGTGTTTCATTACTCTTTAACTCTTGAGAATATTTTTAGTGCTTTTGACTCTTTTTTTTTTCTAGCAGTAGCTCACTTAATGATGCCTGTAATGTGTCGCTAACGGGAAATACAAAAACACATAACGCTATCTGATTAATACCATGTAGTTGAGTCAAGTAGGTAAATAAGTGAGTGATGCATGATTAAAACTCAGCGGAGCAGCTGAGTTGTTGAAATAACATTTCATTCTTCTTTTTTTTTTACACGTCAATTTGTGTTCAACTTGAAATGAATGAGCTGTACCTTGTGTCATTGTTATTCTCAATGCCGGTAGTCTTGATACAGTATATGCATTCCTGAGCCCTTTTATTCATCCTCTCATATCATTTCATCTTTAATTCATATTCATACCATATATAAATGTTGAGCTCTTACTGTCTTTTGTAATGTTTAACTCTTACTATTGGCTGCTTGTAAAGGTGGTAATAGACTCAGGTTGTGCATATACCATAACTCCAATTGAAAAAAAAACAACAGTAATTGTCATTAACAGCAGTGTCTGAAGGCAGAGGCAATCAACATGTTGTTACTATTAAATCCCTGTGTGCCAACACAGACTGTTTAATTAGACTTTCTAAAGCGTCTTGATTGCTCATTCAGTAAAAGGCATCTGTGTGCTGCAGTAGGTGAACACAGTTGAGTGGATTGGGAAAACAGTTACCAGTTACAGTATGATACCATCAAAGTAAATGGCTCATTTTAGTAGCTCCCTGATGTAAAGTACACCAAACAGATCACACAGGATAAATCAGGCTTTTATATCTCCAGTGTGATGATATGATGGAGAATAGACATGTTTACTGTAGCTGAATAACACATATCCATATCAATATGCTGTATTGTGCTTACTGTTTCAAATTATAGACACACTGTGAAGACTAAGAGTGTCATATTTAAAACAAGAAAAAAAACCCAATTCTTTTAATGTGTATTACTTTTTAAGTATATTTTCAATATTATAAAAATAAGTTGTATTATATGTGTAAACTGTGGAATACTGGCTACTAGTTGCATTGATTCCCCTCATCAATAAGATAGTGAGATGGTGTTGAAAGCAAGAAGAACTTCTAAGTGAACCTTGAATCAAGATTTTTATTTTAAATGAAAATAATTCTGGTTTAATTCTACTTTTAATGAGCCGGATTAAAGCATAGGGTTAATTCTTCTTTTTTAAATCAAGGTTATGTTGGGTTATTAATGTTGTACATCGTTAATGCATCATAATAAACAGTGAGGCTTTTTTAGAGTTTTTGCTGAAAATATTACACATGGGACATTTTTTTCATTGAATTCACAGTAGAGAAAGCTGGGATGAAAACGGAGAGGATTGACATGCAACAAGGATCGGCAGGTGGTATTGAACAGAGGATGTAGAGATTACATGGTGCGTGCCTTTGACCACCAGGCCATGAAGATGCCCGCTGAGTTTTGGTTCACTTTCTATGAACAAAAAGGAGAATACCTGGCAAAGAAAAGTATTGTCTTAGAAGCAACACTCTGATATTTTGGCAGCCATATTGCAAAATTTGACCAATAACCTTCCCAAAAGATAAAAGCATCCAGTCGTGAACAATTTGAAGTTGATAAATGAATTATTGCTTTTGAAAATGAGCGACTGTGACTACAGAAGTTGTGATTATGACTCGAAACTTTGAAGGACAAACCGAGGAGCGATCGAAGGCGACATAAATGACTCTTTTCTCTCAGAACTAAATGTTATCCAGTATCTTCTAAAAAAAATACCCTTTTTTTTAAAGGATTTTTGGGTTACTTGAAGTACCCCTGCCCTCTTCCTCTCCCTCTCTCCTTCTCCCCTCTCGTTCTGTCGTTTCCATTTACCAGTCCGCCATAAAGGACAGCCACTGTGAGCTGACAACCTGGCAGCCTGCCATTCGTTACTCTGCCAGTCGATTTTTCTGCCACTCCCCAAACACCTCCCCCCCCCCCCCCTCCCCTCCACCCCCTCTCTCTCTGCACCCACCACACCAATACCCATCATGCATTTGTCAGACACTGTCTGGGTGCTGCTGCTGCTCCTGCTGTTGCTGTGGAGTTGTGGCATGAATATGAGAGAGAAAAACGCTGCTTTTGTTCAACCTTATGTTTTAAGACATGATTGGTTTTATTGCTTTAAAGCCTTCGGTACAGGCAGTTTCTTAAGTACTGCCTGTAAAATGAGTACAAAAGCCTGCTGATATGTAACTGCTAAAACCCACGACTTGCAATACCGGCACACATGGGAAGATAGAAAAAAAAATACCAACAACAATCAGTGGCATTGGCATTCATCAGAAAATACAATGTGACATTTGGGCTAGAAATTCCAGGGTGCCAGCAGCTATAGGGAGTCTGGCATTGACCCAGAGAAAGAAGCACAAAGAGACATTTCTGATTGTCAGATAGAAGACATTGAGGCAATGTCAAGGCTAGAAGAAAATAAGACGGACAAGGCGCTCACACAAAGGAGGCAATCCTTGTCCTGCAAAATGGTCCAAATGAATGTGTCACCATCTTCTTAACATGTGGAAGATGGTGACATGTGCTGTGTGTCTCTAGCTCTGGATGAGCGAAGGACAGTACTTCACAATTCCTGCTGAAAGGTTTGCCCAAGCAGCAGATGTCTATCATGGTTGGGAGAGCTTTAACGTTGGCTGTGATGGTCTTCATTCTCCATCTTCTGGGTGTTATGTACCATGATAGGAGGCCATTATGTTCTTTACACACAAGCTGTGTTATGTGTCATAGTTGACCTGGTTAGCTTAGCTACAGTAAAAATAGCTGCAATGTTCTCAGTACAACTAGTGAGTCATCCAATGACAGTACCACCACAGCCCTAGATGGATTTGGTGGCTGTATTGATGTTTTACAGTGGAGATGTCTATGCTAGATGTGTGTTGTTGAAAAGGAGAAGATGACTTGTTTCATGTTATCTTCACTCTCAACGATCTCTACCAGCATCATGAACTTATAGGAGAAAACAGAAGCAGCCTCATTTGCTTGTAATCTGCAACCTCACAACGACATGCCACTGAATTCTATATACTGGTCCTTTAGGTGTTTCTCTACAACATTAAAGTTTGACACTCAAAACTTTACTTCATCAGGATTGTGTGGTTGTAGTTTTACATTACATTTGCAATGACCAAACAGCTACGATCCAATTCATATTCAACAGTTACTAAATCCTGATTGGTTGCCGCATTGGTGACATTTTTCCCAACAGAGCTGCCACGCCCACTTTAAAGCAGTAGGACGAGCACCCAGAAAAAAGCAGAAAGAAAGAAAGGCATTCAGAAATCTGTAATGTGAAAAAACCCAAAATGGTCCTAACTATGTCTGAAAATTGCGTGATTATGTTGGATCACTTGCTATTGCTCATGTTAAGAAAATAAACTAAATATGAAAATAACAAAATGAGAAAGGACTTGTTTTGTGTGGCCTTAATTGAATGAAAGTCCCACTTTATGCATCTACTCCTATCTTGGCACCACACATTATTAGAACATGTAGATCTTATTTTAGTTATTCTTCTTAGCTGATACTTGGCCAGTATTAACATACATTAACCATCTTAGCTTCATACGATGCATGTTACCAACATACTAACTTACTTCATGTATCAGTGGTGTCTGTTGATCCCTGAAACACGATTTCAAATCACCTTTGCTTCGAAATATCAAGACTCTGAACCCTTAGCTTCACTTACACAAAAAACCATCGACTCTATTCAGAGAAGATCCCAAAAAGGAAAGGCAATAAATCAAATCCTGCGTCAAAAACAGTCTGCGGCATAGACTGTAGCCTACGTCATTATTTTGGCAAAGATTTCTGGCACAACAACAAATACCTCTCTGGGTGAAGACCCTATCACTGAAGTTGCTAAATCACAATTTCACCATTAATGGTGCATTATTAATTGTAAGAGCCCTCATAATGAGCGCCAATCTCTGTGAGCGGCCTCCTTCGTGTATCCAAATCAGGTCTGCTTTAATCAGACTGTGATACAGCTCAATACAGTGGGAGATGTGACTTAAGTCTTGCCAGAAAGCCCTCCCTGCAGAGTTTCATTACAGCAAAAGGGGTGGCCTTTGCTAAATAAAACAAAGGCGAAGGAGATAAAAAAAGAAATAACACATGGATGGCTACTTATTTAGTAATGAACTCGAATGCTGTGGGGCTCCTGCTCGGGAACACATGAAAAGATGGTACACATCTGTATGGCTTAGTGGAAGAGGGACAACGGAGAGAACTGGGATATGTTAACATGCCTTTCAATAGACTTTGTGTTATGGATGTTTAATGTGTGTATTCCTGACAATCATTTAGCAGTTTATGATAAATAAAACGCATTTTGTGATTATTAGTGAAATCTGTCTGCCAAAAGCTCTTAAACCCTTTATTTGCAATCATGATACCCTTAACTCATTCATGCCAATAGGTTGTGAAACCACTGAGGCACCAAGGGGGTTTGTAAGTTGGCAACATGTTCCACTGCAAGTCTGTGATGTTTACATGTATGACTTAATCCCAGTATTACTCCTTCCATCAGCTCATGCAGCATCTAATAAACATACACAGGCATTTTATGAAGCATGCTGCTTTTTTTTTTTATTCAGCATGGAAAAATACTGGCTAATAAAATTCCGAAGTGTATAGCGTTGATCTATGTGTGCATAGGTTGTGTGAGGACACAGTGTAATTTACAGTATGCTGCCCAATCCTGAGCGGAGACAGCCAGGAAGAGGATGCCTGGCCCGGCAAAGAAACATGCCAGGAATTTTTTTTAAAAAGCAGCAGCACCAGATGTAGGCAAAGGGGGGGGGGGGGACTGCAGTAACTTATAGAAAAAGAAGTATAGGGAGCTATTAAAAAAAAAGGGATAAGCCTTCTGGTATGAAAGAAACAGAAGACAGAAATGGAGAGGAGGGGAGATAGAAGGGCAAACTGTAAGTGAGGTACAGCAGGGAGGCAGAGGAGGACAGGGGGAATAGTAGAAGAGGAATTTGAGACCAGAGGAAGGGAGGAGGCAGGTAGGCAGAAGAGAAAAGGATCATTTTAGTTTACAGATGACTTCATGGTTCTCATTTGACCAACCGGATTTACCATAGTTGAGCGTACTCACACTTTCCTAACTTTTACTTTCACCTCCAAAATAAAGTGATCTAACCCTAACCCTGTCATCATATTTACAACCTGTCTGATTGTTTGACTGATTATGTTTGTCAATGTTGCCACGTTCCCAGATTTCAGCAAATATTTCAGCTAAGTATCCCCATGAATTACATCCATATTACTGTCCCGCACCCTTAAGATTTACGTGCAGTGCCAACTTTCAGTGCTTGTGCAGGAAGTTGTGTGTTGTGAGGCAGAAAGTAAGGATTGGGAAGGTCTGGGGGTGGATGGGCATCTTACTTTTATGCAGTAGACAGAGCAACAGAGTTAGAGTTCTTACACAGACCTAACCTCAACCAAGTTTAGTTGCTTAACATTTACCATACCTTAAAAGAGTAATCCAACATGCTCACAGTGGATGGTAAAGCTAAAAATCAATGCAGCACAACCAGAGACACTGTCTTATCCTTTCTTATAAAGGTGCCAGCTGTTAACCTAGCGCCTTACATTCAATTGTAGCTAAGGATACTACTGAAGTTCTTCATGCATACCACTTTTAACCTGGCTGACACAACTGTCAAACCAGATGGTTTTGTCATTGTACAATGTATTTGTATTGGATTTACAGTTTTTACTTAATGAAAAATGACCTTTGTCCTTTTCTAGCTCTGCCATTTTCTCCCATCTCACTGGGCAGACAAGTGGTAAAATGAGAGGTCTGGGCAGCCAGTCTCTGCATTCAAGCTGTCTTAGCTTTAGTACTGTATCAACATAGAGCTGGTAAATTGGACATGTCAGCAGAGCAGTGGGCTCTCAGTGCTGATGTCCAGTACTTGTGTAGGCCAGAGGGAATCCAGACAAAATGACGCATCCATTCAGTTGAATACACAAAATGGAGCAATGCATCATTCTAAGCCCATAGATAAATGATAATTAGCTCTATAATAAATATGTAATCAATTAAACTGCATCGCATCTATAATTTCAAAAGTGGACAATGTTGAATAAAAGGTTGATATCAGCCATTTATAAACGAAAACCAATTCATCACTAGAGAGCATCCTACAACTGTGCTTGTTCTCCAACTGTGAATCATTTATCATGTGAAGTACTAGCGCTTTCTCTCTGGTGCATTTGGCCATATGGGAACATTGTGATGCACTTTATTTCATAGACAGATTATAACGGGTGAAGGATGAAGGCAGAGACAGGAAGGAGGAGGGGGAACAGTGCTGTCTATGACTTCCTCAAGCTCTTTGAGCCCTCAAGAAGAACAATGATTTCTTCCTCTGAATTCGCTGCAGCACTCCAGCACAGGCAATACCGCTGAGAGGTGTTTGGCAAGGAAAGATGGGGGAAAGAACACATTAACGTCCATAGAAAGGGCTACATGGAGGAAACTGCTATCCACTCAATGCGCGAGAACCATTTGCTGACAGTAAAGATTAACACAATGTTGATGAAAAGTATATGTGAATCATATTGCTGAACTGAGTAGAAGATGAGACTATTCAGAGAGACAAATGTGCAAGGCAACACAAACAGTGGAGGTCGAAGTGTGATATTAGGAATAGCTACATGTCATTATCTTTAATCTACATTATGTCTTCTTTCTTAAATATAGTTTTGTTTAAAGGAGACAGAAGAGAGGCAGTGAAAAGATCTAGTCTCAAACTACACAAAAGTCTATCTTGTCTGCCTCAATAACAAAAAGAGGCAGAACAACACCTTGGGTCAACATTGTTTGAAAATGTATGACTTGAAGAAAAATCATTTTCTCATGTGCCATGGTTAAGATGTGGTTATCTAAAGGCACGCCAACCAATGTGGTTTATATTATAATGGTCATGGTTAAAAGAAAAACTACTTGGTTAGGGTTAGGAAGACTGTGGCCATGGTTATGAGAAACCAACACTGACTGTCACACACTTTCTTAACCCATCCACCCACCCTGACCACCTCCTTGATACTTGTGCAAAGTGGTACAAAGTCTTGGTACACAGGAAGTGACTTAATAAAACTAGAATGAAACCCTAAAGGTGTTACAGGACTGATTTTCCACCCCAATTTGCTATCAGTCAATTATTGAACAATAGTTACAGTGAGTAATTCAACACAAATGTTAAAAGTCCAGCAGGGGTCTTATAATGCGGTATAAAGTAAGATAGTGCAGGTTGTGGTGTGGATTGATGGATTTGCCTTTTACATGGTGGCTTTCCCACTTATCAAATCTTTAACTGGTGGTTTTAGTTGCCTTTAGTTCAGCTGCCATATGCTTAAAATAAATCAAAAAAGACAGTCACTTTTGGAAATACAGTAGCTTAGATACAAATACCTTATCAAAGGGGGTTAGTACATCAAAGATTCATCATGCAGTTTTATCATGGGTGAGAACATTTCTGGCATTGTTGTTCCAGCACTGCTAATCTCTGAGCTTCCTATGAGGGACTCCTTTGTATTCAACAGTTGGCCTGTAAAGCTAGAAACTTAATAAGAAATATTGTGGTGGAATCCTTCAAGATAATGGGCCTGCAAGCTTGAATCATGTTCCTCCTCCCAGACTATTTAATTTTTTTTAAATTCCCTCCGTTTTTCCCTCCTCCATTTCTCAGATTTAACCTCCATGGAGCTTCTGCATGGACGCGTTGGACTCACGCTGGATCCTTAGTGTTCTCCAAGTGGGCGTGGGCTGTTAATACCCCCCATCGTACACTGCCTCTGTGCTTTCTCTCAGGGAATACCACTGGCATGAGGTAAGGAGTCTTTGTACTGTACAGCACCTTTGGGCCACACATACACACACACCAGGTCACGTGGCACCTATGCTTTGTTTGTATTGTGAAGATTTTCTACCACTTAAGAGCAGATTAAAAGAGAGAGGCTCCAGCTTTAGGGGTTTCATAACAATGTCATATGAACATCTTGGTTGGCTTCACAAAGAAAGACTTTGACTAAGGTGCAAATCTAACAAACTTTTGAAACTAAAAACAAGGCAAAATAAGTTAGAACTCAGATCTGCCTTGTGGACGGATTTAATGTCTCCAATAACATTTTACTGTGCAAGTTTGATAATGAGCATTAACAGATTACTCGTTACTGCTTTTTCTCTTTAAAGTGCACCATATTACTACTTGTTTAACACCACTGTTAGCAAACCACAAATTTAGCAGTTTTCTCTTTTTTTGTCAATTGTCTGCAGATGCTACTGACTGTTAGCTGTCAGCAGGCTTGAATGTAATTAAGAGTTTTAACTTTTTAGGCTTGGTGTAAGTTTTTACTTTTGTCTAACTAATTACACCAATCCAAGAGCAAAATCTAAGTCTGGTTTAATTCGACAGTCCAGTCTTCGTTGAACTAGCCTCTGATTGGAAGGTTGTGTGGGTGGTTCCATTAAAGCCAGTGATTTTCTCATGTTTGTTTGAGCCAGTATTCAGAATCGATGAATTCTGTACCTCCAAGGTTGAACTCCTACGTATTGGTGCATCATGTGTGAGCTGTCATGGATAAATAATAAAAATAATAATAATAATATATTTCATTTGTAGAGCACTCTTCACTCATAGTGAAACTCAAAGTGCTGACTATGCCACAAATGTCAAAAGGTAAGAAAGAAATAAAAAGCCAGAGAGATTTACAGCCATTGAAAATGGTGAAGGTTACCTTTTATATGTCCTCTTAGCCTTCAACTGCAGTCTTGATTACAGCTGTGAAGAGAAATAATCGAGTTAGAACAGTCAAAGAACAGAGAAACCCACAAAGTTTCATATCTTATTCCCTTTGAATACCCCAAAACTCAATCACATCAAGTCATATGCATATGGAGGGAACATTTGGATTTTACTAATGAGATACTGACAGATTATATTAGTATGGGTTGGCAATAGAGACAAAGAGGAACACGTTTGGATTGTGATGAAAGGCAAAGATGATGACCGTGGGTCCTTGTATTAAAACTCCTTTCAGGTGTTTAGACGCACTTGACCTTCAGTGGCTGAACAGAGTTCCAGCTCACCATTCACTTGGCAAAGGAGCTACTGGCTTGATCAGTTCTTAACAGGTTCAACAGACCTGTAGTCACTCTTTGATCAAACATTGTTGAGCTACCACGAGAACAACACCAGAGAAACTCTTCAATGCTTTAAATACCAAACAGGGTCTGCTCTCATTTCTACTCCTGTGAGTCAGGCAGGTATGTCTATTATTAAGAATTCAATTCATATACACTATGGAAGGAACATGAGAAGGAGATTTATAATGGTACAATGAGCAGTTTGTTATCACAATGTTCAAAAAGTTGGTACAGAAATCTGTTAAGAGAATCTGTAGCCTCAGCATGACTTTTATGGCATGACAATGAGAAGTTTTATACTGAAACAAACAAACAGAGGCAATTTAGTTTGAATACTAGGTACCCAACATTACTGACTGGTATCTTGTGCTTCAGAACTGACCCTTGAAGTGACACCTTAAACCTTTAACCACCAACAGCAATCATAAGTGTAAGTCCATAAATCAGTGGCTATTAAATTAAGGCAGAAAGAATGAGGACAAGACACAGTACGAATCCTGTATACTCTCAATCAAAACAGAAACAGCTATATTTTTAGCTTTCATGAAAAAAAGCACCAAGTCCATTATCTGGCTAAGTATAACAGGAGACAAACATCCTTTTTAAGCTTCTGTGGAATCTTTCATCTATTTTACATTACAAGAGGGAAATATTAACTTTGCTGACTTTGTATTCTTTACAGAAAAAACTAGTGGAGGTCAGCAGCGGTTGTCTTTCTCTGGTCCCCTGTCCCTTTAAAGACAATGACCTGATCAGCAGGGCAGCTTGGCTAGAGATGAGAAAGTAGTTATTTCCAGCACCCTCCTCATTTATTTGTGTACGTGTTTTAAGAGACCTAAAGCAGCAGGCTGGATGCCTGGGTGCCATGCTGATAAAGCAAGAAGGGGACTGGCGGAGTAAGGGGGCAGCATGGGGGGGCTCGGACAGGGGATCAAGGCTCTAAGCCAGGCGGATACACTCGGGTGGATAACATGTCTTTAATGCTACTGATGGACTGCCCAACTGGCGCCCTGGCTGGCTGGCAACGTGCCCAGCGTTCTTCCACTGCCTGGGCGGCTGTATAGCTTGGATGACTGACTGTTGTGAGACAGAGAGGGAAAGTCAGGGGTGACAGACAGACCGCAGACAGACAGACAGAGGCCAAAAGCAAAGACAGACTACAAATGAGGAGAATCACTGACTGACAAAGTGGGTGGAACATAGTACATAGAGGGTAAATACCTCAACTCGGTTGACTTTTTAGGGTGAGATATGATATTATTTAATGTATCACAGAAGTACCCTCCAGCATCAAACTGAAGTTACACAAGACTCTTTGTTTGATCTCTTTTGACTCTTCAGAATACTTTAAAAATGCACAACAGACCAGCAAGGTTGGTAAAAACACAACAACAATAAAAAATTACTATGACATGTGCAGTTACTCAACTGACACCAACCTTAACGATTTCCCGAAAGTTTCACAGTTGTTGAATACTTTATCTATTATATCACGTTCACCCGTTTGTGTACCATTTCATCACTGCAGCGAACAAACTACAATTCATTTTCTTGATTTCCAACAGAGATCCTGCCAACAACCAATCTGTTAGGAGAGCCTGACAATTGTGAAAAAAGCAACAGTATCAGTCTCCTGGCACATCTCATACTAAATGTGCTCAGTCAGCCTTGAGCTACAATCTGAAATAACAAAACAGAGAAAAATTGGAGGGAAAATGCAGATTTCAGGGCTTGGAATGTCATGTATCAACTGACTCGCAAAGTGAAAACTGAACCTGTGAGGTTGACTGTAGTAATGCATCTAAAACTAAACACCACCAAAATATATACAATGTATAAAATATTTATACATGAACGCGATACCATTTACACCTTGGATTAACATGCAATATAATGCGCATAAAGAAATGCAGAGCACATTGGGATTGCGATGTGACTGGATGGACCACACCACGTTGGAGGTGGTCCAGCTTGCACTGCGATCAGATCTCAGTCAGGTGTAAATGCTATCCATACAATGTGACCACATTTTCCCCGAGTAATCGGCACAGCTAATGGAAAGTCACATAACTCTACCGCTTCTTGCTAGCTTAAGCAAAAGATACAAGCATGGATATAGGCTAGTAGCAGTAGCTAGCAAGCCTCCCCTCGCAAAAAACAAATAATGTCCGTCTGTGTCATTGCTCCTCGCTGAGCTAATTTGCATACCTGGGTTAGGGTTGTCCAGTCACAAGGCAGGATCAGTTAAGATAACAGGAATGCATTTCAATACGAGGCATACATGCAAAGACTCATGGGACATGTGGAGCATTTAGTGACAAATTAAGTGGAAACTACATCCAGTGTCCACACAAGGCATAACATTTGTATGTTTAACTAACACAGACCTCTAGTGGCCATGTGAAATATGACTCTCGTCTTAAAGAAGAAAGTATTGTTATATTGTTAAACAGTCAAGTCAACTTTGACACAGTAAACCACTATGCTTCCCATTTCCCAAGTTTTTTAACTTTAACAAGTACTTCAGCTACTTGATCAAATCAAGTAGCTATTTTCTCAAAACAGAAATATCGGGCTTACACTTGTCAGATGGACAACTACACAACTACAGATAAATGCTAATGTTGCTTTGCGTCTATTGGAGGAGTAAATCGACAGCTGTTTGTGATAATGTGTCAATGTTGTGTTGCGCCTTCAAAGAGGCCAAAAAAATAATGAATGTAGGTTAAACTTTGCAGTTATTGGTGACTAGTGTAGTATAATAATAGTGTGTGTATATATATATATATAATAGTTATTATTGTTTTAGTGGTCATTGCTACTGTTGTTTTTATTAGTTATTGTACCAATATCTGTCTTCAAACAAGCCATATTAAAAAACCTGACCATGTTTGTTATTGCAATAGTCAGATAGTCTCATAGACTCTGTGAATAATCTTCTTTCAACCGTATTTAGAGGATATTATGATCCGATTTATTTATCTCTGTGATCCCAGAGAGATTATGTAACCAAAGCAATGTATTCTTCTTCTTTGGTTTGGTTGTGGTGAAGGTTTTTAAGATGGGCTGGGCCACACACCAATATCTCTACGCCGGCCACTATGTAAGCAGATCATATTTAGGGAATCTGATCATACTTGCCGTCACAAATACCAGCACAGCTTTATCAGAAATGATTTGTTCACGAGCGAACCATCAGCAGGAAACTTTATTTAAAATGGGAAGAATAAATATACAGTGTACAGTTAGCGCTAACGGGAGGGACTGTTTATATTTGGAGGGCTCTTAAGGAAGTCAAGCTGTGTTTAGATTATCAGACATTTCAACTGCTGCGGGTTATTTAATAAATAAACAGCTGAAGCTTTGGGTTTAAGATTCTGTTATGTGTTTGGTTCAACATCGTTTGAGTGGTCTGGTCAGGCATTTACCATATATTATTATAAACCCTCATCATGAGAGTCTGCTTACTTGATAGAAACACAAGCCCTATCTGTTCTATTTGTGTTAAAGTGCAGCATGTCTGCCCTGAACTTCAGCAAGGCCTCAGACAACGTCTCACACACACAGGCTGTACGAGGTGGAATAAAAATAAAATATGGAGATGGAAAGAAAATAGGTCTGGTAGTCACTACTATGTACAGTACATCTGATATGATCTTTATAAAGTACTGGACACTTTTAGCATCTGTTTACTGTCTTTACACAGGATTTACCAAAAAAATGAATTTTATTATTCTGATGACAAATATTGTAGTAAAAGTGCAGTTGCTACCGCTTACTATTTGTGTTTGTGCATACGGCACATAGCTTTTGTGAAATGGGTCCCTGACTAATTCCTGCAAAACAAATGCACAATGTGATCAATCAATCGATCATCTGCTGAGCTGAAACAGCTTAATTACTTCAACGACAGTTTAGATACATGCTTTATTCATCAAATATGTTCCCTTTGCTGTCTCATTTAGTAGTTCTGTTCATTTAGTTTAATATTATGTGTCATAGAAGTGTAATTTCAGACATTAGCAGATATGCTCTTCATATTAGGCAAAGTAATGCACCCCTGCAGTAATAAACGTTAATGCGGTTAAATTAATAAAGAAATGTGAGTTAACAAGCTTAGCTGTATTGAGATTTACTGTGTTATGCATTTCTTCACTTATTACCTTTGTACAGTAAGCAGCTACAAAAGCTAATGAAAAGTAGCCTACTAACACCTGTTGACTGTCTCCCTCTTTCAGTTGACTGGGGAGACGCTCATAGAACTGCTACAGTCAGCTGATGGATGCATTTCCATTTTACTTGCACACAATGTCAGTGTGGCTCTTCAGTAAATAAGGGCACAATTTGATGCCCAAAGTGCCTAAAGAAGGGCTGGAAATCTTGGGGGGAAAAAAGACGTAGTCCAGAGATTTATTATCGCCCTTTTTGTGAAGTCTAGGGGCTTCTGAGAAACAGATTTACACTTTTAGCTTCCACTATGAATCTCACACTAAAAAAAAGAAAAAAACGCATAGTGTCTTCTTTACTTGACAACACCCACAGCTCTAAAACTCCACACTCCCAGTTTGTAACATAAGCTTTCAGTCATCATCAATAGTTATTTTCTCAGACCGACGAAAGCTCCTCCAGGACTACTTCATTTATTAAAATTGGTTGACTGTCAGTTGCCAACACAAACTATTGGCCAGTTTCATCAACATTTCAAATTTGATGTAAAACTATACTTAAATAGATGTTGAAGTCAGTACAATTTGTAAACTAAAATGATCAAAAATTGGCAAATGGTATCATTCTGGGAGTTTTTTGCCGTGAAATGAATCTTCCAGGCAACATTCCTTCCACTCTGTATTTGTACCCTCAACAAGCTCCTCCAGTCAAATGTTTTATCGGTTAGAGACAGTTGATGGTCGGGTCATCGTCAGATTTAAAAATCTGCCAATCCTGGTGAAGGAAGCGCGAAACGCAGGGAACACATAAGCTTGATGAACATACTGTATATTGGCTGGACCCCAACTGGCCCTGTGCTGACATGCTTTCTGCAGTATGGCATATGCTAACTGAAAGCTAGCTGTGCTCGCCAACCAGCTGACAGAAATGCTGAGTATTTATTAGAAGGAGAGCCGTTCCTGACCTCCCTGGGGCTCAAAGCAATGTTCTGCTAAGGGGCCCTCCTGCCTGACCCGTGAGCCATGTAAACCATTTGCCGTCGCCACATAGTCGCACCTGACACCGCGATGCTCCCACGACAATCCTCCCTCCTTTAAAACACTTTACTCCATCAGTCAGTCTAAGAATAAGTAGATCTATACAGAGCAGAATGAAGTACAAACAGATAATAGTTAGAATATTTTCCATAGAATCTTAAGAGAAGTTAGCATGTTCACGATTGCTGTTAATTAAATATAATGAATAGGTGTATTTCGGTATTTTGTATTTTGTCAGGCACAAAGTCAAAGAGCAAAAGTCTGGAATTGTCTGGCTAACAAGTAAGACACAGACAGGCCAGAGATTCTTTCACCCATACACTGCAACCCTGAATTTATCAGGATATTACCCTGAGGAGCTGCATGTGACAACACAAATGTCCGATTCAGTTGGGCCAGCTTTGCCAGCTTTGCCAGCTCCATAGCACAAGTTCTCGATTGAGCCCATGTGTGAATACAGCGAGTAATTTCCTGGAGAATTCACAGCGAGCTAATGGGTGTGTCGATGATGTATCTATCATGCGACTGGTGCGAAACCAATAGAATACAAATAGGGTGAAGGTAAAGTATAAGGGTCATTTGCACAAAGATGCCGATGAAAATGTCTAACTGGAGACACAACATATTCAAGACCTTCTGTTGTAAGGGCCAACGCCAAAATCGTCCGACAAATTCAAGGAACTTCCTGAGGCTCACTTGTTCATGACCAAATGATGAACTTGTAGTAGAATGTTTGTTACTAGAAGTTTCTCTGAAGAAGGACAGAAGACGGAGTGATGAATCTTTCTCTGTACTCAGTACATGCCAGCATAGAGAAGGACAACAAACAGGTTCAGCTTTTATACTATACACACACGACACAATGAATCCCTCACAAACTACACATACGTTTTGCATCATGTCCTGCCTCCTGTTTGTTCTACATGGGCACCACCCTTCATCTAAACCAGAGTATTTCCAGTAGGTGAGAACACATCTGACACAGTTAAGTCTGAAAAGGCAACTCCAAAAAATGGCTCAAGAGATGCACTGCCCAGCTAGCAGCTAGGTAGCATGGCAGACAGACGTGAGCAAGCTAGCACATCAACTTAATTGTCCGTTTCTTCCTCTCATCAAATTTGTCACATGCTTTGACACGATGGTGAGGCGTGGCCCTTGCGTAATTTGCGAGGCTCTGACTGGTAGACTCACATGGTCTTAATGGAATAAACGGGCCAGGACCTTTTGTTGTTATTGTCATTGACATCGGGTCGTGGCATGTAGCCGGCCAGCGGGCCTGTCGGCTGGTCGGTTGGGACAGTTGAGAGGTGGCCTCAGAGCGGTGGGAGTGGCCCCGGCCCAGATGGCTGTCCTATACAGCCTGGGGACTCAATACCTTTCTTTTCCCCCCTCACAAACCAGATGGAGACCATTACAGTGGCCTGAAAGACCAGAGAGAGAGAGAGAGAGAAGAGAGAGAGAGAGAGAGAGAGAGAGAGAGAGAGAGAGAGAGAGAGAGAGAGAGATGTCTCGCCTTTCCAAAATCTCTAATTACCACAATTGTTGAAATCTTTTCAGCCTGCTTTTTTTTTTTTTTTGCTTTTCTGATACAAAAAAGCGCCCTCCCAACATGCACTGCAAGCCCTCCTGAGAATTCCTATAAGAGACCCAGACTGTTTCACACAAGACAGAAAGACAGAGAGAGAAAGAGGAAAGAGAAGAGAAGCAGAGAGGAGAAAAAAGCACATTAAAGATATGCAAATCCAACTGTCTGTGGTGAGGAGCATTAACCAGCGTTAGTAGGATAGCTGCCTCTATTTTTAGTGTTTGCATGATGTGTGTGCATGTGTGTGTGTGTGTGTGTGTCTGCCTCTCCCTGCCGAGGTGTGTGATGACTTCCTTAAGCCCGGGCTTTCATGTTCTAGTGAGACAGTCTGGGCGTAGAGATATGTCGGCAAAAATATTCGGCGTAATTGAGACACTTCACAAATGAAGCTGTCAAGCTCCGGCTTCAAACAGAATACACAACTGCAGTTAAAAGAGAATTTCTAGGACAGCAGTGTGAAGAAGTGTTGTTTTTTCTTCTTCTTCTAAACAAGTACAGTGCATTAAATGATTACAGGTTGGTTTCAGGACAATCATCAGAGTTGCCAAAGATGTGTCTTTATATATATAAAAAAACCCTACTTCCACAGAGAGTTGAGGAGTCTAAAATAGCAGCTGCGCCCATGCCAATCATATCCTCGGGAAGTCAAATAAAATAAGTCGAGGGGAGGGATGCATTTATTTTGTGCACATGGTTTTGACATTACCCAAGGCCGATGTAGAGGGCTTTCAGGTGATGTAATGCAGTGCCTGGCAGCCATGTTTGAGCAGAGAGGATGGCAGCCAGTTGCAATAAAACAGGGCTGCAACTAACCAATATTTTCATTATGAATGAATCTGATTGCTTGAACAATTGCTCATTAATTCTGTGCTTACAGCTCTAATTTAATGTGTTACTTTGTTTTATTATTTATTTCATTATTACAGTTAGGACTGAGTAACGAGTGCACACACACACACACACACACACACACACACACAAAGAGCTTCTTAACATCAGCTGTCCGTGGTGCTGAAGATGATGCTGAACACATTTTACACTAACTTTACATAATTACGAGTCTGTAAGCTGTGCTATATATTAAGATGCACACACAAAGCTTCAAGTGCTGTGAATGACACACAGAGAAGTTGTATACTATACTAATTATATACATGTCAGCATGAAAACCAAACTTAATGTGTAGTAAACAGCTCTGTATAATTCATGTTGCTGGGAGGAACTCTCCAGCTCATATTAAACCTCGAATGAAGCAGTGGCAGTTCTTGCAAGTTTTATATTGTGATTGTCACTCTGTCATCATCTCATCTACTCAACATATAGTGAGAGTGTAGCAAACAACATCAATAAATAAACAGAACACATCTGGATATTACATATTAGGCGAGAAGATGAGGAGGAGGACGCTGACGACATAAATGGGCAGATTAGTTTTGTAAATCAGCTGTTGAATAACTTTAGTTTTATTTTCTGATCTGAACATTAAGACACAATGATAATCAGTGTTCATGATAAAAAGTAGACTTAAAAAATGAACAAAAATGATAAAAACTTTCATAATACATGTCATTTTGGTTCTTAAAATGCTCCTAGCTTTCAGTAGGAGTCACTCTTAATCTACTGAACACCTTTTAAGCTTAAGAAGGTTGGTAAAAAGGATTATAGTTTTGGGAAATTGGGTCCAATTATAAGTCACTGCCCTTCTATGTGTTTTATTACAATAAGTATTCTCTTGGTAGTTCTTGTCGTCAATGATTGGGACTGAAGAATAGTGAGCCAGACTGATCATTTTTCACACTGAACAAATGCCAACCTATATTCTTTGGCTGGAATAAGGGGAAGCTGATAGGACTTAGAAATCGATTCAAAGAGAAGAATAAAATCTTGAAAAACAAAAACAAACAAACGTGTGCTTTGGCAAAAGTGAGCAGGCCCTGATTATTTAGAATTTTCAGCTGTGATTCATTACAAAGTGAGAAAGGTCTGTTAACTTGTGTTCTTTGGACAAACCACAGAGTTCACTGGATTTTCATTTTCTCCTGAACTCAGTAACCTTGAGTTTTGAAGCGTGTTCTCTCTGGCCAGGGAACACTGCTGCATGTCATACCTTTCTTTCTCCTCTCATGTTTCCTGTTTCTCTCTGCTTACAACTGTCTCATACAGAAAAAAGAGCTTTCAACTTCTGAACATAATTGTGGGCTTTATTAATGAAATGTAATTATTTGTAATTATCAGTAACTATACCTACCTAAATAGAGTGCAGTTATTATTATAACTACAATTCAATAGGCAGTATAAATCAGTTTTGGAATGAAAGTTAACTACATGTTACAAGTTAAATCAGTGTTAAAACCAGTGTCATGTGGAAATCAACTGGTTATAAATGTCCAGTTCTAGACATTGTTGCATGCCATTCACCCTCATTTCCTGCCAATTCTCTACTCTTAATTTAATAATGAAGCTTTAAGAATACTTCAGTAATTATTGTGATACAATAGTGTAGTTATACACATATGATAACGTTCTGGTCATTAACATATGGAGCACAGATGATCAGGAATGTGTTGAAAAGAACTGCTCTCAAAGTGAAATATTTCCCAAATGAAAAACTTTACTTCCTGAACTAAAGACATCTGAACATGTTACTATGACACCAGGCAGTTGGTTTGCTCTATCAAGGCTACCTAAATGTGGAAAGAAATGCACATCACTACTGAACTGTAAACTTTTTAGATGTGCTGTGCAGTAAATGGTCATTTAGTCATTGTTGGACTTTGTTCATTGTGGTTTGGAAAGACTGAAGATTTAGGGATTTGCTTGGGTTAGGGGTGAAAAAGAATTTGATCAGTCCTGCACCACTAACCAAATACAACCATTCATTCTCCAATGGGTGTGTAATTGGGCTGAGATCAGGTTATATATTTATTTTTCATATTTGAATCATGTTTCTTTACACACACACACACACACACACACACACACACACACACACACACACACACACATATATACATATATATGTTTTAAGCAATACATGCATATTTTTTGGTGTCCTCTAAAGCATAAGTGGAGCTGAGAGTTCCTCATACACTAGAGTACCCAGGTATGAAATGAAAGTGGCAGATTTTACACATGAAGATCAGTTAACTTGTCATAGTGTCATAAGAAGTACGACTCAGCCTGTGAAAACTATGTATATTGTTGTCTGTGGCTGTTCTGTGAGAAAATGGTTCTGTCACTGAGTAATGAGTCTGAGTAGTAGTGACCCTCACTATCACTCAGCTTCAAATTGAGACTTAAAAAAAAAAAATACTTTTATTTAACAAAATGTACTAAAACCCTAAACTGGGAGTTTGGAATTTGAGAGGCATGGATGTTTACCAGACAGGGAGACACAGTTACTATGGAGAGGAAGCCAGACAGAGACACAAATCAGAGCAGTAGTAAATTCAAAACCCTTGTCATTGCTGTTAAGGGAATTCATCCAAAATTGACAGACAACTGTTAACCACCTAACATCGCTTATAGACAAAATAGATAGAACTTTTACTCTGCAACTATATCTTGTTTTTCTATGATATATTGATGGTTGATGAATAGGAATTTACAACATTATCAACTCTCTATATACTGTATGACACAACACATCTCTGTCATTATTTTCCTATGTCTGGACACTTCATCACATCATTAAGAACAGCTGCAATCAAGTATCATGAGCTGTTTCAGTCTCTGTCATTAATATTTTACCTGCTCCTACCCACATGTTTATACTCTGTAGACACTGAAATGGAATTTCTTCTTTCAGGCCCATCTGCTGAAGGCATCCAATGTTTGCAAAACTTAATCCTGAATTCAGTCTTCAATATGATGAAAGGACAAACATTAAGGTGCTGAAAAGTTATGCGTATGTACACAGCTGCACACACTGTACAATAAACACATGTACTTTACACCTCCAACCGAGCAGCATCAACAATATGCACACACAGACACAGTCTACAGCCTATGTAATCCCATCGTCTCTGCCTGCCCATCCCTGTGCCCTGTGTTTGTTTGTGTTGTATCTAGTTCCCAGTGCCATATGCTATCCGTAGCCATTGGTATCACACTCTGCAGCAGGCTCTCAGTAGCCTGCTGTTCTCAGGGCTCGACTCTCCTTGTCTAAACAAAGACTGCACTGACAAACACAGTGAAGTTAGAGTTCGTGATGAAAGTTGCAGAGCTGAGACTCACATATTGTTTTACTGATCCACTTTCCACACACGCTATGCACCTCCATTACAGTAGCCCTAAGCTCTGCTTTACCTCTGGAGCCCGAGAGGTCCAAAATAACTCCGTCCACTTTGCAACTTTGCAACTGTAAAGGCTGAGCAGTGATTGTGATTAAGTGTCCTGATGTACTTTTTTAACTTGCAGTGTTTTCTAAGGCCATGGCATGAAAAACTATCATGCTGTAAAATGATTCATTTATTTTTATTATTCTTTACCATTGGTGGATAAGAGAAGTATTGATAAGCCAAAAGTATTTGCAAAACAAAACTACAAGGGGGTGCATGGGTTTGGGGGGTTGGGGGTTGGAGGGTACTGGTCATGATGGGTTATTTTGAGTTGTCATATTGGTTGTTGGTTGTTGTGAAGATCTGAGTGAGTGAGGTGATGTAGAGAGGAATCAGCTCTGGATGGACTTCAGAAAAGGAGACCAGATGTTATGGAATACGATCAGATTGTCCTTTAGGTTTGATGTGAGCTTTTCTAGGTTTGAGTGGTCTATGGTCTAACAGATTGAGCCAATGATTGATTAATCATTTCATTCTGTCGTTCTAGTTGAGTTTTCTTGGCCGCAGTTAATGCTGTTAAGGTGAAAGTTTGAAGAGAGATGGAAGGGAATAGGGGAATGTTGAAGTTGAGGATCACAGACAACTTACCCATGACCTCCAATCAAAACTTCCCAACTGGTGTGCAGAGCCAGAATGCATGAAAGCAGCTGTCTAGTGCAGTGGGAGAATGTGTGCAGGTGTTGCTGTCTGTGAAGCCCATATGGTACATTTTGTGAGTGGTCATCTGTACTCCGTATATGACCATGTATTGAATTAGCTGAATTGTCGAGTTAAATGACATCAAGAATGTGTTGTTGCATATGGTTAGCCAACTTATGTTTGATTACTATATATTCAAGTCTGACATCCATTGTGTCTATTTCTGTTTTGTCATGGTGAGAAAAGAGTAAAGAGTTTGTAAATCAGTGATAGTAAATGGTTGGGTTGAAATAAATATAGTTTTAGTGGTAAGGTAGGAGTGAAGTTGTGGACCATATGGATATCAAATTTGTTCTTTAAGGTCTCTTTCAATTGTATGAAATGATGGTTGGGGTATGATGTATGTTTGTTTAAGATAGTTGACGTTCACTTCAGTTCAGAGCTTTATTGTCCCTTGGTGAAATTTGATTTGCAGTGACACAACAATAATAAATAACAGTGACATAGAACATCATAGCAGCATACAGGACAACCAAACTGGATAAGAAACAATCATCTTCATGAGAGAGCTACTACTGAAAAGGTCCCCCAGGCTGCCTAATCCTTTCTGTTTCTATACAGGGAAGTTGGTGGCTTCCTTATTGATTTTAAACATAGGGTTATGCCAGATAGGAGTGAGAGTAGGAGATAGCTTGAGGTGAAGTATGTCATTTGCCTTCCACCAGGCAGTGAGAGCGATATTTATGGTGCTAAATTTGAAGCAGCTGTGGGTTTTAACTGATTTATCTGTGACTACAGTATGGGAAGATTGTTACAAATAGTCTGTTCAGTGTCAAGCCAGGCAGAATTTGAGTTGTTTGTTCATTGTCTGATATAAGTAGTGGTAAAAACTTGTAGCATCAAGTCCAAGTTATTGCTTAGGTTTTTGGAGTGTGGGTATTTTGATCCTGGGCCTTTAGCCCTTTGGTGAAAAATGTATTGAATGTTGATTTTATAGAAGAGCCAAGCGGTGGGTTAAGAGGTGTCATGACAAGTAGAATTTTCATTTTGACAATGGAAACATGGCCAATTAAATTATTCCATTTATCCAGGTCTTCTCTGATGCTGTGTAGTAATGGGGTAAAATTGAATTTGAATATACCATTAGGGTTTGTTGAGACATGGATTCGGTGGTATTTAATGGGTTGAGTTGTGTAGTTAAAGGGTAGGTCCAAACTCAGCATTGCAGTGAAAATGGCTTAGAGGCAGAATCTCGGCCAGTTATTGGAGTAGACAGAAACCTTCCCAAAGCTGTTAATCAGATTGTGGACTGACGGGAGGGAGGATGAGGGATTTGTTGGATGTAACAAGATGTCATTGGCATACAGACAGATTTTATGATCGTATGAATTGGTTTTAATACCTGAAATGCTGTCATTCTGTCTTATGGCTGATACAAATGCATCTATGAAAACTGCAAAAACTATCAGTGATTATGGGCATCCTTGTCTGGCACCTCTGTTTTGATTAAATGATCTAGATATGTTTCCATCTGTGATTACAGATGGTGATGGTGTGTTACATAGAATCTTAATCTAGTTGATGAAATAGGAGCCAAACCCAGAACGGCTTAAGGAGGTGAAGAGAAAAGGCCAACCTACCCTGTCAAATGCCTTGTCAGCATCTGGAGTTAATTGGCAGGATGTTTAGTCTCTGTAGCAGTTTTTGTTTTATATAGATGAATCATGTTGAATAATCTTCACGTTTGATGAAAACAGTCTGACCTGGCTGCTTAAATTTTGAAATTACAGATGAATCTTAATGCCAAAGCTTTGCTTATAAATGCAATATTAATATACAGTATATTAAAGATGTGGGGCAGTAGTTAGAGCTCTGTGTAGGGTCTTTATTTAGATTAAGAATGAATGTCATCAGGGCAGAATTCATATGGTGGGAATTTTAAAATGATGGAGGATTTCTGAGATCATTCTGAATAATACAGTTGAGGGAAGGTACCAGAAATGTTTATAAAATGTTGCTGGTTCATCTAATCATGAGTGAGTGCTAGTGCTTTCCTCAGTGCATTGGAGGGGAGTGGTTTATCCAAATGTTGAGTACCTGGGTTGTGAACAGACCGGTAGTAAGACATTCCTCAGAAAAGTATTGGCTTCTATGGATAGTGTCACTGTCAGGCATGCATAGTCTGGAGTAGTTATGTCTGAATGTTCTTATCTATCTTATTAATATCTTCTATTGATGTGATGTTAGATTGTTCAGTTTGTTGTTTCAATTAATTACCCAGTAGTTTACCAGATATATTACCAAGTTCGAAATGTCATTGACAGAATCTAAGAAGGTTGTTTTCCTTTTTTTTGTTTTCTGTTCTTTTTTTGCTAACAAGACTGAAGTTTGTATTTGGTTTTGCTGATTATATCTGTAGGCATTAGAGAAGCAGGGATGTCCAGTCTTTCCACCTCTTGCTATAGACAATGTTCTGTTGCAGTTTCTTCTTTTTTTTGGTAGAATTTTCTATTATTCTACCTCTTACAACTGCTTTTGATGTTTCCCAGAGAAAGATTGTGGTTATGCCAATGGTGATGTTGGTTTCTAGAAAGGATGTCCTTTCTTGTTCAAAGTCCTTGATAAAATCTGGGTCTTTCGGGAGTGAGCTATTGAAGCGCTGTCTAGGAGGGGGATGTAGTTGAATTCCTGTTTGTAATTTCAGGTTGATAGGAGCATGGTCTGAAATTATAATACTGTGGATGTTGGATTCTATTGCTCTATGCGTAAGTGAGTTGTTGATCACAAAAAAGTTGGTGTGGGAGTATGTTTTGTGGTATGAGGGGTGTAGGAATATTCTCTATTTTCTGGGTTGTGTAATATCCAGATATGTGTCAGTCCTCATTCTGACATATAATGTGTTATTGTAGATGAGTTCAAGGTCTTACAGGAGGTTGAAATAGAGGAGCGATCATGATCTGGGTTCAATACAGAGTTAAAATCGCCTCCTAGAATAATATGGGAATTGGGATACTAGCTATTGTTATACTGTCTTTCTCACTGTTACGGTTGATGATGATGATCCGGATCAGTTACAGCTGATTTATGGGAATATTGTGTATTTCAGAATGCAAGCACCATGTTTTTTGAAATTATAATTTGAGTGGTAGGTCTGGCTAATCCATGTGGCCTTGAGTTTCAAAAACTGTCTCTGTAAGATGTGTTTTTTGTTATAGACAAATGTTGGATTTCAGTTTGTATAGATAGTTCAATACTTTGGTCCTTCATACAGGGAAGCTGATCCCTCTTATATTCCAAGATGTTATGTTCAGTTACAGTGTCATGATGGGTGTTGATAATGGGAAAGAGGTTGTGCTACACAATGTGCTTGTTCGGAGGCCATATGGATGGGACTGGACAAGGTGCAGATACTCAGGGATAAGTGAGAAAACAGGACATACAGTGCATCTGGAAATAATTCACACCCCTTCACTTCCCCGACATTTTGTTATGTTACAGCCTTATTCCAAAATGGATTAAATTCCTTTTTTATCACCAATCTTCACACAATACCCCTTAATGACAAAGCAAAAAAGGTTTTTTAGAAATTTATTAAAAATAAAAAACCGAAATATTGCATGTACATAAGCACCCTTTGCTATGACACTCAAAATTGAGCTCAGGTGCATCCTGTTTGCACTGATCATCCTTGAGATGTTTCTACAACTCAATTGGAGTCCACCAGTAGTAAATTCAATTGATTGGACATGATTCGAAAAGGCACACACCTGTCCATATAAGGTCCCACTGTTGACAGTGCATATCAGAGCAGAAACCAAGCCATGAAGTCAGCCTCTGAGACAGGATTGTATCGAGGCCCAGATCTGGGGAAGGGCATTGAAGGTCCCGAAGAGCACAGTGGTCTCCATCATTCATAAATGGAAGAAGTTTGGAACCACCAGTACCTAGAGCTGGCCGCCCAGCCAAACTGAGCAATCGGGGGAGAAGGGCCTTGGACATGGAGGTGACCAATAATCTGATGGTCACTCTGACAGAGCTCCAGTATTCCTCTGTGGAGATGAGAAAACCTTCCAGAAGGACAACCATCTCTGCAGCACTCCACCAATCAGGCCTTTATGGTAGAGCGGCCAGACCTAAGCCTCTACTCAGTAAAATGCACATGACAGCCCGCTTGGAGTTTGCCAGAAGGCACTTAAAAGACTCTCAGACCATGAGAACCAAGATTCTCTGGTCTGATGAAACCAAGATTGAACTCTTTGGCCTGAATGCCAAGTGTCACCTCTAGAGGAAACCAGGCAGCTCTCATCACCTGGCTAATAGCATCCCCACTGTGAAGCATGATGGTGGCAGCATCATGCTGTGGGGCAGGAACTGGGAGACTAGTTAGGATCAAGGAAAAGATGAACGGAGCAAAGTACAGCGAGATCCTTGATGAAAACCTGCTTCAGACGCTCAGGACCTCAGACTGGGGTGAAGCTTTACCTTCCAACAGGACAACCACCCTAAGCACACAGCCAAGACAACGAAGGAGTGGCTTCGGGACAAGTCTGTGAATGTCCTTGAGTGGCCTAGCCAGAGCCCAGACTTGAACCTGATTGAACAACTGAAAATATGCTCCCCATCTAACCTGACAGAGCTTGAGAGGATCTGCAGAGAAGAATGGGAGAAATAACCCAAATACAGGTGTGCCAAGCTTGTAGCTTCATACCCAAGAAGACTTGAGGCTGTAATCGCTGCCAAAGATGCCTCAACTAAGTACTGGGTGTTGAATACTTATGTACAGGCAATAATACTTTGTCATTATGGGTTATTGTGTGTAGATTGATGAGGGGGAAAAAATGTAATCATAGAGTAATGGTTGAGGGTGGTCACAGGTAATGGTCAGTGGTAATGGGTGAAGTATATTGCGCAGGTGAGAGGGCAGGAGGAGTTCTTAGAGTACAGTATACATTTGGTTAAAGTTAATCATTTATATAGATATGTATATCAGCTGGGATGCATAGGTCATTTAATAAGGCAGGGCTAACCTAATAAAGCAGGAGAAAGAAAAGCAAATACATCAGCACAACGATAAAAAAAAGTGGATGAGGTTGCAAAGATAAGTGGTCTAATGAGGGATTGTACTGAAATGGGTCATTGGATGGATAAAGTAGGGGAAGGAGATTATAAATAATATAATGTAATCTATAATTATGTAATCTGTTATAATATGACGTTATATAATATTATGATATAATATAACAATAATATAATATATAATAATGCAATATAACAATATACAATAAAAGTATACATTATTTATGTGAGTGAAGAGGGTGAGGGGTTTAAACCTCCCTGATGTTGTTATTGTTTCTATTTTTATGTTCATTCTTGTAGTATCCTCGTTATTGTTGTAATATATTTGTATCATTATTTCATGTCAAATTTTGTTAAATGTTAGCATTTACTTTGAGATCAGATATTTGGAAGGGAGTTCTGAGGAAGTGACGTGCTGATGATTGGCCCTTGGTTAGAGGGTCTAACCCAACGTGGGAGCATCATGAGGCGGTTGTGGCAGGCAAGTGATTGGAGAAGCACTCCTCAGAAGCTCCTTGACCATGGGAGTCATCTAGGTTTTGGTGCTGACTACAGCTCTGCTGCTTGAACTGGATCCAATCCACTTAAACTGGTGCCAAATCAAGTCAAAGTAAAGCATGTTAGACTCATTACTGATGGGTTTTCTTTGTTGTTCAAGAGACAGTTTCTAGCTAATGGTTTACTTTTGATCTGTCAGCTCATAACAATCCCTCCACTGTGCGTCTTTACATATTGAAATCAAGTTGAAAATGTTGCCTTCATGACAAGACTAGTGTAGCTGTTTTAAAGGGGCTGTCAGGAAAAGGATTAGCAATAGCAGCAGCAGAAGTCTACTAGATCATAGCCAGAGGAGAGAAAGGCGAGTGGGGTCTGACAAAAAGCAGGAAGCCTAAAGTCAGCCCGGCCCAGGGCGAAAGCTGCTCTCCACAGGGACACAACCGCACTGAACTGAAGCTCAAGTCTCTCTTGATAAACAATGAGTGAGAAAACACACATGTGGGCAGCACACATGAGCATACATGAAAATACATGCAGCACACTATGTGTTTGTGGAGGAGACACTGCAGCCACGGGCCTGTTGTACAAAAGGATCCTTTGTTCTAATGCTGCAACACACACATATACAGTATACACACACACACACACAAAGCATGAGTGCTCCATGCATACCAGACACAGCAGAAAGAGGCTGCAGGTCCAAGGCTGATAGCTGCATCTATCTCCTACATCTGTGTTGTCTCACTGGAATACAGCTACACTGAAAATCATCCTGTACATGCATCTAGTGTTTCATGTCAGAATGTGTGTGTGTGTACACTGAGGTAGAGAGTGTGTGAGCACATGCTGTTTGTGTGTCGGGTCACATTACCGCAGGTTCTGTCAGGAGGTGAAGATGAACTGTTAGAAGAGAAATGTCTCTCCGTGTCAGTATATCAGTCTGGCAGCCGCACCCACTTCACTACTACCCTGCCTTCTTACATCTCTTACACACACTTCATACTATCACACAATTATGCCAGGGATGCACGCTAAATCAACCATCTTTGTTTTTCCTCCTCTTAAAAAGGTGATATGTGTGATAATTTAAAATAAGTAATTGCAGTCTCAATCGTGGAATCTGTCAAATTGCTTTACAGCACAAAACAGTGATGCTAAGCAGGAGATTAAAGAATTTGGTTTTGAGTTATAAATATTTTTATACAGCATTAAATCTTACTGACTAAATTAGCAAATAAGTGAAAGTTCAGAAAAATACAACCGTAGGTGTTATTTATTAAGAGTTATCAGGACTGTGTGGGCGTGCTTTCATCAGATTTGACTGACAGTGGCCTGACAACATAAGCAAACAACCTGTCATAGGATGGTTCCAAACATTTGAATCAATGTCCACATCTAAGATTTATTTCCAGCAATTCAAATAGGTCTGGTGCTACGCTCAAAATAACTTTTACCCGGGCTGCAAAACATCCGACAAATCCTAGCTTTGTAGATGGGCTTTAAAATGGGGATGTCACCTTTCTGTGCCAGGGACTGAAACATTGCAACAAGTGTGGATGCACCTCTAATAGTGGTTGGACCTGAGGAACACCTTAGACCCACAGTAAGACATTTCAACTACTGGTCTAATTACCAAGAAATGTATTTTTACTAATAATTTTGGCAACCGTACATTCTATAAACTTCCTTGACAAACAGTTTGGTCAATGACCATGTATCTCAAAAAATCCTTGTCAAATTGTCATGAAATGCTCTTTAGATATTAATCATTGGATGGACCCTGACCTTTCCTCATAGTCCTTATAAAGCTGTAAGGACAGCAACATTGCCATTCAGTCAAACACGGTTTCTTTAGTGACTAAAGTTTAGTCCAAAACTTTTGCAATGTGAGTTATAATGAACATTTCAGCCTTCAGAGGTTAGAAACAGAGCATTTTCTTCTTTTGTACTGTAGGCAAAAAGCAGAAAAAAACATGTAAGTCAAGAGGTAATATCCTCAAATATGAACAGATGGGGAGAGGAAACTGAGGACGAGGCAGCCTGGGGTCAAGGCCCAGACCTAATTGAATAGATGAGATGAAAGGCAGATAGAGCTCACTAAGTGATTTAAGGCCCACAAGGGCAAAGACAGCAGAAAGGACCGTGACTATTAATGATTTCAAACATCTACATGACTCTAATCAGAAGATGATAGTGCGCTTTATAAATTCAAAAAATGCTTCACTTGTTATGAAGTATTTGCTTCGTAAAATCCTTTTGCCTATAATAATTGTCATAATCAAAGCCGAGGTTATAATCATTTCGGTGCCAAAGTTTTCCGAAGACACTGTAGTAAAAGCATTTAAAGAGTTTGGAGCTGGTGTCTTTTTAACGTCTTTTAAAACCAAACACACAAGGGCGAAACTTAGGTATGTCTGGCTGCTAACAATAAACTTTAACAATAAACAAGGACTAGGACTAGCTGCACATGTAGGCTATGTTTTTCTATTGATAATGCTGAGTTGTTACCTGGGAAAAGCAGTTTTAGCTTCAGTCTTTTAGCATAATATCATTTTTGTGTCCATCAACTATGACTCATAGAGCTAACTGTTTAGCATGTTTAGCTTGCTAGCTATAGCAAATAAAATCTGCCCGGCGACAATTGTTCTTTCAGTCGGCAAAATTGATAGCTTCCAGCTAGAAAAGGAGAAGCCTGTTTTGTCTACATTTGTCTAAAGTCAAGGATTCACAGCAGACATTAAAGACATGAATGACGGCTGCATATGAGTGGTGGAATAACTAATCGAATGAAATCGGTGTCATAATGTCGGCTGTGAAAACGCTCTATTGCTTCAAAAGTAGAGTAATACTTTTTAGTGGTAAATCTGCCCTTGTTAGCATCTCACCATTCACTAATCAATGGTTACATTTACAGTAAATCAACCAGTGCAGTTGCAAAGCTATACATACTGAAACTGGTCAATCTGCTGATTTGAAAGGAGAGTTAAATGTATCCAGTGTTTCTTCTCAGGGAACTCATATCATTTTGCTTTTCACTGCCCATTGAATACAAGTGAGCTACTGGATATAAATGACTCAGTGTTCAAAATGGGTGTTTCAAGACGAGATCTTTGAAGTGGCAATTTATACAGTTCAGTGATGAAACCATGTATCAGTAAGATGATGGTGATTATTTAGAATATTTGTTTTTGTTTTTCTTTGTTGTATGTGTGGCCTTGTTTGCATGTTAGTTTTTGTTGGTGTTGTTGATTTGGTGTGACCAGCACAACTGGAAGCTGTCGTATTATAAACATGGATGTTTGGTGAAGTTGCCTGAGAGATTGATACACCTCGCTGCAGCTCGAGTTTTAACCAGAACAAGGAGATCAGAGCACATTACTCCAGTTCTAAAGTCTTTACACTGGCTCCCAGTCAGCTATAGAATAGATTTTAAAGTTCTGCTACTGGTCTACAAATCACTGAATGGTTTAGGTCCAGAATACATGAATGACATGTTAGTAGAATATAAACCCAGTAGAGCTCTGAGATCTACTGACTCAGGTCAGATAGTTGAGCCCAGAGTTCAAACTAAACATGGTGAAGCAGCTTTTAGCTGTTATGCTGCACACAACTGGAACAAACTACCAGCAGAACTGAAATCAGCCCCAACAGTGAACACTTTTAAATCCAGGTTAAAAACACTTCTCTTCTCCTGTGCTTACGATTGAGCTCTTTTAAAGCACTTTACATTTTAATCTTTCATTTGCACTCTATGTCCTTTTAATGATTTTAAAGCTAATTTATTATTTTATGCTGCAATCATTTTATTTATGTCTTTCTATTTTTCTGTACTTTGTTTTTATTAAGTGACAGGCTGACTGACATAATGAACACATTGAGCTGTGAAAATGATTCCACATCCATTTCCCATTTTGCAAAACACCAACTTCACCACTTCTGTATTCTGACAGTGATAAATGAGTTTATACTTCAAACTTAACCCTAACCCTGCTACAATCAGTGAAGTTAAGGTACTTGTAGTAATTATTGTAATAATATTGTTTAATAAAGATTCCTTCTGCCTGTCAGTACACATCCCATTGTCTGTTTAAATGCTGTTATTCCACTGGCTTTAAAGGGAACTTTTTAACATCTAAAGTTGCTTCATAGTTTTTTCCCTGCCTGACAAGAATGAAATATGTTGCCAAGATATTCTGTGCTATATTGGCAAAGACTCAATGTTAACCATGTTGTCTATGTGCTGTTTCAAACAAGTGTAACGCTGTTCAATCATACTGTATATACACAAGCAATATCAGTGCTAACAGACACTAATCAAATATTTGGAGCTTTTATTCCCTGTTGGCGTATTAAAATAGCACGAACACGGCTGTGAACTATTACTAATAATATAGATGGAATAATACATCTGGGAACAAGAGTTATTGACAATCAAAGAAGTGTGAGGTAACGCCTCTCTGTCTGTCAGACTGTCTGCTCCTCTGTCTTATTATAGTACTGCTTGCCCCACCCATTCACAATCTCTGTTTCTTTTTCACATTAACACCCCAGAAAATCACATATGCATGTATGCAGATTTATCAATGTGTCCATATTCATAATAACTGTGCATACACACACACGCGCACACACACACACTCAGAAATCTGGTCTTGGGGCAACAATTTTTAGTCTGTAATTACCTTATTTGACACTCAGTGGATGGCATTTGCTTGCATGCATTCACACCCGCCCACGCAAACACACACACAAGCAACAAACCCATATGCATCACACGAAAAAGCACACACACACACAAACACACACACTCCACCCACAGCAGCCTGCTCCCAGTGTCTGAGACTTGAGGAAGACGGTGAAGGTCAGACAGACAGAAACAAGCCATTAAAATTAAACAGCTGGATTTAATCCTTATCAGTTGATGATGGTTTTATTGCTTGTTTTATGGCTGGTACTCGTTCATTTTAAACAGGGAAGCACCATCATACTGTGTTTACATGCATGATGAGTTTAGTTTGAAACCTCAAGATTTGATTTGATTTTTTAATGGCCTCCAGCAATAACTTTTCGGTGTATTCACCTCAATGTTAACGGCAAAGTTCAGTTTCCCTTGTGTGTACCGGTGCACGAGGGGGTCAACCTAATGGTGGTCAAGGTCTTAATGGAAAATGTTGTTCATAAAGGGCAGCTAACAGACAATTTAAATAAGAATCAATATTAAAGTCATGTTTCTACACTTTTTAAAATGTTGTTTTCCTGTTCTTCTTCTGTTTGCTGGCAGTAATATCGTTCATCACGATTATTTCTGAGACAATATATCATCCAACAAAAGAAGTTATGGTGACGGGTCTTCCTTTCATCAACACTTTTTTTCAACCCAGCATGAAGCTCTGATCATTTGTGAAGTCTTACTCTGTGTCTGCTGTGTAAACAGGTGACTTTATAAGGTAATATCATCTTAATATTGTCTTCAGCTTTCAATTAATGCAGCTGTAACTGGCAGTGGAAACAGTCTGGCGTCATGTCTCCTGTGCATTATTCAATCATTTCATGTATTTGAGCTTGTGGTATTTTTTTATCCTCTGCTATTTTAGGAGCACTGCCAAAATCTATCACTGAGGTTGAAATCAGAATTTATTAAAGAATGTATTTGTGTTCCCCAGCTAAAATAAACCAACACGCCAATCAATGATTCATTCAGTCTATCAGTCAGTTGTGTGAATTATAGCTGTATGACTGTACTTTGAACTGCGTCTAATACAGCGGACAGAAAATCAATCGGTGTTTTGGTGAATCCCTTTCATAGTTTTTTGCTGCACTAAAGCAGTTCGATTGACGTTTCAGCTCTTGATAAAACACCGTGCGTCTCTCCTGCTCGCGCTCGCCGGGCGCAAGAATCCACTTTCCTCCACAGTTCTGCATGAAAAGTTTGCTTCCTCACTTCTCCTGTTATTAGATTTGACTAGCTCATTTTTCATCTTGACAGCTTCATTAAAGCACCCGGAAAAAAGGCGCAAAATATTTACGTGTGTGTCAGGGCGCGTGTGTGTGTGTGATATCACGAATCCAGTCTCCTCGCCCGTTTCCCTCAAGTGTGCTTGTCCCCATCGCCGTTTCAAAGACGTTTTCTTTTTCTTTTTCTCTCCCTCTGAGTTTCTTTCCTGCTCTCTCTCTCTTTCAGTATCTCCCTCCATCATCCATCTCACCCTGCTTCATTACCCTTCACTCTTCTCATCATTTTCTCTACATTTCTGTCCCTCCCCTCCCTCCTTCACACTCCATCTTATCTTTCTTTCTTCTACTCCTCCTCCATGCTTTTTCTGTCCTTTTCTTTTCTCTTTTTTTAAAATGTTTTTTTCACAAGAAAGAAAAAGGGGAAAAGACTGGCTGCTGGTTTGTCTCCAGCCTCTCCAAACCATCTCTCTCTGCTTCGGTATTGGCTGTCTGGAGCATCTGCTGTATGGGTATTGGCTGGTTCCAGCAGGTGAGGCATAGCTGTGCCACTTAATCAATGCCCTGCAGTGGGAGAAGCATGTGCCAGACACACAGTGCAGCAGCAGCAGCAGCAGCAGCAGCAGCAGCAGCCGTCAGCATTGGCAGCTCTCCATGAAGCTGAGCGTGGGGATGGCATGACCTTCAGACAGCCAGGACCAGCAGGAGACACACACACACACACACACTAACACACATACACACACACACACACACACACACACACACACACACAAGTCATGCTTATTTTCCTTGCAAATCACGTTCTTCCCCAAAATGTCTGCAGGCCACGCCCAGAACCCCACCTTTCCCTCTGCAGAGACCAACGCTCCAACTCCTAACAATGAGAGTGTGAGCGTGTTAAGTAGGGGTGACTTTACCTTCTGAAGGTTAAGATGAAGCTCAGATAACACATTTACACACACACACACACACACACACACACACACACACACACACACACACAGAGACACACAGGCTGCAGAGGTTGCTTAAATAGCCATCAAAACACTCATCTCTTCTAAGGAAAGCATGTTTCCATTAAAATGTCCAGGTTGTTGTAAATAACTAGGTTGAGTTGAGTGTTATGATACATTCTGGTAAATCTAGTCTGAAAGCTGGAGACTAAAAGATATTTAGGTCATGATGATGTGACAGAAGGATGCAGGTAAACACCCCTCCGTCTGATTCACACGTTCTATGAAATCATGCCATCATCCATCTCGAGGTGAACAGTAGAAAAACAAGCAGAATGTGTGTTAGCATGTATGTTTACAGTAAGAGCAGCACAAACAGCACATTTCTGAGCCATGTATGAGCGTGTGACAGCCCCGTTTGTTTTGATTAGTGATATGTAGATTTACTCAAGCACTGCATTTAAGTAGGTAAACTTTATGTGACTGTTTCAATTTTATGGTTCTATACTTCTATGAATCATTACTTATAATCTAATACATTTCAATGTGAAATCTTGTTTCTTGCAGTACTTTTCACTGCAAAATATTTATTTGCATTATGTCTATAGTTACATTTCATATTAAAATGTTATATTTAAACACATATGAAGCTTTTAAAGCTTATAAAATACAATGTGCAAATAAAATACAATGTATTTTAAATTAAAACGGAGGTCTCCAGCTTTTAACCCCTTATATAAAGTCATGTCATGCTTTGCTCCTTGTCATATTTAAGTTGTTAGCAGAGACATGTCGCACATTTTTTGATTTGATTTATTTAGATAACTATTAATGGCCCAAAGAAGTCCAATTATCCAGTATTTCACACAAAAACAAAAATGTGACATTAGTCCAAAAACAAAACTGGAGAAGAACAGGACGTCTCCTCTCTATTATTTGAGCCTCAACCTCTGAGATTCATCTTGTGATCCTCTGAGGTTTGAGAGTGTGATGTGAACCCCAGCAGAGGGTGGAGCTGGGTGTGTTTTTCATTACGTACCTGCTTCCATTATAGTCTAAATGTTTGCTGGGTTGGAGCCATTTTCGCACAAGAAATTGGCACGCAACCCCGGATCCATTCAAGCTCTTTCATTCAGGAAAGATAAAAATACCCTCCATACTGTACACAAACTCATTTTCACTCCTGCTCCCTCCCTCCCCTCCCTGCTCCTCCACTCTCAAACTCTCCTCCCACATCTTGTCCTCTTCCCTAACCCCTGACCCCCCCCCCCCCCCTCGCCTCCCCTCCCCTCCTCTCCTCTCTCCCCTCTCATGAGCCCTGTGCAGAGCCGGCAGGCCCCCCACGTCGCAGGCCTATTAACGGGCCTAGCTTCACTGTAATGATGCTTCTCCTTATGTCTGTGCAGCTGCTGCAGCGCTGAATAGAGAGGATAAATCTGGGATACTCAACATCCGCATCATTGTTTCACTGCCACTCTCTGCTGTCGTGTGTTAGACAGAGGAGGGAAACACGTCGGTTGGAGGTCCACAACCATTTCATTTCAAATTGTCATTACTGGCTTAGATTGGTTTATCAGGAAGGTATTTGTCTTTTGTCTACAAATCATATTCCAGCTTCACCTTGAAAGTTCAATGTTTTGCGGTATCATTATTTAAAGGTTTTATTTTCAAGAATTTTGTGTCGTAAATTTGTTATTTTATCCCATTTAATTTCTTTTCCAGACTCCTTTCAAGCAAAAAAAAGATCATGGGTCAAAAATTAAACAATCCAAAATAATGGAGCTGGACATCTGACAGCCATAATCATAAAAGATAAGATGGATTTTATGTAATCAGAGCAGCCTGAATAATCCCCATTAAAATAACGAGTTTGACTCATGACTTTAGTCATGAATCATGAATTTAGCTGTTTTAGTGGAAAAAGAAAGAAAGGAAGATATACTGGTGCTCAACTGTGAATCTGTGTGTACATTATGTGTCCACAGGACAGCACACAGCTGCTGCAGGGTTCATCAGTCAGCTGCTGTATTTATAGGGTGATGACCACGAAATGCTAACAGCTGCATCACACAGGGACAGAGACATAAAGTGAGACGGCGAGGACACAGGACTCCTGACGTGTTCACCGCTCTTCTCTTCACTTCTACCAGTGCTCTGAATGCCTCTGGTACCCATTTAATGCAAATTGTCTGTCTGCACAGGATTTGCTGCAGCATCCTGTTGGCACATCAAAGGCTGTGAAAGCAGGGGAGACATGTGGGACATGTCCACTCCAGCACTGAGGGGATAAAGTGTGTCTCACAAATAAAACAGATTTTAAAATGCCATTTCTTGAAGTCTCATCGTCTAGAGGCCGCTGGAATTGAACAGGGCTTTTATTGTGAAATTGATTTCCCTATGCTACATGCTTCCTTCCACGTGGGTCTAGTCATGTTAAGTGATAAATGGACTGCATGTGTACACTGCACTTTTCTAGTATAACAACCACTCAAATGCTTTATAGTATATGCAAACATTCACTCATTCACACACACATTCATACACTGACAGCAGCTGATCCATGCAACGTGCTTATCTGCTTATCGGGAGTTTCTAATGTTCAGTAACACACACACACACACACACACACACACACACACACACACACACACACACACTTTTTGGGCAATATAAGACATTTCAACGTGCAGACTGGAGGAGCTGATAATTGAACCAACAACATTCTGATTGGTGAATGATATTTTCTACCTCCTGAGCCACTGTTTTTTTCATAAGTATGTTAGTAAAGCAAGGATTATAGCCACAGCTTAGAAACAATAAAAAAATAAAGTGATGATGATCACTAGACATGATGTATCTCTAGCTAAGTATAAGCATTATTGTCCATCTGCAACACAGACTCATCTGGTTTAAATAAATGAACATGAATTCTAGTGTGATTTTAGAGCAAAGGATTATATGAAACAGCAAAAAACATCCCATAAAACTTTGCTACATATTAAATACAGGCACAAAAACAGCCAGCTTGAGTCAAGTAGTAAAGGTCACAGTTAGAGCCATTAGATGCTATTTTATATGAATCTGCTTCTTAGAAAGTACCCGTCTTGGATTCAGGTAAATATTGTTGTTATGACAGTTGATTATCATCACTATTAATTCATTTAGGAATTACTTATATCTAGACTAAAAGTTCCAGGTACTGTAGATCATGTAAATATACTGTAGACCCATGAGGAATTTAAACATTGAGAGTGTGGGTTCCAAACACAGCATTCACACATAACGAAAAAAAACATCACATATTTGTTGCTTAATTGGTTATTTGTCTGATTGATGGCATTTCAGAAATTAGTATAAAAAAGGCCATTTTGTTTAATCAAAGCACCAAAACCCACAGTTCACTCTCACCTAAAACAAATAAAAGATGCAAACGCTCACAAGTGAGAAGCTGCTAATATGAAATGTTTGTCTCATTTTGTCAGTACACTCAATGATAAATTACACTTGTTAAATGGTACGATCCTCAAACGTTTCATTCTAGCCTTACCACTGGAGAGGATGACAAGATAAAGTGCTATGGTGTCTGGCATGTAGTGATCTCAGTAACATTAGAGTTACTGAGATCTGTCCTCTCTAACCTCCAAATCCCCCCCTCTTATACTATATATTTGAGCTAAAACAGTATGTACAGTACATGAGGTACTTACAGATTAGTGCCAGGTGTCTGTGGGTTCCAGTCTGCTGTCCTGAAAGCTCCTGAGGGCAGGGAAAGATACGACAGGTTAATATCATATAAGCTGTATTGTCAAAGAAATTAAGACCGAGCCAACTCAGTAAAGAGGGGAGGGATGTTCTGCTGGTACATACTGTAGTGGAACGGATAATAGCCACAGAAATGATTCAAATCTAAATTTTACCTCAGTTCAACCTGACCTGCCAAGTTAAATCAAGTAAAACAGATTATATGTGTAATGAATAATAATATGTTGTGTTTCTTAGATTAAACAGGAATGTGTGTCTGTTCTGTTTCTTTTAAACTTCTGTTTCGATCTGATTTAAATGATGGTGACTACTGGTCTACAGTTAAAACCTGTTGGGTTGACCTTTCACAGAGGTGCAGTTAATAATAGTAACAAAGGCTCTGTTCAATATAGGTGTGCCAGTGAGCTAGCATGCACCATATCAGGACTCTGGCACACCTGAATGGAATTACATGGTCCATGCATGATGAGGGACCATCAGCCCCCATTTCCAACAGCCTAATGTGTAAACAGATGCTATCAGTATCTGAATATGCTATTTAGGTAATAAAATCTTATCACAGGCCTTTGCATTTACATTAACAAGCACTCTTGTTTGCTGCCAACATCGTGATGTGATATCAAAAGTTACTGTAGTTGACTCAACAAACAAAGCCTCACCAAAGTCAACAGACGCAATGTGGGTTTACTCTCAAAGGACCGCTACAACACGTGAGGAAAGGGTCACATGACGGGGACAGCAAAAAGCATTCCTTGGTTACTTTTTAGTACTTGCTAACCAAGTTATGTTACTTGTGTTAGAAGTTAAAAGGGTGTTACTAATAACATTAACGCTGTTCTATTCAAGTGTCCCAGTAAGACATGACAGTATGACAGTGAGCCAGCATGAACAATACCAGCACCCTGAAACTGAAGCAGCTCAATGGAATTCAGCCATCATTTATTATTTACACTTGTGCTTTTCCTACTGTGGCTACTCAAAAATGTCTTCCATGACAAAAGGACCGTCGGTGTCAGCAGAGAAACGATCACTGTAGTGTGAGCTTGACTCCCCACGTTGGTCCTTGCATTCCACATCGTAGCGGCCCCTCAAGAGTCTCCCTAAGCTATGCTGCTGTGTGGGCTCAACTACTTACTGAGAAAATGTCCACTGCTTCACTAGAGGTTTTTTTTGTTCTTAAGAATGAGGCCAAACTGTACAGATTGCATTTACATCTGACTCTAGATCTAATCACAGTGTGAAGCAGACCTCCTCCAGGATGTGGTTTGGCAGATCCACTTGCATTCCAATTGCAATGTGTTCTGCATGCAATTATACTTTTTATTCATCCAGATACAGATGTTACTGGCATGATAATACCAGGTTCAGGTGTCAATGGAGTTAATGGGCCCCATCTTGCAGTCGGCGTACAGCGGATGGCGGGCGGCGACGCATGCGTCTTTGTTAGTTTCCCCCGACACAGTTATCATTTTCTGGTCCTGCGATATCAAGATTTTAATAGGCGTGCCTGTGTGCCTGTTACATGTCATATTGGTTAGTCATAATATTCATGAGATTTAATTAATTGTAAAAATAACAGATTAAATGAGAATGAGCCTTCCACTACTGTGTATGTTTGTTTGGGGGGGGGGGGGCAGCACTTTGGAGAGTGCCGCTGCGGACAGTCCAAACAACTGTATGAAAGGTTAACATGATTAAAATAATTTTTGAACAATATTTAACACATATTCTTGAGATGACACTGATGAGGTTTAGATACTTTCAATAATTAAAACCCTGGAGAGTTTACCTGTTACTGAACAAAACCATTTAAAAGAGAGCCAAAGTTGTAATTAAAAGATAAATAAATGAAAATAAAGCACCACGATGCATATGTGGTGTGCAGCTGCATGAGTGACCTGACGGGAGGAGATGTGAAAATATGCAGCAAAGTTTTTGGTGTTTTTGTGGAGAATGGATCTCAGAACAACGTCTGCTTCTGGAGGAAAGCCGCTCCACTTCCACTTAGTGATTTTATCAACAAGAAAAGCATCTGCACATCTGTGGTTAAAACATCTGTATTAATCTGTTAATGAATGTGGGTGATTCTTAACAGTGTCTGTTATCCACAGCTGTTTATACTGTAGGACTGATATGTTGATAAGTCTGCAGCCTCTGAGATGCTGCACAGAGCACAGTGCCATTACACACAGCCATTCACTGTTCATTAAGTCAGCTGATGACACCAGGCTGCTACAGTATAACCACACACACGTCTACACTCATCACACTGGTGAGTTATTGCTCCATATTCTTCATTTTTATGAATTTAAATGTCGGGTTAGCAGCTCATCAGCCAACTTTCTTTTCAGCAAAAGTAATTCATGTTTTATTCTTGAAACCCATTGCTTGACAAAGCGCTGTTATAATAGCGATACGTGACAGTACTCCTGGCTTTTTAAAGGGAATGGTAGATGACACTCTGATTGGTTTACCACGTGTTACGCCCAAAACACACTTATGATTAATGAGGGGACTTAAGTCCAACCCTTATGGACCATGCGCCCTGGCGCATTGTCTGTTTTCCACCGTTAAAAATAGTAAAAGTGGATTTGGACACGCCCCAAAGACAATTGCGCCACGCAATTCACGCAACGTACACTATAGATCATTAAAATGGGGCCCAATATGTCTGAGTGAGACAGGTGTTGTACTGCTGCAAATAAGCAGGGATTTTGTAGGCAGAGTGACTATCAGCTGGACATGACTGAACTGAAATTAAATACAGTTTCTTCGTCAATGTCATTATGAAATGTAGTCTTCACATCATAAAGTTTAATTGATCATTTCATGGCAACTGCCAACTCAGTTTTTGGTGCCATAAAAAATCCCCATATTACCTTAAATAGGTATTGATTATTATCACAATAAATGTCAAATCATAATTTATTTCCAGTTTAAAGACTCACTTTTATGATTGAAAGTTAAAGAAACCAGATGCTTAATAGTGGTTATTCTATTATTTGTATGACACTTGCCAAACAGAGGAACATTTCAAAAGTGAAAGGTAGAACTTTCAAAACAATTATGATGATAAAATCTTTTTTCCAACATCAAAATAAGCCCAAGTAAAATTAAGTAAAATACTTTTTTTTCTCCACAAAATAAATATCTTAGAAAAATGAAGTGCTGCAGTGTGATACAGTGAGCATGTGAGATGGCTCAGACTAAAACACGATAACATTAGCATTTCAATTCCAACTAAATGATTCAAAATGATAACAACCACAGTGGCTACAGAACTGCTACTGTAATCTCACATGCTAACGCGCTGTACAGTATTGTATCATTTCTGGTTGCTGGCGTTTCTGCATTACTTCAATGAATCTGCTGCTCTCAACCCAGTTCATTTTGTCGTATTCCTCACTACTCTGGCTAATTACCTCTGTACATTTAAATTTACACTAGTTCTGCTCAAACATTCATGGCACTCTCCTTTTAGCGACTTTCTTGCTGCTAATCCCACAGTTGTTAATGCGCCATTTAGATCTGCAAGTTAGCTAAACTGTTTAGCTTAGCAATTAGCCTCTCTCTCTCTCTCTGTCACTCTCCTGTTAGTTGTGTCATATGTTTAGCTATTCCTCTGCCTCTTTAGAGACAATGATAAATATAATGTTGTTTATTTGCCAAGTTGGAGGTTTGGCTCAGTGTATTAGAAGCATGGCTTTGCACCGTTAAACCCAGTGGTTAGCTACTGTAGCCGTTGCCCAGTGTGGATCTGCTAGTTACTTAGCTTACCAATTATCTATGGCTTCTCTCTCTCCTTCTCAGTTTAGTTATATCAAAACATTTACTATATTTCTATTGAGGAAAATTACATCTAGATCATTCTTGTCATGGTTTTATGGCCCAGCCCTCATTTGAGGGGAAAGGAAGCTTTCGTATTTCAAAAACAGTATCTGCTCTGACTTGAGGTATTAGGATTGGTATCAGGAGACAAAAAAATCACATCAGTGCAAATGACACTTTCCTTTTGAGGACTGAGCCAGACACTCTGCTGCCTCCTAGAAATGACAAGTAAGTGAACCATTGAGGGGGAAATGATGCTTCACATAGAATCATTTGAAGGTTACAGGTAGGGTCAAGAGGACTTCTGACTAAAGCTGTTGCTTCACATCCTTAAATTATCTTTAAGTATGAGCTAGTAAGGTAAATTAGTGCTTCTATATACAGTAGCATATGCTGTCAAGGTGCCCTTCAGTGGGGATCCGAACCCCAACTGCTCCAGTAGTGCTGGTGCAGTCACAGTGTGAATGTGTGCAGCTACATGAGCGTGCTTCTGGAAAAGAGCGATCGCAATTAGTTTGATTTCACTGCATACATAAATGTCATATGTTATACATATATAAATAAATGGACAAATATTGTCAATACTCATCTGTTCAAAGTCACGGGACTGCTAAAACTGAGTGGCGTCTCATTTATTTTGTGCGGAGTGGTTTATAATTTGGGGCATCATGGTGATGGCGGTGATGCTAATTGATTTCTAATCACAGACTGCTTCTCTGTGGAGGACACAGCCTTTCAAAAGAGTGCGGTGCCTTGTTTACAATGTGTACAAGAGCCTTAATGAGCCCGATTACAACCATGTTGCTGCGGCTGATGACTGCAGCACAAAGACGAAAGACGCCAACGTGGAAACGACAGATCGGGATTCAGTCCCATCCCGTACGATGCATCCCATCGCACACGCTCAGTCTACTCCCCTTAATTGCCATACGGTCAAAAATTGGCTTCGGAGCGCTTTAAGGTTGGCAGAGACAAAGGGGCAGAAAGATAGAGAGACAGAGAGAGAGAGAGAGAGAGGGAGGTTCATCCTGAGTTTGAGCTCAGCTGTGATGTAACTGTGGACGATGGCTGTGCCGCAGTCAATTTAGGAGGCGATATCCTTAAACGACCTCATCTCCCTCCCTCCTACTCCCCCCTCTCCCTGCCTCTACTCCACCTCCACCACCACCCCATCCTCATGCTGGTGCCATTTATCTCTTCCACACCCTATCTTTCTTGCTTTTTTTTTTGCCACGAAAATCTCTGACTACCCCTATACCCCCGTGCAGGCTCTAATATTATCTCCTCTCCTCTTCTTCCCCTCTCTTGCGGTCAGCTCCTCCATGCATCACTGCCTCTTCTCTCCTCCTGCCCAGCATCCTCTCAGACTGCAGCACTAACCTACACATTCACACATGGAAGGAATAATATCTCCCGCTAAATGCACTTCAATGGGACTCTAGCGGCGTGAAGCACGTTAGCACGTTGCAAACTGTCCTCCCCCACAGTAAAGCTGCCTGTTGGATAACGTTACTGCTTTTAATAACAGTATACCTCCCAGACGTATTTAGCTCTACTATATGTTTATGGCCCCTCCACACATCTCAGCCTCTCCCTGCACCACTCTCATCATCGCTCGCCTTTCCAGCTCCCTCCCTCCTGATTTTCTTTCTCTCTACCTCTCTGCCATCTCCCTGTGCTCGTCTGTCGATTCAGGTTTGTGTGTGTGTGTGTGTGTGTGTGTGTGTGTGTGTTTACTGCTGCGGCTGCTCATCAGCAGCAAAATCACCATCAGAGAAAAGAAAAATGAGCATTTTTAGAAGCTGACAAGCAACAGATTTCACATTTAAACTGATTATTTTCCATAAAATGAAATAATCATAAATGAAAGAGCATTTTGCATGTTGTGTAACTATGTCATGTGTATCTCTATACATTTGTGTTGTGTGTACAAGTGTGTGTGTGTGTGTGTGTGTACGTGTGAGCCCATCCCTCTCTCCTCTCCTCTCTCCTCTCTCTGACTGATAGAGGGTGGGGTAATCTGCACCCGTTGCCATGACACCAGACAGCCCTTGCTTGGCGAAGGCACGTAGCTTCCTCTCTGCTCTATTTCCCTGGAGCCCTCCACTCAGGAGTGTGTGTGTGTGTGTGTGTGTGTGTGTGTGTGTGTGTGTGTGTGTGTATCAATCTGGGAGAACCATATATGATGCACATGATGCACACAGCTACATGGAAAAGTGGAACATGGAAAGAAGGTATTTGCTGTGTGTGCATATGGAACAGAGCAGGAAATAGAGCAAACAACACCTACTTTAGAGCACATAAAGGGTTTCAATATAAATAATTAAAATAAAGACTTTTCTGTTGATTTAATATTAAATTGTAGACCTGTCGACATTGCGGGTAGATAGATATTATACATCCATTTCAGAGGAAGACTTCCTGGTGAATTATGTTGAACTTCATCCATTCATCAGTGCACTCGGACACCCTGGAACCCACTCAAAGACCCCTGGACTTTCCTCCGCAGACTACATATGCCTACCACAAATCTTATTTTACGAACCGGGTCGTTTCCCCTCGTAGCCATTTCTCATTTTTATTCAACCTCACTGTTGAGACAACTTGTTCTGAAACCCAAACTGTCGAGGGCAGCTGGGACTTCTGACCTCCCAGCGTTTCTCAGACAACTTGTAGCGTCCTCAATCACCTAATACGGAGTCTGTTTAAGGACATTTGATACAGATATTAGTTTTTTATTTTATTGTTCCTCGACATGCCCTGGTAGAATAAATCACTGCACCTGAAACAATCAAATCTAAGCATGGCTAAAAGTTATTTCTATACTTTTCCAGATGACATGCAGAATCTTAAATCACCTTATATGGAGTCAGGATTTGTCAAAATTATAGGCAAAGCATTTTCCTTCTTTTTTATATACTGGGGAAATAAATCACAGCAGCTGAAACAGTCAAATCAAAAAACATGGGACAAACTTATTTTTATGCTTCACAAGTTTGGTGTGCACCCGTATCTACCCTTAATTTAATACAAGATATTTAATTCCTCTAGCAAAAAGCTGTTCCCAAACCTGATGCAATTACTTTTCTTAGTCTCAAAAGGCAATCACACTGTTTTGAGCCACTCTCCTCACAGCTCTCGGAACCCTAATAAAAGTGTCCATGCCAGCTCCTATCCATCTATCTCCAGACTCCAGCCTAGATGAATAATTTAGCAGGCTATATTTCGAGCCATCTGCTTCCCTCTCTCCCTCTCTCCCTCTCTCTCTCTCCATCATTCCTCTTTTCCCTTCTTGCTGCATTCTCTCCGTTTTGGATCCTTCTCTCTTTCTTGTGTCGGCCTGCGGTCGATGACGAGGTTGCACGTGCAAAATCCCAATTAGAAAATGTGCAACAATTTTTTTTTTTATAATTACAGCTTTCACCACCATTATTCTGCCTCCTCGTAAGTGCATTATAAAAATCAACTACACATTAACGCCAGTACTGATTCCCTCAGGTCATTCGGGGGCAAAATAACATACATCGACATGAGGGTTTGGAGTGGGAGCTAATTTAAGAACCCTGCTGTTCTAACACAAGCACGCCTCCATATTTACTGCTATTGGTCTGATGCACAACTGCAGGATTCAGGAGTGATCTGCTAATGATCCTTAAAGCTATTCTGTGGTTAATCAAAGCCTAGAGACTCCTTGAGAAGCCTTGAGAATACATATACATCCTGGATCAAATCATTCACTGTGATCAACATCTGCAACACTGCCTTTCACAGCCCAGCAGAGGTCAGCCAAGTTCCTCTTTCCTGTCAGCATAATGAGCAGGCAACCACATGTTCCTCCACCGGCATCGTTTTCATTATCTGTGTGCAACAATTACGCCGGCTGAGTAATTGATGATCCTCCTGCGCTCGCAGCGACGGCGGAGTGCGAGGATCACAATCTAAGTGAAAATGAATACATAATTACATATAGCAACTGGTTGATTATACGGCGTCTGGGATTTATGTAAGCAAATAAAAAAAGCGGTCTGGCATACGCAGGGATCGCCTCAAATCGCTGAGGAGACGACAGGAAGGAAGAGCCAGCGGCCCGACGGACAGACAGAGAGGGAAAAGCTCCAGCGAAGGTTAATGTTAATGGAAGGAAGATCACAAGAGAGAATTAAGTCAGGCTAATGATGCAGATGATGATGATGAGTAAGAGGAGAATGGAAAAGTTAAACTTATGGAGTCCTGACTTCATAAGTGTGATTCACTCTACCTTTTTTTTTTTGCTTTTTTTGTGCTTCTTTTAACCTCAGAATAATAAGCAGATGATGTCATTTAATCATAAATGAAGTGTGTAGACTACTACCATGAAATCTGTGTTGATGAGTTGTGTCTAAAAGAACGTGATAACCTTTCAGGGCCTGAAATCATTGACCTTCTTAAAGAGTTAAAAGTTCTGATTGTGAAGAATGAGTAACATTTATCTTACATACATTTATTTATTTATTAGTGTAACATTTTAGAGCAACTCTCAAGAAATAATCAGAGATAAGGATTCACACTAGTTCTGCCCATGGTTCATTCTTCTTCTTTTAAATCCTTACATTTCACGTGATGTTATGTTATTCTTCAAAAACATGTCATTTTCCTTGTTAATAAGGTTTCATTTGTGTGAAATTGAAGCAATTAACACGCCAAATTAACAACAATGTCATCCATTTATAATACGCAACGAGGGATGAATTGATAGGAAATTGGCTGAAGTGGAAACAAAAAAGGAAACCCAAACATGGAGCAGGAAGGAAATGTTGCTTCTGGCTAGACGAGGCACTTCAGAAGAAAAAAACATGTGAAGGAAGAATTTCATACCACAATGGAGAGTGCAGACAGTGGAGATGCATGGAAAGTGACTGCAAACAAAAAACCTCTGACCAGCGCAAAAGAAGAAAAAAAAAAGAAAAAGCAGAATAGTTAAACAAGCCAATTCTAAGTATACGCGTTGCTTCGGCTAACATCACTGTAAACCACGTATCAGTCAGTGAGGGCTGACCTCTGCCTCCACACTGCAGCCATGTAGGATCAACTCTGAACTAATGCAACAGACCGCTTCACTAATTCAGGATTAAACACTGAAGATTTTTAATTTCAGCAATTCACTTTTAGCAGTTTGATAAATGCAGGCTCAGATATTGAGATGACTTGTCATTTTCTCATGAGACAGATAATTCACTATACGGCTGTGCAATTGAGTCAATGCATCACACACACACACACACACACACATACACACACACACACACACACATACTCTCACTCTCTCGTCTGGTCTATCTATATTCATGCTATCTGTGCTTATCAACCCTGGCTGGCTGCTGACCCCCGCGGCTCGGGGGCCGCTCAGGTTAGCTGGCAGACTGAGCGGCTAGCTGATTTGCCCGGCTGTGACGTGGCTGCACTCATGTATACCCCTGCAGCAGCAGCAGCAGCATCTATTACAAATACACAAACAGTCTCTGGTTCCCCCAGACGTTCAAATTCAGCACGACCTGCGATGACCGGCTGCATTTATTTATAATCTGCTCTATCCTGCAGCAATTAAACCCCGTGAACCTCGGCACGTTAAAAAAAAAGAAAAAGAAAAAAGAAAACGCCACAGTAAGGCAAACTGTGAGCAGCACATGTCTGCTGTGGCCATCTTGTCACCTTGGTAATCAAAGCGACGAGCGGCCGGATGCTCTTGTAACCCTTTGCTTTCTGTTCCCTCACACACCTTGCGGCGCAGAGACACTAAAGCCTCTAGCTCTTGGTATCCTGTTTCTAGGAACCGCAGTCCACTGTGGCCTGAGGTGAGGACGGATGTGGAGGGGAAGGGGTGGAAGTGTAGTAGGGGAGCATAGTGTGGGGCTGTTGAGGTGGGCTGTGCATGTGTTAGGCACTGCACACAATGGCGTCTGAGCAAGGTGTGTGTGTGTGTGTGTGTGTGTATTGGACACAGGAAACAAGAGCATTTAGTGTGTTTGCATGCATGCAGTGGCTAATACATGCAGTCAGTGTTTTACCTGACGCTCTCACTACTGCTGCAGGTTCTCTGTCCAAATCATTGTTTAGACTCTGATGTGCCAATCAAGTCAGAGAGAAGAAGACAGAAAAAGAGAAGCAATTCACCGCTATAAGCTGTGAAATGACTGCGAGGTAAACCACACAAGTGGAAATAGGGAGAAAGAAATAAGAGGGGGGTGGGGGGGGGGGATCGGGGCAGTGAGGAAGTAAGGAGAAAGGAGAGAACAAGGGGAGGAAAAAAGAGGTTTGGGGTGGGGGGGGGGGGGTGAGGGACAAGGACAGGAAAGAAAAAAGGGGGTAAGAGAAAAAAGAAAAAAAAGGAGGAGGAGGAGGAGAGGCGAGACGAGGAGAAGGCACGAGGCAAAGAGGGGAAAAATAGAGAGCGGAGTGAGGGGGCTCTGGAGGGGGAGGAGGGGGCCGCTGCTGCTGCTGCTGCTGCTGATGCCGGAGCACAGCGCGGCCAGGCTGAACTGAGTGAACTGCAGTGGAGGTCAGGGAGTCCAACATTCCTCTGGAACACAGTGTTTACACTGCGTAGCAGAGAGGAGGGGTGGGGGGGCGCGAGGGGGACGACGCGCAGGGAAGGAAATCATCTCCCAGAGACACTCCTTGCAGGGAGGGAGTGTGTGTATGAGCGAGCGAGCGAGCAAGCGTGTGTGTGTCGCTTATCCTGTCGCTCTATAGCGCGTTTCTTAAGCACCACAGTAACTTGAGTCTGAACACCCCCCCCCTCCTCCATTTACCCCCTCCCCTGCCCACCCACCATCTCCCAACCTTATACTTGGTCTACCTACGACGGACAGCCGTGTGTCGCGTCCTCTGCAGCGTTAAAGCCTCAATTTGAAAGTGTTGTATCTCTCCCGGTGAAATGTGACCCACATGAATAATGTATGTCATCTCCAAACTTCTCAACATGCGGAACGATTCATAAATCACACCGAGTGAAACATGATTTTATTTCTTAGTTCTGATGGTTTTAGTAGTATAAATAAAAAGACATCCATCATTAAAAATTGTCCAGAGAGTGAGTTTTTAATTCTCCTGTATATTACTGCAAGATTTCAATTTAGAATGAATAAAAACTAAATAATAACTCATTTTATTATCTAAAAAAGAACACATTCAAACTTCAGTTTTATTGAGAACTAACTAATTATATATAAAATACTAATTATATTCTAATCACAACATTGGCATTTATTGATATGAATTCTATTTCATACTAATAAAAATGCAGCTCTTTACCTTCAAAATGGTCATTTTGAAGTTTTTAATTGATTAGAAAGAAGCTGATAAACTATTTTAGATTGTTGTAATTAGATTTTTTTGGTTATTATAATTTAAACAAAGTTTTACAGACATTTAATAATTACTTTTCTATTTGCATTTAAAGCAAAACATGTAAATATCAAGAAGAAAACATGAACTTCTTTACTTTCCACAATCTAAAATGTTTGTAGAGAAACTGGATGTAACATGAGGTTTATCATTCAACACCAGAAACAGTGATTTCAACATTTTACTGCTTACAACAAAAGCAAATGATACTTCTCTTTTTCTTTAGTTACAAACATAAATCAATTAACATGCAACAGCTGATAAATTACACACACTCATAAAAAACTGCCAAATACAAAGCACTGGCACATTTTTAAAGATTCTAATCACTTGGGTTTCCTTTCCAACAAAACAGACTAAAGTTTTATCTCATCAAAAAACAACAAACTGGCGATCGGTCACAGCAGAGAATGTGAGAGCCCTGCAATCATCTCCCGCTCTGCTGCAGCACTTTAATTCATCCCATAAACACGTTTCCTTTCCCCATCTGCTGGCGTAACAGAGAAACTACAGTACACACACACACCAGCACACACACACACACACTGTACGCTGCTGACCGTCGGCCACCACTGAAAATCACTTCTTCACATCTCTAATTATTAAGTTCAATTCAATGTTAATGTGTGATATACAGTAACTGGTTTGCTCATTGATGATAATAATGACAACTTTGTGATAAAGCAGAAAATAATAAAGTCATTAAATCAGCATCATCCAGATTCACTGTCTTATCAGTTTGAAGCCACAATAAACAGATTTCCTCCCAAACACATCCATATAAGATTAAAACCCCGCTCCTCTGAGAAGAAGAGCTCTTTCTATTTCTATGCCACAATGTGCCGGGCCAGTTATTTTCCACACCACTTTGATACAAATATTACCATTTGAATCAGATTTTGCCGGCGACTATTCAGACTCAGTAAATATTTAGTGTTTATGTGCCATTGAGGAAATTATCAGCGTTGGCATCAGTCAGAATGACATTTCAGCGAATCAAAGCAGAGCAGGAGACAATTGGCTGTCTGGGCTCTAGACTGAATAATCAATTTGTCCCCAGACTACTGCATAGCAACACTTGTCGCAAAAGAGCAAAATATGCAGGAGGAACAATACCCAGAGCAAAGTTTAAGGGATGTGAGAATTTTTAACTAAATTAAAATCTGGAACCTTTGGCCTCTAACTGCATGTGTTATATAGCAATCCTCACACTGCATGGCTTTACTCTCTCAATACTATAAATGTACGGCAACAGCTTCAGCTTCAATATGTGACTGATCATTCAGACGGAGAACAGATCAGCTATAGTTTGACACGTGTTGTCAAGTCTGGTTTGAAGTCTCTGGTCAAATCACAGAGAGGCTGAGTCACGCCTTGAACTTTTGCCTCTGACAGCTGACTGTCATTTGACAACAGACTGACTGACACTTGACCAGGATTTCCCAAAAGTTCTCAAATCAAAACACTATTGTGCAAATGCACAGTGGCAGTGGAAGTTCATGTTACTCTAACCTTGTCAAAGTAAAGGATTTCTCTGGGATATTTAAAAGCTTTAGATTCATGTTGTCTTCATACCTGCAGCCTCAGCAACCACCCACAAGTCCTGTCCTCACTCATGTTTCTGGACATTTGAAGTGAAGTTTAAAGACATGGGTGACTTTACATTCTGTGATTGCATATGTTTTTTAAGGAAGGCTGATTCTGATATTTTTTTAGTTGAAAACTTAATTAAAATCAAAGGAATCATGTATTTGAAAATATATATATATTCCTGTTGTTGTGACATAATGCAGGGAGATAAAATTGGAAGTTCAATTTTATATATAATATATATAAATTTACATAAACACAACATACAAAATACTTTGTTTAAATACATTTTAGAATTTGATTGAAGGCTAGTCAGAATCATTTTAAGTGTTTGAGGTCTGGCAGGTAGAAATCCTTCTTAAGTTAATGCTGAAAAATATTCTTTGTACGTGAGAATTATTATGTATTACAATATTTAATTGCTAAAACTAATGTGTCAATGCATGAGTATCATTTCACTGTTACAGCTGGTTGAGGTAGTTTTAACTACAGTACTTAGATGGGAGTGGTGAGATGAATAATGGGGTTGGAAACATGAACAGACAAAGTTGTTCTACACAAGAATTTGTAGTCAGTTTTCAGACTTTTTCCTAATGGTTAGCTTATTTGTGGAATATTGGATAATTTGACATGTTTGTACTTCAATAGTTTAAATGGAAGTTTAGACAGGAAATGTCTGTTTGGCAGAGCCGTTATAGACATCTGAGACATGTCGAGGGTTCCCAGCAATAAACTGCTTTTCGTTAAGTGTCACAACTGGTACATTGTATAAGATTACATAAAAGCATTCATAAAATCTTAATCTGAAAGGTAACTACAGCTGTTAATTAAAATGTAAATAGTAAAGTAAAAAGTATAATATTCCTCTCTGAAATTTAGTGATGGAAATAGTCAAGTACCTCAAAAATGTAATTAGTAACTTTCCACTACTAGAAACATTGGGTGGCACAATATGACGTCTCTGAGAAACAAAGAGACACATGCTTTATGTCTCAGTGTACATGCTGCTGGGTGGAAAGGTGTAGCAGAGTGTAGGAAGGGACGAGGGGCCATATCACTAAACTGTCCTAAACTTAGTGTCCTTACTGGAGGCATCTGTACCGACCCTTGGGTTATAAACAACCAAACCACAAGAGGAGGGGAGTGGACAGCCTGGAATGCCATCGAGCTTAATGCAGCCACGTCGATAAACGTGCAAACAGCTTCGTGCCAGACATCTGTCGCATTCTCCTTTCTCTACGGCGCGCTCGCTCCTCAGAAAGACACTGGTCCGAGAAGGAAAACGCAGAGACGGCGGGAAGAGATGGGCAAGGTAGGCAACGGATCAGGAGCCAGCCCAGAAACAACAATAGATACCCACAGCTTTGACAATGCCTTTCCAACCCTGACACCCCCCCCCCCCCCCCTCCATCCCTCCCCCCCTCTGCCACCCCCTCCAACCCCCACCCCACCTCTCCGGATCGCCAAGACCTTTGCTCTTTCTCCATGACAGGCAGCATTCTTTTGTCTGGGTCCGCCAGACTCTGGCCAGACCCAGACAAAAGGCAGGAGCACAGAGGGGACAGAGAGAATGACAGAGCGGACAGAGGGGACAGCGGAGGGGGGGGGGGTGATAAAGGGAGGGATAGATGAATGGAAAAGGGGTAAGATCGGCAAACCGTGCTCACCTTTTGTCCGACACTCTCTCCCTCTCCCTGTCTTTGTGTGTGTGTGTCATTCGTTTCTGAATGTTTGCACGGTATTCCGGCGACAAAGTTTCTTTCTTTCTGTCTGTCTTTTTGGCGACAACTTTTCACCACAACTGCAAAGTGTTTTTCTCCCTCCTGCCTCGTCCTGAACGCTGTCCAATGCGGTCCACTCCAGTCCTGCTTGGTAATGGCATTAAGAACAGCAGGAGAGGAGAGGAGAGGAGAGGAGAGGAGAGGAGAGGAGAGGAGAGGAGAGGAGAGGAGAGGAGTCAGAGGATGCTGTTTAGTTGTGGGTTTCATTACTCTTCTGCTTTACCAACCAGTTGCATCACATTTTATCCGTGGCTACAACAGTATGTACAGGTACAACATATATATTACGCAGCAACTACTACTACTACTAGTAGTAGGACTCACAGGAGGGAGTCACATTTAAAACATCAAGAATCCCATACAATTCCCTATATAGCAACAATTTAAGTAGTTAAGTAGCAATTCCACCATTACTTGGAATATATATTGCTTTCAGTATATTTTCATTCATCATAAATGTTAACCCAGGTAACAATAGGGTCTTTCAGATTTCTAACATCCGTTTTCTCAATTCAATTGCTGCCGATTTTAGTTTGTATATTACCCAAATGTTAAACTGCCACTATTCAATATCAGAACCCACAGAAAAATATAATCTAAGTGCAGCAGAGCCATGAAGCTGCTTTCACAATCTGCATGTAAATAACATGACTTTGCACTTTCACACTTTCACACTGCATATACCAAAGTCCAGTTATGTGTGTGGGTTTTATGCCTGTTCTCAATACTATGTTTTTGACAATAGATGGCATAGAGGCCGACAGGAAACAGGGAGAGGGAGAGAGAGGGAGAAAGAAAAAGAAGGGCGGGGGGCATTGATGACCTGCAGCAATGGTCCCTTACCGAAGTTGAACAGGGGACGTTGCGATTATGTGGCATGCACCTTTTTGCCATCTAATTATCACACCATCCACCAAACACACCTTCTCTTAATAAGCCAAAAATCTCTTTATAGAATAAAAAAAGTCACATTCTATTAATATCACTTCACTGGGAAGAACTGGCTTATCACCTGCAGACAAAACTGGACTCCCAACAAAAATGAAATCATGCTCATGTTTCTTAAATTGTGCATGAAGCAGGAAGTAGTTTTATATGAAGACAATACAAAAAGCACTGCAGTAAAAACAAGTGTACACTTTTAAATTTTTTAAAGATTTATTTTTGAGCTTTTTGCCTTCTATTTTTTGAGGTATTTTCTGCAGGTGGCAGAGAGGGCGACAGGAAAGAATGAGAGAGAGAGAGAGAGAGAGAGAGAGAGAGAGAGAGAGAGAGAGAGAGAGAGAGAGAGAGAGAGAGAGAGGAATGACCAGCAGGAGTCGAACAACGGATGCTGCCATTATGTGGCATGCACAGTAACCACTTGGCTACCAAGACGCTCCCAAGTGTACTTAAACTTACATAACAGCATCAAACGTTTGCTGTTATACAACTAAGGTTCATAAAGTATTTACATGAGAAAAAAAGTGATTGAAAGGTATGCATGACAACGTCTCCTAAACTGGTTGTATTACTTTGTCTTGTAAAAATGGAATCCACGTTACTGGGAGATGAGAAGTCACGTTTTCACCTGTTCATTAACATTCATCAAATCAGTCAGTGCGGGCTTATAGGACACGGGAAACAGGAGGATATACAGATTGGGGTCTATAGGGTTACGTTACAGCCTTTCCCTCTGCACAAACTCACACGCAGCACAGTGTCACCTCCTCTAGTACACCACTGACGGAAGACAACCAACCCCCCACACCTCTGACTGTGTTCCAGCTTCAGGCTCTCTCGCAGGGCTATAACTCATAAGTCGCTATAGTCGCCACAGTATACTGCACCTTCTGCTGGGGCACATATAGAGCAGCACAGTCAGTGTTTTTTAACGGCTCAGCAGAGGGAGGAAGCCGAGAGGAAGTGTTTGCGTTTGCGTGTGCGCGCGTGTGTGTGTGTGTGTGTGTGGGGGGGGGGGGGGAACAGGCACACGGACAAGAGAGGACGTTTTACACTGAAGGCGGTAAAATAAATAGAGATGGCAGCCGGGGGAGAAAATGGAGTAACGTGACTCAATGAACTCACTGAACTTCAAATGGAAAATGGCTGTTTTCAATATATGATCTGGAATGTAAAATATATGATACATATAAAATTATAGTATTCAACTGATATAAAAAGTTGTATTTATGGATAATTTAACATGATTTCAAAACCTTACAAAACTTGCAGAGATAGTGTATCACAGCTGCAGAATAAGTGGACCATACCTGTCAACATCTGGCTTTGAAAAGGACCCCATCTGACCATCATTTTTAACATTATAAAGGGTTTCCTCTCTCAGCTGCAGAGATCTAATCACCAGGTGCCTTTACTGCCTGCTCCGCTGTAATCAAACAGACGGTTGATGTGTTCTTTGTGGTTTCTTGGGTGCGCTTATGTTTAACAGACTTATAGCCTGCTGATTAACATCATTTTTCCCCCAACGTGACCGAGGTGAAGTCTACCATATGCATAACGCATGGGAACGGCAGAATAATCTCCTGCATGTTTAAACATTTACATAGAGATTTTTGCTTAAGGTACAGTTAGTGAGGTTAACAGCCTTTTAACATCTTAAGAAAACATCATGTTCATAGAGTTGTTTTGTGGTGTTACTGCCCGTATTTAAAGATCTGTAAATCCTTTTATAGCAGGTTTCAATCTTGTGCTTTGACTTAGTTAGTAAGAATGCCCTTTAGTGTACATTTGGATTAGCATGTGGACATTTTGCAAACAGACTGAGCCTTTAAAAATATTTACCAGATCAGTAATTCCTCCAGATTCAAATGTGAGGTTCCTTCCAGTTTTCCTGCTTTGAGTTTGCTCATGTCTCTCCATCACCTGACACGTGTGTTTCTCTATCCTTGAATCAACTGCAACTTCTTTACTTTCTCCTCGTTTTTCTTTCAGCACCATTTAATCCTGCAGTTCCTCCTCTCTCCTGATCCCTTCACTCGCTCTGAAACTGTAAAAAGTCTGCCAGAGCTTAAACGTGTATGGTGTTAATTACAGTAATTGTGAACAAATGACACACAGTGGGAACACATCAGCAGTCAAGCTGTGTGTCCTATCAAAGTACATTAACATTACTGTAATGTAAAGCAGCAGCTGATAAACTGCCTGGCACTAATGTCAATTTAAAAAACTTTAGCTTCACTGAAGAGCTTTTCTCCATAGTTAGTTGTATTTTGTCAGATTATTATTTGTCACTTAATGATCCTCTGAACTCTGATTCATTTGCCTGTCCTATGGACGCGACTCCAATCTGCCTGCTAGCTTTAGTATAGAGGGTTTGTTTGTTTTAACACTTGTGTAGCGCAGGTGGGCGGTGGTTTGTTGGTTGCTTTGTTGTTAACAGTAGCAGCTGTCTCCGTGTCTCATGCCATGATATAATTTTCAAAACGGAAAATAAAACGAGCGCTTAAAAGCTACGACGGAAGGAGTGGTAGAAGGGAAAGTTTGCCTAAATGTCATTTGATAATTGGAGTATAATTACATGCGTTTAGTCTGTGCATAACTGTAAAATTAACAATGCCAAATACAGGAGTTGTACAGGCAAAATTACAAAACTGGAGCGGGACGGGAGAAGACCAGGAAAAAGAGGGAGTTGACAGGTCTGAAGACGAAGACATGCAGCAAAAATGATACTGCGGGGAGTCACAGTTGTCCCAAAGAAGAAAAATTGAGAAAGAGAGAGAGAAAGAGAGAGAGAGAAAATGAGTTTTGTGGTACCCGGAGGAGTCGAAGAGCTCGATACTTCTAAAGCATTCACTTGTACAGTATGTATTATTCATTCTCTCCTCCTGCTGCTGCTGCTCTCTCTGGCATGCCGGCTGACTGGCTGAATCATGAACTTATTGGCTGAGCGGATGAAACACTGACTGGCTGCTTGGATGACCTGGTGGCTCATTGACTGACGTGCGATGCATAGTAGCGGGTGTAGGAACACCTGTCTGTCTACGCTGACTCTCACAAGAAGAAAAGCTGTTTGTTTGGTTGAAGTGGTCTGTCAATCATAAAGACGCTGGGAGGTCAATATGTCAGGACAGTATGCTTCCACTACATTCCTGTTATACTACATCTTTGCTATAGACTTGGGTTTTTTACTCGAGCAGGTAAGTTTAAGAACATAATGAGGAAGTTCAAATGTGAAAAAGGGATAAAAAAAAGCCACAATTATTTTTTCACAGCCCTAAAAACACAGCGGTCAAACATTCCTCAAGTGGGACAGTTCATTTTAAAATCTAGCAGTCCCCTCCTTGTCTCTAAATGGCCGTTAAAACCAATCCATTAGGTAATTAAAGTTGTAAATCACAGTTTAACGAATGGTGTTTCATTAAGGCGGCGAGAGCTTAAATTGACGAGCTGTAGAGCAACTTGGGGCCTTAAAACTGAAACTGTGAGAAATACACGTTATGTAAATACAAAAAAAAGTCTAATTTAAGTGTGTACATGCTGTCCATCACATGCTAAACTCATTTATGTGTCTTTTCTGCCTCAACAAGCCTTACGTCAACCAACCAATTAGCTCCCTAAAAGTAGCCATAAATGGTTAATGAAATGCATCAAAGTACAGACAAGAAGAAAACAAAAAAAAAAGGTGTGATGGTCCAGTGCAGATGTTTGTCGACAGAACATCAGTGCCACTGGTGCATGCTGGGGACACTGCAGCCCTTTTCTTTTGATGGACGTCTCATCTTCATAATTAGAAACACTAATTAGTAGAATTATTCCTGTTTTAGAGGCACAGCTGTGTGAAAACTTGGTATCTGAAATATGCCTTTTGTGAAAGAGAGGAAGCTGTACATTCAGCACATTTACAGCAGAGATTTAACCTTATTCGACGTTCTGAAGATAACGTTGAAGAGGAAACACTGATACCAACCAAATACTTCATCTGACATTACACATTTTGTGTAGTTGCTTTTACCCGTTGTAACAGGGGTATAGTGTAGACACACTTTAGAGCGTTTCGGTGGCATCTTGGCTGCTGAAGTGCTAATCGTGCTAACTCAAATTCACCACGACTTCACCACCACAGATGGGTTGTAGCTGCTGTGGCAGTGGGCCAATCACAAGTTCCATTAAATTGAAGAACACTTGCGTTGATTGGCTGTGAGCAATAGTCATATTTTCTAGCTCTGGATGGAAAAAGGATCGATTGCAGGTATCGTTTGACGGGAGACATTTCGATACTACTTGGTATTGTTTTATTTCAGTAGATACCCTAAAGGTATTGAGTACCAATACCCTACTAATGAGATAGCTACCATGCATCAAGGTTATTTTGTTTTTGCACCGAAGAGGTGGACCCTCAGCAGGACTGCCGGAACCCTCATCTTCAAATGCAGATTAAGATTCAAACATATTCAAACAGTGACTGGACTGACAGGAACCATGGTAATAAGTAGTACTACTTGCTGTTGTTTGTATACTATTTCATTTCAAAAAAGTGTCTATCATTGTCACGTTTCATCTTTGTTTACTCATTTCTCTCATGTTGACTTTGTCCATGGCCTGTCTTCAGTTTTGACTTGTTTGTCTCGTTTGACTTTGTCGATCATTTCCGTTGTTTGACTTTGCACATCAGTTATGTCATTTGCATGAATGACTTCTGGTGCACAGAAACAGGTCTACGTTGAACAGCAGTAAAGACATCAGACACATGCAAATGCCAGTTATTGTATTATTACAATGTATGCCATAAAATCCAAAAACACTATTTTGCATAAACACAACTTCATACAAATTGACAGTAAGTAGCATTTGACCCTTTTTCCTAGTATGGAAAGTATGACTGTCTCTCTCCAGTACCATTTAAATCTGTTCTAGAAAATGAGCTGATGTTTGTTGGTAGTTGGATTTGTTGCAGAAATTAGGGTTTAGTGTGTTTGAGTGTGGCAAGTGGCTCTGGATTTAAACTGAAGCAACTGATTAATGACTGAAGCCTGTGTGTTCTTCTGATTAAGGAGAATTACAAAATCTAATATAGATCACACAGAATTCTTATACATTTTGCTTGCAAATGGAGATGCCATTTGTATGTGTGTCTAACAGATTCATAAATATTCCTACATTTAATTTATTTTGAGAGGCATGTCTATTCTTCCATATGAACCTTTGAAAATACAGCCCGCTTCTGTGTTGTTTGTCACAAACAGACCCACTGCTGTCTCGTCGCGAGGTAACAAAAGCACTGCAATAATTAGCATGAAAAACCACTGAGGTGGCCATCGAGTGCTGATTCCATGCAGTGTTGACCTGCTTCTAGCTGTGTCTAACAATCAATACTGTGAGATAAAAGCACAGAGGCCGGCTGCAGGTGATGAAGTATGTCTGAACACAGCACAGTAAGTTTGTGTGTGTAAAGGTGTGTGCAGCTAAAGGCTATTTTAAACAGGAGGCGTGTTAGCCACGTTTTTCGATCATCCATCTCGTGTGCGTCTGATGGATCAGATGCGCATGTGTTTTAATCGATACAACTGTCCAACGGCCTACATAACAGCTTGAGCTATATGTGCAAACCACAACCTGAAGCTTGTCTTCTTATGTTATCTGTGCATACTATATGTGGTTTCAGTATGAGGCAATTTTCTGCTAAAGTAGTGTGGCTGATAGCTTGCAAAAGTTTTCTATTTTGGAGGGCCTTGGTAGCCAAGTGGTTGCAACGCATGCCACATAAAGGCAGCGTTCCTGATTCGCTTCTGGCAAGTGACCTATATAATATATATATATATATATATATATATATATATTTTTTTTTTTTTTGTATCAATGCTAAATGCCTACAACATAACATCCAAAATATTGTGTCATTAGGCCCTAAATGCCTACCAGACAGAAACAAAAATACTCACATATTACATTGTGTTTTTAAAAGGGGAGAGCACTGAGAGTGATTCTAAAATTCAGCCAAAAATATATTTCTAAAAAATGACAACACCATCTCTCATGATTACTCTCCCAAACACAGTTACATAAAAATCCTTTTAACGTGTCAATTTGTGAAAATTGTCTTTCTCAATGCCATCATCACATAATAATTTTCTGGTGGGAAAACATAAAACAAAACACAAAATTAAATTCAGAGCCGATGCTTATTTCACACATTCTGTGAGACTGTGTTGAATGACAACCCCCCCCCCCCCCCCCCAGACTCACACACACTCACTCAACACCTGCATTCAACCTCTCTAAAAAAACGTCCTGCTGTCTGCCACGCCCTCCTAAGCCCTTCTCCCTCCATTCTGTCATTATGAACAAAGTCTTCAGGATCTAAGCTCCAGGCAAGCCCCTCACATCGCAGCATGGCTACCCCACATTCTTCTCACTTATCTGGGGTAGCTCTGCACAGACGCCCCCCTGAGAGAGGTGCAGTTATCGGGTTGGCAATGAGACTTTGGGGAGGTCTACTGGCCGCCAAAATAATTACCTGTCACGCGGGGCGATAGTTTGTGGTGAGAAGCAGTCATTTTTACACCATGAAATAAAGTAGTCTTGGGGATAGTCTACTTATCCCCCCCTCTCTAGCTCTGCTTTAATTTACTGCACTCTCATTCGCCTATCTTCCCTCATTGCACTTCCTCTTGCTGCGCCGGTCTCTCACATTTCCCCACAATTCATTACCAGCTGTCAATCATCTGTCCGACCAGGCAGGCTTATACATGAAACTCTCAAGAAACTACAGGAAAAAAGTATGATTAACAAGAGGCAAAATAGGACACAGAACGGCCAGATAAATGCATTTACTTATCTTCTTATTCATAACTGAATTAAAGTAAACTATTTCCAAGATGTCAAAGATGGTCAAATGGGCATATACATTTGCAAAATATATCTCCCTTTCAGAAGCTAATAAGCAGCATTGCAGTAGCTAACATCACCAGTTTTTGGAGGGAAAAAAGTTTCCGTAAAACTTCTACAATACTTCTGAAAAAAAGACACAGAAATGCGACAACACAGCTGGGACCAATCACACACAAACAGGCATGCTAACATTACTTTTATAAAAAGTGAAGCTAACGTTATCACAAGCTGTTGTAGTAATGTTACATTGCTTGCAGATAGCCAGCTTTTGTGCTTATAGCGTAAAGTTGGAACGAATGCAGGATTAATGTACACTGTTTACAATCTAAATCTTTCCCTTTCAGAAGCTGATTTGGCTGCAGCTAATATGTAGCATTGCAGTAGCTAACGTCACCAGTTTTTAGAGGGAAAAAAGATCACATAAAAATTTGTCTACAATACTTCTGAAAATAAGACAAGGAAAAGTGATGAAACAGCTGGGACAAATCACGAAAACAAGCATGCTATCACTGCTTTTATTAAAAGGGAAGCTAATTTTATCAAGAGCTGTTGTTGTACTGTAATGTTGCGTTTCTTGCCGTTTGTTAGCTTTAGTGCTTATAGCGTGAAGTTGGAACACAGTGCAGGATTAATAGACACTGTTTGCAAACTAAATCTTTCCCTTGATGTTTGCTAACGTAATAAAATATAAACACAAGGTATAATTCGGTCATGTTCTTGGGACAAAATAACAAATGAAGATAACAAGCTAACAAATCAAAATCCACCTCCCTGAGCTGTCAGGCATGGGTCCTGCTGGCTGAAGGAGTGGGGAATGGAGGGTTGGGGCAGCTACAGAGGAGAAAGAACATTTATTCGAGCTCACATGCACCTCTCACACGCCTCATGACAAAATAAACATTGTCTGTGGTGCTTGGCCCAGCGCCAGTATTCAAGGAGAAACAGCTAGAAAAAACCCCAAGAATAAATAAATACATCTCTCTCCATCAGCCCAGTGTCACGCTTCTGCTCAGGACCTGGCACATCGTTCATTATTGCATTCAGCAGGAAACCTGTTACTAAACATCAGATACAAGACAGTCACCTCACCTCTGATATGATGAATCTGATGAATTTGTAACAAGACTAACCAGGGATAAAGACTTCCCATAGAAAAGTGGTGGACAAAGTATTAAGATCCTTTACTTGAGTAAAAGTACCAATACAGCCACCTTAAGATACTCCAGTAAAAGCATTAAAAAATCCTACTCATGTTAAAGTACACAATTATTATGAGCTTGAGTAGTTGTGGGTTACAGTTAAAGGGTTACAGTAAAAGTACTGCAGTATTATGAGTGATGTAGAATGCAGTATTACAGTAAAAGTACTGCAGTATTATGAGTGATGTAGTATGCAGTATTACAGTAAAAGTACTGCAGTATTATGAGTGATGTAGTATGCAGTATTACAGTAAAAGTACTGCAGTATTATAATTGATGTAGTATGCAGTATTACAGTAAAAGTACTGCAGTATTATGAGTGATGTAGAATGCAGTATTACAGTAAAAGTACTGCAGTATTATGAGTGATGTAGTATGCAGTATTACAGTAAAAGTACTGCAGTATTATGAGTGATGTAGTATGCAGTATTACAGTAAAAGTACTGCAGTATTATGAGTGATGTAGTATGCAGTATTACAGTAAAAGTACTGCAGTATTATATATAACAATATTATTATATATGAGATCAACAGATTATTAATAAATAATTAAACAATTAATGCTGTTGTAGCTGCTGGAGGTGGAGCTAGTTTATACTACTTTATATACAGTTAGCTAGTTTATAATACTTTATATACAGTTAGCTAGTTTATACTACTTTACAGTATATACAGTTAGCTAGTTTACATTACTTTATATACAGTTAGCTAGTTTATACTACTTTATATACAGTTAGCTAGTTTATACTACTTTATATACAGTTAGCTAGTTTATACTACTTTATATACAGTTAGCTAGTTTACACTACTTTATATACAGTTAGCTAGTTTAGTCCAGTGGTTCCCAACCTAGGGGTGGGGGCCCTCCAAAGGGTCAGCAGATAAATGTGAGGGCTGGTGAGATGATTAATGGGAGAGGAAAGAAGAAAAAACAAAGTTCTGATACACAAATGTGTTCAGTTCTTGGCCTTTTTCCTCTAATCTGAAATATTGGACCATGTGACCATATTGGACCTTCTTACCATTTGTGTTGTATTTTAAAAGCTTGTTATTACTATCCATTGTGGCAAATCTTCATCTGAAAACTAACTAAAGCTGTCAAATAGTGGTAGTCAAGTAGTGGAGTGAAAGTATAATACTCAAGTAAAGTACAAGTACTTCAAAACTGTACTTAAGTATAGCAATTGAGTAATTTACTGCATTTGAGAGACCTTAAACATGAACACCTTTTAATCAGTTTCTGCATACTGTAAGTACAATTGATACTGTTCAATATATAGCTGTAGTTGTTTTTGTTTTTAAATCCCATTTTTAGATGAGAGTTGTAAAATGTAACATGTAAAACCCTAACTACATGGCATTTGTTTGTGTGGAAATTGTTCAATTTAAGGGGTATGGTACACTTTAAAGTCATGACAGATTTAACATAATTTAAGATTAATAAATGAAGGAAATATTACAAGGGGTAGGTTCAGGTTTAGGTTTAGGTTTTAGAAGGGTTTTTTATTAGGGTTTGACATGGCAGCTACCACTGCTCATGTTAACTAGTATATAGTTTCTAGTATATACCTATTTTTGGGTGCTAAGACGTGGTACACTCAGGTACTGTTTAAGTGGTCTTTATACATCATCAGAAGTGATTGACAGACGGTCCAACGGCTTCTGAAAACCCCTCAACCTGTACCTTTATAACATCTGAATCAGAAGAGCTGCTTTCAACAATTTCTGTAACTTTCTCAAACCAAAACTACAACATTCATGCTTACTTGATGCAATGATTGGCTTGGTATGCCAAGATAAGAAAGAACTTACTCAAGGTCTTCTTTTCATTAGTTGATGACTGTATATGCCACTTCTCGTGTTAACAACAGGTTGCAACTCAAGGAACGGCTTCCAGGAAAGGCTACTGAAAGTGTGCATCATTATCTCGATATTTAAATGATGACCATTGGCTTTTCACCCCACCTTATGTGGTAGTTCGGAACAGCTATAAATAGTTTTTCATTCCAATGTGGTCATGCAACACGTTGTACAAACTCATTTTTTTCTAACATAATCCAGCCCTGAGTAAGCAGCTAAATCCCCTCAGCTCTACAGAGATTCTTAGCATCTTCCAGCTATTTATTGTGGTTGCTTTGTCCATACGACATTATTGCTTTGGTTCATTATCATCATTCCCATCAGTGTTATTTTCAGCGCTAGCAGACACTGAGGATCTGAATCTTTAGGAGTCTCACGATTTAATTTCATTCTGATCCTTGGTGATGACATTTGATACTGAATCACTTCCATTAATTACATGTAACTTGTTTGTGGCTCTTATTCCAGTGCAATGTTTGCTAAATAACAGAAGGCCAGTGGCTCACCAACAAATACAGCAAAGTAAAATTGTGTGGGAATACACAATTTGCTTTATTTTAAAAAGTCTTGTGCTTGTCTAAGAATAATGAAATTAAAGTGTTATTCATTGACCAGGTGCAGGTCATTTTAAATGAAAAGAACTGTAGACACACTATGGAAATATTTGACATTTATCTTACAGGGCTGAAAGGCATTAAATTAAAAAGGTGGCCAAACACTAAAGATGAACTCTATTGTGCACATTCTGTACACAATCTGGGTTGCGTTCTACCTTCTCCACTCTGTCAACATGTTGTTAACAACCCCACACTTACACAGTGGCAGTTTTCAGACAAAAAACTGTAAAACCCACTTTACTGTATGTAATCTGTCTAGGTTAGAAGCTAATATTCAATTTTAGAGACATATCTCTAAAATGTTAATATTGCTGGATGTGTATATTAGACACTGCCTGCTAACATGCTCCAATATTAACATTATAAGGTGATAATATGTCATCTTTGTTTGGATCAATAAAAGCAGGTTTAAATAATAATTATCAGCGTGCACATTTTATTTTTTTTACTTCTCATAAACTTATCAGCCTCTAATATGCAAAAAGCCCTATTCTGATCCAACCCACATTAGTGCAGGTGTCAGGGCAGCCGTACAGACCTTGCAAATACACATGGGATCTAGCTTTGGGGCTCCCCAGCCTGCACGGCCCCTCCACCCCCACCACCTTTGGGATTCAGGGTAGTTAAATCATATTTAACAATACTGCTGGTTTACTTTTCATCCCGCCAGGAGCCAAATGTGACCGCCCTATAATTGCTTCCATACTCCCCTTGCACTGTACAAATGTAAACACGTGAGAATGGCAGGTAGCGTGGGCTCCTCCAATAGAAAACACAGGCTTTTACTGTAAACAGAATTCTTGTTTGAACCCCATGCACCCTCCACACTCCCTCTCTGACACCTAATATATAACTTGTGTGCATGTCTCAGAGGACCGCTTTGAGAGGCTTGATGGATTCTACCCAGACCATAACTCCCTTTACTAAGAAATAAACAAATATGATTGAATTATGATGCAAGGCGCCTATAAATTTTCCAACACACTTTGGTCTTGTGTCTTTTTTAAATCGGTCTGAGGGCATGTCACTACTCTCTCTGAGGCCTTCAACAACATTAGTTTAGCTGGAAATAGCCGTCTCCTATTTCCCAGAATTACCGCCGTGGGTGGATGTTGAAAGCCGTTTGAAAAATAGCACCTCTCATTTCTTTGTCTTTCCTGAAACAGGACACTGAACAGGAAAATGTGGCAAAGTTAAGTAGAGTAACTGCTTATGAAACGTGTACACCTCAGTCAAGGCTTGAGACTCGTGCTGCCATTTACGCACAGTGAGATTTTATTAACAGGATGTTTTTCATTTCCTGTAAATATATCACAATTAAAAGCTACATTCTTTTAGGACTTTCAATGTCGCACAAACAAGGTGCCTTAACCAGAGAGTGTATGTGTTGTTAACATCTTCTATAAATGTGACAAATCCAGCTCTGACTCATGCCAAGGACACAAATGTGTGTTTTGAGGGAGCATGGCAAAGGGTTGTATTCAGGTCTTTCTGAAGAAGAAAAAATGCTCTCACTGCTATTCAAGGTTACACACACACAGTCTATACATAAAAATAAAAAAAAACACTACTACCTTAACAAGGTCATTCCCACAATTCCCACCTAGGAGTTATCTACCCGCAACCTTGAGTATCCGGCACAATTACTCCACGTGTAATTTCACATGTAATTTGACTTTTACAGACTTGGGTGAAAAGGATAACACACTTTATTTGATTAGAGTTCCATAATTAAGACATAATTTGTGAAAATTGATTGCAGCGTATGATGAAGTGTTCAAACATGTTTACCGGGTTGTGTTGGATGGGGCTGGGGGGTGTCCAACTCTGAACTGACAAGCCTTTCAAGCTCTAAATTATGAGCATGTACACCAATGAGGTATTTCTCTAATCAGCAGCTTGTTTATCTACTATATCAGCTATTTTCTGAACTGTTGGTAGCAATTTCTGAGAGAAAGTGCATGAAGCAGTAAAAGGTCAGTGTGTGGTGCGGTACTGCAGGTCTGCAGAAGAGAAGGTATTATACAAGGAGCTAGACTTTCTTAAATGGATGTTTGCCTCAAAATACAACTAAATGTAATTTTCCTATTACTCAGAAGTGAAATATCAAAGTAGTTTTCAGTGTTAATTGATGAAAATCCAAAACAAAACTGTCTATAACGCATAGATATCACGCCTTCTGGTTTGCAGTACTCCAGAAGAAAAAATATATCTTTTTTTTTAAACTCGCCAGCATTGCCTTTCAAATGACAGACTTTCACATCAAGGCCTACAGATTATCAGCAGTAAACACTTCATAATACCTGAAACTTTGAAGATCGCAAACCAAATGCTATTGACCTGAGGTGAACAACAGTATACAGCTCAGAACGTTGGTAATTCACATAACATTTCAAAAGGAAATTACTCTGATAAAAACTACTCAAATTCCAGGACTAATAGTTTGGGTGTTTTTTTCATATGTCCCTTTTAAATGGTCCTCAGCAAACCCTGAGGTGGCAAAGCCTTGGGTCAAGCCAAATCTCAGAATACATTCAGAATACGTTCACCAATTCAGAAAAGGGCCTTTTTCCTTAAAAGTTCAAAATCTGTTCATCGTCACCCTGCCTTGAGCTGCTGCTAACACAGCAAAAGGAGTTTCATTAGTTCGCTTTTCAATCCACACGGCCATGGGAATAAATTCCATATCGTACAAGTCTACAGCTCATGATTTCTATCCAGCGGCAATGTCAGGTACCGAAGCAGGAGGTCATGTGCCTTCTATGTAACAAACCAGAGACTGTAGAAAAACCAACAATCTGACAAGCATGTCCCCTTCACACAGCTATTGGCCAGGTAAGAAGCAAGCAGGATTCCATTTTTTCCTCTAAAGCTCTCTTTTTTAATTCTTCACACAGCTTCTTCTGACTACATTTCATATACATGACAAAGTGCAACAGTTCAAAATCGTGCGCCATTATTCCCATTTGCACCATTATGTGCAGGTTTTTCACCAGGCTTTTCAGTCTCAGTAATAAACTCTTAAACCATTGGACATGGTAGGACATTTTTCCATTTGTTTTAGGAAGACCCCAATCCTGAACAGTATGGTGGTCGAGATAGTATATGGGAGAACAGAAGTTTACATCAGTGACCCCTAATCCTGATCTGCTTTATTAGTCACTTTTCTTTCCCTAACCAAGTATTTTAGTTTATTTGCCATAATCACAATCTTCCCCTAATGCAAAAATGCTGCCATTGAATGTCAAAGGTTGTCAATGAATGTAACCTGACATTTTGATGAATTGTCCAATATCAACTTTCTTATCAGGTAATAGGGTGGTGTTAAAGACTGTTTCAGTGGCTTTTCAACCACTTCAACATAGATAACTTTGGCATAAACATTGATTAATTGCAGAATTAAGACATCAGTACTAATAATTTGTCTAAATTAAAAACACTAAATTAAAGTCATAAGTACAAAATTTCATTTATCTAGGTAATTTCAAATCCAACAGTCTTCGTATTATTCTTGCCAATCAAACCTTAATTACAAGTTAGATCTGGCATGGTTCCTTTCAGACTTGGCTCAGCTTAAAATGTACTATCCAAGCCTCTCTTACACCCAGGAACTCTGACTACACAGAGAGCCACAGCTTGCACCCATCACCATGGTCAGGACAGTGCAGCCGTGCACAGTCCAGCCCAAGGCCAGACTCACTGGGGAATTTCAGCTGAATTCAATTTCACCTCTGGCCTCTGTCGCGGCAGCTTGAGCCGCGGCTACACAAAGGGCCAAGTTTCACATTGAACGTGAGAACCCCCTCATCTCCTGACCTCTATTACCATATGAATGGACCAGAAAATGGAACTGGGAGCAAAGAGAGAGAGAGAGAGAGAGAGAGAGACAGGGGCGAGAGAATCGAGGCAAAATGGCTCATGTTTTTTTCTGAGTGCTTGTTTACTTTTCGCACTGGCTCAGAATAGGGATTTGTGTCTTTATGTCACCCTGAGACAAACATACATGTACAGATGTCATCCAGAGTGTCACCTGGAGAGGATACTATAGCTATTCAGTGTCTTAAATCCTAAAGGGAAGTCTTGTGAGCCTTTAGCATTCCAAGCACCTCATGGCCAAAAGCTCATAACATCAACAGTTTGAGACCTGAACAATGAGAATCTACAGGAAAACCTTAATCCAAGAATCAGCTCAGACTCCTCACATTGCCTTAGCTCTTTGTTCTCTTACACTACAGCTGTTGTACTCTCAGTATTTGTCAGTATTCCCTCTGCTTTCCCCATATTACACTTCCCATTCAATCATCATGTGCTCCCACTGGAATGAAATGCAAATAAGCACCAACACCAAGTAAGCACACAACTATATATGGCAATTTGTGAGAGTCTGAGAAAAAACAGCATTAGAAGGTCATGTCAGATGATACACACTTAGTCAAAAAATTATATTCTAAATTAGCTGGCAACAAAGAACATGATTTGTCAATTTTGGCTGCTGACTCTTGTTTCGACAGCATCTCCCTATGAGTGACAGGATCCTACAGAAAAATACACTTTTCTGCCAAAGTTAGATCCGTTTTGGATATTTCTCTATTTGTGTTTTTGCTTTCCTTACTGGTTTGAAGTGGGAGAGGCTCAGTTGGAAAAAGGTGACGTCACAGACTTTTTAGCAATGTTAGAATCAGGATCTGATCAGTCTAAACTCAAAGATATATTTTAAGATAGCAAAATAACATATGCCATATTAAAAGATGTGATTATTAGCAGAAAAATGTACAGTTTCACAAGAAAAATGAGGTCTGAGCCTTCCTCAAACTCATATTACTCAACATTTATAGTTCTTGGCTTTTATTTATAGCAACCAGTAGTAAGTTACTTTTATCAGTGTTGTCCTTCTGTAACCCTGAAGCACAGATGGGAGGCAAAGGACGAGAGGTGGAAGTAAAGACAGGGTGTGGGGGAGAGCAGGTGTGAGGATGAATGAAGGTGGTGAGCGGAGGGGAGGGGAGGTGTGTGTGTGTGTGTGTGTGGGGGGGGGGGGGGTATGGGGTTGTGGGGGAGTTGAAGCAGAGGATCAGTAAGAAAGGAGAATGAAACACTCAGCCAGCCTGTGTGAGGAGCTGCAGCCACGCCCAGGAAGAAGTGAGCGTACTCACTAACCTCTGGGTTGGTGTGTGTGTGTGTGTGTGTGTGTGTGTGTGTGTGTGTGTGTGTGTGTGTGTGGGGTGGGGGGGGGGGGGGTACAGTTACAGTTACAGTTCGTGGAAAAATCGAAAATAACACTAAAGGATGTGGAACAAAATTGAACACACTGTACATGTATAAATAGATTAAAGTGTTTAATCTATCTTTACTATAGATTGTGGGCATTTAAAGGCCAGTTCCAACATTTTTCTTCTACTTAGGCTATAAAGATATGAATCACTATCTTTAGATATGAGGCTATGGGGGAAAAAATAACCAAAGAAAGACACAATCTATTTGAATCATTCTTCATTAGCAAGGTAGAACCCAATGGAGCAAGTTACAGTAATAATATAATAGTGCTGATGATAATTCATTCATGAATCAATTACACAACAGATTAGATATATAAAAGATCAGATTATGTATGGTTTTTAATAAAAGTTCAGGCTATAAACCGTGTGAGGCCACAGGTGAAGTGTGACAGGCAGAGAGGGAGGGACACTTGATCTATAACTGAGATAAAAGATAACAGCATGACCCTCGCTGAGAACACACCATATGTTCTCTATTATCTCAACTCTGCAAGACAGGACCATCAACTGCTTCAATTCCTCCTCTGCATCAGTACACGTCTTCCTCTTCTTCTCTTTTACAAGAAGAAGAAGCAACAAACTGTCAAAGTACGTCCAATTTTAGCAAAAACAGTTAAACAGTCAAAGCAGCTGAGATATTTTTAAACCAATCGGTGAACAGGGCTGTAGTTGAAGTAACACCGCTTTTAGTTTTAAACTGCCAGCGTCCGTTTTTTAAGGCTAAAATTCCAAGATGAATTCATCACAGTGAGGTGAGCCGTCTCAGACTGATGAGGCAACATATTGACACTTCTGGTCACACACGTTCCTGTAAAAACCACATATTTTCATATCCTATCCTGTAAAAAAGACCATTTTTTCGTAAATAGAAATTTCAGTTTTTGTGCAATAATTGTTGCCACACCTATGTGCTTCAATTTAGGTTCAAGGTTTTGGGATTAAGGTCAGCTTTTCATTTACTTTAACATAGAAAAATGTAGGTAAAAATATGGTATTTATTTTCATACATATGTGAGATCTGAATCTACTTTAATGCGTATTTCCTACCAGTACCAGTCAAAAGTTGTCTCATTAAAGTAAATGGGAAGGTCCAAACCTTTTATATATATATATATACATATATGATATCATTCTTGATTACGTAACACTGAGTTGGTGAAGTTGTAAGGGCAGGGTTTGGATTATTAGTTAATAGTAATTAATATTTTTATGAAAATATAAATGGTTGCTGGGAAACAGAGAGATTTGGATTTAAAGTTATATAAACACATATGAATATTTTCAGCAGTGGACTTTGAAGGTAACTTTTTCTGTTGTTTCATTGGATATAAGGTGAAGTCATTGAGGCAGCACGGTGAATGATCAGAGGCAGAGCAAGTGGCCAGACAGAGCCTCCTCCCTCCATCCCTCCATCCCTCCATCCCTCCCTCCCTCTTCCTCCTGCATCAGAGCCTGTGGTCATTATTGCCCTCCAGACTGCTTTTATCATCTCTATAAATCTCTGCTGGCTCAGACACGGCGTAATGAGGAGACCTGCGAGGCTGTCAACCTGCGACTCTCACCCCTGCCGAGAGGAAGAAGAGGGGTATGAAAAAAAAAGAAAGAGGTGGAGGGAGGGAGTCTGGAGGGCCGCAGACAGAGATGAAGAGAGGGAGGGAGTTAAAAAAGAGAGGAGTAGAAATTGGTTATACTACACATACACCACACAGCAGCCTCCTGCCTGTTAAAACATTAGAGTCGGCTTTTGGGCATTTAAAGAAATAATCTGTGACACTTTCATATAACTGTCCATTTTTCTTCCCATCTCTCTATCAGTGATTTTAACATGATTCAACCTGCTGCCCCGTTTCATGAGCATCATTAACATTTACTGCTCTAAGGCCTCTCCCGATAGAAAATCCTACCGTGCAACAGAAGCTTCTGGTGTGTGAAGTAGAACGGGAGTCATTTGGACTATCTTTAATGTAACTGAACGAAGATTAGAGTGCCAGCTAAAATCAAAAAGAGCAGTTATTGGAGCCACTCATGCATTGGCAGGTGATCTCTGGGAAGTATGATGCCAAAACACAACCACCATACACACATTTCTCATAAGCTGCTAAATTAGAAAAATCTGTTATAATACAGTAAAATGAAGTACCGTAACATATGTTCTGCGTTCTCACAATTTAGTCATTTGTTCTCTCTAATATTGGATTAGTTCCCTCAAATTAAATCGTTTACACTCACAAAAGTACTGAACTGTGGTGTCAAATCACCTGATTTATCGCCACGATTTACAAGCTTTGAAATGTCATTGCAGTTGTCAGTTTCTCTTTCACACTCCTGCTATCACCGGCTGTAACACACATTTATTTTGATATTGGATTGAGGTTTTTCAGTGCACTTTTTTTTGGCTGTTAAACACAAAGCTGTTATTTTCCTTTTTGAAGGGATTTTTATGGGATGACAAATGATATTTCACAGTAAAAGCTTTGACGTTATATGGGTGTCGGTTCATAAAATCTCTGCTCCGGTGGCTATTCGTCGCAACGTGGCAGATGAAGTTATTTAAAAAGGTGTAAATGATTAATTTTTAAGAGCCTGTTTATTCATTTGAGGCCGAGTATCTCAGGAAATTCAGGAGTGCATCAGTATGTTTAGCAAAGGAAGGCCGTGATATGTAATTTGAGGGGATTGCTAAATTAATAACCTACAGTTTATTAAGCATTTCTGGGCTGTATAAATGTGATATTTGTAAACCGATGTTTAAAATGCAAAATGGGTTATGTTTATCATGTTTAAAAGCTGTCAGTTATGTGTAGTTTGATGCTTGCAGCAGCTGTTCAGGGCCTTCAGCCAATGTAGACAACAAAAGACATGATTTTTTTTTTTCAATTTGATAAATACAATATTATACAACTAAATACAAATATGTAATGTCATTGGTTTTGCAAGTAAGCAAGCTTGTATCATATTTGACATTTGATAATTATAATGTATTTATTCATAAGTAATATTATCAGGTCTGATCAGGTATATTTTTTGCACTTTACTCTTTTGCACAGTAAATACAATGAAACCAAAACTGTACTGAACATAAGCTTCTTTCATGCTTTTTAAATGCTGCTGTGCTGTCCATTAAACATACAATACAATATTTTACACCTAATTGATCAATGTCACCTTTCACTGCACCACAGTGCCTAACACAGCTTTTATATAAGTGATCTCTACTGTTGTGATAAGGAGATATATAGACGCTGTACAGTATGTTTAGGCCTATATTAGTCACATATAGTCACACTAGTAACTAAATAATCCTAGGAGAGCAGGTTTAGGTTAAGTTCTGATCCAGAGAGGCCTGCACCAGCTCTGTATGTCATCACTGTGAATCCTCTCATCCCTTCATATTTGTTTTCTCTTTGGCAATTTGCTGCTACAGATGCCAAGTGTCAATGTGACTAACTTTTCACCCCATTCGAAAAAACAGCTTGAAGACTGATGGATTCTGGTGTGAAGTCTAAAAAAAAACCTGTCCAAACCCTTTTAATGATTTACTGAACTGTCCTAGTATTCTGCGAAAATGTCGTCTTTCTTTTTTCTAGGAACTGCATGTCCACCACAGCTGGCTGGTACAACTGCTCGGGGGGGAAAACGGCTCTGAGAGAGCGGGACCGACGGTTAGCTCGGTGACACACAGTTTTGTGTTTTGTGTGTGCATGAGAGAGAGAGAGAGAGAGAGAGAGAGAGTGAGAGTGTGTGGAAAGCGTGCGAACCCTTCTACCTCTGATGTCAGACAGGGAGAGCCTTTGCGTCGCTGCTGACGCCCGCGCAGCCGGTAAACCAAACACACTCTCCGACAGCTGATGCATAGTATGGACTTTGACCCGTGCTGAACCTCGCAACGGCCCCCGTCATCCAGCGTCAGCCCGGCGCTTCCTCCGGTCCGGTCTGATGCCCTCCCACACTGTCAGGAGCCATCTCCAAAAAAACGCCCACGCTGGGTTATGTAAGGGGATAATCCTGTGCTGTGCAGTCTTTAAAATGATGCACGGCGCTGGAGGTGTAGAGGCGCATAACTATTTGATGCCTATGGGTGAAATCGGTGCATTAATGTTTGATAATCTTAATACCTCAGAGCAGATTAGACCTCCACATGTTTGCCACAGAAATCTCCTTTTAACTTAAACCCTCTCAACCTCCGCTGTATCTAAAATGCAGAGGAATATTTTGAAGTGCTGCAGCCTCTCTGACATTTTAATGACCCCTTGCTCCTCCAGACTCCCTGGCTCTTTCTCAGACATCTCAATCACCTTCCCCTCTGGTTCAAAAAAAAAAAAAAAAAAAAAAAAAAGTGGAGGAAGAAAAAAAAAACCCTCATTTCACATGAACGCTCGCTGTGTGGCTCCTCCAACAGAAACAAAAAGGCAGCCTCTCCATCATCCAGCAAACCATAAGCTTCCCTTTATCTTCCCTCCCTCATTAAACTCTGAATAACTCAGCAGACAGGCAGAAAGAGGAGAGAAAAAAGTGATTGAATTCTGCCGGAGGAATAAAAGCCCCTTGAGGTTGCCATTTTGAATGTGTGCCATGTTGAACAGGCTGGATCCAGAGATCCCAGAGACAACAGAGCTGGGGGGAAAGAATGGTCTATAGACAGAGCTCCAGGCCAGCTGACCCCACTGTAGATAATGTACCATGGATGTAGTGTCATTGTGCTGAGAGACTGGAGTCATGATGATGACCCGTCACGACCTCGCAGGGAGGCAGGCAGAGGCGGAGGAAGGAGGTTTGAAAAGGGAGGTCAGAGGGAAATCATGGCACCACACTTGATATCTCTATTCAAAAGCTGCACTGGCAACCTGGCCGCTCTGAATGCAGCCCGATCCTGGGAAGGGGGGAAGACTTGAGAAAGGGATACAAGAAAAGAAAAATGGCTTTGACATTCAGGCGGGCGGGTTGAGGGAGGTAACAAGTTCACGGCCCTTTCAGAAAACATGGCCGCCTGCTGTGTGATGGATCACGGAGCCTCAGATTGCCATCAGGGGTGGGACCCGGGGAGGAACACATGGGAACCCAAACTCCCAGGAAGAGAGGAGTCACCCTGACGTTTGAATAAGTGAACTCCTGTTGGTTCGGATAGAAGCGGCTCCGACTAAGACATGCAACGATACCACAAGACTGATGCTTCTGACAGCACCTCCACTGGAAGAATTCATTCACTCCATTTTCACGCATTTATTCTGAAATATAAGACTCAAAAGAAGAGATACTATCCTTAATGATACTTGCAAGTGAATGGAGTTGAGTTGAAAAGGTAATTACTGAAAAAAAACACAAAGAGCTCACAATAGTGGGGCCCGGCTAATTAACAGAACAGATGGTTTCATTTAAAAAAAAAAAAAGAGGCAAACCAGATTAGTTGAAGTTTTTCACTTTCAAGGAGTTTTCCAGCAATTTAGCATTACATCCCCATACAGCTGGAGGACTTCAGAGAGACTGATTTAAAGTGAATGGTCAAACTCTAACAACTCTAAAAGCAAAAGGCCAAGCTATCCTTTTCCCCCCCAATATAAGGCACATTTAAAAAAACGTTTCCCATAATGCAAATCAGTTGCATCTTTCATTAGACCTCATGCTCTTGTCTTTGAAACGTCTTGCCTCCTGTTTGTAACACACATTAAATGTCAAAAAGTTGAAGTCCAAAGCCATGTTAGATTTTTCAAATGTCTATTTTACTATAAATCTGCACACCTTTAAATTTGGTAAACTGCTTAGATTTAAGAAAAGAAAAAAAAGACTACTTATTGATAAAGTCTAGTTGTGATGCATTAGTTTTAAAAAAAGTGAATTATTTGAATTTTAACTTGAAATCTCTAAAAGAAAAAACATTGTATGTATGTATGTCTGTAGTTCCAGTAATTTTCTTATGAATTTTGTCAGGGAAATACAAGAGTCCAGCTCACATGCACTAACAGTTTCTAACAGAAAAAATACTGTAACATGGTCAAACATTTGTCAGAGAAGAACACAAACATCTTAGCAATTATATTAAATTGTCAATAAAGAATATTACTCCTTTCTCCCAGACAAAAGAATTATGCCACCAAAAATCCACTTCCTAAAACACAGCTCAATTCTACAGTATAATCATCCATCCAGAACAAGTCAATAGAAAGCAAGCACGATTTACTAAAAAAGTGTTGCTGTGATACTGAAGGAAACACCCATTGTAACCATTACAAACGTCAGGATTGAGCAGAGAAGGTCAGCTAAAGTATGTCTGGTATGCCACAGATGACGACAACAGCCACCACCACTGTAAACATATTGAAGTATTGCTTATCACTGAGAAGTATGGAGGAGGAAGAGGAGGAGGAGGAGGAGGAAAAGGCAGGAATGTACTGTAATACTGACAAAACATTCATCATATCCACACGTTGAACAAAAACTGTGAGAGATATGAAGTCAAAATATTTACATATGATTTAGTTAACTAATGTAAATTTAAAAAATAGCTGGTGGTCATATTGTGCATTAAAGTGTATTAAAGGAAGTTGAACTGAAAGTAGAGTATTGGTGAAATGAATGGTGGATTCTGTGGTTTCAGTTTCTCACATGTGATGATTTAAATATATATTTGACTTTTAAACAGAGGGTTGGATAAAATAAGCAATCTGAAGACATTACTTTGATACTGGGAAATTATAATAGGTATTTTTCACTATTTTCTGACATTTTAAAGGCAAAATAATCAATCAATTAATCAAGAAAAAAACCTTAAACAAATACATTATTAATTGCAGCCCAAGCTTAGTATTTTGCTCACATTGTTGTAGTGAGCCAGCAGGAGAAAAATCTGAAAATGGAGGAGCATCTGACATTAAAAAACAAAATAATAATAATAATAATAATAATAATAATAATAATAATGATGATGACAAGCTTTCAACACCAACCCCTTTCTGTTTGCTGCCCTATAGTTCCATAGTATCCCTGGTGTGCCCCACTTCCACAGTCCACGAATAATAAACCTGTCAACAACAAGTCTCCTGGGAGGCCACTGCTGACACTTTGTTGTCAGTAGCAAAGCATGCTGGGATAGCTAATGGGACAGGTCCTGAGGAGTGCCTCAACAGACAGGTGAGCTGTCTGACAGGTCCAATATAAAATAAACATCATCAGTATATTTACCTTTGTGGGCTTACGGTCTCTAATTGACTGCTGCTGTATTAATGTTATCCCTGGATCACTGTTAATCCACTCTGATTAAATCAAAGAATATCATTGGATTTGGGAGATTTAGGTTTCAGGCCAAGATGCCATGAAACTGAATCAATATGAATAATGAAACCTATTTAACTGTTGTGAGAACAATGCCAATTTACACAGAAAAAAAATGCATCTTTGAAAACAAATGAATCAACATCCTCGCTGCTAAAATTCAAATTTGACATTTCTAAAAACAAAATCGAAGCAACCGCTGCTGAAACACTGACAACTTAAAAACACTATTTTTGTGACAGGACTAGAAAGAAGTTCTCTAACAACCCCCCCCCCCCCCCCCACACACACACACACACATTCCAAACTCCCACCTCAAAACTTGAAATTGAATCAGGTATTCTTTGTACCTCCGCCGCAATCCACCCACCCTCCCGCCCCCACGTGAGCGCCCAGCCTACGGTGCGTCTCCGTTATTTCTCTCTTATCCTAACCACGTGGCTGGATTTCGCTGAGGTTTGTCCTCCCTCAACACGTGCACGAGTGTGAAACATCTGAGCTGATCAACTAAAACGCCTCCTGTATGTAAAGCGCTGGCAGGGGGGGGGGGGGTTGGAGGGGGGAGCAGCTGGAGTTTCGGCACTTCGCTCCGCTTTGGATGAGGTGACACCGGTCGGATGGTGCGCTGAGAGAGAGGCGGTGTGCGGTCTGTCAGTCAGTCAGTCTTTTTTTTTTTTTTTTTTTACACAATTCTTCCCTAGTACAACCACTTTTTTTTTAAAGTCAGAGAACAAGCAGATGTAAAAAGCATCATTTGCACTATGTACACTTAGTCAACAAGAGTTTGGAAGCAGGTAATGGAAATGAGTGAGCAGTTGTTTGGTCTTCCTGGGCACTGACCTGGACAGCATAGCAAACACAGCGCCGGTCAGCCTCTCATGTTGCTTCTCTTCTCAGATTTCACACTCCAGCTCCCTCCTGACTGCCTTTTGAAGTTGGTCCCTCCGCTATTTCTGAGGTAAAAGTCGCTGGCAGAGGAGGGAATGAGGGAGAGGAAGAGGGAGCTGGGGGTGAAGTCTTTCTCTCTTGCCTCTTTTTTTTCTTCCCCTCCTCCTCCTCCTCCTCCTCTTCCTCTTCATCTTCTTCTTCTTTTCTTTACTTCCCCCTTGCTGTATTTTGCACTAGCTGAAATCTGCACCTCCTCTTGCTCTCTTCCATAGCACACTCTCCACACACTCACTACTGGGAGAGGAAGGGAAAATAACATTGCGAGAGAGAGAGAGAGAGAGAGAGAGAGAGAGAGAGCGAATGAGAGAGAGCCAGAGAGAGAGAGAGAGAGAGAGAGAGAGAGAGGAAGAGAGAGAGCAGCAGCAACAAAAGTCTGCTCAGTCACCTCGTCTCCCTCCTGTTCAAATTTAGAGGCTGGATTTCTGGCTGCAAGGCGAACTCTACTGGGCATGCCCACAACCGAGAGGCACACTTTGTAATGAACACTCACTTCCTCTCTAGTTCTTGCCACCCCCCCACCACCACCCACCTCCTCCTCCCCCTCCCTCACAGCTCCTTCTCTCCCTCCCTTTCTCTCTATAGCTCTCAGTTCAGCAGGAATCAGGAATGCTGCTGGGACCAAAGCGCACTTGGCTCCAAGGAGGGAGCCCCCCCCCACCCTTCCCTGCCCCCCTCCCCCGCCCCCCGCTTTGCAACGACAAAAAACACAATCTTACACTTTTAAAAAAACACAACAGGCTGAAAAAAGAATCAGAAAAGCAAGAAATCAAATAAAACCAATCATCTCCAACATATAAGACATACTTTTGGGACTAGCTGCAAAAACACTAATAGTGTCAGTTCGCAGCACATTTCCAATCCATCGAATTCAATCATGTGCACATTTGATGGCTGTCTAGACTTTCAGTGATGTAATATTAAATCCAAAACTAATAGACATGCCACTCAAAATGGCGAAGCAATCAAACAGTCAATTTTGATAATGAAATGTGCTCATGTGAACAATTTCCTGCATCACTTCTGCTTGAGCCTGATAAACATTATCAGGACCTATGTGGCATCCTATTTAAAGTCTGTCTGAACTGGTCTCTACTGTGCCTTCTAACCGATCCCACCAGTACATATACTGATACCGCTTCAATTGGAGCAGGTATGTATCCCATAGGTATGGTAGGTGTATGGGATTTGCTGTTAGAAAAGCAGCAGATCAGTATTGTTTTCTCTAGTCTTTGTACAGCAGCATGTGACGTATTTCTAGTCAGCCTTGTGTCTGTGCTATCTCAGGCTCCCCACACTGACCCAGATTCTCCCCAGCAAACTATCAGGACACTATGTATCAAAACCAGGCTGTGGAATGAGGACAGCGAGTTCAGAGAGCGACAGACAGAGAGCGAACGAGAGACGGGCAGAGAAAGTTCCCTTGGCATCTGTATTGTGCTAGTTGGGGAGGGAAAGAAACACATTGGAAATGCCATCGAGAGAGGCAAGTCATGATTCATTAAGAAATGAATAACATGAAGGCAGCTGATGGAAAAATATTGAACGTACTACATATGAGCTAGCTGCTGCTCAGACCTGGAGCTTCCTGCAAACCCCTCTGTTGAGACAACATGGTAATCCGGCAGACGTCCTGAGCAGAGGCTAATCCATCTGGGCCATCTGAGGGGTGGAGATAGGGGCCAGGTGGAGGAGGAGGAGGTCCAGACGGCTGCAGGCTTGACCCTGAGAGGTCAGAGGTTATGGGAAACAGCGGGTCAATATGAAGATGAGAGGTCAATGCCACGGCTGGATAAGCCAGGGTCGCATTGGTTGATGGATTGGTGGGTGAAGGTGGGGGGAGGAAAGTGTAAAGAGATCAAAATTAAAAGCTACAAAGTCGAACAAAGGCAGAGATGGGCCAGTCAGGCTTGAGGGAGTCACAGTGGAAGCTTCATGCACCGAAATATTGTCAGTATTGATTTAACTGTCGGAGAATTGTTAAAGCAGGAGGGGTCGAACATGCTTCGTAAGACAAGTCGTCCAACCAAATCTAAAGATGGTGTTTATACCTGCTCCCAACCACATCAGCAGCCTCCTCCTAGCTGCATCCCACTGCCTCTACACTATCTCCACAAATCTGTCTTTTGTATGTCTTTAAAGTCTCGACATGATGAATTGTAGACATGGGGATGAGGGGGCACCCTTTCGGACAGTCTCTTCTTGAAGAAGTTCATGATGTTACGCTAGGTTGTGAACAGGAAAAGGTGAAAGCAGTAGTTGTGTGAATGAAAAAAAGCTAGCTAGCTTGAGAGAGATTCTGCGGTCAGATAGTGTCTTTCAAGACACTAAAAAAGATACTGGGGATTTTATACTTCTGCAGAAATGCATGTGAATGTCTCTGTGGATCCACAATGGTAGCTGTAGGTCACACAGGCAGAGGACCTGACATGAACAAATCCAAAATACTATCAGTGATGTTGGCTCATTAAACCAATCCACCTTCCTATTAGAAGTTGGGTTCAAATTCGACACATTAATGTTACAACCAAAATCCATAAAGTTTAAGAATATAAGAAAACATCCACACCAAAGAGACAGAGAGTCATGTTTCAGCTACAAGTCTTCATAGGTCCACTCGGTTCTAAGTATTCAAGATTGGACCCAGGACCCCAGTCAAACAGGGTCCAAACTATATTCAGTCTAATCTGACCTGGGTTTCTGTATGTTTATTATCCTAGTATCACATGGTGCATCACATTCATACAGGAGAAAGTTGCATTGCTGCTGTCTTTGACTGTAAATGTGCTTGACCACTGGTACATAACCCTACTGCCAGTGCCTTTTCTCTTTTACGGTTCTCTTTTACTGTCTATCCTTGGGTCTCTTTCAAATTGAGTCCACTTTTGTTTTTAAATGAATGGATTTTGATGGGTTTTCCACAGGTACTTTTCTGATCAGAATATGTCAGGCTTGAGATGGCATGTAGTTCCAGCTTTTAGACCATGTTGAACAAGCAGTCAGCTGTATGAGTGACTAAACAACTCTCCACTGAGCTCAAATAATTGCCCCTGAAAAGTCAGCCACTGGATGTGTCAAATGGTTGCTGATAAGACCAAAACATGGATGCTCTGCAGCCTCCTGTCAGGAACAAAACAGACGAGTTTTCCTTGGCTTGTGTCAGAACCATCTGAGCCGGGGGCTGCAGACCACACTGGTCTGCTCCTCTTAGCTCAATACTGACTCATTAGCCCTCTCACCCTGGGTCTCTGAGGACCTGTGACCCCAGCTATTGTCTGGCCCAGGCCTATCTTGACAAGAGCCCCAGAGCTGAACAAAGCCCTGTCATTAACTCCAGCAATGCTGCCCCCTTGGCCACAACCTGCAGCCCCTGCTGCCTGTCTAGGATGAAATGAAGTGGGTCAGACAAACACAACGCACCGTTCATCAACTTTAACCCCCATGACAACCACCAGCCCGCTGCCCCTGCCATCTAAAAAAAAAGGGCAGGGAGTGACAAACTGTTTAGAGGAGAATGGAGGAACAGTGTCCATAAACCTACTCCTATGCAAACACAGATGTGTGAGGTATATTGGTGAACTGCAGTGAGCTAACACTAATTGCATAGTGAGGAGGTGTGGAAAGCAATAATGGTGGCAAGTCAGTTGTTTGTTTTCTCGTTCCCTTAGTCAATAAACCAATACGAGTAGCTAAAGAACACACAGACATGTTGAACTTGCTAAGCAGTGTGGTGCCTATATTCAAGTATGACCCTGCCTCGTATTGATTGAATGTTACTTGTATGAAATAAGAAATACATTCTATATACAATATTGACATCAGCTCACTATTATGACTCATGTATTATGATCTAATTTTTAATGGCTATTAAAATATTGTATAAAGCAATTAAAATCAATGAAAATATTTAACTGTTACCACCACAGTGCTATTAGCCCAGAATCAATTGTCACCTTATATTTCAACATTTTTTATAGTTCCCAAGAGGTTCTTTAAGTCAGAACAGGCACATTTTAATAAAACATAAAGGATCCATTTTGGTTAAGTAGGATATCCATTTAAACCTGAACCAGCAAACTCTTACAACTCTAAAAAGATATCGTATTAAATGCAGCAGTTCCTTGAAATAAACAAATTAAAGCAAACAGGCTGGCCTAAAAAAAAACTAAAACCAAGGAAGGACAAAGAGTAATTACATTGTCCAGGTTTAACTAATTGTGAGCGGATCTGATATTTAAATGTGCTCGGAAACACTTTCATCCATTGATAGAACGATTAATTGATTTTGCAAAAGTATTGATCATTGCTCACCAGGCGTTGATGGACGTGGTTATAAGCTTTCATATTGACAAAAAGCTCAAAGCATCATTAGCAACAAATGCCCAAACAACTTGTGTTTTTTTTTTCTTTACCACAACTGCGTGTTATAACAGCACACAACACAAAGACATGTGATATGGGCTTATCAGCACAGGCGGGACTACAGTGAATGAGAGCAGCAACTTCAAGGGTCAAACTGAGATAAAGCATGTTGTGCACTATTAAGCGAGGCTAACACTGAAGACTTTGAGAACTATTCAGATAATATGGTGATACACAGTGTTCAAGACTTCCCTCTTGTGCTTTGCAGTGACTGTTTAAAATGTAGGGTACATCCGCAAACATGGAGCACTAGCGCCCTCATTTGGACCTACCACATACTGCAGTGAGTCTAACAGCAGAATAACTTTCCTTGAGTGTGAGTGTGGCAGCAACTGACCTTTTTGACCACAGACATTTTAGCTGTGTCCCAACTTTATATTACATAGTTCCATATTCTGAGCAAGTTTTGGAAAATGAGGAAAATGAGTATGAATACTAAACATTTGAATTTAGTGTGTTGCTGTTGCTGTATGTTAGTCTCTCAAGAAGCCACCCAATTATGGAGCTACTTACAGCTGAAAATAATTTAAATATTGTGGATGGTTTGATGAAGATCACTTGAAAAACAATAACAAAAAAGCATAAAACATTTTGTTTTCTTTTTATGAAGTGTCTCAATCCCACTCTGACTGCTGTATTGCATTAATTTTCTTTTAATTGAGAAGAGGCTTGATATTGACTTTTTTGTATACATTACCTGTGAAAACAGTATACTATGAAAAATAGAAGTACATGTTGTATAAATTTAGTATGTGGTATGTAGTAGGGAAAGAGATTTTTAAGTATTATAGCAACAGTAGCAGTATTAGAGGTGTTTGGTACATGTACGCACACATATTGAACACCAAGTCTTCAAACTGAAGTGAATCATCATTGTTATGGAACTTGTAGCATTTATAAGTGGAGCTCCTCTCAGTGGTGACTGAGAGTACTGCTGTCAGCTCAGCCCTGATATAAAATATGCTACTTCATGGTTAAAAGCTTATTGAAAGACTACAAAAGCCACAATCATCATAATGCGCAAACTGTGTTGCAAACAGGAGGTTACTGAAGACAGTTGTAAACTATTGATGTATTCCCTTACTAAAGCCCATAAAACAATTAAACTACATAGTCAGTGACCACCAGTCTTTGAACTGAACAAAAAGATTTAAATCAGCAACATGATTCCTAATGTCCCAGGGACCAGCCCACTTGAGTGAAGCACCATCATCATTAATTTTATTAGTTGCACCTGTGATTTTTAGTGCTATAACTAATTAAAGTGCCTGCTGTGAAATAGGCTTGTAGACTTTTCTATAGATCTCCCACTTTTAAAAGAAAACGATCACTTTCTGTGTATTATCCTAAATCTAGAAATTAAAACTCAATGCATTATATTCCCCATATAATAAACACTATATTGTTTTGCAAAAGTTGAATTATTAAAAAGATATTCCAGACAAGCCTCTGTAGCCCCAAAAGCTTCAATAATTATAACTGACAGACTATTATCAAGGAGACTGTTGTTTGTTATATTCATAAACTGGTCTCTTGCACTTCTTCAAGCTTCTGCCTAATCTAAATTACTTTCTATCTACTGCCTTACAGCTTCTTATCATGGCCCTGTAAATTGTTCTATAATCTTCTCATCAAAAATACCTCATCAGCTCTAACAGCCTAAATGAAGTTATTTCATGACCTACCTGCTCAATCTGAGTTTTCCATTTAAGCTGTCATGGGTGACTGAAAAGCCTTCATAGCGCCTCTTCTTGAACCGGCAGCAGCTCTGATCAGCAGCACCACACCAGCTCTACTTTTATAGTCTGGATCCTGCAGCAGAGAGCAAATTGAGGGAATGGATTTCCAAGACAAAACCTAGACCACGATTGATCCAACCTTGAAAAAGAATAAATACATTGTTATCGATGATGCTCATTGTCAATGCTTTTGTTGGTGAGGCCGAAGAGTGATTCACATCCGATTAGCCAACATCAATTGGTGTGCTATTAAGAGAGACTTCTGTCATTACACGGAGAGGGTTATCAATCTGATGTTTTTGACTCAAGGGGCTTGAGGAATAAAGTTCAACAGCTTAGGCGTATGGAATATTATTATTATTATTTACCTGCGCCTCAGAATATTGCACCATCCAAACGGTAATATTGGGTTTCCAATGCTTTATTATTGGGTGGCTCCACCTTCTTTATTGGGAAAAAGACCACAATGATTATTCAAACGTCTTGAAGACTATTGAGCTGCCAGATCAAGGAGCAGAGTCGACTGTTTGAAAGTTATAGCCGATTTCAAGCTGTGAAAAAGGAAGGAGGGGCTCAGCTGTCTCTAGGGGCCCCGTCACCAATAATGAGCGATCAATCACAAATTAGTTTAAAAGCCCGAAAAGAACACTGAGAGCACTATTAGGTTGCAAAGATTCACTGCTGTCCAATAATTGCTTTGGATTTTTTTTTTTTTTTTTTTTTGTTACAGGGAACTGAGATCCTCCTGTTTGTTTATCATGGTGTCCTACCACTGCCATAAACTAGAGCTGAGGAGGATCCACAGTCTCCCAGCATGGATCTTGAGCAAAATATATATCTAAATGTCTATTTGGTTACTTGATGTATTGATCTATGCATATTAATAAACCTAATGAGACAGACTGAACTGCAGAGTTATACTTTCATCTGCTTAAAAGGACAGTGATCAGTGAATTACAACTTTCCTGTATAGAATTAAATCAAATAGACCAACATAGAAAATTGGGTTTAGCTAGGTTCAAAACACAATACCCTACAAATACAAATATACATTTTCTGAAAGAGACCCAGCAAGAAACGTTGTTGAATTCAGTTGTAATTGAATAATGCGTTCAAGCGATATTTTGGGGTTGTATTACTCAATGATTTCATCATGTAGGTCTGGTGCACTGCATGCTACAGCCTCAGTGTTTCAGAAAATGACAGACTTATATCCACAAGTACTATCAAGAGTCAAAATAAGTGTAATATTCATTCTTTACTGACGCTGTTCTGGAAATAACTTTTTTAGCATGCTCTATTTCATACCCAAATTTAGCCCGGCTGACATTTTGAGCATTGATGAAATAACATTCTAGACTGCATCATTGATTAGTAGACTTAACTGTGTTCCCTTATAGTTACAGTTTAAATGGGTCAGAATACAGTTACTTTCTTTAAAAAGATTACTGATTACTATACTGCACCAGGCAGGTTGCACTGCGCGCAAATACGCTGCAAATCAATGCCAGAGCACTTTCCACACAACACCAAAAAAAAAAAGCCTTTTTGGCGTAGAAATACAGAGAACATTTTACCTACACACCTGGTAAAGAAGGTCACAACATCAAAGTAGTGCAAGCTTTGTTTACCATCAAGAAGCTGCTTTCAGCATGGACTCTAATTTGGAGAAGCATCTTGAGTTAAGTTGGCTAATTAGCGTTAGCTAGCCGGTCTGGTGACGTAAGTTATAACCATTGGGTGGGGAGTGGGGACTGACCAGCAACTATTAACCTGTCAAGCCCGACAGCCCACGCCAGCGGGGGCAACAGCGCCCCCCCCATAACTTAAAAACATCTCAGGGCAGTTAAACAAGCACGAATATAGTCATATATGATATATCCCGGAATAAACCGTCAAAGAAAAATCCAAACAAACTTCCCAATGTAAATATACAACCACAAATTATATCATACCTTTGCTATTTCTATGGTTAAAAATTGTGTCTGGTTGCATAATATTCCTAGTAACAGCTACTCCAATGTCTCTGGATCATTTTGAGTCGATTCAAGCCAGTTTCCTCACAGTTTTTGTCTCCATCTAGTGGTTGAACTGTGCTATTGTGACAGATAAAGCCAACTGCAACTACTTTCTAGAGGGCGTGAACTTCCTGCTGGAGGCCAATTTTTTCTTAATCCACCAATATTTAAGAATGAAAAATTTAATTTTAATTTCCCTAATTTCTGAGCTGTGGAAATTAATAAAGGTAAAATAAATTGAAGAATGTTGACTCTTGGATGCCATTTTTCTTTAGATAGTATCAGTTGCAGGACAAAGCGTACTGCATTTGTGTTTTGTGTATTTGCATAACTTTTTCTCTGAAGACAGGAATAAGATCATTCTCTAAAGCGTTAAGTGTTAACTAAAATCAGTGTCCCAGATAAACACGTTCAACTAGACGATTTTGAAGTAAGCTAAAAGTAATCCAAAAGTATTTAGAATACATTATTTTACATTACAGATTACATTTTAGGACATCATGTAATCAGTAATCTGTGGGAATACATTTTAAAAGTAACCCTCCCAACACTGACCACCAGGCACAGACCATGCCAAACATGCGCGCAGTTGCTGTAACCACATCTCCAGAACAGTCTAAATGTAATCTTAATGGTAAAATAAATATAAATTGAATATAAATTAACCCCTTCATTAGAATAAATGAATGTTATATTCTATAGAATGATATAACAAACAAAACTATAAAATCAACAGCACTTTTTTAAAAGTGACATGTCATTGATCACAATTCTGCTCATCTCCTTCTTCAGTTGGCAGTGGAGCTGGTTGATTATTTTGGAGGGATAGGAGGGCTGCTGAGACTCAAGCTGCATCTGTTGGTACTGGTGCCAGGAGCAGGGACAACTGAGTTAGTATGAATAGCTGCTATAAGATTACCTGCATTGATTAAATGTCAGTGAGTGAAATGCAAACACTGAATCTTCTGTGAAGATTTAGCAGTAACTAATGTTAGGAGAGCAAAAATAACATGATGCTGTTTCACTGTGGACTAAGTTTAGCTGTAGCTGCACCTGGTTTGGAGATAGAACTGAACCATTTCATGTAAACAGAGAGGATTGTTTTGGCATTGCAGAGGCTTTGGATGGTAATTCCTTTCCAAAAGCAAGAAATTTAAACCGCTGTTTAATGAGTACATTAAATTAATTTTCTGCCCCTATGGCGTCCCCTTGCCGTTCTCTCTAGGCGACTCTTTCTGAGGGACCATAGATAGGATGCATCAACCGTTGTTAAATGGGACAGTCTAGCCTTCGGAATATTTCCTGGTTGCATTACGAGATGTTAACGCCCTTACCGTTACGTCACAATTTCTGAAGCCCAGGCCCACGAAAGTAAGAGAGAAAGAACAAAAGGAACTTCTAAATTCATGAGACATGCTATAGTGACATGTATGGTTCTCCAATGTTTCTCATCATCAACATTGTGAAAGGCAGAGGCCAAACATACAACTGACAGTCATAGCCTCACTGGAGAGCTGACATACAGAGTAGGTAAAAGCATGTTGAGGATCTCCCCAACTCAAACTTTTGTGTAGGTCTTGCAGTGTGAAGGCAGGTTCACACTGTCAGTCAAGTGAAGGTTATCGAACTATTGAAGTGATTGAATGCTGCCCTCTGCTGAGAACATGTGACACTTACTTTCCTGTGTTCATTTGTCGCTTTATTCTCAAATCGTTATAGCAGAGTCTCTCAATCTTTTCTGGCCTGTAACCTTGAGTACTTTATTTTTTTTTAGAGCAGGGATCTTGTAGTGAGCAGTATCTTTAAGCACACAAGCCCTACATCACAGACACACCCACCAACCATCCATCCATTGCCAGGCTTTCCATTCTCAGGAGTCTGCCACCTAGTTCGGACTGGAGCACAGGAGGACTCTGTAATTCATTCTGTCTACATTTGGGAAGTTCCAATCTGCAGATTGATTGTGAAAACCATGAAAATCTCAACTGAGCAGAGAACATGAATATGTTGTAAATAGTGACACAGACTGACACAAAGACAAAAGATTGAGCAATTCACTCTGAGGTTGGGTTGAACAGGACACGGTTTGTTGGAATTTGTATACAACACTGTGGGGAATATTGAATTTTGTTGTGACGTGCGTTACTTGCTCACTGATGGAGGGGTTAATACCTGTATCAGTGCCTTTGTAGGGTTTTGCTGGCTGTAAACAAATAATTTTTATTTTGTCAGGATGAGACTATGACTGACCAGTAAGAGTCATCTTAACCACCACTGCAGAAAATATTGTATATTTTGAGAACTGCTTGTCTACTGATATATTGTTTAACACAAAAAGAAAGTAAAATAGAATAGTCTGTGCTACATTGCTGGAAGCTGAATAGTATTATCATTCCACCAAGACCAACTGGGCCTGCAGCTGAGTGCCACTAGCACAGGATGCCAATGAGAGAGACAGGAAAGAATATGGATAGAAATGATAAAAACCAAAGTAGGTCTTAATGCAACATACATATGTAGGATATGAACAATGTGATACTTGATACCTGTTGGGAATAATTACGGTATTATTCTACTTTGTAATTATAGTTATCATGTCTTTTGTCCAACTAATAGCACTTATCAAATTCAGGCCAGCAACCAACTGCATCTGGGAGTAACCTCGGCACTTGTCATTTGTGAGTGACTCTCCCTTGGTGTGCACGTGTATGGGGAGACATATGAACTTTTATAGATCTTCTTTAAGCATGTGAATCTGAAGATGCCTTAGCACTTCTTATTTGTAATTATGATTCTTTTTATGTTTTGTGTGTGAGGATTGATACATTTCAGCATATCTTTTAATATTATTAATGGGTGGATATTTATTTCCTGTATATAGGCATCATTCTTGGCAATTACCTAGACCTCCAGCCCACAGGGGCAAGGGTTGATCCCAGACTGCAGGGGCGCTGTTGATCTTTTTTTTTGTTTGACAGTAAATACAGGGCAGATTTTATAGCTGATATACATACACTAGAAAATTATTTTATTGACAATACTGACAGTATTATGTACACATCTGTTGCCAGTGCACTAGACCAACAATAGTGGCAATTTAAGAACCATCCCTTCTAACCTAACTAACTTTAGCAATAAGGATAAGAATACATTTATTGATCCCATAGTGGGGAAAATTCATTGCTACAGAAGCTCAAAAAATAGTGATATAGAAAAAAAACAAAAAAACAAATGTATACAACAATAAAAATTAAAAACTAAATAAAAGACCCTAAAATGCAATTATAACATACATACACACACATATACACACACGTTAATGCTTAACCCTTAGCTTAACAAATACAATTTACACCAAGCTTTGGTCCCCATAAGGACTATTCCCAAGATCACAAAAACATGTGTACACACATACACACACACACAAATGCATGCATAGCATATACTTGTGTTAATGTTCATGTTACTGTGTACTGTCCAAATATTTGGACAACTTATACTTTGATGCTTTGGTAACATTGTTCTTGAAACCTTCATGCAAATAAAGCCCTTTGAATTGAATTGTTAGGGAAAGTAAGTAGGTTTAGATGTGGCAACCCTTCCTTGACTTTATCACAGCACTGATGAAACCCAAGAAGACACCTCAATGACTTTTATTTTCAGTTACACATCTGTCTTGCTTTTCAAATTACAATTTAATTGTATAAACAGACGACTATAGAAACCGATGTAAAAGAGTCTTCTAATTGTTTTTGTCCTTATTTCTCCTCCCTCACATGTGAAGGAGAGATGGGGGGAGGCGTCTAATTTTCCTGTTTATTAACCAAATGTCATGTATTTTTGTTTTTTTCTGAGAACATCATTCATAAACTGGAGAAAAATGATGGTTTTCACACCAAAATACTTCTGTTTCATGCAAAGTAACATTTACAATATTTTCAGATTTCAAAGAGTTTAATGACCTCTCAAAATTGAAAATCCTTTTAGGAGAAGGAGACAGACAGACAGACAGACACACACACAGACACACACACACACACACACACACACACACACACACACACACATACATATATACATACATACATAAGGGGGCGCTGAAGGGGAGTTCACCCAGGCTGCCATACAAGGACAATTATCATAGTGATATTGTTGCATCAAAGAGAGAAGGCCCATAAAGTTTTGGCCCAAAAGTGACAATAAAGTCAGCAGGTCATTGAATGTTGTTTCACTGCAAGCACTCATACTGGTTGATAAACATAATGACATTATTAAATGATACTGAAAATGATTTCAATAAAATAAACATAAAATGTGGTAGAACACAATGCTTTTTATCTTTTGATGTGTAGTGTATTTACTGTTGCACTGTTTCAGACAGCTAACAAAATAATTCAATCAAAGTCAATCAGCAATGTTTGACAACATTATAAGCCAACAGAGTTTTACTTACTGGAATGCTTACTTGAGCTGTTTGCACAAACGTCCTACACTGGGTAAAGGGCAATGTTGCTGAAATCTTCGTAGTGTAATACTCCACATAATTAAAGGAAAAAAGTGACTGCAAACCCTTACATCACGGCACTGTTGCTATTGGAATGGTGAAATATCTTAGATCACATTACAGAAAGTCTTACAGTAAGATATAACACTGCACTATAATTAAATAGCTTTTAAATACTTCTACCCATGTAAATAATATAATGTTCAATTCTTTAAAAACTGCCAGATAGATGTAAATACATGCTCATTATCATTTCCAAAACTGAAAAGTGTCACCTGTTGGATTTGAATTGCAGTCAGCTTTACATACTACATTCAACAACATGTCTACAAAAGATTGACTAACGGGATGCCTGTAAATCATCAAATAAAGGGGTTGCATGGTGTGTCGGCTGTTTGTGTAGAGCGGGGGTGGGTTTCTGTATCAGGCACTATTTAAGAGATGCTGAGACTGAGGCTGATCACAGTCAGTCATGGGTCGTCCTGGAATTCAGCTGCAGACATGGACACTGTGTGTCCTCTTGAGCTGGATTTGTGTGGGTTTAACAGAGGCAAGACCGTAAGTTTCTCTGTACTGTTTCTCATTTTGTTTGTGTAACAACTAGTCGGTGTTTCTTCCTCTATCAGACCAAGTGAGGTATCTGCTGTATGTGTATGTTTCTGTGGCTGTAGGCAGTATATGGTCACCATTCCTGCGGTTATGGAAGCTGGAGCTGAGACCAGATTCTGTGTGAGTCTCCTGCAGTCAACTGAGACTGTGGACATGACTGTCACTCTGATGTCCAATGTGGAGAACACAACTCTCCTCAAGCAGTCAACCGACAAAGACCTCCATCAATGCATTTCATTTACGGTCAGCTCTCATGATAGGAAATATGTTTATTTGGAAATAGATGAAGTTAAATATTACGAGACTCTTGGTGAATTCTGTTTTTACAGTATGAGATTGTGTTTTCTTTTTGGGTAGTGTCTATAAAATATATTTCTATTATAGTCTCCTACAGTGCAGGATACAGAGGTGCAGACATTGGAGGTGGAGGTACGAAGCAACAGATATCACTCAAGAGAAGTCAGGAAAGTCATGTTCAAAGCCTATCGACCAATGACATTCATCCAAACAGATAAACCAATCTACCTTCCTGGACAAACAGGTAACCATCTATGATGTTGAACCCAGTATACTACCATATCCCTGTGAAAACAGCTTAAGATAGGTAGAAAACACTTTGCCACAATGTCAAAATACCACATATATGGACTTTTTCAGAATTTGAAAAACAAAGTTTAAAACTATTTTTATGACTGTTTAGAGGTAAATTGGTATGTGGCATCTCCCATTTCTCAACCCTTTTTTTTCTTATGACACTCGTTGCTACATATGTTGGCTCTGGCTAGCTAACATAACTGCAATATAGAAGTGCTAAATGCCAGCTATAAGCAGTAATAACACTAGTCCACTACACAGAGTTTATACTTACAACTAGTGGGAAATTACTTGTGTCTTTATTTTAAACCATTAATGAGCATTACAGGTTAAAGCTTTTTAAAGTCATGCTTATATATGAAAAAAATTAACATTAGGAAGAAGTTCCTGCTGTTTAGGAGATGCACAAGCTAAGTGTATACATACATACAGTACCAGCCAAAGGTGTGGACACATCTTCCCAAGGCTTTTGACTGGTATTGTACATTACTATATATTAAATTAGTATTGCTAGCATACATAAAAATCATGCTTTTTGCATTAATCAAAATGTACCAGAAATATGTGTCAGATGTGTTATGTTTATGGAATAGCTCATATTGCATACTTAGATTAAGCACTTACAAACATGCACCTTATGAAAATCCAGGGCTTGCTATTCACTCTCAAAGAGATTAAATGGAGGTTTCCTTTTTGTGATATTGAACAATTTCTATGTTACTTTTGCATTTGTGCAGTTTGTAGCATAGAAGCAACTTCTTATGTTGATTATCTTACAAGCTATCATCAGTCATTCCGGTTTGTTTCCCCCTGTCTAACAGTGTCTAACCCATACATGGGATAATAATGATTTAGTCTTAGTAGACAGATGTTTAACACTGTTTGATATGAGCTTTGTGTAATCTCTTTTTCAGTCAGTTTCAGAGTCCTTTCAATGGATACCAAGTTCAGACCTGTCAATAGTGTGGTGAGTGAACTGTCTCTTTTTTCTTTCAGATTTAATTTATACTGGTGATACTGTATGATGCCCCAGTTATACACACCAGTTAGTTGAACTGAACAAATGTTGCATAATAAAATTATCGACATGGGTGTGCTATTTAACCAAGCATGTTTCTAGTCAATCTGATCCTGGACAAGGGTCAATAGTACAACCTAAAGGGGCCCCTTTAGGTAAACCTGCTTGTGCTGAGTCAAACGATTTTCACTGATCCTGTGATAAATCTGTCAACCTCTCTCTGTCTTTTGTATGCAGCACATAATCCTGTTTTCATAAGAAATAACTAGAACTATGCTAAAAATTAAATAAAAATGTCTTTGTTTGTTTTTCCAGAAAGACTATTAATCAGAATGTTTTATTTGAATGTCTGTTAAACCTGTTTCATTCAAAAATATAAGCATTCTAGTCTATATTGACTGTGTACAGTACAACAATGATTGTAAAGTCCTGAGTATGTGTCATCACTGATCTCCTAAATAAACTTCAAATACTTTAACTTGAACTCACAGGATAATGTGTGATGAGAACAATAAACTAACTCATTTAACAAATCTCTCTCTTTCTGTTTTGCAGTACAATATCATTGAAATTGAGGTAAGGCTATAAAGAAAATATTCACTATCCAATATCCATTTTTGGAAGTCATTAGCAGAGGGGGTTGGGTTGGGTTTTTTTATTTTCACACTATCCAATTGCCACCCCTTAAAGCTCATGAAATATTCATCATAAGTGGGACTTAAGTTCATATTTCTCTCAACATTTTTAAACTACGGGTCAGTGACAAATAAGGATTGGCAAGATGAGCATTTCAAAAATATCTTCAAAAATTGTCTTAAAAGCAGCATAAGTTTTTTTTAAATATACATTTTATATTTTTGTTGGTTTTATGTCATTTGAGATGACATTTACACAATTTCTTTTTTACCAAAAGTAAGACTGAATGCTCCTGAAAATGTCAAATGGTGTAACCACAAAATAATGATAAATATTAAATATTTGATGCATCTACAGTTTACTTCAGTGGACTTATAAAAAGAATTACTTCATTTAAAGAAAAACTTGAAATGGTTTCTGATTGACATGATTCCCCAGATTAAATGTAATATTTAGAACAATTGTATTCCATTAGCTTTATTTAATATAAAAAGTTATGATGTCAGATCATGCTATGGTTATACCACTTAGACATTTTTGCCATAATCCTCTAATATATTCTCTCAAAATGGAATAATTAGCTGAAATTTGATGCTGGGTCCACAAAAATAGAATGTGTGCAAGTTATTCATGCATTTATTTTCACATTTTAAACCCTTTACATTTGACTAAACCACATGGACACAAAAAATATAAGTGACCTATATTAAGATTCTTAAGTACCAAATTCTGTTGCAAGATATTATCAATATTTACTGATAACAATATACCTGTCACTGGACTTTTAGCTTGTCAATACATTCATCTGAAACTATTTATTAATAATTTCAGATAATAAATATAATAATTAAATACAATGTCAAGTACAATTTTACACTATGTAAATGTCAGCCCAGTGTCATATGAGTGACTGAGGAAGAAGAAGATTCAGTGAGCAGTATGGTTAGGGCTGTGTTTGACATGAGTTTCCTATTTGTGTCTTAAATACATACTTCCCATTTCCTTTCATTTAACAGGATCCTCAGAGCAACCGGATTGGACAGTGGCAGAATGAAACATCCGATAGTAAAATACTGCAGTTTTCTTACTCCTTGAACTCTGAGGCCCGTGAAGGAGTCTACCAAGTTATTGTGACGTCTGGTGAAGTCAAATTCTACCACAGCTTCAAAGTTGAGAAATATGGTAAGTAATGGTTCATTTCTTTTTCCTTCCATTTGAATCTATTTGTAATGCAGCAAGAATGCTGATGAGTATCTTTTTCCCCCAGTTTTGCCTAAATTTGATGTAACATTGAAAGTACCTGATGAAGTAAGTATTGAAGAGGAATACATCACAGTTGATGTATGTGCAAAGTAAGTAAATATCTAAAATAGAGCCAGTTTTTTTGAGTCAGTGACCCTTTTGGAACAACATACTGATATTTGTTTGTTTGTTTTTGTTTTTCCATTGAACTAGGTACACATTTGGACAGCCTGTGCCAGGGAGTGTTAAATTTGAGATGTGCAGACCTTTGAGTCACTATATTGGACATACTTTTAGAATGACCCCTGAAGGGGGAGTCCCAGACATCAATGCCCCATGCCACAAGGAGACAAAGCAGGTACAGTTGTTATAGTGACCATTTGTTTATGTGCTTCCAACAATGAAACCCTCTGTAACCAACTGGGAAATACATAGACGACTATGTTCTAATCTATGTAATATTTTGTTTTATATAAATAATGATAAGTTCTATATCTGTGTTACTCCAGGAATCCAAAATTCATTTTACAGCATAAATCTTGTCAACGACTGATTTTCCTAAAATACGTTTGGCTTCAGTTTTCTTGTCTTCCAGTTGTTTTTCCCTTTTTGTTCTCCTTTTCCTTTAATTTGTTCTTCATATGGACAAAGAACACCCCCATTTTTCTCTACACTTGACAGTTCACATTCTAATCTCTCATCAAACACACTGAATACTGTTGATTGTGAACTACCATATTACCACATACACTCAAATCTGTTTGGATCCACTTGGGTATTTGACATATTGGCATTAAAAGGAGACCTGATCTGATTAGATCCAATGAGTTGAACATGGACCCGAACTCTCATCAGAGCAAGAACTGCATAAAGCCAATTCCCTTCATGAGGCACCTTTGCTAATCCTGCAGATATTCCTGCCTTATAGACTATATTTCTGAATATCATATATTTTAAAAAAATGGAAGGAAGGAAATTCCAAAGTGTGTGAAGTTGAAAGTTTGTAAAGGAGAAAGTATGAGCACTCCTTCAACTTTTTCTTTTCTTTCTTCATTTGATTTCACTTTCTAGATGGATAAGAAAGGCTGTGCCACTTTGACCATCAAGATGTCCACTTTCACAAAAATTGGCGAAAAGGCAGTGCAAGATGCTTTGGATATCGAAGCCCAAGTGGAGGAGGAGGGGACCGGTAAGTCTTCTTATATTTTATAACATTTATATTTCAAAAATGAATTTGTATATTTTTAAAACAAACAAACAAGCTACAATGTTATGTATGTTTACAATATGATCTTGTGCAGGTATTTCACACCAACAAGGGAAAAGAACAATTATTTCCTATGTTCTTGGAAAGCTGTCATTTATTGACACACCCAAGATTTATGAGGAAGGATCAACTGTGGAAGGAAAAGTAAGTGCAAAACCTGGTCTTTACTTTTCTTCACACAGTGTAACTGAAACAATGAGCGTGCTCAATGATACAATTTGTTCTGACAGGTTAAAGCAGTATACCATAATGATACACCCATTGCTGACAAGCCACTCTACTTGTTTGAGGGACGAGGTTGGTCACAACAACAGCACCAGAATCTCACAACTGACAGCAATGGTATTGCTACTTTCTCATTCAGCCCTGCTACCTTCCAAAGGGACATCTACCTCACTGTAAGTAAGAAGTAGCGTTAACAACCTATGTCAACACATCAAAACTCTCTCCCCCAGATGATAAAGCAAATCAAAAGCTCAAATCTACAATGGAGCTGGTGGCCATATTGGAACTACTTTCTATACCAAAACATTTTCTTTGGTTGTGATCCACCAACCCAATTGATTAATTTTATGGGTAAATGAGATCAGCTTTTAAATAATGTTTGTTAAATGTTTTCATTTATATTTTGATCACACTATGCTTTTAAATATAGTGTTATTAGAAAGCAGAAGGAAATTACTATAGGACACAAAGCATATTGGTGAACAACAGGAGAATGACACTAGTTGAAACATAAAACCATTCACAGAACAATTATGGCATTTTCTAAAGATTGCAACAGTCTTAACCACCATGAGTTTATTTATAAACTTTATTTTCTACACTCTAGATCAGCACCGAACCAACACGGGGGTACCGCCAATATAGAACTCCATACTATGAGGCTGGAGAACACACATTGTCTTTGATGGAAGAGGCATCCCCTGATACAAAGTCAGTGAGCTTCCTGGAGGTGAAGAAGAAGGATGGACCGCTTCCCTGCGAGTCAGAAGAGGACATCTCCATTAAGTACACTGTTGCTGGAGAGGCTCAGGGTTCTGCAGATTTGATGTATCTGGTGAGTGGTGGGCAAGCTATTTCTCAACTTGTTCCCAGTTGGCTCTTCCAGAAACATGGACACTGATTTTGAGAAACCTCCACAAGTCTAAGAAAAGTCATTATTTGCAAAGGCAACCGCAAAGTGAGCAGCAAATGTGCAGTAGTAGCAAGCTGTTTTAAAAAAGTTTGTAGATTCAGTTTTATGTTTTAACATCCTGAATGAACTAATATTACATCAGTGAAGTCAAATCCACAATGCTGGATTCGTAGCTTAACAAAGCCAATATTTGAAAGGACTGCCTTCTCACCAGTCAGCTGTGAGACAAAAGTGAGTCCTACAGGATCCCATTATGGTCAAAATAGTGACAATTATAGGAGATCACAAGTAGTATGACTTTTCTAACCCTAACCCCAAACCCCAACCCCAACCCCTAACTTTATTATGTCTTAAACTTCACATTCCGTGACACAATTCTGTTATAAAACAAAGCCTCAAAAGCAGCTTCAACTCTATTTTCCTATGTTTTACATGCATGTATTGTAACTACACTGATGTATTGAGAGCCCTTCCAAACAAAGGGTGACCTAATCTCAACACTGTACCTGAATGCCTCCAGTGAACAGTAGACACACTGATGTAATGTGAGAATTACATTTAACAGAGGGCTCTCCCACTGCTACCAATTGATTGTTTTTGTAACTTTTACCTTATGAACTCATTACTGACACACCTTTTGATATGGACATTACCCACATATTCCACTAAGAACTTCATAACACTGTTGTAATCTGTTGTTAAAATGAAGGTAAATGATTCATTCTTTGTGTCGTTTTCTCTCAAATGCTTCAGATCTTATCCAGAGGAGCCATTTTAATGCTGGGCTCTAAACAGATTCAAGTAGAAGATAAACCAGGTGGGTGACTTTGATCACAAGTTTGGGTGGAGGCATGTGAATGATGACTGTTAACAGAAAGCAGACAGTTCATAACAGTCGGTTTGCTTTTTCAGTGACTGAGGGTGAGGTGTCCTTTAAGTTGAAAGTGTCTCCAGAGATGGCACCAGGGATTGTTGTAGTGGCTTATGCTATCCTCCCCAGTGAGACTGTGATGGCCCACAGTGCAGACATATCCACTGAGAAATGCTTCAGTCACAAGGTCAGTGGGAGAGGAAAAAGAATGAAGATGTGTCTGTCAAATGTGGCTATGGAATCATACACCTGCTGAATGACAGGGGATAGTAACATGTTGCCCTCACTGAAAACACTCATTTGAAGTAATAAAGAGCAAAAGAATGTTGATTTGCTGCTACTAAATCAATTTTGGAACTGCAATTACTGACCCTTACTGTAAGAGGGAAGGGGATAAATGATCTTAGCGATTCCACTAAAATGCTTTCTATGGAAGAATTAATCTGGTCTGTTGGCATTTGTCAAAAATATAAAGGAATTAAAGTACAACACACATTTGTGTCATCTTGAGGGGAACACAGGCCCTCAGGTCATACCTCTATAGTCCAGATGGTGCAATATCTGTATTGTGTATGTCTCAGGTATTGCTGGAGTTTTCTCAATCTTCAGCTGTCCCAGGAGAGGAGAGCACCATGCAGTTGACGGCTCAGCCTGGTTCTCTGTGCGGTGTTAGTGCTGTCGACCAGAGCGTCCACATCAAGGAGCCAGGGAAGACTGTGAAAGCAGACAAGGTAACTGCTGCATCATCAGTCACACAGAGGTCACAGGCTATAGCCCAGACCCCACCAACCACTGCAGAGATATAGGAAATGAACTTAAGCACATTTAACGATAATGGTAACTGCTGAGAAATGCAGCTCACGTGGGAGTTTTGCCCCATCAGCCACAAGGGAAAGACAAGGAGTCCATTCTAGTCAAGCAGCAACTACTACAGCTTGAGATTGAAGCAAATGCTGAAGAACCTTAAATTGCAATGCCATTGACAGCCACTAGATGCTCCAAATGAATCCCATTCAAAAAGACTCAGCTTCTCTTTGACTTTTTTTTCAGTGACCATTCTGGTCTCAATCACTACATTTCGGCTTTCTAACAAGTGTTCTGTTGGTCATTTTGGAAATTATCGCTCCATTAATAAGATTGGAAAACTTATGGTAGCTTTGATGTCTACAGTGTGTACATTGTTTGACAGCTGTGATTGACAGCTGTCTCACCTGCTGCTCTCCCTGGCTGTGGGACTCTCACTGAGTCAGAGTGTGAAACTTGCTTTCCTTATTTGGATGTTCCTGGCTTCAAACAGAAAAGATGAAGCATAGAGCAGCAACTCTGGGCTTCAAACCGGCTTCAATGCAAACCAACGGTTGACATTGCAACTTGATATGTCCATCTTTTTTATAAAGTCTATGTTTCTAGCCCATTTCCCACCTCAAATAAAGAGCAGTCCACATCCCTTTCCCTAAACATTTCAATGGGATAATTCCAGGTGTGTTTCCCTTTTAGTGGATGAGACAATCCCAATCAAGACTACCAAAAAAATCTGAGGAGTTTATTCAAACTTCTTTTTTATGACCAATTTTAATTGCTGTGGTATTGTCTTAAAATAGAAGCAGTTTTAACAGTCTATTGTGTTGCAGATTATAACTTTGAATCAACTTTCTTTTCAGATTTTTGACTTACTGCCCGTCACAAAAGCATCCTATATTCCATATGAAGTTTCTGATTCTGTATCATGCATGCATGTGAGACCCAGAAGATATGTTTTCCCCAGACGTGACCGGACAGATGATGCTTATACAGTTTTCCAGGTAATTCTTACACAACAACGACACGCAAAACATAATATTTCCTGTTGCACATGTGATGAACTTTTCAGTGACATCTCTGTGTGGTTGGATTATCTAGAATAATGGGCTGAAGATGGCAACAAATGTATTTATCCGAGTGCCTACATGCCTCCAGTATAGAGGAAGAGAATACCACTACAGCCCATATGGTGAGTTTGTTTCGACTTTTTTTCTTTTGATATGATGTTAACTGTGTCATTGCTACCATTCACTTCTGTTTAAATATTTTTAGGGCTGCACCCAAAAAATGGCTGAGTCAATGCATCATTCAATAAATACCCGAGTCGACTAGTACATTGTCAGTGGAAACACTTTTTTCTCTTGGAGGCTGCATTTAATAAAGAAATAAAATAGTAATTTAATATTGATTAATATGTAAACCTATAACAACAAAGTACAGTGTTTGTACCAAGATAAATGCGTACTGTAGATGAGAATACATGAGAATGCTGTCAACTTTGAAAATCCTGAGTTGCGGAACAACTCTAAATATCTTCCGGTTTCTTTTCAGGAGGCGGTTGGGGGTATGGGGCTCCACCTGTTGTATCCAGAATGAATATTGGTGCTGGATCAGCTCCACCTTTAGGAGGCGACCATGTTGACGATCTTCCTCCTTCACCAATAGTCACAGTCCGCTCTTTCTTCCCTGAGACTTGGATATGGGACCTGGTGGAAATTGGGTGAGTTTCTGACACAAAGGGTTTTGATGATCATGAAATGAAAAAATGGGAGTCTCAAGATAATAAACTGTGGATGTCTTAAGAGAATTGGATGCTGTGTTCGAAGATGGTGTCCAATTCATTAAAAGCTATAGAAAGATGTTTTTAGGCTTCCCTGGCCTTCAGTGTTTTAGGGCATGAAGCATGGGCATTAGAGTCCTACTCTAACTATGCTGGCTGACTTCCTTAACACATTGATCTCATGAAAATAATTTGCTGATGTTTCTTTGAGACTTTTTCTTTTTAACCCCTGATCTGCTGATCTAGAGAGTCTGGAACAAAGGATGTTCCAGTCACTGTCCCAGACACCATCACCACCTGGGAGACGGAGGCTTTCTGTTTGTCCCCTCATGGTTTTGGCTTGGCTCCTCGTAAAGAGTTCACCGTCTTCCAGCCCTTCTTCCTCGAGCTCAGCTTGCCCTACTCAGTCATCCGGGGGGAGCAATTTGAACTAAAGGCAACCGTTTTCAGCTACCAGTCCAACTGCATGATGGTAATTCATATTTGTACACACTTATTAGTGTTACATGACAGTTAGACCATAAACCGCCTCCAAAACACCATAATGTTTTTTGTGTGTTGACCATGGTAGCTGTTCTGTGAGGCTGTATGTAGGAAAAGTGGTGCTTTAAGCTACATGATTATGTCAGCAACATGTTCATAAGAGTGGAGCAGAGTGCAGTGAACAATCTGAAAAGACACACAAGGGAAAAGATTATCGACACGTCCACTGATTCAGACCAGAGTAAACCAGCAGTAGGTTTTTTGTCATTTTATTTACGGTCATAGCACATTTTGGTTCATCCCTAGTGTGTTGTATCTTTTATTCTTTTATTCCTTTTATTAGCAATGGGACTTTTTATAAATCAGGTTTGGTTGGCTACAAAAAGGCAGCAGTTAGCAATTGTCATATGCCAATCATCAGTTTTATAATCAATGTCTGTCTCTCTTAAACAGGTCACTGTGACTCCAGGCCCCTCCTTAGATTACAACCTCACTCCCCGCTCTGGTAACCAGTACACATCCTGTCTGTGTAACAGTGGAAGAAAAACTCTCACCTGGACCATGGTCCCTACGTCCTTAGGTGAGTGTCAAACTGTGTAAACTGCTGTCCCTTTTTTACCAGCACAACTCCTTCAGTGAGAACACACCTCTGTAAAAAATCAAACATTTTAGAATATTTTGGAACTTTTAAAATCTGAGAAAATTATCAATCAAGTTTCACACATAGTTTGTGATCATTTAAAGGGGTTATGAACGTGACTGTGAGCGCTGAGGCTGTGGCTTCTCAGGTTTCATGTGACAATGAGATTGTGAGCGTTCCAGACAGAGGTCGCATTGATGTGGTAACACGACAACTCATTGTAAAGGTTGGTAGCCTAAAAACAAGATGACAAAGAAAAACATTTAAATCTATTTAATGTAAGATAAAAGTAACAATGGAACTCACACTGTCCTTTCCTCACAGGCTGAGGGAACTGAGATGACAAAGACCCACAACTGGCTGTTCTGTCCTAAAGGTCAGTATTGTTGATGGGCCATCAAACATTGTGTAAAAGGAGAACCAAATGCTCTAAGTTAAAAAGGGTGGCATAGATGACATGTTAAAAATGTACTTGAGACATTTAGTTGTGATTTCTGCTTTCTCCATCTCAGCTGACTGTTTTCTGTCTGTACACAGAGGAGACATTGACAGCGGATATAGATTTAAAACTCCCTGAGAACGTGATTGATGGATCTGTCCGTGCCTCAATATCAGTCCTGGGTAAACACACATTTTATTTGTATTTGAGTTTTGCTTTAACTAAACAAATCCTTAAGTCTAATACGCTTCCTCCAATCCTCCTCCAATGGACACTGGGGCTGGAGTGTCAGGACATGTTCTGGTTTTATACTTATACAACTTACACTAAAATCATTTTTATGTAACACATGAAACAAATTTCTATGGTCAAAAATGTGCAAAAGTGCTAGTGATTGCAGGATTATGCCTGTACAAGGAACCCCAAAAAAATGCAATACAGTGGTGGGAAAGAATACAGAAACTCCTTGCGTGGACTGCCTGCTGTATCTGTTCTTTTTGAAACTTGTTATATTTAAGAAAAATAGTTTGAAATAAAAACATATTTTCATGCTGTAGTTTGTGTAAAACATTTGACTTGCTGTTTCTAAGCATATTACTTTTTTAACCATATACTTAGTATTTTGCAAATAAAGAAAATGCATTTTTACAAATCATATGTATTTTAATTAGTAGTGTTTATCAGATACATTTAGACACCTAGTGTTTTTGTGCAGGTGACATCCTGGGTCGGGCCTTGAAGAACCTGGATGGAATGCTGCAGATGCCGTATGGATGTGGGGAACAGAACATGGCTCTCCTGGCTCCCAACATCTACATACTCCAGTACCTAAAAAACACAGATCAGCTGACCCCGGCCATCAAGGAAAAGGCTACCAACTTCCTGACCAGTGGTGAGTCTTTGATTAACACCTTCAAACCTGCCATTATCATTATTCATCAAGTTGTTTTGTTTTTGCTATCATTACTTCTTTGCTTGGCAGAGAGGTTATCTGTCAAACTTTCAAATAACAAAATTACATGATAACAAAGTATTACAGTACATGACAAAGAAGAAGGAAGATAACAAGAGACTTGAATTGATGACAATAATTACCATTCGTACTTGTTGTCTCTGGTTGGTCTGGAGGCTGAGTGGATTTCTGATAAGTTTTACTTTTCATTTTCTCAGATTTGTCTTATTAACAGTCCCTAAAGAAAAGAAACTCAGCAATTTAAACATAAAAGAGGAAAATTGTAGGCATTTCCATTAAAGTCCAATATAAAATATAAAGTGAGACTAAGAAAATGACTGAAAGGGATTGACAGAGATGAAGACAGTGTTGTGAGAAAAATCATAGATGAACATAACTGCTGTATATTGTCAGAGAATACATGTGGCATGATTTGGTATAACTGAGGGAAAAATAACTGACATTCAACTGATATGCAGTTTATATAATTTTAATAGAAAATCATGAAGGTAAACCTGACAAATACTTTTGTGGAAATAAAAGTGTTTAATAGATATACTTTCATTGTTACACAGGCTACCAGAGACAGTTGAACTACAAACATAACAATGGTGCTTACAGCACATTTGGAACAGGACAAGGGAACACTTGGTGAGAACATTGCTCAATCATATCTACATATACTTAGGGTACAGTATATGATGTGATCACTGGCAGCTGGTGGCTTTTGTCTTTTGGAAGCTTTTAGTACTACAGATTAATGATATGATTATCACTTTGAAGCTAATTACTACATGAATTATTGCAACCTTTCAATCATGTTTGTTATGGTTATTGTATTGTGGTGACTATCATGAGTGCACACTTCAAGTGCTTCCTCTTGTCATAGTTTCTCAATGTCTAACCTTGTTTCAATATCCTCAGGTTGACTGCTTTTGTGCTGAGATCCTTTGCCAAAGCACAGTCTTTCATCTACATTGACCCAGAAAAGGTTCAACAGACTAAGATTTGGCTGGAGAGTATTCAACGCAATAATGGCTGTTTTGAACAGTTAGGAAGACTCTTCAATAACAGAATGAAGGTACCATAAGATCAAAGTTTCCATTCATGGTACAAGTCAGTTTATCAATCAATCAATCTTTATTTATATTACACCAAATCACAACAAAAGTAATCTCAAGGCAGGTCTAAACTGTACTCTTTAATTTAATTTAAAAAGCATAGACATCTAGGCATCTACAACTCCAGGTTTCCTGTGAGATGAGAAAGCACAGAGAACTCCGGGGGAGAAGTTTAAGTTAGTGAATGCATTTATAGTACATGAATGTAAATGGATATAGATGGATAGAGAGAGGGAAGAGGAGAGAGGAGCCTAGTGCATCATGGGAGTCTCCCGGCAGTCTAAGCCTATCGTAGCATAAACTAGGAGCTGGTCCAGGACAAGACTGGCCGGCCCTTACTATAAGCTTTATCAAAAAGTAAAGTTTTAAGCCTACTCTTAAATGTAGAGAGGGTATCTGGTCCCTGGAAGACCCTATTCCCAAGTAAAGGGGATAGGGTCAAGAGTATATGCAAGCCTGAATATTTTCTGTACAATGCTGATATTATTTATAATGCTTCCTCTCAACAGGGTGGTGTGTCTGATGAAGTGACTCTCACTGCTTACGTCACTGCTACCTTCTTGGAGATGGGCATTTCCAAAGATGTGAGTACTGTCTTTCTAAATATCTCCAGTTGTGTTCACTGCCAACCCCATGTGGTAAAACATGTGAATATATGACATAAACCAATAACTTAAGTAAATTTGCCATAATCACACTTTCATCATTGTCTTCCCAATGTGTTTTTATTTTTATTTTTTTATTTTTTTGCAAGGAACGGTATCTTTCCTAATAAACTACTGTATAGCTTTAGTATACTGCATTTCACAGCATGTCCTGCAAGAGGAACTCGTTAAATGCTAACAACATTACTTGGTTTTTCAGGAAAGTGATGACTGACTTTTTTGATTGACTTTAAAAAAAAAATCAAGTTTGGACATGTAAGAACAAATTACATGTAGCTTAGCCCAAAAGCACAGTATAGAGTCAACACTATGCTGTTTGTTGGTGGTGCTTGTGTTGCCTCACTTTAAGTTAACAGATTTCAGACGTCCTGGTAATATTACTGCAGGCAGCTAATAGCCTCACTGTTATCCACAATTTTTACATCTTTGGTGTCAATTCCAAAATGCCTCCACCACAGATGAGTCCATTAGAATAATCAAATATACAATAAAACAATTACCCATTTTAGAAAAGGTAACAAGATTACATCAGTGTTTGCTAGCAGTCACTTACAAAAGTGTTTTTAATAGCTGTGATAATGCAAACCCAGACTACATGAAGTGAGAAATGTGCTGTTATTCCTACTGTTAGTTTGCAGCAAAGATAACTTAAAGAAACGAAATGTCACTATTTTTGATACCACACCAACAAAGCATCATGGTCAACGTGATTATGATTATTTACCTACAAGGAAATTAGTTTTCAGAGTCGATTTATACACCAGTGAAGATTCAATTAAGATTCAAGCAGAGACCGACGAGAACATGATATTGACCCGGACAACAATTTCTTCTCTTCCATCAACAATAACTCTGACTATTATACTGATGAACAGTTCAACAGGAGAATTAAGACAGATAGCAAACTATCGATCATCCACTTCAATAGCAGAAGTCTCTATGCAAAGTTCGTTCAAATCAAGGAGTATCTGCATCACTTCACAAAACCATTCAGCATCATTGCCATATCTGAGACATGGATTACTGCAAATAAAGGCTTAGACTTTGAGCTTGAAGGCTATGAATTTAGATATATAAATAGACAAATTAAAGGGGGAGGAGTAGTTGGTATGTATGTGGATAAAACTCTGAAATTCAAGGTGTTTGACAATATGTCTGCAGCAGTGGATAATATTTTGGAATGCATCACAGTTGAAATTTATAAGGAACAAAATAAAAATGTAATCATTAGTTGTATATACAGAGCACCAGGCTCTAGTATTGATATGTTTAATAAATTCTTTGTAAATGTTGGACCTGATCTGGCAGGAAAAATCCCTGATAATGGACTGTATTAGTAGATACATAGATATAGATATGAGTGTATGAGCTATGAGTGTAAAAAAGGTAATTGAGGGGATTTCTAAATCATTATCATTATCTTATCATTCCAAACAGGCACATTCCCTAATAAAATGAAAATGGCAAAAGTCATACCACTATACAAAACTGGCAACAGACACCACTTTTTTAATATACTTCTTTACTTCCACAATTCTCTAAAATTCTTGAAAAACTTTTTGACAACCGACTGGACAAATTTATAGAAAAAAACGAACTCCTCACTGACAGCCAATACGGATTCCGGGCAAACACATCAACATCACTGGCATTAATAGACTTAATTGAAGATATCACAAACTCTATAGACCATACAAAAATATGCAGTTGGGTTATTCATTGATCTTAAGAAAGCATTTGACCAAGGGCGTCAGTTTGGTTTTAGAAGTGGTGGGGACAAACCCCCCCCCCCCTCCTTTCCGTTTTTGTTGTTTTAAAAAAAAAAACTTGTTATATCCACAATGAGTCTTGAATTAGTGCAGCGGTTCCAAAACTGTTGCCCCACGACCACCCACCATCCGACACAAAAGTAACGCATTCTATTGATGTAGCTATTCCAGCGTCATGTTTAATAAGCTGCCCTTTTTTTGATGAACACCTACACAGTTTATAAGTGATATCCTTTAATTTCATGTTTCCATATCGTTATGATCCGATTCGAAATTATGTATTTATTCATGAATTAATTACAAAAGATTTAAAAAGTTAATTTTAACACCTGTCCGCCATAGCCCTTTTCATCTCGCGTACGTACCCCCTAGAAGCAGCTCGCGTACCACCGGGAGTACGCGTAGGCCTACCACAGTTTGGGAATCCCTGCTCTACAGTGTATTGTCAGGTGTTGAAAATTGTATTCGAACAATAAAAGTTGAAAACCACAGATTGTGTTTTGGCTTGTTTTGCAAAACGGCGTTGGAAACACCAGTGTATTGGCTCGGGATATGTAATACTAATACACATAGGACAAAGAACAGTGTTGGCAATTTAACACTTCTCTTGACATCAACAAAGTTTACCAGACAAACAATGCCAGACTGTAAAGGGGGTACGAAATGAAACGAGGTACTGAGCATCAGCCTTCTGAGAGCCAGGGCTGCTGGCAGCTTATGTTATACTGCATTAAAAAAAACAGAAGAAAAAAGCACCCAGACGAGAATTGCATCTGTCAAATCCTGACCACCAGTAAACACTTGCGAAGGACCAATGTAGACTTCACTCGTTACATCATAAGCAAATTGCCCGCAAATAAAATCCTACAGTTTAGGATAATCACATAGGTTATGCGAGAACATATTGATAGGCCTACCAGGCTTCAAGTCTAACGTCACATATCTCAATCAGACAAAACAACTATAACCACATTGGTATAGCAATCCCACTGTGTGTAGCTTGTTAGCTGACCACCAGCCAGAATCAGATCACAATCGTAGTTTAGGACCATGGGTTACCTTTGGCCAGGTCATCATGAGCAAACAAAACCAGCAGCAAAATTACGTAAACCAATTTCTTACCTTATGTGGCAGTCCACATGCAGGCTAGATGATGTATCCATATCGTTATCCAGGGTCACAAGCATGCTTTTTACAGGAAGCAAAAGGACCGGCTATTTTCTGAATAAAAATGTCAATTTTGTCTGTTTGTCTTGAAAATGATTTAAGCCACTTCTCCATTATAACGCCGTGTACAGACAGCACACGTTTACCCTCCTCCCCCTCCCCCCTCCCCTTTGCTATGACGTTAAATATTTCTTATTTCATAAATTTTACAAACAAAAATAAAGGCAAGTCGCAAAGCTATTTAACTGGATCCATAATGTCCAAGAGAAAAGCCGGAACGGATATCAGATCCTTTTTCAGCAAGCAAAAATGCGCTGTAAGTGCAGAGAAACCTACAAATGACCTTGTTTTACAATGTTTGATATTAACTCCGTTAACTGCTAGTTCTCATCTATCGCTAACGTTAACGGCAGGTGTGCATGCAGTGAGGATGTCATAGTGCGCGCCTATCGCATGATTTAGACTCGACGATTTCGGTTGAGTATGTGGGGATTTTTTTTCGGTCGCAATTGGTTTGCACATTTTAAAAGTGGTGGGGACAAAATTCAAATTATAAATAGTGGTGGGGACATATCCCACCCGTCCCCCCCGTAATCTACGCGTATGCATTTGACACAGTAAATCATGACATATTAATAAAAAAAACTGGAACGTTATGGTATCAGGGGGGTAGTTCTTGTGGTGTCCCCCAGGGGTCAGTGCTGGGCCCCAAACTTTACATTATGTATATCAATGATATAAGCTATATCAAAGATATTTAAGATTATTTTGTTTGCAGATGACACAAATATCTTCTGTACTGGTGATGACTCTCAGCTGTTATTGGACAAGATTTCCTCTGAATTGTGCAAATTAAAGATATGGTTTGACATAAACAAGTTATCACTGAACTTGAACAAAACTAAAATAATGATATTTGGTAACTGCAGAATGAATTCACAAGTTAAGATACAGATTGATGGAGTTATTATTGAAAGAGTTGCTGTAAATACATTTCTTGGGGTTATAATAGATGAAACACTCAGCTGGAAACCACATATAAAACATATACATTCTAAAGTATCAAGAAGCATTGCAGTATTAAACAAAGCAAAGCAGTTCCTAGATAATAAATCACTCCGCATTCTCTACGGTTCATTAGTCTCTCCTTACTTAAGTTACTGTGCAGAGGTTTGGGGTAATAATTTCAAAAGTACATTACATCCATTATTTATTTTACAGAAGAGAGCAATTCGAATAATTCACAACGCTGGTTTTCAGGATCATACAAACACACTATTCTTACAGTCAAAAATACTAAAACGTGCAGACCAGGTAGAATTACAAACTGCACAAATTATGTTTTGGGCAAAAAACAATCAACTACCAGGAAATATTCTAAGATTGTTCACTGAAGGAGAGGGTTGCTATAATTTAAGGGGATTGTTTAAATGTAACTGTGTTAGGGTGCATAGGACGAGGAGAGGTTTTTGTTTTTCTGTCTGTGGGGTGACATTATGGAACAGTCTGAATCTAAAGCTCAAGGAATGTCCAAACATAATACAGTTTAAAAAGAGGTATAAAGAAATGATTTTTATGAGGTACAGGGATGGAGGTGTTTAAGTGACTCAGGTGCCCGTTGTTTGTATGTGTGCGTATGTATGTTGTATGTATGTAAGTATATCTGTCTATGTATGTATGTGTACATATGTGGATGTGTATGTATATATGGGGATGTATATATATGAATATATGTATATATGTATGTATATGTGTACGTACGTATGTATGTATGTACATATGTGTATGTATGTATGTATATAGCTATTTTTGATGGAAAAAATGGAAAAATGTAGCAATGATTATAATATTGATAACAGTAAATATAGATGCAAATATTGACATTACATATAATATTAGTAACAATTGTAGGATGTTATGAATTAATAATTAAATTAGCAGCTAGCCAGCAGCGATTTAAGAAGTAGGGGTGGGATTCAAGAAGTGTTGACTTCTTCCCACTCCCTTTCGAATGTGGTTGACAATGCATCATATTTTCTGTCAGGTGTAAGTTCACTGTTTTCAGTGAGAATATTGTGCTTTCTTTTTTATATGTTGTTTTTGTTTTTTTGTTTTTTTTCTTCTATCACACATTCGAAATTAAAATAATCTTATCTAATCTAATCTAATAAAAGAAATGATTAAATAAGTATTATTTCTTTTATATTATTATTATCTTATTGTTTACATAAAATTCATAGCTGGGACCTTGGCCACTTGATATAACTTCTATTTTTGCTTGTAACACAGTATTATCTGCCCAATTTAAATTTATAGCTTAATAATAGATACTTTTCTTCAGCATCTGGGAGCAGTTTGATGAAAGAATTAGTTCTGCTAACTAGCTACGGTTAGCAGCTAAATAGAGGCATGGCACACACAGCACAGAACAAAACGTTAACTGAAGTTCTCTGTTCTGTTGGTTAGCATTGTTGGCTTAATTTAGGAAAGTCATTGTGCTAGACTAGGTTTATGTTGGTCTGTGTTGGCAGTAATGTTGCTATCTCTGTATGAGTCTTTGTTCAGTTTAGTGGTGCTGGTAAACAGTTTTTGGCTGTCAGTGGTTAGCTGCCAGCTTGTGTCTCTGTACCTGCTATTTATGGACTTTATCCTTGAAGTCAGAATTGTCTCAACAACAATAATTAGTCTTTATTGAAACTCACTGAAGAGATACTTGATGTCTTAATTCATTTAAATGTCTTTGAATAAAATTATAATTTAACATGACAGTTTAAGGCATTTTAAGAATTGTCTTTGGTCTATGAAAAGACATAAAAGAAAATTAATGAGTAGGTTTAAGATAAAACAAAAGCAGTTGAGTCACAAGCACATACACTATAATGTGTATTTTGATCTGTTTCAGGATGCTGTGGTGAATAAGAGCCTGTCTTGCCTCAGGGAGTCCGCCAGTGAACTGGATAACATCTACACTACAGCTCTGCTGGCGTATGTCTTCACCTTGACTCGAGACATGGAGACTCGAGCTCAACTTCTGGAGCAACTAGACAAGGTTTCATTAAAAGATGGTGAGTCACCCTCCTAAATGGCATCACTCTGGCTTCATTACTGTGAATGTAGCTCAACTTGTGCCTGTTTGTTGTTTGTTGTCTGTTATGATCTGAGTAAGCATGTTATTCTCTTGAGGACAGGAATACTATGCCTGAATATGGACATGTAGTACTCTCATGCTGCTCTGTCCACCTAAAAACAATTTGATGCAGTTTACGACTGTGCACTGCACTTCACTGTGTCACTGTATTTGGATCTCTCTTGCAAAAGAGGTCCTGATCGTAATGAAACCACCTGATTAAATAAAGGTTATATATTGTTATTCGCTGTCTTTAGGGGGTTTCCTCCACTGGTCTCAGTCAACAACAGAATCATCAACCTCTCTGTCTGTGGAGATCAGCTCCTATGTGCTGCTGGCTAAACTCAGTGCCTCCCCTACTACTGAAGACCTGGGCTACACCAGCCGCATCGTCAGATGGCTGACAGGGCAGCAGAACCATTACGGAGGCTTCTCCTCTACACAGGTACATCCCAAACAGCTGATAAAATGGCATTGCACAAATGTGAGCTGTGGTTCATTGAGCTTACAATTTCTGTGTTTTCATCATCTGATTTACTAAAACGGCAGCTCATTAGGCAAATTAGCGGTTTAATTGCGCCTAGCACTTCCCTCCGGATGAAAACTCCAAGTGAAAGAGAGTTTATAGTCCCAGTTCTCATATGGGATTTATGTGTTATCAGAGTGGTTTTGATTACGACATAGTTGCAGGTCGCAACTCCACCTGAGAAACCGTTAGGCCATAGCTAATACAATTACAATCTTATGATCTTTAACATATGTCAATGGATTAATAAATGGTCTGTACTTATGTAGCACTTTTCTAGTCATAATGACCACTCAAAGTGCTTTTACACTACATCTCATTTACCCATTTACTCGCTTTCATGCACTGATGGAAGGGGCTACCACACAGCATGCCAACCTGCTGGAGGAGCCAGGAATCGAACTGCCAATCCTGAGCCCGCCATTATATCTGTTAACTTTTTTTTTAACAAATCACCTCTTTCTGTGAAGCCTCAGAAAATCCAGTGGAAATGTATAATCTAACTCTCAGTTAGAAGTAGGCTTTACGCCGATCTGGCTATATCGGATCGGCCGATATTTAGCATTTTATGCAATTTGTGAGATCGGCTGTAATGTCTTAATTTGCCGATCCGATCAATGTCGATCAATGTCGTAGATTGCAGATGGCTTGTGTTTTATCTGTCTCATTTACTCTGAAGAAGTTCCACACCACCGACATGTTTGTTTGAATCTGACAGTTAGTTTTGAGCCCTGTCGCGATGAGACAGAGAATAAAGTTTTTTAATCTTGAATCATGAGCTGTCGGATTCAAACAAACATGTGGGTGTTGTGGGCAGACAGATAAAACACAAGCTATTTGCAATCTGTGCAACACTAAAGTACGTCGTGGGGAAGCATCTGCAAAATGTTTCAACAGCACAAATGTACCTGGAGGGAACACGAGGAGGAGCATGCCGAGTTTAAGAAATGGAGCGTGGACAAAGAAGACGTGATCGGATCGGTGATCGGTTTATTTAAACTCACTGATCGGTGATCGGCCACAAAAATCATGATCGTGTAAAGCCTAGTGAGAAGCATGTATCTAAATATCACCCGATCATAAAGATCCCATTTCAAAAATGTGACAGGAGTGTCTGTTATTTTATGTTAGTTTTGCTAACTAGGAACTTTGACCTGCAATTTTTCTAAACCACACAGAATGCAGAGAGAAATTGTGTCTAGGTAAAGATAGGTACATATGCACTTAATGTTTTGTGTGTGCGTGTGTGTGTGTGTGTGTGCGTGTGTGTGTGTGTGTGTGTGTGTGAGTGTGTGTGTGTGTCTGTGTGTCTGTGTGTCTGTGTTGTAGGACACAGTGGTAGCGCTTCAGGCTCTGGCTCTCTACTCCACTCTGGTGTTCAGTCCAGAGGGTTCAAGCACAGTGACAGTTCAGTCTCCCAGTAGCCAGATGACATTTGATGTGAACCAGCACAACAAACTGCTCTACCAGGAGAAGACACTGCAGGATGTGACAGGAAAGTACAGTCTGGAGGTGAAAGGAACAACATGTGCTGCAATGCAGGTCAGTGAACACTAGGGTAGTTGTTTCTTGTTCCAAATAAGGAATGAAATCTGACCATTTCATTATCATTTAATCATTTTGTCAAAAAGATTGGGAGACACAAAAATTAAGGATTTATTAATTTAAAATATTCTTTCTCCTACCTAACGAAAGAGGCAGTATTGCTCAAAATCATTTTCCAATCAAAAAACCTTAAACTACAATCATTAGCTTGTGAAAACAAGATTCTCCAGCGGTAAAGGAAATTCCTAACATTCCTATTCACTTTTTATGAATATTAAACCTTGCTTGTTTACCTGTTTTACAGATTTCTCTTCATTATAATATCCCAACTCCTACTGATGTTACTACTCTGAGTGTTGAGGTAAAACCAGAGGCCACCTGCTCCAGCACATCCACCAGACCTAAACTCACTCTGAAGCTAAAATCACTGTGAGTGCATCCACGGTACAACGATGATAGAAGAATACTGTAATTTTAAACAAACATGTTGGAAATGTTTGGAAAAACTTTGTAGTTATATTGTAGTACTGTCAATGCCTTATATTAAAAACTCTCTTTGCATACAACTAGCACAACTATAAAGTACATAGTGATATCTCACTGTGTATCACATTTTTATGTCTCCATCACAGCTATAGGGGAGAGCAGTTAATGACAAACATGGTGATCCTGGACATCAAAATGCTCTCTGGATTTGTCCCAAATCCAGAGTCTTTGAAGAAGGTAATTTATTACTATAGTTTTAACTTGTAATATTTGTGTCAGGTGTTGGCGTCATGGTAACCCAGCTGAATATCATGTCCTCACAGCTCAAAGGTGCTCTGCTGGTGGATAATGTTGAACAAGAGGAAGATCATGTTCTTTTGTACATACGGGAGGTAAGAGGAATTCACAGTGGACAAATCTACATGATGCTCTTTAGATTTATTACTATTTATGTATTTGTTTTTCTTCTAACAGTTACCAAAGATCGTGGCCATCAACCACAGCTTAGAGCTCATACAGGAGATCCCTGTGCAGAACCTAAAGCCAGCCGTGATCAAGATCTATGACTACTATCAGCCAAGTAAATGACATTAACCCCAAATCTACTTCCAGACAAACTGACCAGTTATCAGAAGTATCATTTTGAGTACTACAAGTTGTAAATGTGTTGACAATTTTTTTGTTTTTTCTCTTCTTTTTTGTCTTTCCTCTCCTTCCTCTTTTTCCTCTCAGGTGACCAAGCTGAGATAGAATACACCTACCCCTGTGCTTAAGGTTACCATCTGCAATGACATACAAGAACACTTAAAACTATAGTTTAATAAGAAAACCAAAAAGAAGTACTGATTTAAATTGGTTTGAAAAATAACAGATAATCTAGGTATGTACAATGATTTGGAAATCAACTGCAGCATGAAAAATGAAGGGTGGTCAGGATATGTATCTTGTCCCTGTCCTTGAGGTCAGCAATTCACAAATATTGGGCAGACATGTGGGTGTTGTAATCCATCATCGCTGTTTGAGGATGACCACACAGGTATGTTCACTAGGAAATGGTTTACTTTTACCTGAGGATAACCGCTGTTGATATGGCACAATCAAACATCCCACACAATTTAAAGTGCACTGTTGGAGAACTGAACAAGTTTCTGTGACATCAATATATAAATTAGATTGAGGAAAACCTTGTACCCTTAGCTGACCAATCCTAATGATGGAGATTAAATTAAAATAAATTGCTGAGAGGACTTAAGTACAATAAGAAAAAAATAAATCAATAAATAGGGTGCAAATCACATCACAATTAAAAGCAGTACTTTCTCTACCTCTAGTCAATAGTCATAGTCATCTCATAAAAAAGAATGCAATCAGATAGTGCCTGGTGGGTCAAGAATCAAAAATGTGAGTCCAAATTACTGGACTAGGGCTGCAGTGGTCTATAATGCCCATTACAGTGTCCTAGTGTCTCAAATCCAATAAACAATGTATTTACGATTAATTAATTAATGTAAAACCATTTCATGGACGACTTCTTAACATTTTTTACAAACTTTTGGTTAATATTTAAATTAGATTTATTAGAAAGTTAGAAAGTGTTAGAAAGTGTTAAATTGGTGTTTTAGATTTACCTAATTACATAAAACTGCTTTAGTGAAGTGCCTCTCTGTCCTACCTTTGAAACAAAGATAAACATGTCTTTTGAAAAACAGTGTGTCAAGTTATTATTAGAGAACCAGATAACAAGCTCAGTTAGCAAGAAAAGTCCTTATTGAATGAAATGATTTACACTTCCAAGCACAAAATGTCCGGTGGGAGGAAACAGCACAGTACAAACAATAGATAGAAGTTCATGTCTGTTATGAATGACTAACACTGGCATGTCACAGCTGGCTAGCATTTTAGCAGTTAGTTTGCCAGCTACACCAAGTTTCCTTCTAATAGTCAATATGTAACCAAGCTTCTATAACCAAATGTTAAAAGACACACAGATAAATGGGCCTTTACTGGATGTGAGAGACACTGTGGGTTAAACTACACTAGTTTGAATTATTACAAGAGTAGAAACTAGATCCCATTTGGGACCAGAAAATCATTTGCATGGTGACGAAAAAGCCCTTAATGAATGCAAAGTGAGCAAAGAATGCTCTCAAGGATGTAGCCGGGAAATGTGTCTTTGTTAACGATCAAGAGAATGCCTCATAACCTAAACCCCAGAGGAGTCACCACAACATGCAAACCCCTGGTAATCCACAAAAGACCAAAGCAAGCAAAGAGCTTCAAGGGGGAGGGATTGAACATCCTCAGCTGGCCAAGTCAACCACCTGATCTCACTCTGATTGAGCTACAGTCAACATGCTGAAGACCACTGTGTAGTAAAGGAAGAGAGACTCTACAACCAGCAAGAGCTGAAGATGTCTGCTGTGAAGTTCTGGGAGAACATCACCAGGAAACATACAAAAGACCTGCTCTGGTCTGAGCTCTTAAAATTTAGCATATTTTTGTTTTTTTTTTCAAATTGAATGGGCTTTAGTACAGAGCCTGAAGAAGAAAACATGTATAATAATAATAATGTTTTTTCATCTCAGAGATTAAACAAAAAACGCTCATTTTCTTTTCCATCAATTGCAATTGAAAGTATTTGTAAAAATACACTAGACAAAGCTTAAATATAATTATGTTTACCTTGTTTATGGTAACATCCAGAGCCCGTTTGAATGACCCACTGACAGCTTTGTAAGTAGAAAGTAAGGGTAAGCTCAGCCAGGCACCCATCTTTTACAAATATTTGTTGTACTTCCATGAAGGTGACACCCCTTTGGTGAAGATATATTTTCATAAGGGGTCATGCATAGAGTCTTATGATAAAAAGTAGGAAATAAGGGCTGTAATTTTCCAGGAGATATTCCATTTAATGGATTTGTATGCGGTTCCTGACAAATGGTTAGATAAAATAGAACCACTCGCAGTTGAGCGGGGGCAACAGCGCCCCCCATAACTTAAAAACATCTCAGTGCAGTTAAACAAGCACGAATATAGTCATATATGATATATCGCAGAATAAACCGTCAAAGAAAAATCCAAACAAACTTCCTATTGTAAATATACAACCACAAATTATGTCATCCCTCCGCTGTTTCTATGGTTAAAAGTTGTGTCTGGTTGCATAATATTCCTAGTAACAGCTACTCCAATGTCTCTGGATCATTTTGAGTCGATTCAAGCCAGTTTCCTCACAGTTTTTGTCTCCATCTAGTGGTTGAACTGTGCTATTGTGACAGATAAAGCCAACTGCAACTACTTTCTAGAGGGCGTGAACTTCCTGCTGGAGGCCAATTTTTTCTTAATCCACCAATATTTAAGAATAAAAAATTTAATTTTAATTTCCCTAATTTCTGAGCTGTGGAAATTAATAAAGGTAAAATAAATTGAAGAATGTTGACTCTTGGATGCCATTTGTCTTTAGATAGTATCAGTTGCAGGACAAAACGTACTGCATTTGTGTTTTGTGTATTTGCATAACTTTTTCTCTGAAGACAGGAATAAGATCATTCTCTAAAGCAAGTGTTAACTAAAATCAGTGTCACAGATAAACACTTTCAATTAGACGATTTTGAAGTAAGCTAAAAGTAATCCTAAAGTATTTAGAATACATTATTTTACTTAAGTATTCCAAGGGAATACATTACAGATTACATTTTAGGACATCATGTAATCAGTAATCTATGGGAATACATTTTAAAAGTAACCCTCCCAACACTGACCACCAGGCACAGACCATGCCAAACATGCGCGCAGTTGCTGTAACCACATCTCCAGAACAGTCTAAATGTAATCTTAATGATAAAATAAATATAAATTGAATATAAATGAACCCCTTCATTAGAATAAATTAATGTTATAATCTATAGAATTATATAACAAACAAAATTATATATATTGGCAGTGGAGCTGGTTGATTATTTTGGGGGGATAGGAGGGCTGCTGAGGCTCAAGCTCCATCTGTTGGTACTGGTGCCAGGAGCAGGGACAACTGAGTTAGTATGAATAGCTGCTATAAGATTACCTGCATTGATTAAATGTCAGTGAGTGAAATGCAAACACTGAATCTTCTGTGAAGATTTAGCAGTAACTAATGTTAGTGGAGCAAAAATAACATGAAGCTGTTTCACTGTGGACTAAATTTAGCTGTAGCTGCACCTGGTTTGGAGATAGAACTGAACCATTTCATGTAAACAGAGAGGGTTGTTTTGGCACTGCAAAGGCTTTGGATGGTAATTTTTTTCCAAAAGCAAGAAATTTGAACCGCTGTTTAATGAGTACATTAAATTAATTTTCTGCCCCTATGCCGTCCCCTTGCCGTTTGCCCCTATGGCGTCCCCTTGCCGTTCTCTCTAGGCGACTCTTTCTGAGGGACCATAGATAGGATGCATCAACCGTTGTTAAATGGGAGTATTTCCTGGTTGCATCACGAGATGTTCCCGCCCTTACCGCTACGTCACAATTTCTGAAGCCCAGGCCCACGAAAGTAAGAGAGAAAGAACAAAAGGAACTTCTAAATTCATGAGACATGCTATAGTGACATGTATGGTTCTCCAATGTTTCTCATCATCAACATTGTGAAAGGCAGAGGCCAAACATTCAACTGACAGTCATAGCCTCACTGGAGAGCTGACATACAGAGTAGGTAAAAGCATGTTGAGGATCTCCCCAACTCAAACTTTTGTGTAGGTCTTGCAGTGTGAAGGCAGGTTCACATTGTCAGTCAAGTGAAGGTTATCGAACTATTGAAGTGATTGAATGCTGCCCTCTGCTGAGAACATGTGACACTTACTTTCCTGTGTTGATTTGTCGCTTTATTCTCAAATCGTTATAGCAGAGTCTCTCAATCTTTTCTGGCCTGTAACCTTGAGTACCTTATTTTTTTTTAGAGCAGGGATGTTGTAGTGAGCAGTATCTTTAAGCACACAATCCCTACATCACAGACACACCCACCAACCATCCATCCATTGCCAGGCTTTCCATTCTCAGGAGTCTGCCACCTAGTTCGGACTGGAGCACAGGAGGACTCTGTAATTCATTCTGTCTACATTTTGGAAGTTCCAATCTGCAGATTGATTGTGAAAACCATGAAAATATCAACTGAGCAGAGAACATGAATATGTTGTAAATAGTGACACAGACTGACACAAAGACAAAAGATTGAGCAATTCACTCTGAGGTTGGGTTGAACAGGACACGGTTTGTTGGAATTTGTATACAACACTGTGGGGAATATTGAATTTTGTTGTGACGTGTGTTACTTGGTCACTGATGGAGGGGTTAATACCTGTATCAGTGCCTTTGTAGGGTTTTGCTGGCTGTAAACAAATAATTTTTATTTTGTTAGGATGAGACTATGACTAGCCAGTAAGAGTCATCTTAACCACCACTGCAGAAAATATTGTATATTTTGAGAACTGCTCGTCTACTGATATATTGTTTAACGCAAAAAGAAAGTAAAATAGAATAGTCTGTGCTACATTGCTGGAAGCTGAATAGTATTATCATTCCACCAAGACCAACAGGGCCTGCAGCTGAGTGCCATTAGCACAGGATGCCAATGAGAGAGACAGGAAAGAATATGGATAGAAATGATAAAAACCAAAGTAGGTCTTAATGCAACATACATATGTAGGATATGAACAATGTGATACTTGATACCTGTTGGGAATAATTACGGTATTATTCTACTTTGTAATTATAGTTATCATGTCTTTTGTCCAACTAATAGCACTTATCAAATTCAGGCCAGCAGCCAACTGCATCTGGGAGTAACCTCAGCACTTGTCATTTGTGAGTGACTCTCCCTTGGTGTGCACGTGTATGGGGAGACATATGAACTTTTATAGATCTTCTTTAAGCATGTGAATCTGAAGATGCCTTAGCACTTCTTATTTGTAATTATGATTCTTTTTATGTTTTGTGTGTGATTTATACATTTCAGCATATCTTTTAATATTATTAATGGGTGGATATTTATTTCCTGAATATAGGCATCATTCTTGGCAATTACCTAGACCTCCAGCCCACAGGGGCAAGGGTTGATCCCGGACTGCAGGGGCGCTGTTGATCTTTTTTTTTGTTTGACAGTAAATACAGGGCAGATTTTATAGCTGATATACATACACTAGAAAATTATTTTTATTGACAATACTGACAGTATTATGTACACATCTGTTGGTAGTGCACTAGACCAACAATAGTGGCAATTTAAGAACCATCCCTTCTAACCTAACTAACTTTAGCAATAAGGATAATGATACATTTATTGATCTCACAGTGGGGAAAATTCATTGCTACAGAAGCTCAAAAAATAGTGATATAGAACCCCCCCCCCCCCAAAAAAAAAACAATGTATACAACAATAAAATTAAAAACTAAATAAAAGACCCTAAAATGCAATTATAACATACATACACACACATATACACACACGTTAATGCTTAACCCTTAGCTTAACAAATACAATTTACACCTGATCCCTAACCTTAACCAGCAATTCAGTACGGACCTTTTGCCTCATTAGGACCAAGCTTTGGTCCCCATAAGGACTATTCCCAAGGTCACAAAAACATGTGTACACAGGCATCTAATTTTCCTGTTTATTAACCAAATGTCATGTATTTTTGTTTTTTTCTGAAAACATCATTCATAAACTGGAGGAAAATGATGGTTTTCACACCAAAATACTTCTGTTTCATGCAAAGTAACATTTACTGTGATTTTCAGATTTCAAAGAGTTTAATGACCTCTCAAAATTGAAAATCCTTTTAGGAGAAGGAGACAGACAGACAGACAGACACACACACACACACACACACACACACACACACACACACACACACACACATACATATATATATATACATACATAAAGGGGCGCTGAAGGGGAGTTCACCAGGCCACCATACAAGAACAATTATCATAGTGATATTGTTGCATCAAAGAGAGAAGGTTCATCAAGTTTTGGCCCAAAAGTGACAGTAAAGTCAGCAGGTCATTGAACGTTGTTTCACTGCAAGCACTCATTCTGGTTGATAAACATAATGACATTATTAAATGATACTGAAAATGATTTCAATAAAATAAACATAAAATGTGGTAGAACACAATGCTTTTTATCTTTTGATGTGTAGTGTATTTACTGTTGCACTGTTTCAGACAGCTAACAAAATAATTCAATCAAAGTCAATCAGCAATGTTTGACAACATTATAAGCCAACAGAGTTTTACTTACTGGAATGCTTACTTGAGCTGTTTGCACAAACGTCCTACACTGGGTGAAGGGCAATGTTGCTGAAATCTTCATAGTATAATACTCCACATAATTAAAGGAAAAAAGTGACTGCAAACCCTTACATCACGGCACTGTTGCTATTGGAATGGTGAAATATCTTAGATCACATTACAGAAAGTCTTACAGTAAGATATAACACTGCACTATAATTAAATAGTTTTTAAATACTTCTACCCATGTAAATAATATAATGTTCAATTCTTTAAAAACTGCCAGATAGATGTAAATACATGCTCATTATCATTTCCAAAACTGAAAAGTGTCACCTGTTGGATTTGAATTGCCGTCAGCTTTACATACTACATTCAACAACATGTCTACAAAAGATTGACTAACGGGATGCCTGTAAATCATCAAATAAATGGGTTGCATGGTTTGTCGGGTGTTTGTGTAGAGCGGGGGTGGGTTTCTGTATCAGGCACTATTTAAGAGATGCTGAGACTGAGGCTGATCACAGTCAGTCATGGGTCGTCCTGGAATTCAGCTGCAGACATGGACACTGTGTGTCCTCTTGAGCTGGATGTGTGTGGGTTTAACAGAGGCAAGACCGTAAGTTTCTCTGTACTGTTTCTCATTTTGTTTGTGTAACAACTAGTCAGTGTTTCTTCCTCTATCAGACCAAGTGAGGTATCTGCTGTATGTGTATGTTTCTGTGGCTGTAGGCAGTATATGGTCACCATTCCTGCGGTTATGGAAGCTGGAGCTGAGACCAGATTCTGTGTGAGTCTCCTGCAGTCAACTGAGACTGTGGACATGACTGTCACTCTGATGTCCAATGTGGAGAACACAACTCTCCTCAAGCAGTCAACCGACAAAGACCTCCATCAATGCATTTCATTTACGGTCAGCTCTCATGATAGGAAATATGTTTATTTGGAAATAGATGAATAAAATATTACGAGACTCTTGGTGAATTCTGTTTTTACAGTATGAGATTGTGTTTTCTTTTTGGGTAGTGTCTATAAAATATATTTCTATTATAGTCTCCTACAGTGCAGGATACAGAGGTGCAGACATTGGAGGTGGAGGTACGAAGCAACAGATATCACTCAAGAGAAGTCAGGAAAGTCATGTTCAAAGCCTATCGACCAATGACATTCATCCAAACAGATAAACCAATCTACCTTCCTGGACAAACAGGTAACCATCAATGATGTTGAACCCAGTATACTACCATATCCCTGTGAAAACAGCTTAAGATAGGTAGAAAACACTTTGCCACAATGTCAAAATACCACATATATGGACTTTTTCAGAATTTGAAAAACAAAGTTTAAAACTATTTTTATGACTGTTTAGAGGTAAATTGGTATGTGGCATCTCCCATTTCTCAACCCTTTTTTTTCTTATGACACTCGTTGCTACATATGTTGGCTCTGGCTAGCTAACATAACTGCAATAGAGAAGTGCTAAATGCCAGCTATTAGCAGTAATAACACTAGTCCACTACACAGAGTTTATACTTACAACTAGTGGGAAATTACTTGTGTCTGTATTTTAAACCATTAATGAGCATTACAGGTTAAAGCTTTTTAAAGTCATGCTTATATATGAAAACAATTAACATTAGGAAGAAGTTCCTGCTGTTTAGGAGATGCACAAGCTAAGTGTATACATACATACAGTACCAGCCAAAGGTGTGGACACATCTTCCCAAGGCTTTTGACTGGTATTGTACATTACTATATATTAAATTAGTATTGCTAGCATACATAAAAATCATGCTTTTTGCATTAATCAAAATGTACCAGAAATATGTGTCAGATGTGTTATGTTTATGGAATAGCTCATATTGCATACTTAGATTAAACACTTACAAACATGCACCTTATGAAAATCCAGGGCTTGCTATTCACTCTCAAAGAGATTAAATGGAGGTTTCCTTTTTGTGATATTGAAAAATTTCTATGTTACTTTTGCATTTGTGCAGTTTGTAGCATAGAAGCAACTTCTTATGTTGATTATCTTACAAGCTATCATCAGTCATTCCGTTTTGTTTCCCCCTGTCTAACAGTGTCTAAACCATACATGGGATAATAATGATTTAGTCTTAGTAGACAGATGTTTAACACTGTTTGATATGAGCTTTGTGTAATCTCTTTTTCAGTCAGTTTCAGAGTCCTTTCAATGGATACCAAGTTCAGACCTGTCAATAGTGTGGTGAGTGAACTGTCTCTCTTTTCTTTCAGATTTAATTTATACTGGTGATACTGTATGATGCCCCAGTTATACACACCAGTTAGTTGAACTGAACAAATGTTGCATAATAAAATTATCGACATGGATGTGCTATTTAACCAAGCATGTTTCTAGTCAATCTGCTCCTGAACAAGGGTCAATAGTACAACCTGGGCCCCTTTAGGTAAACCTGCTTGTGCTGAGTCAAACGATTTTCGCTGATCCTGCGATATATCTGTCAACCTCTATCATTTCTCTCTGTCTTTTGTATGCAGCACATAATCCTGTTTTCATAAGAAATAACTGGAACTATGCTAAAAATGAAATAAAAATGTCTTTGTTTGCTTTTCCAAAAAGTAGTAAAAACTATTATTCAGAATGCTTGTTTTATTTGAATGTCTGTTAAACCTGTTTCATTCAAAAATATAAGCATTCTAGTCTATATTGACTGTGTACAGTACAACAATGATTGTAAAGTCCTGAGTATGTGTCATCACTGATCTCCTAAATAAACTTCAAATACTTTAACTTGAACTCACAGGATAATGTGTGATGAGAACAATAAACTAACTCATTTAACAAGTCTTTCTCTTTCTCTTTTGCAGTACAATATCATTGAAATTGAGGTAAGGCTATAAAGAAAATATTCACTATCCAATATCCATTTTTGGAAGTCATTAGCAGAGGGGGTTGGGTTGGGTTTTTTATTTTCACACTATCCAATTGCCACCCCTTAAAGCTCATGAAATATTCATCATAAGTGGGACTTAAGTTCATATTTCTCTCAACATTTTTAAACTATGGGTCAGTGACAAATAAGGATTGGCAAGATGAGCATTTCAAAAATATCTTCAAAAATTGTCTTAAAAGCAGCATTAGGTTTTTAAAATATACATTTTATATTTTTGTTGGTTTCATGTCATTTGAGATGACATTTACACAATTTCTTTTTTACCAAAAGTAAGACTGAATGCTCCTGAAAATGTCAAATGGTGTAACCACAAAATAATGATAAATATTAAATATTTGATCCATCTACAGTGTAATTAAGTGGACTTATAACAAGAATTACTTCATTTAAAGAAAAACTTGAAATGGTTTCTGATTGACATGATTCCCCAGATTAAATGTAATATTTAGAACAATTGTATTCCATTAGCTTTATTTAATATAAAAAGTTATGATGTCAGATCATGCCAAACTAGTTGATGTTATGGTTATACCACTTAGACATTTTTGCCATAATCCTCTAATATATTCTCTCAAAATGGAATAATTAGCTGAAATTTAATGCGGGGTCCACAAAAATAGGATGTGTGCAAGTTATTCATGCATTTATTTTCACATTTTAAACCCTTTACATTTGACTAAACCACATGGACACAAAAAAATATAAGTGACCTATATTAAGATTCTTAAGTACCAAATTCTGTTGCAAGATATTATCAATATTTACTGATAACAATATACCTGTCACTGGACTTTTAGCTTGTCAATACATTCATCTGAAACTATTTATTAATAATTTCAGATAATAAATATAATAATTAAATACAATGTCAAGTACAATTTTACACTATGTAAATGTCAGCCCAGTGTCATATGAGTGACTGAGGAAGAAGAAGATTCAGTGAGCAGTATGGTTAGGGCTGTGTTTGACATGAGTTTCCTATTTGTGTCTTAAATACATACTTCCCATTTCCTTTCATTTAACAGGATCCTCAGAGCAACCGGATTGGACAGTGGCAGAATGAAACATCCGATAGTAAAATACTGCAGTTTTCTTACTCCTTGAACTCTGAGGCCCGTGAAGGAGTCTACCAAGTTATTGTGACGTCTGGTGAAGTCAAATTCTACCACAGGTTCAAAGTTGAGAAATATGGTAAGTAATGGTTCATTTCTTTTTCCTTCTATTTGAATCTATTTGTAATGCAGCAAGAATGCTGATGAGTATCCTTTTTCCCCCAGTTTTGCCTAAATTTGATGTAACATTGAAAGTACCTGATGAAGTAAGTATTGAAGAGGAATACATCACAGTTGATGTATGTGCAAAGTAAGTAAATATCTAAAATAGATCCAGTTTTTTTGAGTCAGTGACCCTTTTGGAACAACATACTGATATTTGTTTGTTTGTTTTTGTTTTTCCATCGAACTAGGTACACATTTGGACAGCCTGTGCCAGGGAGTGTTAAATTTGAGATGTGCAGACCTTTGAGTCACTATTTTGGACATATTTATGAAATAACCCCTGAAGGGGGAGTCCCAGACATCGGTGCCCCATGCCACAAGGAGACAAAGCAGGTACAGTTGTTATAGTGATCATTTGTTTATGTGCTTCCAACAATGAAACCCTCTGTAACCAACTGGGAAATACATAGACGACTGTTCTAACCTATGTAATATTTTGTTTTATATAAATAATGATAAGTTCTATATCTGTGTTACTCCAGGAATCCAAAATTCATTTTACAGCATAAATCTTGTCAACGACTGATTTTCCTAAAATACGTTTGGCTTCAGTTTTCTTGTCTTCCAGTTGTTTTTCCCTTTTTGTTCTCCTTTTCCTTTAATTTGTTCTTCATATGGACAAAGAACACCCCCATTTTTCTCTACACTTGACAGTTCACATTCTAATCTCTCATCAAACACACTGAATACTGTTGATTGTGAACTACCATATTACCACATACACTCAAATCTGTTTGGATCCACTTGGGTATTTGACATATTGGCATTAAAAGGAGACCTGATCTGATTAGATCCAATGAGTTGAACATGGACCCGAACTCTCATCAGAGCAAGAACTGCATAAAGCCAATTCTCTTCATGAGGCACCTTTGCTACTCCTGTAGATATTCCTGCCTTATAGACTATATTTCTGAATATAATATATTTTTAAAAAATGGAAGGAAGGAAATTGAAGTGTGAAGTTGAAAGTTTTTAAAGGAGAAAGTATGAGCACTCCTTCAACTTTTTCTTTTCTTTCTTCATTTGATTTCACTTTCTAGATGGATAAGAAAGGCTGTGCCACTTTGACCATCAAGATGTCCACTTTCACAAAAATTGGCGAAAAGGCAGTGCAAGATGCTTTGGATATCAAAGCCCAAGTGGAGGAGGAGGGGACCGGTAAGTCTTCTTATATTTTATAACATTTATATTTCAAAAAATGAATTTGTATATTTTTAAAACAAACAAACAAACTACAATGTTATGTATGTTTACAATATGATCTTGTGCAGGTATTTCACACCAACAAGGGAAAAGAACAATTATTTCCTATGTTCTTGGAAAGCTGTCATTTATTGACACACCCAAGATTTATGAGGAAGGATCAACTGTGGAAGGAAAAGTAAGTGCAAAACCTGGTCTTTACTTTTCTTCACACAGTGTAACTGAAACAATGAGCGTGCTCAATGATACAATTTGTTCTGACAGGTTAAAGCAGTATACCATAATGATACACCCATTGCTGACAAGCCACTCTACTTGTTTGAGGGACAACATTGGTTCCAAAAACAGCACCAGAATCTCACAACTGACAGCAATGGTATCGCTACTTTCTCATTCAGCCCAGCTACCTTCCAAAGGGACATCTACCTCACTGTAAGTAAGAAGTAGCGTTAACAACCTATGTCAACACATCAAAACTCTCTCCCCCAGATGATAAAGCAAATCAAAAGCTCAAATCTACAATGGAGCTGGTGGCCATATTGGAGCTACTTTCTATACCAAAACATTTTCTTTGGTTGTGATTTTACCACCAACCCAATTGATTAATTTTATGGGTAAAGGAGATCAGCTTTTGAATAATGTTTGTGAAATGTTGCTATAGGACACAAAGCATATTGGTGAACAACAGGAAAATGACACTAGTTGAAACATAAAACCATTCACAGAACATTTTCTAAAGATTGCAACAGCCTTAACCACCATGAGTTTATTTATAAACTTTATTTTCTACACTCTAGATCAGCACCGAACCAACACGGGCGTACACCCTGTATAGAACTCCATACTATGAGGCTGGAGAACACACATTGTCTTTGATGGAACAGGCATCCCCTGATACAAAGTCAGTGAGCTTCCTGGAGGTGAAGAAGAAGGATGGACCACTTCCCTGCGAGTCAGAAGAGGACATCTCCATTAAATACACTGTTGCTGGAGAGGCTCAGGGTTCTGCAGATTTGATGTATCTGGTGAGTGGTGGGCAAGCTTGTTTCTCAACTTGTTCTCAGTTGGCTCTTCCAGAAACATGGACACTGATTTTGAGAAACCTCCACAAGTCTAAGAAAAGTCATTATTTGCAAAGGCAACCGCAAAGTGAGCAGCAAATGTGCAGTAGTAGCAAGCTGTTTTAAAAAAGTTTGTAGATTCAGTTTTATGTTTTAACATCCTGAATGAACTAATATTACATCAGTGAAGTCAAATCCACAATGCTGGATTTGTAGGTTAACAAAGCCAACATTTGAAAGGACCGCCTTCTCACCAGTCAGCTGTGAGACAAAAGTGAGTCCTACAGGATCCCATTATGGTCAAAATAGTGACAATTATAGGAGATCACAAGTAGTATGACTTTTCTAACCCTAACCCCAAACCCCAACCCCAACCCCTAACACAATTCTGTTATAAAACAAAGCCTCAAAAGCAGCTTCAACTCTATTTTCCTATGTTTTACATGCATGTATTGTAACTACACTGATGTATTGAGAGCCCTTCCAAACAAAGGGTGACCTAATCTCAACACTGTACCTGAATGTAGACACCCTGATGTAATGTGAGAATTACATTTAACAGAGGGCTCTCCCACTGCTACCAATTGATTGTTTTTGTAACTTTTACCTTATGAACTCATTACTGACACACCTTTTGATATGGACATTACTCACATATTCCACTAAGAACTTCATAACACTGTTGTAATCTGTTGTTAAAATGAAGGTAAATGATTCATTCTTTGTGTCGTTTTCTCTCAAATGCTTCAGATCTTATCCAGAGGAGCCATTTTAATGCTGGGCTCTAAACAGATTCAAGTAGAAGATAAACCAGGTGGGTGACTTTGATCACAAGTTTGGGTGGAGGCATGTGAATGATGACTGTTAACAGAAAGCAGACAGTTCATAACAGTCGGTTTGCTTTTTCAGTGACTGAGGGTGAGGTGTCCTTTAAGTTGAAAGTGTCTCCAGAGATGGCACCAGGGATTGTTGTAGTGGCTTATGCTATCCTCCCCAGTGAGACTGTGATGGCCCACAGTGCAGACATATCCACTGAGAAATGCTTCAGTCACAAGGTCAGTGGGAGAGGAAAAAGAATGAAGATGTGTCTGTCAAATGTGGCTATGGAATCATACACCTGCTGAATGACAGGGGATAGTAACATGTTGCCCTCACTGAAAACACTCATTTGAAGTAATAAAGAGCAAAAGAATGTTGATTTGCTGCTACTAAATCAATTTTGGAACTGCAATTACTGACCCTTGCTGTAAGAGGGAAGGGGATAAATGATCTTGGCGATTCCACTAAAATGCTTTCTGTGTAAGAATTAATCTGGTCTGTTGGCATTTGTCAAAAATATAAAGGAATTAAAGTACAACACACATTTGTGTCATCTTGAGGGGAACACAGGCCCTCAGGTCATACCTCTATAGTCCAGATGGTGCACTATCTGTATTGTGTATGTCTCAGGTATTGCTGGAGTTTTCTCAATCTTCAGCTGTCCCAGGAGAGGAAAGCACCATGCAGTTGACGGCTCAGCCTGGTTCTCTGTGCGGTGTTAGTGCTGTCGACCAGAGCGTCCACATCAAGGAGCCAGGGAAGACTGTGAATGCAGACAAGGTAACTGCTGCATCATCAGTCACACAGAGGTCACAGGCTATAGCCCACCAACCACTGCAGAGATATAGGAAATGAACTTAAGCACATTTAACGATAATGGTACAGTAACTGCTGAGAAATGCAGCTCAAGTGGGTGTTTTGCCCCATCAGCCACAAGGGAAAGACAAGGAGTCCATTCTAGTCAAGCAGCAACTACTACAGCTTGAGATTGAAGCAAATGCTGAAGAACCTTAAATTGCAATGCCATTGACAGCCACTAGATGCTCCAAATGAATCCCATTCAAAAAGACTCAGCTTCTCTTTGACTTTTTTTTTTCAGCGAGCCATTCTGGTCTCAATCACTACATTTTGGCTTTCTAACAAGTGTTCTGTTGGTCATTTTGGAAATTATCGCTCCATTAATAAGATTGGAAGACTCATGGTCACACTGTGTACATTGTTTGACAGCTGTGATTGACAGCTGTCTCACCTGCTGCTCCCCCTGGCTGTGGGACTCTCACTGAGTCAGAGTGTGAAACTTGCATTCCTTATTTGGATGTTCCTGGCTTCAAACAGAAAAGATGAAGCATAGAGCAGCAACTCTGGCCTTTAAACCGGCTCCAATGCAAACCAACGGTTGACATTGCAACTTGATATGTCCATCTTTTTTATAAAGTCTATGTTACTAGCCCATTTCCCACCTCAAATAAAGAGCCTTTCCCTAAACATTTCAATGGGATAATTCCAGGTGTGTTTCCCTTTTAGTGGATGAGACAATCCCAATCAAGACTACCAAAAAAATCTGAGGAGTTTATTCAAACTTCTTTTTTATGACCAATTTTAATTGCTGTGGTATTGTCTTAAAATATAAGCAGTTTTAACAGTCTATTGTGTTGCAGATTATAACTTTGAATCAACTTTCTTTTCAGATTTTTGACTTATTGCCCGTCACAAAAGCATCCTATATTCCATATGAAGTTTTTGATTCTGAATCATGCATGCATGTGAGACCCAGAAGATATGTTTTCCCCAGACGTGACCGGACAGATGATGCTCATACAGTTTTCCAGGTAATTCTTACACAACAACGACACGCAAAACATAATATTTCCTGTTGCACATGTGATGAACTTTTCAGTGACATCTCTGTGTGGTTGGATTATCTAGAATAATGGGCTGAAGATGGCAACAAATGTATTTATCCGAGTGCCTACATGCCTCCAGTATAGAGGAAGAGAATACTACTACGGCCTATATGGTGAGTTTGTTTCGACTTTTTTTCTTTTGTATGACGTTAACTGTGTCATTGCTACCATTCACTTCTGTTTAAATATTTTTAGGGCTGCACCCAAAAAATGGCTGAGTCAATGCATCATTCAATAAATACCCGAGTCGACTAGTACATTGTCAGTGGAAACACTTTTTTCTCTTGGAGGCTGCATTTAATAAAGAAATAAAATAGTAATTTAATATTGATTAGTATGTAAACCTATAACAACAAAGAACAGTGTTTGTACCAAGATAAATGCGTACTGTAGATGAGAATACAATCCCCTCCCCCCTCCATGCTGTGCTGTCAACTTTGAAAATCCTGATTTGGGGGACAACTCTAAATATCTTCCGGTTTCTTTTCAGGAGGCGGTGGGGGGTATGGGTCACCTGGTGGACCCGAAATGACTTTTGGTGCAGGTGCTCCACCTGGACCAGACCGCTCTCTCGGCGGTCTTCCTCCTCCACCAATAGTGACAGTCCGCTCTTTCTTCCCTGAGACTTGGATATGGGACCTGGTGGAAATTGGGTGAGTTTCTGACACAAAGGGTTTTGATGATCATGAAATGAAAAAATGGGAGTCTCAAGATAATAAACTGTGGATGTCTTAAGAGAATTGGATGCTGTGTTCGAAGATGGTGTCCAATTCATTAAAAGCTATAGAAAGATGTTTTTAGGCTTCCCTGGGCTTCAGTGTTTTAGGGCATGAAGCATGGGCATTAGAGTCCTACTCTAACTATGCTGGCTGACTTCCTTAACACATTGATCTCATGAAAATAATTTGCTGATGTTTCTTTGAGACTTTTTCTTTTTAACCCCTGATCTGCTGATCTAGAGAGTCTGGAACAAAGGATGTTCCAGTCACTGTCCCAGACACCATCACCACCTGGGAGACGGAGGCTTTCTGTTTGTCCCCTCATGGTTTTGGCTTGGCTCCTCGTAAAGAGTTCACCGTCTTCCAGCCCTTCTTCCTCGAGCTCAGCTTGCCCTACTCAGTCATCCGGGGGGAGCAATTTGAACTAAAGGCAACCGTTTTCAGCTACCAGTCCAACTGCATGATGGTAATTCATATTTGTACACACTTATTAGTGTTACATGACAGTTAGACCATAAACCGCCTCCAAAACACCATAACGTTTTTTGTGTGTTGACCATGGTAGCTGTTCTGTGAGGCTGTATGTAGGAAAAGTGGTGCTTTAAGCTACATGATTATGTCAGCAACATGTTCATAAGAGTGGAGCAGAGTGCAGTGAACAATCTGAAAAGACACACAAGGGAAAAGTCCACTGATTCAGACCAGAGTAAACCAGCAGTAGGTTTTTTGTCATTTTATTTAAACAGCATACAGTTATTTTACGGTCATAGCACATTTTGGTTCATCCCTAGTGTTACAGTGTGTTGTATCTTTTATTCTTTTATTCTTTTTATTAGCAATGGGACTTTTTATAAATCAGGTTTGGTTGGCTACAAAAAGGCAGCAGTTAGCAATTGTCATATGCCAATCATCAGTTTTATAATCAATGTCTGTCTCTCTTAAACAGGTCACTGTGACTCCAGGCCCCTCCTTAGATTACAACCTCACTCCCCGCTCTGGTAACCAGTACACATCCTGTCTGTGTAACAGTGGAAGAAAAACTCTCACCTGGACCATGGTCCCTACGTCCTTAGGTGAGTGTCAAACTGTGTAAACTGCTGTCCCTTTTTTACCAGCACGACTCCTTCAGTGAGAACACACCTCTGTAAAAAATCAAACATTTTAGAATATTTTGGAACTTTTAAAATCTAAGAAAATTATCAATCAAGTTTCACACATAGTTTGTGATCATTTAAAGGGGTTATGAACGTGACTGTGAGCGCTGAGGCTGTGGCTTCTCAGGTTTCATGTGACAATGAGATTGTGAGCGTTCCAGACAGAGGTCGCATTGATGTGGTAACACGACAACTCATTGTAAAGGTTGGTAGCCTAAAAACAAGATGACAAAGAAAAACATTTAAATCTATTTAATGTAAGATAAAAGTAACAATGGGACTCACACTGTCCTTTCCTCACAGGCTGAGGGAACTGAGATGACAAAGACCCACAACTGGCTGTTCTGTCCTAAAGGTCAGTATTGTTGATGGGCCATCAAACATTGTGTAAAAGGAGAACCAAATGCTCTAAGTTAAAAAGGGTGGCATGGATGACATGTTAAAAATGTACTTGAGACATTTAGTTGTGATTTCTGCTTTCTCCATCTCAGCTGACTGTTTTCTGTCTGTACACAGAGGAGACATTGACAGCGGATATAGATTTAAAACTCCCTGAGAACGTGATTGATGGATCTGTCCGTGCCTCAATATCAGTCCTGGGTAAACACACACTTTATTTGTATTTGAGTTTTGCTTTAACTAAACAAATCCTTAAGTCTAATCCGCTTCCTCCAAGCCTCCTCCAATGGACACTGGGGCTGGAGTGTCAGGACATGTTCTGGTTTTACACTTATACAACTTACACTAAAATCATTTTTATGTAACACATTAAACAAATTTCTATGGTCAAAAATGTGCAAAAGTGCTAGTGATTGCAGGATTATGCCTGTACAAGGAACCCCAAAAAAATGCAATACAGTAGTGGGAAAGAATACAGAAACTCCTTGCGTGGACTGCCTGCTGTATCTGTTCTTTTTGAAACTTGTTATATTTAAGAAAAATAGTTTGAAATAAAAACATATTTTCATGCTGTAGTTTGTGTAAAACATTTGACTTGCTGTTTCTAAGCATATTACTTTTTTAACCATATACTTAGTATTTTGCAAATAAAGAAAATGCATTTTTACAAATCATATGTATTTTAATTAGTAGTGTTTATCAAATACATTTAGACACGTAGTGTTTTTGTGCAGGTGACATCCTGGGTCGGGCCTTGAAGAACCTGGATGGAATGCTGAAGATGCCGTATGGATGTGGGGAGCAGAACATGGCTCTCCTGGCTCCCAACATCTACATCCTCCAGTACCTGAAAAACACAGATCAGCTGACCCCGGCCATCAAGGAAAAGGCTACCAACTTCCTGACCAGTGGTGAGTCTTTGATTAACACCTTCAAACCTGCCGTTATCATTATTCATCAAGTTGTTTTGTGTTTGCTATCATTACTTCTTAGCTTGGCAGAGAGGTTATCTCTCAAACTTTCAAATAACAAAATTACATGATAACAAAGTATTACAGTACATGACAAAGAAGAAGGAAGATAACAAGAGACTTGAATTGATGACAATAATTACCACTCGTACTTGTTGTCTCTGGTTGGTCTGGAGGCTGAGTGGATTTCTGATAAGTTTTACTTTTCATTTTCTCAGATTTGTCTTATTAACAGTCCCTAAAGAAAAGAAACTCAGCAATGTGTTTAAACATAAAAGAGGAAAATTGTAGGCATTTCTATTAAAGTCCAATATAAAATATAAAGTGAGACTAAGAAAATGACTGAAAGGGATTGAAAGAGATGAAGACAGTGTTGTGAGAAAAATCATAGATGAACATAACTGCTGTATATTGTCAGAGAATACATGTGGCATGATTTGGTATAACTGAGGGAAAAATAACTGACATTCAACTGATATGCAGTTTATATAATTTTAATAGAAAATCATGAAGGTAAACCTGACAAATACTTTTGTGGAAATAAAAGTGTTTAATAGATATACTTTCATTGTTACACAGGCTACCAGAGACAGTTGAACTACAAACATAACAATGGTGCTTACAGCACATTTGGAACAGGACAAGGGAACACTTGGTGAGAACATTGCTCAATCATATCTACATATACTTAGGGTACAGTATATGATGTGATCACTGGCAGCTGGTGGCTTTTGTCTTTTGGAAGCTTTTAGTACTACAGATTAATGATATGATTATCACTTTGAAGCTAATTACTACATGAATTATTGTAACCTTTCAATCATGTTTGTTATGGTTATTGTATTGTGGTGACTATCATGAGTGCACACTTCAAGTGCTTCCTCTTGTCATAGTTTCTCAATGTCTAACCTTGTTTCAATATCCTCAGGTTGACTGCTTTTGTGCTGAGATCCTTTGCCAAAGCACAGTCTTTCATCTACATTGACCCAGAAAAGGTTCAACAGACTAAGATTTGGCTGGAGAGTATTCAACGCAATAATGGCTGTTTTGAACAGTTAGGAAGACTCTTCAATAACAGAATGAAGGTACCATAAGATCAAAGTTTCCATTCATGGTACAAGTCAGTTTATCAATCAATCAATCTTTATTTATATTACACCAAATCACAACAAAAGTAATCTCAAGGCAAGTCTAAACTGTATTCTTTAATTTAATTTAAAAAGCATAGACATCTAGGTATCTACAACTCCAGGTTTCCTGTGAGATGAGAAAGCACAGAGAACTCCGGGGGAGAAGTTTAAGTTAGTGAATGCATTTATAGTACATGAATGTAAATGGATATAGATGGATAGAGAGAGGGAAGAGGAGAGAGGAGCCTAGTGCATCATGGGAGTCTCCCGGCAGTCTAAGCCTATAGTAGCATAAACTAGGAGCTGGTCCAGGATAAGACTGGCCGGCCCTAACTATAAGCTTTATCAAAAAGTGAAGTTTTAAGCCTACTCTTAAATGTAGAGAGGGTATCTGGTCCCTGGAAGACCCTATTCCCAAGTAAAGGGGATAGGGTCAAGAGTATATGCAAGCCTGAATATTTTCTGTACAATGCTGATATTATTTATAATGCTTCCTCTCAACAGGGCGGTGTGTCTGATGAAGTGACTCTCACTGCTTACGTCACTGCTACCTTCTTGGAGATGGGCATTTCCAAAGATGTGAGTACTGTCTTTCTAAATATCTCCAGTTGTGTTCACTGCCAACCCCATGTGGTAAAACATGTGAATACATGACATAAACCAATAACTTTCAAGTAAATTTGCCATAATCACACTTCCATCATTGTCTTCCCAATGTGTTTTTTTTTTTTTTTTTTTTTTTTTTGCAAGGAACGGTATCTTTCATAATAAACTACTGTATAGCTTTAGTATACTGCATTTCACAGCAAGTCCTGCAAGCGGAACTCGTTAAATGCTAACAACATTACTTGTATTTTCAGGAAAGTGATGACTGACTTTTTTGATTGCGTTTTTAAAAAAAAAATCAAGTTTGGACAAGTAAGAACAAACTACATGTAGCTTAGCCCAAAAGCACAGTATAGAATAAACACCATGCTGTTTTTTGGTGGTGCTTGTGTTGCCTGACAGATTTCAGACATCCTGGTAATATTACTGTAGGCAGCTAATAGCCTCACTGTTATCCACAATTTTTACATCTTTGGTGCCAATTCAAAAATGCCTCCACCACAGATGAGTCCATTAGAATAATCAAATATACAATAAAACAATTACCCATTTTTGCTAGCAGTCACTTACAAAAGTGTTTTTAATAGCTGTGATAATGCAAACCCAGACTACATGAAGTGAGAAATGTGCTGTTATTCCTACTGTTAGTTTGCAGCAAAGATAACTTAAAGAAACGAGATGTCACCATTTTTGATACCACACCAACAAAGCATCATGGTCAACGTGATTATGATTATTTACCTACAAGGAAATTAGTTTTCAGAGTCGATTTATACACCAGTGAAGATTCAATTAAGATTCAAGCAGAGACCGACGAGAATATGATATTGACCCGGACAACAATTTCTTCTCTTCCATCAACAATAACTGTGACTATTATACTGATGAACAGTTCAACAGGAGAATTAAGACAGATAGCAAACTATCCATCATCCACTTCAATAGCAGAAGTCTCTATGCAAAGTTCGTTCAAATCAAGGAGTATCTGCATCAGTTCACAAAACCATTCAGCATCATTGCCATATCTGAGACATGGATTACTGCAAATAAAGGCTTGAAGGCTATGAATTTAGATATATAAATAGACAAATTAAAGGGGGAGGAGGAGTTGCTATGTATGTGGATAAAACTCTGAAATTCAAGGTGTTGGACAATATGTCTGCAGCAGTGGATGATATTTTGGAATGCATCACAGTTAAAATTTATAAGGAACAAAATAAAAATGTAATCATTAATTGTATATACAGAGCACCAGGCTCTAGTATTGATATGTTTAATAAATTCTTTATAAATGTTGGACCTGATCTGGCAGGAAAAATCCCTGATTATGGGGCAGCTGAAATAAATATGGATAAGTTAATAAATAGAAATCCTTACTCCATGTTCCTCCAAGCAGTAGATGAAAGGGAAATTACTAATACTGTTATGAACTGTATTAGTAGATATATAGATATAGATATGAGTGTATGAGATATGAGTGTAAAAAAGGTAATTGAGGGGATTTCTAAATCATTATCATTATCTTATCATTCCAAACAGGCACATTCCCTAATAAAATGAAAATGGCAAAAGTCATACCACTATACAAAACTGGCAGCAGACACCACTTTCTTTAATATACTTTTTAACTTCCACAATTCTCTAAAATTCTTGAAAAACTTTTTGACAACCGACTGGACAAATTTATAGAAAAAAACGAACTCCTCACTGACAGCCAATACGGATTCCGGGCAAACACATCAACATCACTGGCATTAATAGACTTAATTGAAGATATCACAAACTCTATAGACCATACAAAAATATGCAGTTGGGTTATTCATTGATCTTAAGAAACCATTTGACACAGTAAATCATGACATATTAATAAAAAAACTGGAACGTTATGGTATCAGGGGGGTAGTTCTTGTGGTGTCCCCCAGGGGTCAGTGCTGGGCCCCAAACTTTACATTATGTATATCAATGATATAAGCAATATATCAAAGATATTGAAGCTTATTTTGTTTGCAGATGACACAAATATCTTCTGTACTGAGATTTCCTCTGAATTGTGCAAATTAAAGATATGGTTTGACATAAACAAGTTATCACTGAACTTGAACAAAACTAAAATAATGATATTTGGTAACTGCAGAATGAATTCACAAGTTAAGATACAGATTGATGGAGTTATTATTGAAAGAGTTGCTGTAAATACATTTCTTGGGGTTATAATAGATGAAACACTCAGCTGGAAACCACATATAAAACATATACATTCTAAAGTATCAAGAAGCATTGCAGTATTAAACAAAGCAAAGCAGTTCCTAGATAATAAATCACTCCGCATTCTCTACGGTTCATTAGTCTCTCCTTACTTAAGTTACTGTGCAGAGGTTTGGGGTAATAATTTCAAAAGTACATTACATCCATTATTTATTTTACAGAAGAGAGCAATTCGAATAATTCACAACGCTGGTTTTCAGGATCATACAAACACACTATTTTTACAGTCAAAAATACTAAAACGTGCAGACCAGGTAGAATTACAAACTGCACAAATTATGTTTTGGGCAAAAAACAATCAACTACCAGGAAATATTCTAAGATTGTTCACTGAAGGAGAGGGTTGCTATAATTTAAGGGGATTGTTTAAATGTAACTGTGTTAGGGTGCATAGGACGAGGAGAGGTTTTTGTTTTTCTGTCTGTGGGGTGACATTATGGAACAGTCTGAATCTAAAGCTCAAGGAATGTCCAAACATAATACAGTTTAAAAAGAGGTATAAAGAAATGATTTTTATGAGGTACAGGGATGGAGGTGTTTAAGTAACTCAGGTGCCCGTTGTTTGTATGTGTGCGTATGTATGTTGTATGTACGTAAGTATATCTATCTATGTATGTATGTGTACATATGTGGATGTGTATGTATATATGGGGATGTATATATATGAATATATGTATATATGTATGTATGTATGTATGTACATATGTGTATGTATGTATGTATATAGCTATTTTTGATGGAAAAAATGGAAAAATGTAGCAATGATTATAATATTGATAACAGTAAATATAGATGTAAATATTGACATTACATATAATATTAGTAAGAATTGTAGGATGTTATGAATTAATAATTAAATTAGGAGCTAGCCAGCAGCGATTTAAGAAGTAGGGGTGGGATTCAAGAAGTGTTGACTTCTTCCCACTCCCTTTCGAATGTGGTTGACAGTGCATCATATTTTCTGTCAGGTGTAAGTTCACTGTTTTCAGTGAGAATATTGTGCTTTCTTTTTTATATGTTGTTTTTGTTTTTTTGTTTTTTTTCTTCTATCACACATTCAAAATTAAAATAATCTTATCTAATCTAATCTAATAAAAGAAATGATTAAATAAGTATTATTTCTTTTATATTATTATTAGCTTATTGTTTACATAAAATTCATAGCTGGGACCTTGGCCACTTGATATAACTTCTATTTTTGCTTGTAACACAGTATTATCTGCCCAATTTAAATTTATAGCTTAATAATGGATACTTTTCTTCAGCATCTGGGAGCAGTTTGATGAAAGAATTAGCTCTGCTAACTAGCTACGGTTAGCAGCTAAATAGAGGCATGGCACACACAGCACAGAACAAAACGTTAACTGAAGTTCTCTGTTCTGTTGGTTAGCATTGTTGGCTTAATTTAGGAAAGTCATTGTGCTAGACTAGGTTTATGTTGGTCTGTGTTGGCAGTAATGTTGCTATCTCTGTATGAGTCTTTGTTCAGTTTAGTGGTGCTGGTAAACAGTTTTTGGCTGTCAGTGGTTAGCTGCCAGCTTGTGTCTCTGTACCTGCTATTTATGGACTTTATCCTTGAAGTCAGAATTGTCTCAACAACACTAATTAGTCTTTATTGAAACTCACTGAAGAGATACTTGATGTCTTAATTCATTTAAATGTCTTTGAATAAAATTATAATTTAACATGACAGTTTAAGGCATTTTAAGAATTGTCTTTGGTCTATGAAAAGACATAAAAGAAAATTAATGAGTAGGTTTAAGATAAAACAAAAGCAGTTGAGTCACAGGCACATACACTATAATGTGTATTTTGATCTGTTTCAGGATGCTGTGGTGAATAAGAGCCTGTCTTGCCTCAGGGAGTCCGCCAGTGAACTGGATAACATCTACACTACAGCTCTGCTGGCGTATGTCTTCACCTTGACTCGAGACATGGAGGCTCGAGCTCAACTTCTGGAGCAACTAGACAAGGTTTCATTAAAAGATGGTGAGTCACCCTCCTAAATGGCATCACTCTGGCTTCATTACTGTGAATGTAGCTCAACTTGTGCCTGTTTGTTATTTGTTGTCTGTTATGATCTGAGTAAGCATGTTATTCTCTTGAGGACAGGAATACTATGCCTGAATATGGACATGTGGTACTCTCATGCTGCTCAGTCCAGCTAAAAACAATTTGATGCAGTTTACGACTGTGCACTGCACTTCACTGTGTCACTGTATTTGGATCTCTCTTGCAAAAGAGGTCCTGATCGTAATGAAACCACCTGATTAAATAAAGGTTATATATTGTTATTCGCTGTCTTTAGGGGGTTTCCTCCACTGGTCTCAGTCAACAACAGAATCATCAACCTCTCTGTCTGTGGAGATCAGCTCCTATGTGCTGCTGGCTAAACTCAGTGCCTCCCCTACTACTGAAGACCTGGGCTACACCAGCCGCATCGTCAGATGGCTGACAGGGCAGCAGAACCATTACGGAGGCTTCTCCTCTACACAGGTACATCCCAAACAGCTGATAAAATGGCATTGCACAAATGTGAGCTGTGGTTCATTGAGCTTACAATTTCTGTGTTTTCATCATCTGATTTACTAAAACGGCAGCTCATTAGGCAAATTAGCGGTTTAATTGCGCCTAGCACTTCCCTCCGGATGAAAACTCCAAGTGAAAGAGAGTTTATAGTCCCAGTTCTCATATGGGATTTATGTGTTATCAGAGTGGTTTTGATTACGACATAGTTGCAGGTCGCAACTCCACCTGAGAAACCGTTAGGCCATAGCTAATACAATTACAATCTTATGATCTTTAACATATGTCAATGGATTAATAAATGGTCTGTACTTATGTAGCACTTTTCTAGTCATAATGACCACTCAAAGTGCTTTTACACTACATCTCATTTACCCATTTACTCGCTTTCATGCACTGATGGAAGGGGCTACCACACAGCATGCCAACCTGCTGGAGGAGCCAGGAATCGAACTGCCAATCCTGAGCCCGCCATTATATCTGTTAACTTTTTTTTTAACAAATCACCTCTTTCTGTGAAGCCTCAGAAAATCCAGTGGAAATGTATAATCTAACTCTCAGTTAGAAGTAGGCTTTACGCCGATCTGGCTATATCGGATCGGCCGATATTTAGCATTTTATGCAATTTGTGAGATCGGCTGTAATGTCTTAATTTGCCGATCCGATCAATGTCGATCAATGTCGTAGATTGCAGATGGCTTGTGTTTTATCTGTCTCATTTACTCTGAAGAAGTTCCACACCACCGACATGTTTGTTTGAATCTGACAGTTAGTTTTGAGCCCTGTCGCGATGAGACAGAGAATAAAGTTTTTTAATCTTGAATCATGAGCTGTCGGATTCAAACAAACATGTGGGTGTTGTGGGCAGACAGATAAAACACAAGCTATTTGCAATCTGTGCAACACTAAAGTACGTCGTGGGGAAGCATCTGCAAAATGTTTCAACAGCACAAATGTACCTGGAGGGAACACGAGGAGGAGCATGCCGAGTTTAAGAAATGGAGCGTGGACAAAGAAGACGTGATCGGATCGGTGATCGGTTTATTTAAACTCACTGATCGGTGATCGGCCACAAAAATCATGATCGTGTAAAGCCTAGTGAGAAGCATGTATCTAAATATCACCCGATCATAAAGATCCCATTTCAAAAATGTGACAGGAGTGTCTGTTATTTTATGTTAGTTTTGCTAACTAGGAACTTTGACCTGCAATTTTTCTAAACCACACAGGATGCAGAGAGAAATTGTGTCTAGGTAAAGATAGGTACATATGCACTTAATGTTGTGTGTGTGTGTGTGTGTGTGTGTGTGTGTGTGTGTGTGTGTGTGTGTGTGTGTGTGTGTGTGTGTGTGTGTGCGTGTGTGTGTGCGCGCGCGTGTGTGTGTGTGTGTGTGTGTGTGTGTGTCTGTGTTGTAGGACACAGTGGTAGCGCTTCAGGCTCTGGCTCTCTACTCCACTCTGGTGTTCAGTCCAGAGGGTTCAAGCACAGTGACAGTTCAGTCTCCCAGTAGCCAGATGACATTTGATGTGAACCAGCACAACAAACTGCTCTACCAGGAGAAGACACTGCAGGATGTGACAGGAAAGTACAGTCTGGAGGTGAAAGGAACAACATGTGCTGCAATGCAGGTCAGTGAACACTAGGGTAGTTGTTTCTTGTTCCAAATAAGGAATGAAATCTGACCATTTCATTATCATTTAATCATTTTGTCAAAAAGATTGGGAGACACAAAAATTAAGGATTTATTAATTTAAAATATTCTTTCCCCTACCTAACGAAAGAGGCAGTATTGCTCAAAATCATTTTCCAATCAAAAAACCTTAAACTACAATCATTAGCTTGTGAAAACAAGATTCTCCAGCGGTAAAGGAAATTCCTAACATTCCTATTCACTTTTTATGAATATTAAACCTTGCTTGTTTACCTGTTTTACAGATTTCTCTTCATTATAATATCCCAACTCCTACTGATGTTACTACTCTGAGTGTTGAGGTAAAACCAGAGGCCACCTGCTCCAGCACATCCGCCAGACCTAAACTCACTCTGAAGCTAAAATCACTGTAAGTGCATCCACGGTACAACTATGATAGAAGAATACTGTAATTTTAAACAAACATGTTGGAAATGTTTGGAAAAACTTTGTAGTTATATTGTAGTACTGTCAATGCCTTATATTAAAAACTCTCTTTGCATAAAACTAGCACAACTATAGAGTACATAGTGATATCTCACTGTGTATCACATTTTTATGTCTCCATCACAGCTATAGGGGAGAGCAGTTAATGACAAACATGGTGATCCTGGACATCAAAATGCTCTCTGGATTTGTCCCAAATCCAGAGTCTTTGAAGAAGGTAATTTATTACTATAGTTTTAACTTGTAATATTTGTGTCAGGTGTTGAAGTCATGGTAACCCAGCTGAATATCATGTCCTCACAGCTCAAAGGTGCTCCGCTGGTGGATAATGTTGAACAAGAGGAAGATCATGTTCTTTTGTACATACGGGAGGTAAGAGGAATTCACAGTGGACAATACTACATGATGCTCTTTAGATTTATTACTATTTATGTATCTGTTTTTCTTCTAACAGTTACCAAAGATCGTGGCCATCAACCACAGCTTAGAGCTCATACAGGAGATCCCTGTGCAGAACCTAAAGCCAGCCGTGATCAAGATCTATGACTACTATCAGCCAAGTAAATGACATTAACCCCAAATCTACTTCCAGACAAACTGACCAGTTATCAGAAGTATCATTTTGAGCACTACAAGTTGTAAATGTGTTGACAATTTTTTGTTTTTTCTCTTCTTTTTTGTCTTTCCTCTCCTTCCTCTTTTTCCTCTCAGGTGACCAAGCTGAGATAGAATACACCTACCCCTGTGCTTAAGGTTACCATCTGCAATGACATACAAGAACACTTAAAACTATAGTTTAATAAGAAAACCAAAAAGAAGTACTGATTTAAATTGGTTTGAAAAATAACAGATAATCTAGGTATGTACAATGATTTGGAAATCAACTGCAGCATGAAAAATGAAGGGTGGTCAAGATATGTATCCTTTCCCTGTCCTTGAGGTCAGCAATTCACAAATATTGGGCAGACATGTGGGTGTTGTAATCCATCATCGCTGTTTGAGGATGACCACACAGGTATGTTCACTAGGAAATGGTTTACTTTTACCTGAGGACCGCTGTTGATATGGCACAATCAAACATCCCACACAGTTTAAAGTGCACTGTTGGAGAACTGAACAAGTTTCTGTGACATCAATATATAAATTAGATTGAGGAAAACCTTGTACCCTTAGCTGACCAATCCTAATGATGGAGATTAAATTAAAATAAATTGCTGAGAGGACTTAAGTACAATAAGAAAAAAATAAATCAATAAATAAGGTGCAAATCACATCACAATTAAAAGCAGTACTTTCTCTACCACTAGTCAATAGTCATAGTCATCTCATAAAAAATAATGCAATCAGATAGTGCCTGGTGGGTCAAGAATCAAAAATGTGAGTCCAAATTACTGGACTAGGGCTGCAGTGGTCTATAATGCCCATTACAGTGTCCTAGTGTCTCAAATCCAATAAACAATGTATTTACGATTAATTAATTAATGTAAAACCATTTCATGGACGACTTCTTAACATTTTTTACAAACTTTTGGTTAATATTTAAATTAGATTTATTAGAAAGTGTTAAATTGGTGTTTTAGATTTACCTAATTACATAAAACTGCTTTAGTGAAGTGCCTCTCTGTCCTACCTTTGAAACAAAGATAAACATGTCTTTTGAAAAACAGTGTGTCAAGTTATTATTAGAGAACCAGATAACAAGCTCAGTTAGCAAGAAAAGTCCTTATTGAATGAAATGATTTACACTTCCAAGCACAAAATGTCCGGTGGGAGGAAACAGCACAGTACAAACAATAGATAGAAGTTCATGTCTGTTATGAATGACTAACACTGGCATGTCACAGCTGGCTAGCATTTTAGCAGTTAGTTTGCCAGCTACACCAAGTTTCCTTCTAATAGTCAATATGTAACCAAGCTTCTATAACCAAATGTTAAAAGACGCACAGATAAATGGGCCTTTACTGGATGTGAGAGACACTGTGGGTTAAACTACACTAGTTTGAATTATTACAAGAGTAGAAACTAGATCCCATTTGGGACCAGAAAATCATTTGCATGGTGACGAAAAAGCCCTTAATGAATGCAAAGTGAGCAAAGAATGCTCTCAAGGATGTAGCCGGGAAATGTGTCTTTGTTAACGATCAAGAGAATGCCTCATAACCTAAACCCCAGAGGAGTCACCACAACATGCAAACCCCTGGTAATCCACAAAAGACCAAAGCAAGCAAAGAGCTTCAAGGGGGAGGGATTGAACATCCTCAGCTGGCCAAGTCAACCACCTGATCTCACTCTGATTGAGCTACAGTCAACATGCTGAAGACCACTGTGTAGTAAAGGAAGAGAGACTCTACAACCAGCAAGAGCTGAAGATGTCTGCTGTGAAGTTCTGGGAGAACATCACCAGGAAACATACAAAAGACCTGCTCTTGTCTGAGCTCTTAAAATTTAGCATATTTTTGTTTTTTTTTTCAAATTGAATGGGCTTTAGTACAGAGCCTGAAGAAGAAAACATGTATAATAATAATAATGTTTTTTCATCTCAGAGATTAAACAAAAAACGCTCATTTTCTTTTCCATCAATTGCAATTGAAAGTATTTGTAAAAATACACTAGACAAAGCTTAAATATAATTATGTTTACCTTGTTTATGGTAACATCCAGAGCCCGTTTGAATGACCCACTGACAGCTTTGTAAGTAGAAAGTAAGGGTGAGCTCAGCCAGGCACCCATCTTTTACAAATATTTGTTGTACTTCCATGAAGGTGACACCCCTTTGGTGAAGATATATTTTCATAAGGGGTCATGCATAGAGTCTTATGATAAAAAGTAGGAAATAAGGGCTGTAATTTTCCAGGAGATATTCCATTTAATGGATTTGTATGCGGTTCCTGACAAATGGTTAGATAAAATAGAACCACTCGCAGTTGAGCGGGGGCAACAGCGCCCCCCATAACTTAAAAACATCTCAGGGCAGTTAAACAAGCAGAATATAGTCATATATGATATATCGTGGAATAAACCGTCAAAGAAAAATCCAAACAAACTTCCTATTGTAAATATACAACCACAAATTATGTCATCCCTCCGCTGTTTCTATGGTTAAAAGTTGTGTCTGGTTGCATAATATTCCTAGTAACAGCTACTCCAATGTCTCTGGATCATTTTGAGTCGATTCAAGCCAGTTTCCATCGTCCTCACGGTTTTTGTCTCCATCTAGTGGTTGAACTGTGCTATTGTGACAGATTAAGCCAACTGCACTACTTTCTAGAGGGCGTGAACTTCCTGCTGGAGCTCAATTTTTTCTTAATTCGTCAATATTTAAGAATAAAAATTTTAATTTTAATTTCCCGAATTTCTGAGCTGTGGAAATTAATAAATGTAAAAGAAATTGAAAAATGTTGACTCTTGGATGCCATTTTTCTTTAGATAGTATCAGTTGCAGGACAAAACGTACTGCATTTGTGTATTTGCATAACTTTTTCTCTGAAGACAGGAATAAGATCATTCTCTAAAGCAAGTGTTAACTAAAATCAGTGTCACAGATAAACACGTTCAATTAGACGATTTTGAAGTAAGCTAAAAGTAATCCAAAAGTATTTAGAATACATTATTTTACTTAAGTAATCCAAGGGAATACATTACAGATTACATTTTAGGACATCATGTAATCAGTAATCTATGGGAATACATTTTAAAAGTAACCCTCCCAACACTGACCACCAGGCACAGACCATGCCAAACATGCGCGCAGTTGCTGTAACCACATCTCCAGAACAGTCTAAATGTAATCTTAATGATAAAATAAATATAAATTGAATATAAATGAACCCCTTCATTAGAATAAATTAATGTTATAATCTATAGAATGATATAACAAACAAAATTATAAAATTAACAGCACTTTTTTAAAAGTGACATGTCATTGATCACAATTCTGCTCATCTCCTTCTTCAGTTGGCAGTGGAGCTGGTTGATTATTTTGGGGGGATAGGATGGCTGCTGAGACTCAAGCTGCATCTGTTGGTACTGGTGCCAGGAGCAGGGACAACTGAGTTAGTATGAATAGCTGCTATAAGATTACCTGCATTGATTAAATGTCAGTGAGTGAAATGCAAACACTGAATCTTCTGTGAAGATTTAGCAGTAACTAATGTTAGGGGAGCAAAAATAACATGAAGCTGTTTCACTGTGGACTAAGTTTAGCTGTAGCTGCACCTGGTTTGGAGATAGAACTGAACCATTTCATGTAAACAGAGAGGGTTGTTTTGGCACTGCAAAGGCTTTGGATGGTAATTTTTTTCCAAAAGCAAGAAATTTAAACCGGTGTTTAATGAGTACATTAAATTAATTTTCTGCCCCTATGGCGTCCCCTTGCCATTTGCCCCTATGGCGTCCCCTTGCCGTTCTCTCTAGGCGACTCTTTCTGAGGGACCATAGATAGGATGCATCAACCGTTGTTAAATGGGAGTATTTCCTGGTTTGCATCACGAGATGTTCCCGCCCTTACCGTTACGTCACGATTTCTGAAGCCCAGGCCCACGAAAGTAAGAGAGAAAGAACAAAAGGAACTTCTAAATTCATGAGACATGCTATAGTGACATGTATGGTTCTCCAATGTTTCTCATCATCAACATTGTGAAAGGCAGAGGCCAAACATTCAACTGACAGTCATAGCCTCACTGGAGAGCTGACATACAGAGTAGGTAAAAGCATGTTGAGGATCTCCCCAACTCAAACTTTTGTTTAGGTCTTGCAGTGTGAAGGCAGCTTCACATTGTCAGTCAAGTGAAGGTTATCGAACTATTGAAGTGATTGAATGCTGCCCTCTGCTGAGAACATGTGACACTTACTTTCCTGTGTTGATTTGTCGCTTTATTCTCAAATCGTTATAGCAGAGTCTCTCAATCTTTTCTGGCCTGTAACCTTGAGTACCTTTTTTTTTTACAGCAGGGATGTTGTAGTGAGCAGTATCTTTAAGCACACAATCCCTACATCACAGACACACCCACCAACCATCCATCCATTGCCAGGCTTTTCATTCTCAGGAGTCTGCCACCTAGTTCGGACTGGAGCACAGGAGGACTCTGTAATTCATTCTGTCTACATTTTGGAAGTTCCAATCTGCAGATTGATGTGAAAACCATGAAAATTTCGACTGAGCAGAGAACATGAATATGTTGTAAATAGTGACACAGACTGACACAAAGACAAAAGATTGAGCAATTCACTCTGAGGTTGGGTTGAACAGGACACAGTTTGTTGGAATTTGTATACAACACTGTGGGGAATATTGAATTTTGTTGTGACGTGTGTTACTTGCTCACTGATGGAGGGGTTAATACCTGTATCAGTGCCTTTGTAGGGTTTTGCTGGCTGTAAACAAATCGTTTTTATTTTGTTAGGATGAGACTATGACTGACCAGTAAGAGTCATCTTAACCACCACTGCAGAAAATATTGTATATTTTGAGAACTGCTCGTCTACTGATATATTGTTTAACGCAAAAAGAAAGTAAAATAGAATAGTCTGTGCTACATTGCTGGAAGCTGGGATGGGTGGATATTTATTTCCTGTATATAGGCATCATTCTTGGTACTTACCTAGACCTCCAGCCCACAGGGGCAAGGGTTGATCCCGGACTGCAGGGGCGCTGTTGATCTTTTTTTTTGTTTGACAGTAAATACAGGGCATATTTTATAGCTGATATAAATACACTAGAAAATTATTTTTATTGACAATACTGACAGTATTATGTACACATCTGTTGGTAGTGCACTAGACCAACAATAGTGGCAATTTAAGAACCATCCCTTCTAACCTAACTAACTTTAGCAATAAGGATAATGATACATTTATTGATCCCATAGTGGGGAAAATTCATTGCTACAGAAGCTCAAAAAATAGTGATATAGAAAAAAAAACAAAAAAACAAATGTATACAACAATAAAATTAAAAACTAAATAAAATACCCTAAAATGCAATTATAACATACATACACACACATATACACACACGTTAATGCTTAACCCTTAGCTTAACAAATACAATTTACACCTGATCCCTAACCTTAACCAGCAATTCAGTAAGGACCTTTTGCCTCATTAGGACCAAGCTTTGGTCCCCATAAGGACTATTCCCAAGGTCACAAAAACATGTGTACACAGGCATCTAATTTTCCTGTTTATTAACCAAATGTCATGTATTTTTGTTTTTTTCTGAAAACATCATTCATAAACTGGAGGAAAATGATGGTTTTCACACCAAAATACTTCTGTTTCTTGCAAAGTAACATTTACTGTGATTTTCAGATTTCAAAGAGTTTAATGACCTCTCAAAATTGAAAATTCTTTTGGGAGAAGGAGACAGACAGACAGACACACACACACACACACACACACACACACACACACACACACACACACACACACACACATACATATATACATACATACATAAAGGGGCGCTGAAGGGGAGTTCACCCAGGCCGCCATACAAGGACAATTATCATAGTGATATTGTTGCATCAAAGAGAGAAGGTTCATCAAGTTTTGGCCCAAAAGTGACAGTAAAGTCAGCAGGTCATTGAACGTTGTTTCACTGCAAGCACTCATTCTGGTTGATAAACATAATGACATTATTAAATGATACTGAAAATGATTTCAATAAAATAAACATAAAATGTGGTAGAACACAATGCTTTTTATCTTTTGATGTGTAGTGTATTTACTGTTGCACTGTTTCAGACAGCTAACAAAATAATTCAATCAAAGTCAATCAGCAATGTTTGACAACATTATAAGCCAACAGAGTTTTACTTACTGGAATGCTTACTTGAGCTATTTGCACAAACGTCCTACACTGGGTGAAGGGCAATGTTGCTGAAATCTTCATAGTATAATACTCCACATAATTAAAGGAAAAAAATTACTGCAAACCCTTACATCACGGCACTGTTGCTATTGGAATGGTGAAATATCTTAGATCACATTAAAGAAAGTCTTACAGTAAGATATAACACTGCACTATAATTAAATAGCTTTTAAATACTTCTACCCATGTAAATAATGTAATGTTCAATTCTTTAAAAACTGCCAGATAGATGTAAATACATGCTCATTATCATTTCCAAAACTGAAAAGTGTCAACTGTTGGATTTGAATTGCAGTCAGCTTTACATACTACATTCAACAACATGTCTACAAAAGATTGACTAACGGGATGCCTGTAAATCATCAAATAAAGGGGTTGCATGGTGTGTTGGCTGTTTGTGTAGAGCGGGGGTGGGTTTCTGTATCAAGCACTATTTAAGAGATGCTGAGACTGAGGCTGATCACAGTCAGTCATGGGTCGTCCTGGAATTCAGCTGCAGACATGGACACTGTGTGTCCTCTTGAGCTGGATGTGTGTGGGTTTAACAGAGGCAAGACCGTAAGTTTCTCTGTACTGTTTCTCATTTTGTTTGTGTAATAACTAGTCAGTGTTTCTTCCTCTATCAGACCAAGTGAGGTATCTGCTGTATGTGTATGTTTCTGTGGCTGTAGGCAGTATATGGTCACCATTCCTGCGGTTATGGAAGCTGGAGCTGAGACCAGATTCTGTGTGAGTCTCCTGCAGTCAACTGAGACTGTGGACATGACTGTCACTCTGATGTCCAATGTGGAGAACACAACTCTCCTCAAGCAGTCAACCGACAAAGACCTCCATCAATGCATTTCATTTACGGTCAGCTCTCAAGATAGAAAATATGTTCATTTGGAAATAGATGAAGTTAAATATTACGAGACTCTTGGTGAATTCTGTTTTTACAGTATGAGATTGTGTTTTCTTTTGGGTAGTGTCTATAAAATATATTTCTATTATAGTCTCCTACAGTGCAGGATACAGAGGTGCAGACATTGGAGGTGGAGGTACGAAGCAACAGATATCACTCAAGAGAAGTCAGGAAAGTCATGTTCAAAGCCTATCGACCAATGACATTCATCCAAACAGATAAACCAATCTACCTTCCTGGACAAACAGGTAACCATCAATGATGTTGAACCCAGTATACTACCATATCCCTGTGAAAACAGCTTAAGATGGGTAGAAAACACTTTGCCACAATGTCAAAATACCATATATATGGACTTTTTCAGAATTTGAAAAACAAAGTTTAAAACTATTTTTATGACTGTTTAGAGGTAAATTGGTATGTGGCATCTCCCATTTCTCAACCCTTTTTTTTCTTATGACACTCGTTGCTACATATGTTGGCTCTGGCTAGCTAACATAACTGCAATAGAGAAGTGCTAAATGCCAGCTATAAGCAGTAATAACACTAGTCCACTACACAGAGTTTATACTTACAACTAGTGGGAAATTACTTGTGTCTGTATTTTAAACCATTAATGAGCATTACAGGTTAAAGCTTTTTAAAGTCATGCTTATATATGAAAAAAATTAACATTAGGAAGAAGTTCCTGCTGTTTAGGAGATGCACAAGCTAAGTGTATACATACATACAGTACCAGCCAAAGGTGTGGACACATCTTCCCAAGGCTTTTGACTGGTATTGTACATTACTATATATTAAATTAGTATTGCGAGCATACATAAAAATCATGCTTTTTGCATTAATCAAAATGTACCAGAAATATGTGTCAGATGTGTTATGTTTATGGAATAACTCATATTGCATACTTAGATTAAACACTTACAAACATGCACCTCATGAAAATCCAGGGCTTGCTATTCACTCTCAAAGAGATTAAATGGAGGTTTCCTTTTTGTGATATTGAAAAATTTCTATGTTACTTTTGCATTTGTGCAGTTTGTAGCATAGAAGCAACTTCTTATGTTGATTATCTTACAAGCTATCATCAGTCATTCCGGTTTGTTTCCCCCTGTCTAACAGTGTCTAAACCATACATGGGATAATAATGATTTAGTCTTAGTAGACAGATGTTTAACACTGTTTGATATGAGCTTTGTGTAATCTCTTTTTCAGTCAGTTTCAGAGTCCTTTCAATGGATACCAAGTTCAGACCTGTCAATAGTGTGGTGAGTGAACTGTCTCTCTTTTCTTTCAGATTTAATTTATACTGGTGATACTGTATGATGCCCCAGTTATACACACCAGTTAGTTGAACTGAACAAATGTTGCATAATAAAATTATCGACATGGATGTGCTATTTAACCAAGCATGTTTCTAGTCAATCTGCTCCTGAACAAGGGTCAATAGTACAACCTGGGCCCCTTTAGGTAAACCTGCTTGTGCTGAGTCAAACGATTTTCGCTGATCCTGCGATATATCTGTCAACCTCTATCATTTCTCTCTGTCTTTTGTATGCAGCACATAATCCTGTTTTCATAAGAAATAACTAGAACTATGCTAAAAATGAAATAAAAATGTCTTTGTTTGCTTTTCCAAAAAGTAGTAAAAACTATTAATCAGAATGCTTGTTTTATTTGAATGTCTGTTAAACCTGTTTCATTCAAAAATATAAGCATTCTAGTCTATATTGACTGTGTACAGTACAACAATGATTGTAAAGTCCTGAGTATGTGTCATCACTGATCTCCTAAATAAACTTCAAATACTTTAACTTGAACTCACAAGATAATGTGTGATGAGAACAATAAACTAACTCATTTAACAAATCTCTCTCTTTCTGTTTTGCAGTACAATATCATTGAAATTGAGGTAAGGCTATAAAGAAAATATTCACTATCCAATATCCATTTTTGGAAGTCATTAGCAGAGGGGGTTGGGTTGGGTTTTTTTATTTTCACACTATCCAATTGCCACCCCTTAAAGCTCATGAAATATTCATCATAAGTGGGACTTAAGTTCATATTTCTCTCAACATTTTTAAACTATGGGTCAGTGACAAATAAGGATTGGCAAGATGAGCATTTCAAAAATATCTTCAAAAATTGTCTTAAAAGCAGCATTAGGTTTTTTAAAATATACATTTTATATTTTTGTTGGTTTTATGTCATTTGAGATGACATTTACACAATTTCTTTTTAGCAAAAGTAAGACTGAATGCTCCTGAAAATGTCAAATGGTGTAACCACAAAAGAATGATAAATATTAAATATTTGATCCATCTACAGTGTAATTAAGTGGACTTATAACAAGAATTACTACATTTAAAGAAAAACTTGAAATGGTTTCTGATTGACATGATTCCCCAGATTAAATGTAATATTTAGAACAATTGTATTCCATTAGCTTTATTTAATATAAAAAGTTATGATGTCAGATCATGCTATGGTTATACCACTTAGACATTTTTGCCATAATCCTCTAATATATTCTCTCAAAATGGAATAATTAGCTGAAATTTGATGCTGGGTCCACAAAAATAGGATGTGTGCAAGTTATTCATGCATTTATTTTCACATTTTAAACCCTTTACATTTGACTAAACCACATGGACACAAAAAATATAAGTGACCTATATTAAGATTCTTAAGTACCAAATTCTGTTGCAAGATACAGAATTTACTGATAACAATATACCTGTCACTGGACTTTTAGCTTGTCAATACATTCATCTGAAACTATTTATTAATAATTTCAGATAATAAATATAATAATTAAATACAATGTCAAGTACAATTTTACACTATGTAAATGTCAGCCCAGTGTCATATGAGTGACTGAGGAAGAAGAAGATTCAGTGAGCAGTATGGTTAGGGCTGTGTTTGACATGAGTTTCCTATTTGCGTCTTAAATACATGTTCTTCCCATTTCCTTTCATTTAACAGGATCCTCAGAGCAACCGGATTGGACAGTGGCAGAATGAAACATCCGATAGTAAAATACTGCAGTTTTCTTACTCCTTGAACTCTGAGGCCCGTGAAGGAGTCTACCAAGTTATTGTGACGTCTGGTGAAGTCAAATTCTACCACAGCTTCAAAGTTGAGAAATATGGTAAGTAATGGTTCATTTCTTTTTCCTTCTATTTGAATCTATATGTAATGCAGCAAGAATGCTGATGAGTATCTTTTTCCCCCAGTTTTGCCTAAATTTGATGTAACATTGAAAGTACCTGATGAAGTAAGTATTGAAGAGGAAGACATCACAGTTGATGTATGTGCAAAGTAAGTAAATATCTAAAATAGAGCCAGTTTTTTTGAGTCAGTGACCCTTTCGGAACAACATACTGATATTTGTTTGTTTGTTTTTGTTTTTCCATCGAACTAGGTACACATTTGGACAGCCTGTGCCAGGGAGTGTTAAATTTGAGATGTGCAGACCTTTGAGTCACTATATTAGACATACTTTTAGAATAACCCCTGAAGGGGGAGTCCCAGACATCGATGCCCCATGCCACAAGGAGACAAAGCAGGTACAGTTGTTATAGTGATCATTTGTTTATGTGCTTCTAACTATGAAACCCTCTGTAACCAACTGGGAAATACATAGACGACTATGTTCTAATCTATGTAATATTTTGTTTTGTATAAATAATGATAAGTTCTATATCTGTGTTACTCCAGGAATCCAAAATTCATTTTACAGCATAAATCTTGTCAACGACTGATTTTCCTAAAATACGTTTGGCTTCAGTTTTCTTGTCTTCCAGTTGTTTTTCCCTTTTTGTTCTCCTTTTCCTTCAATCTGTTCTTCCTGTGGACAAAGAACACCCCCATTTTTCTCTACACTTGACAATTCACATTCTAATCTCTCATCAAACACACTGAATACTGTTGATTGTGAACTACCATATTACCACATACACTCAAATCTGTTTGGATCCACTTGGGTATTTGACATATTGGCATTAAAAGGAGACCTGATCTGATTAGACCCAATAAGTTGAACATGGACCCGAACTCTCATCAGAGCAAGAACTGCATAAAGCCAATTCTCTTCATGAGGCACCTTTGCTAATCCTGCAGATATTCCTGCCTTATAGACTATATTTCTGAATATAATATATTTTAAAAAAATGGAAGGAAGGAAATTCCAAAGTGTGTGAAGTTGAAAGTTTTTAAAGGAGATAGTATGAGCACTCTAGTTGAATCCGGAGTTCGCCAAGGATGTGTGATGTCAGTGCTAATCTTCAATCTTGCTATAGACTGGGTCATGAGAAAAGCAACAGCAGACAAGTCAAGAGGGATTCGATGGACCCTCCATTCCAGCATCGAAGACCTTGACTTTGCGGATGACCTAGCCCTTCTATCGCATACGCACACACATCTGCAGGAAAAGACAGACAGATTACAACACTATGGTCAACATTTGGACTAATCATAAATACCAATAAAACTAAAATAATGGCTATCAACACCAATACACCAACACATATAAAAATTGAGGATCAGATCCTAGAAAATACTGACAACTTCACTTACCTGGGAAGTATCATCCACCATGATGGAGGAACAAACCAAGACATTAAAAACCGGATCAACAAAGCACGTACAGCCTTCATAAAACTTAAGCAAATATGGAAATCAAGCCAATACAAAACAAAAACAAAACTTAGAATATATCAAAGTTGTGTACTGTCAACGCTACTGTATGGTGCAGAATGCTGGAAGACCACAGAAAGCGACATACGCAAACTATCCACCCTCCACACATCATGCCTGCGAAAAATCCAGCATATATTCTGGCCCAACACCATCTCAAACAATAAACTTCTCAACATTACCAAACAAGACAACATGTACAATATAATCACAAAGCGAAGATGGTCCTGGATTGGCCATGTCCTCAGGATGGACGCCGACGCTATCCCAAGAGTCGCACTCCATTGGACCCCAGAAGGCAAAAGAAAGAAAGGGAGGCCTAAAATGACGTGGCGTAGGACCATAGAGAAGGAACTCCAACAGCACCACCAGAGCTGGGGAACCATTGCAAAGACAGCTAAAGACAGACAGAAGTGGAGGGACTTTGTTGCTGGCCTATGCGCCAACCGGCGTGACGGGGATAAGTAAGTAAGTAAGTAAGTATGAGCACTCCTTCAACTTTTTCTTTTCTTTCTTCATTTGATTTCACTTTCTAGATGGATAAGAAAGGCTGTGCCACTTTGACCATCAAGATGTCCACTTTAACAAAAATTGGCGAAAAGGCAGTGCAAGATGCTTTGGATATCAAAGCCCAAGTGGAGGAGGAGGGGACCGGTAAGTCTTCTTATATTTTATAACATTTATATGTCAAAAATGAATTTGTATATTTTTAAAACAAACAAACAAGCTACAATGTTATGTATGTTTACAATATGATCTTGTGCAGGTATTTCACACCAACAAGGGAAAAGAACAATTATTTCCTATGTTCTTGGAAAGCTGTCATTTATTGACACACCCAAGATTTATGAGGAAGGATCAACTGTGGAAGGAAAAGTAAGTGCAAAACCTGGTCTTTACTTTTCTTCACACAGTGTAACTGAAACAATGAGCGTGCTCAATGATACAATTTGTTCTGACAGGTTAAAGCAGTATACCATAATGATACACCCATTGCTGACAAGCCACTCTACTTGTTTGAGGGACGAGGTTGGTCACAACAACAGCACCAGAATCTCACAACTGACAGCAATGGTATTGCTACTTTCTCATTCAGCCCAGCTACCTTCCAAAGGGACATCTACCTCACTGTAAGTAAGAAGTAGCGTTAACAACCTATGTCAACACATCAAAACTCTCTCCCCCAGATGATAAAGCAAATCAAAAGCTCAAATCTACAATGGAGCTGGTGGCCATATTGGAGCTACTTTCTATACCAAAACATTTTCTTTGGTTGTGATTTTACCACCAACCCAATTGATTAATTTTATGGGTAAATGAGATCAGCTTTTAAATAATATTTGTTAAATGTTTTCATTTATATTTTGATCACACTATGCTTTTAAATATAGTGTTATTAGAAAGCAGAAGGAAATTACTATAGGACACAAAGCATATTGGTGAACAACAGGAGAATGACACTAGTTGAAACATAAAACCATTCACAGAACAATTATGGCATTTTCTAAAGATTGCAACAGCCTTAACCACCATGAGTTTATTTATAAACTTTATTTTCTACACTCTAGATCAGCACCGAACCAACACGGGGGTACCGCCAGTATAGAACTCCATACTATAAGGCTGGAGAACACACATTGTCTTTGATGGAAGAGGCATCCCCTGATACAAAGTCAGTGAGCTTCCTGGAGGTGAAGAAGAAGGATGGATCGCTTCCCTGCGAGTCAGAAGAGGACATCTCCATTAAATACACTGTTGCTGGAGAGGCTCATCGTTCTGCAGATTTGATGTATCTGGTGAGTGGTGGGCAAGCTATTTCTCAACTTGTTCCCAGTTGGCTCTTCCAGAAATGGACACTGATTTTGAGAAACCTCCACAAGTCTAAGAAAAGTCATTATTTGCAAAGGCAACCGCAAAGTGAGCAGCAAATGTGCAGTAGTAGAAAGCTGTTTTAAAAAAGTTTGTAGATTCAGTTTTATGTTTTAACATCCTGAATGAACTAATATTACATCAGTGAAGTCAAATCCACAATGCTGGATTTGTAGGTTAACAAAGCCAACATTTGAAAGGACCGCCTTCTCACCAGTCAGCTGTGAGACAAAAGTGAGTCCTACAGGATCCCATTATGGTCAAAATAGTGACAGTTATAGGAGATCACAAGTAGTATGACTTTTCTAACCCTAACCCCAAACCCCAACCCGAACCCCTAACTTTATTATGTCTTAATCTTCACATTCCGTGACACAATCCTGTTATAAAACAAAACCTCAAAAGCAGCTTCAACTCTATTTTCCTATGTTTTACATGCATGTATTGTAACTACACTGATGTATTGAGAGCCCTTCCAAACAAAGGGTGACCTAATCTCAACACTGTACCTGAATGCCTCCAATGAACAGTAGACACACTGATGTAATGTGAGAATTACATTTAACAGAGGGCTCTCCCACTGCTACCAATTGATTGTTTTTGTAACTTTTACCTTATGAACTCATTACTGACACACCTTTTGATATGGTCATTACTCACATATTCCACTAAGAACTTCATAACACTGTTGTAATCTGTTGTTAAAATGAAGGTAAATGATTCATTCTTTGTGTCGTTTTCTCTCAAATGCTTCAGATCTTATCCAGAGGAGCCATTTTAATGCGGGGCTCTAAACAGATTCAAGTAGAAGATAAACCAGGTTGGTGACTTTGATCACAAGTTTTGGTGGAGGCATGTGAATGATGACTGTTAACAGAAAGCAGACAGTTCATAACAGTCAGTTTGCTTTTTCAGTGACTGAGGGTGAGGTGTCCTTTAAGTTGAAAGTGTCTCCAGAGATGGCACCAGGGATTGTTGTAGTGGCTTATGCTATCCTCCCCAGTGAGACTGTGATGGCCCACAGTGCAGACATATCCACTGAGAAATGCTTCAGTCACAAGGTCAGTGGGAGAGGAAAAAGAATGAAGATGTGTCTGTCAGATGTGGCTATGGAATCATACACCTGCTGAATGATAGGGGATAATAACATGTTGCCCTCACTGAAAACACTCATTTGAAGTAATAAAGAGCAAAAGAATGTTGATTTGCTGCTACTAAATCAATTTTGGAACTGCAATTACTGGCCCTTGCTGTAAGAGGGAAGGGGATAAATGATCTCAGTGATTCCACTAAAATGCTTTCTGTGTAAGAATTAATCTGGTCTGTTGGCATTTGTCAAAAATATAAAGGAATTAAAGTGCAACACACATTTGTGTCATCTTGAGGGGAACACAGGCCCTCAGGTCATACCTCTATAGTCCAGATGGTGCACTATCTGTATTGTGTATGTCTCAGGTATTGCTGGAGTTTTCTCAATCTTCAGCTGTCCCAGGGGAGGAGAGCACCATGCAGTTGACGGCTCAGCCTGGTTCTCTGTGCGGTGTTAGTGCTGTCGACCAGAGCGTCCACATCAAGGAGCCAGGGAAGACTGTGAATGCAGACAAGGTAACTGCTGCATCATCAGTCACACAGAGGTCACAGGCTATAGCCCACCAACCACTGCAGAGATATAGGAAATGAACTTAAGCGCATTTAACGATAATGGTAACTGCTGAGAAATGCAGCTCAAGTGGGAGTTTTGCCCCATCAGCCACAAGGGAAAGACAAGGAGTCCATTCTAGTCAAGCAGCAACTACTACAGCTTGAGATTGAAGCAAATGCTGAAGAACCTTAAATTGCAATGCCATTGACAGCCACTAGATGCTCCAAATGAATCCCATTCAAAAAGACTCAGCTTCTCTTTGACTTTTTTTTTCAGCGAGCCATTCTGGTTTCAATCACTACATTTTGGCTTTCTAACAAGTGTTCTGTTGGTCATTTTGGAAATTATTGCTCCATTAATAAGATTGGAAAACTTATGGTAGTGTATGGTATGGTGTGTACATTGTTTGACAGCTGTGATTAACAGCTGTCTCACCTGCTGCTCTCCCTGGCTGTGGGACTCTCACTGAGTCAGAGTGTGAAACTTGCATTCCTTATTTGGATGTTCCTTGCTTCAAACCGAAAAGATGAAGTATAGAGCAGCAACTCTGGCCTTCAAACCGGCTTCAATGCAAACCAACGGTTGACATTGCAATGTCCCTCTTTTTTATAAAGTCTATGTTTCTAGCCCATTTCCCACCTCAAATAAAGAGCAGTCCACATCCCTTTCCCTAAACATTTCAATGGGATAATTCCAGGTTTGTTTCCCTTTTAGTGGATGAGACAATCCCAATCAAGACTACCAAAAAAATCTGAGGAGTTTATTCAAACTTCTTTTTTATGACCAATTTTAATTGCTGTGGTATTGTCTTAAAATATAAGCAGTTTTAACAGTCTATTGTGTTGCAGATTATAACTTTGAATCAACTTTCTTTTCAGATTTTTGACTTATTGCCTGTCACAAAAGCATCCTATATTCCATATGAAGTTTTTGATTCTGAATCATGCATGCATGTGAGACCCAGAAGATATGTTTTCCCCAGACGTGACCGGACAGATGATGCTTATACAGTTTTCCAGGTAATTCTTACACAACAACGACACGCAAAACATAATATTTCCTGTTGCACATGTGATGAACTTTTCAGTGACATCTGTGTGTGGTTGGATTATCTAGAATAATGGGCTGAAGATGGCAACAAATGTATTTATCCGAGTGCCTACATGCGTCCAGTTTAAAGGAAGAAAATACTACTACAGCCCATATGGTGAGTTCGTTTCGACTTTTTTTCTTTTGATATGATGTTAACTGTGTCATTGCTACCATTCACTTCTGTTTAAACATTTTTAGGGCTGCACCCAAAAAATGGCTGAGTCAATGCATCATTCAATAAATACCCGAGTTGACTAGCACACTGTCAGTGGAAACACTTTTTTCTCTTGGAGGCTGCATTTAATAAAGAAATAAAATAGTAATTTAATATTGATTAGTATGTAAACCTATAACAACAAAGTACAGTGTTTGTACCAAGATAAATGCGTACTGTAGATGAGAATACAATCCCCTCCCCCCTCCATGCTGTGCTGTCAACTTTGAAAATCCTGAGTTGTGGGACAACTCTAAATATCTTCCGGTTTCTTTTCAGGAGTCGGGTATGGGTCACCTAATTTTGGTGATGTAGGTGGTCCTGGTGGTGCAGGTGGTTCTGGTGTACCAGGCCGCTCTCACGACGCTCTTCCTCCTCCACCAATAGTGACAGTCCGCTCTTTCTTCCCTGAGACTTGGATATGGGACCTGGTGGAAATCGGGTGAGTTTCTGACACAAAGGGTTTTGATGATCATGAAATGAAAAAATGGGAGTCTCAAGATAATAAACTGTGGATGTCTTAAGAGAATTGGATGCTGTGTTCGAAGATGGTGTCCAATTCATTAAAAGCTATAGAAAGATGTGTTTAGGCTTCCCTGGGCTTCAGTGTTTTAGGGCATGAAGCATGGGCATTAGAGGCCTACTCTAACTATGCTGGCTGACTTCCTTAACACATTGATCTCATGAAAATAATTTGCTGATGTTTCTTTGAGACTTTTTCTTTTTAACCCCTGATCTGCTGATCTAGAGAGTCTGGAACAAAGGATGTTCCAGTCACTGTCCCAGACACCATCACCACCTGGGAGACGGAGGCTTTCTGTTTGTCCCCTCATGGTTTTGGCTTGGCTCCTCGTAAAGAGTTCACCGTCTTCCAGCCCTTCTTCCTCGAGCTCAGCTTGCCCTACTCAGTCATCCGGGGGGAGCAATTTGAACTAAAGGCAACCGTTTTCAGCTACCAGTCCAACTGCATGATGGTAATTCATATTTGTACACACTTATTAGTGTTACATGACAGTTAGACCATAAACCGCCTCCAAAACACCATAATGTTTTTTGTGTGTTGACCATGGTAGCTGCTCTGTGAGGCTGTATGTAGGAAAAGTGGTGCTTTAAGCTACATGATTATGTCAGCAACATGTTCATAAGAGTGGAGTGCAGTGAACAATCTGAAAAGACACACAAGGGAAAAGTTTATCAACACGTCCACTGATTCAGACCAGAGTAAACCAGCAGTAGGTTTTTTGTCATTTTATTTAAACAGCATACAGTTATTTTACGGTCATAGCACATTTTGGTTCATCCCTAGTGTTACAGTGTGTTGTATCTTTTATTCTTTTATTCCTTTTATTAGCAATGGGACTTTTTATAAATCAGGTTTGGTTGGCTACAAAAGGGCAGCAGTTATCAATTGTCATATGCCAATCATCAGTTTTATAATCAATGTCTGTCTCTCTTAAACAGGTCACTGTGACTCCAGGCCCCTCCTTAGATTACAACCTCACTCCCCGCTCTGGTGACCAGTACACATCCTGTCTGTGTAACAGTGGAAGAAAAACTCTCACCTGGACCATGGTCCCTACGTCCTTAGGTGAGTGTCAAACTGTGTAAACTGCTATCCCTTTTTTACCAGCACGACTCCTTCAGTGAGAACACACCTCTGTAAAAAAAACAAAAACATTTTAGAATATTTTGGAACTTTTAAAATCTGAGAAAATTATCAATCAAGTTTCACACATAGTTTGTGATCATTTAAAGGGGTTATGAACGTGACTGTGAGCGCTGAGGCTGTGGCTTCTCAGGTTTCATGTGACAATGAGATTGTGAGCGTTCCAGACAGAGGTCGCATTGATGTGGTAACACGACAACTCATTGTAAAGGTTGGTAGCCTAAAAACAAGATGACAAAGAAAAACATTTATATCTATTTAATGTAAGATAAAAGTAACAATGGGGCTCACACTGTCCTTTCCTCACAGGCTGAGGGAACTGAGATGACAAAGACCCACAACTGGCTGTTCTGTCCTAAAGGTCAGTATGGTTGATGGGCCATCAAACATTGTGTAAAAGGAGAACCAAATGCTCTAAGTTAAAAAGGGTGGCATAGATGACATGTTAAAAATGTACTTGAGACATTTAATTGTGATTTCTGCTTTCTCCATCTCAGCTGACTGTTTTCTGTCTGTACACAGAGGAGACATTGACAGCGGATATAGATTTAAAACTCCCTGAGAACGTGATTGATGGATCTGTCCGTGCCTCAATATCAGTCCTGGGTAAACACACATTTTATTTGTATTTGAGTTTTGCTTTAACTAAACAAATCCTTAAGTCTAATACGCTTCCTCCAATCCTCCTCCAATGGACACTGGGGCTGGAGTGTCAGGACATGTTCTGGTTTTATACTTATACAACTTACACTAAAATCATTTTTATGTAACACATGAAACAAATTTCTATGGTCAAAAATGTGCAAAAGTGCTAGTGATTGCAGGATTATGCCTGTACAAGGAACCCCAAAAAAATGCAATACAGTAGTGGGAAAGAATACAGAAACTCCTTGCGTGGACTGCCTGCTGTATCTGTTCTTTTTGAAACTTGTTATATTTAAGAAAAATAGTTTGAAATAAAAACATATTTTCATGCTGTAGTTTGTGTAAAACATTTGACTTGCTGTTTCTAAGCATATTACTTTTTTAACCATATACTTAGTATTTTGCAAATAAAGAAAATGCATTTTTACAAATCATATGTATTTTAATTAGTAGTGTTTATCAAATACATTTAGACACGTAGTGTTTTTGTGCAGGTGACATCCTGGGTCGGGCCTTGAAGAACCTGGATGGAATGCTGAAGATGCCGTATGGATGTGGGGAACAGAACATGGCTCTCCTGGCTCCCAACATCTACATACTCCAGTACCTAAAAAACACAGATCAGCTGACCCCGGCCATCAAGGAAAAGGCTACCAACTTCCTGACCAGTGGTGAGTCTTTGATTAACACCTTCAAACCTGCCATTATCATTATTCATCAAGTTGTTTTGTTTTTGCTATCATTACTTCTTTGCTTGGCAGAGAGGTTATCTGTCAAACTTTCAAATAACAAAATTACATGATAACAAAGTATTACAGTACATGACAAAGAAGAAGGAAGATAACAAGAGACTTGAATTGATGACAATAATTACCATTCGTACTTGTTGTCTCTGGTTGGTCTGGAGGCTGAGTGGATTTCTGATAAGCTTTACTTTTCATTTTCTCAGATTTGTCTTATTAACAGTCCCTAAAGAAAAGAAACTCAGCAATGTGTTTAAACATAAAAGAGGAAAATTGTAGGCATTTCCATTAAAGTCCAATATAAAATATAAAGTGAGACTAAGAAAATGACTGAAAGGGATTGACAGAGATGAAGACAGTGTTGTGAGAAAAATCATAGATGAACATAACTGCTGTATATTGTCAGAGAATACATGTGGCATGATTTGGTATAACTGAGGGAAAAATAACTGACATTCAACTGATATGCAGTTTATATAATTTTAATAGAAAATCATGAAGGTAAACCTGACAAATACTTTTGTGGAAATAAAAGTGTTTAATAGTAATTCATTGTTACACAGGCTACCAGAGACAGTTGAACTACAAACATAACAATGGTGCTTACAGCACATTTGGAACAGGACAGGGGAACACTTGGTGAGAACATTGCTCAATCATATCTACATATACTTAGGGTACAGTATATGATGTGATCACTGGCAGCTGGTGGCTTTTGTCTTTTGGAAGCTTTTAGTACTACAGATTAATGATATGATTATCACTTTGAAGCTAATTACTACATGAATTATTGCAACCTTTCAATCATGTTTGTTATGGTTATTGTATTGTGGTGACTATCATGAGTGCACACTTCAAGTGCTTCCTCTTGTCATAGTTTCTCAATGTCTAACCTTGTTTCAATATCCTCAGGTTGACTGCTTTTGTGCTGAGATCCTTTGCCAAAGCACAGTCTTTCATCTACATTGACCCAGAAAAGGTTCAACAGACTAAGATTTGGCTGGAGAGTATTCAACGCAATAATGGCTGTTTTGAACAGTTAGGAAGACTCTTCAATAACAGAATGAAGGTACCATAAGATCAAAGTTTCCATTCATGGTACCAGTCAGTTTATCAATCAATCAATCTTTATTTATATAGCACCAAATCACAACAAAAGTAATCTCAAGGCAGGTCTAAACTGTACTCTTTAATTTAATTTAAAAAGCATAGACATCTAGGCATCTACAACTCCAGGTTTCCTGTGAGATGAGAAAGCACAGAGAACTCCGGGGTAGAAGTTTAATTTAGTGAATGCATTTATAGTACATGAATGTAAATGGATATAGATGGATAGAGAGAGGGAAGAGGAGAGAGGAGCCTAGTGCATCATGGGAGTCTCCCGGCAGTCTAAGCCTATCGTAGCATAAACTAGGAGCTGGTCCAGGACAAGACTGGCCGGCCCTAACTATAAGCTTTATCAAAAAGTAAAGTTTTAAGCCTACTCTTAAATGTAGAGAGGGTATCTGGTCCCTGGAAGACCCTATTACCAAGTAAAGGGGATAGGGTCAAGAGTATATGCAAGCCTGAATATTTTCTGTACAGTGCTGATATTATTTATAATGCTTCCTCTCAACAGGGTGGTGTGTCTGATGAAGTGACTCTTACTGCTTACGTCACTGCTACCTTCTTGGAGATGGGCATTTCCAAAGATGTGAGTACTGTCTTTCTAAATATCTCCAGTTGTGTTCACTGCCAACCCCATGTGGTAAAACATGTGAATATATGACATAAACCAATAACTTAAGTAAATTTGCCATAATCACACTTTCATCATTGTCTTCCCAATGTGTTTTTATTCATTTTTTTTTATTTTTTTGCAAGGAACGGTATCTTTCCTAATAAACTACTGTATAGCTTTAGTATACTGCATTTCACAGCATGTCCTGCAAGAGGAACTCGTTAAATGCTAACAACATTACTTGGTTTTTCAGGAAAGTGATGACTGACTTTTTTGATTGACTTTAAAAAAAAAATCAAGTTTGGACAAGTAAGAACAAACTACATGTAGCTTAGCCCAAAAGCACAGTATAGAGTCAACACTATGCTGTTTGTTGGTGGTGCTTGTGTTGCCTCACTTTAAGTTAACAGATTTCAGACATCCTGGTAATATTACTGCAGGCAGCTAATAGCCTCACTGTTATCCACAATTTTTACATCTTTGGTGTCAATTCCAAAATGCCTCCACCACAGATGAGTCCATTAGAATAATCAAATATACAATAAAACAATTACCCATTTTAGAAAAGGTAACAAGATTACATCAATGTTTGCTAGCAGTCACTTACAAAAGTGTTTTTAATAGCTGTGATAATGCAAACCCAGACTACATGAAGTGAGAAATGTGCTGTTATTCCTACTGTTAGTTTGCAGCAAAGATAACTTAAAGAAACGAGATGTCACTATTTTTGATACCACACCAACAAAGCATCATGGTCAACGTGATTATGATAATTTACCTACAAGGAAATTAGTTTTCAGAGTCGATTTATACACCAATGAAGATTCAATTAAGATTCAAGCAGAGACCGACGAGAACATGATATTGACCCGTACAACAATTTCTTCTCTTCCATCAACAATAACTCTGACTATTATACTGATGAACAGTTCAACAGGAGAATTAAGACAGATAGCAAACTATCGATCATCCACTTCAATAGCAGAAGTCTCTATGCAAAGTTCGTTCAAATCAAGGAGTATCTGCATCACTTCACAAAACCATTCAGCATCATTGCCATATCTGAGACATGGATTACTGCAAATAAAGGCTTAGACTTTGAGCTTGAAGGCTATGAATTTAGATATATAAATAGACAAATTAAAGGGGGAGGAGTAGTTGGTATGTATGTGGATAAAACTCTGAAATTCAAGGTGTTGGACAATATGTCTGCAGCAGTGGATAATATTTTGGAATGCATCACAGTTGAAATTTATAAGGAACAAAATAAAAATGTAATCATTAAGTGTATATACAGAGCACCAGGCTCTAGTATTGATATGTTTAATAAATTCTTTGTAAATGTTGGACCTGATCTGGCAGGAAAAATCCCTGATAATGGACTGTATTAGTAGATATATAGATATAGATATGAGTGTATGAGATACGAGTGTAAAAAAGGTAATTGAGGGGATTTCTAAATCATTATCATTATCTTATCATTCCAAACAGGCACATTCCCTAATAAAATGAAAACGGTAAAAGTCATACCACTATACAAAACTGGCAAAAGACACCACTTTCTTTAATATACTTCTTTACTTCCACAATTCTCTAAAATTCATGAAAAACTTTTTAACAATCGACTGGACAAATTTATAGAAAAAAACGAACTCCTCACTGACAGCCAATACGGATTCCTGGCAAACACATCAACATCACTGGCATTAATAGACTTAATTGAAGATATCACAATCTCTACAGATCATAAAAAAATATGCAGTTGGGTTATTTATTGATCTTAAGAAAGCATTTGACACAGTAAATCATGACATATTAATAAAAAAAAACTGGAACGTTATGGTATCAGGGGGGTAGTTCTTGTGGTGTCCCCCAGGGATCAGTGCTGGGCCCCAAACTTTACATTATGTATATCAATGATATAAGCTATATCAAAGATATTTAAGATTATTTTGTTTGCAGATGACACAAATATCTTCTGTACTGGTGATGACTCTCAGCTGTTATTGGACAAGATTTCCTCTGAATTGTGCAAATTAAAGATATGGTTTGACATAAACAAGTTATCACTGAACTTGAACAAAACTAAAATAATGATATTTGGTAACTGCAGAATGAATTCACAAGTTAAGATACAGATTGATGGAGTTATTATTGAAAGAGTTGCTGTAAATACATTTCTTGGGGTTATAATAGATGAACTCACTCACTCAGCTGGAAACCACATATAAAACATATACATTCTAAAGTATCAAGAAGCATTGCAGTATTAAACAAAGCAAAGCAGTTCCTAGATAATAAATCACTCCGCATTCTCTACGGTTCATTAGTCTCTCCTTACTTAAGTTACTGTGCAGAGGTTTGGGGTAATAATTTCAAAAGTACATTACATCCATTATTTATTTTACAGAAGAGAGCAATTCGAATAATTCACAACGCTGGTTTTCAGGATCATACAAACTTACAGTCAAAAATACTAAAACTTGCAGACCAGGTAGAATTACAAACTGCACAAATTATGTTTCGGGCAAAAAACAATCAACTACCAGCAAATATTCTAAGATTGTTCACTGAAGGAGAGGGTTGCTATAATTTAAGGGGATTGTTTAAATGTAACTGTGTTAGGGTGCGTAGGACGAGGAGAGGTTTTTGTTTTTCTGTCTGTGGGGTGACATTATGGAACAGTCTGAATCTAAAGCTCAAGGAATGTCCAAACATAATACAGTTTAAAAAGAGGTATAAAGAAATGATTTTTATGAGGTACAGGGATGGAGGTGTTTATGTGACTCAGGTGCCCGTTGTTTGTATGTGTGCGTATGTATGTTGTATGTATGTAAGTATATCTGTCTATGTATGTATGTGTACATATGTGGATGTATATGTATATATGGGGATGTGTATATATGAATATATGTATATATGTATGTATATGTGTACGTACGTATGTATGTATGTATATAGCTATTTTTGATGGAAAAAATGGAAAAATGTAGCAATGATTATAATATTGATAACAGTAAATATAGATGTAAATATTGACATTACACATAATATTAGTAAGAATTGTAGGATGTTATGAATTAATAATTAAATTAGCAGCTAGCCAGCAGTGATTTAAGAAGTAGGGGTGGGATTCAAGAAGTGTTGACTTCTTCCCACTCCCTTTCGAATGTGGTTGACAGTGCATCATATTTTCTGTCAGGTGTAAGTTCACTGTTTTCAGTGAGTATATTGTGCTTTCTTTTTTATATGTTGTTTTTGTTTTTTTGTTTTTTTTCTTCTATCACACATTCGAAATAACAATAATCTTATCTAATCTAATCTAATAAAAGAAAGGATTAAATAAGTATTATTTGTTTTATATTATTATTAGCTTATTGTTTACATAACATTCATAGCTGGGACCTTGGTCACTTGATATAACTTCTATTTTTGCTTGTAACACAGTATTATCTGCCCAATTTAAATTTATAGCCTAATAATAGATACTCTTCTTCTGCATCTGGGAGCAGTTTGATGAAAGAATTAGCTCTGCTAACTAGCTACGGTTAGCAGCTAAATAGAGGCATGGCACACACAGCACAGAACAAAACGTTAACTGAAGTTCTCTGTTCTGTTGGTTAGCATTGTTGGCTTAATTTAGGAAAGTCATTGTGCTAGACTAGGTTTATGTTGGTCTGTGTTGGCAGTAATGTTGCTATCTCTGTATGAGTCTTTGTTCAGTTTAGTGGTGCTGGTAAATAGTTTTTGGCTGTCAGTGGTTAGCTGCCAGCTTGTGTCTCTGTACCTTCTATTTATGGACTTTATCCTTGAAGCCAGAATTGTCTCAACAACAATAATTAGTCTTTATTGAAACTCACTGAAGAGATACTTGATGTCTTAATTCATTTACATGTCTTTCAATAGAATTATAATTTAACATGACAGTTTAAGGCATTTTAAGAATTGTCTTTGGTCTATGAAAAAACATAAAAGAAAATTAATGAGTAGGTTTAAGATAAAACAAAAGCAGTTGAGTCACAGGCACATACACTATAATGTGTATTTTGATCTGTTTCAGGATGCTGTGGTGAATAAGAGCCTGTCTTGCCTCAGGGAGTCCGCCAGTGAACTGGATAACATCTACACTACAGCTCTGCTGGCGTATGTCTTCACCTTGACTCGAGACATGGAGACTCGAGCTCAACTTCTGGAGCAACTAGACAAGGTTTCATTAAAAGATGGTGAGTCACCCGCCTAAATGGCATCACTCTGGCTTCATTACTGTGAATGTAGCTCAACTTGTGCCTGTTTGTTGTTTGTTGTCTGTTATGATCTGAGTAAGCATGTTATTCTCTTGAGGACAGGAATACTATGCCTGAATATGGACATGTAGTACTCTCATGCTGCTCTGTCCACCTAAAAACAATTTGATGCAGTTTACGACTGTGCACTGCACTTCACTGTGTCACTATATTTGGATCTCTCTTGCAAAAGAGTTCCTGATCGTAATGAAACCACCTGATTAAATAAAGGTTATATATTGTTATTCGCTGTCTTTAGGGGGTTTCCTCCACTGGTCTCAGTCAACAACAGAATCATCAACCTCTCTGTCTGTGGAGATCAGCTCCTATGTGCTGCTGGCTAAACTCAGTGCCTCCCCTACTACTGAAGACCTGGGCTACACCAGCCGCATCGTCAGATGGCTGACAGGGCAGCAGAACCATTACGGAGGCTTCTCCTCTACACAGGTACATCCCAAACAGCTGATAAAATGGCATTGCACAAATGTGAGCTGTGGTTCATTGAGCTTACAATTTCTGTGTTTTCATCATCTGATTTACTAAAACGGCAGCTCATTAGGCAAATTAGCGGTTTAATTGCGCCTAGCAATTCCCTCCAGATGAAAACTCCAAGTGAAAGAGAGTTTGTAGTCCCAGTTCTCATATGGGATTTATGTGTTATCAGAGTGGTTTTGATTACGACATAGTTGCAGGTCGCAACTCCACCTGAGAAACCGTTAGGCCATAGCTAATACAATTACAATCTTATGATCTTTAACATATGTCAATGGATTAATAAATGGTCTGTACTTATGTAGCACTTTTCTAGTCATAATGACCACTCAAAGTGCTTTTACACTACATCTCACTCACCCATTTACTCGCTTTCATGCACTGATGGAAGGGGCTACCACACAGCATGCCAACCTGCTGGAGGAGCCAGGAATCGAACTGCCAATCCTGAGCCACAGCCGCCATTATATCTGTTAACTTTTTTTTAACAAATCACCTCTTTCTGTGAAGCCTCAGAAAATCCAGTAGAAATGTATAATCTAACTCTCAGTTAGAAGTAGGCTTTACACCAATCTGGCTATATCGGATCGGCCGATATTTAGCATTTTATGCAATTGGTGAGATCGGCTGTAATGTCTTAATTTGCTGATCCGATCAATGACGATCAATGTCGTAGATTGCAGATGGCTTGTGTTTTATCTGTCTCATTTACTCTGAAGAAGTTCCACACCACCGACATGTTTGTTTGAATCCGACAGTTAGTTTTGAGCCCTGTCGCGATGTGACAGAGAATACAGTTTTTTTTAATCTTGAATCATGAGCTGTCGGATTCAAACAAACATGTGGGTGTTGTAGGCAGACAGATAAATACACAAGCTATTTGCAATCTGTGCAACACTAAAGTACGTCGTGGGGAAGCATCTGCAAAATGTTTCAACAGCACAAATGTACCTGGAAGGAACACGAGGAGGAGCATGCCGAGTTTAAGAAAGGGAGCATGGACAAAGAAGACGTGATCGGATCGGTGATCGGTTTATTTAAACTCACTGATCGGTGATCGGTTTATTTAAACTCACTGATCGGTGATCGGTTTATTTAAACTCACTGATCGGTGATCGGCCCCAAAAATCCTGATCGGTTCAAGCCTAGTTAGAAGCATGTATCTAAATATCACCCGATCATAAAGATCCCATTTCAAAAATGTGACAGGAGTGTCTGTTATTTTATGTTAGTTTTGCTAACTAGGAACTTTGACCTGCAATTTTTCTAAACCACACAGGATGCAGAGAGGAATTGTGTCTAGGTAAAGATAGGTACATATGCACTTAATGTTTTGTGTGTGTGTGGGTGTGTGTGTTGTAGGACACAGTGGTAGCGCTTCAGGCTCTGGCTCTCTACTCCACTCTGGTGTTCAGTCCAGAGGGTTCAAGCACAGTGACAGTTCAGTCTCCCAGTAGCCAGATGACATTTGATGTGAACCAGCACAACAAACTGCTCTACCAGGAGAAGACACTGCAGGATGTGACAGGAAAGTACAGTCTGGAGGTGAAAGGAACAACATGTGCTGCAATGCAGGTCAGTGAACACTAGGGTAGTTGTTTCTTGTTCCAAATAAGGAATGAAATCTGACCATTTCATTATCATTTAATCATTTTGTCAAAAAGATTGGGAGACACAAAAATTAAGGATTTATTAATTTAAAATATTCTTTCTCCTACCTAACGAAAGAGGCAGTATTGCTCAAAATCATTTTCCAATCAAAAAACCTTAAACTACAATCATTAGCTTGTGAAAACAAGATTCTCCAGCGGTAAAGGAAATTCCTAACATTCCTATTCACTTTTTATGAATATTAAACCTTGCTTGTTTACCTGTTTTACAGATTTCTCTTCATTATAATATCCCAACTCCTACTGATGTTACTACTCTGAGTGTTGAGGTAAAACCAGAGGCCACCTGCTCCAGCACATCCGCCAGACCTAAACTCACTCTGAAGCTAAAATCACTGTGAGTGCATTCACGGTACAACTATGATAGAAGAATACTGTAATTTTAAACAAACATGTTGGAAATGTTTGGAAAAACTTTGTAGTTATATTGTAGTACTGTCAATGCCTTATATTAAAAACTCTCTTTGCATACAACTAGCACAACTATAAAGTACATAGTGATATCTCACTGTGTATCACATTTTTATGTCTCCATCACAGCTATAGGGGAGAGCAGTTAAGGACAAATATGGTGATCCTGGACATCAAAATGCTCTCTGGATTTGTCCCAAATCCAGAGTCTTTGAAGAAGGTAATTTGTTACTATAGTTTTAACTTGTAATATTTGTGTCAGGTGTTGGCGTCATGGTAACCCAGCTGAATATCATGTCCTCACAGCTCAAAGGTGCTCTGCTGGTGGATAATGTTGAACAAGAGGAAGATCATGTTCTTTTGTACATACGGGAGGTAACAGGAATTCACAGTGGACAATACTACATGATGCTCTTTAGATTTATTACTATTTATGTATCTGTTTTTCTTCTAACAGTTACCAAAGATCATGGCCATCAACCACAGCTTAGAGCTCATACAGGAGATCCCTGTGCAGAACCTAAAGCCAGCCGTGATCAAGATCTATGACTACTATCAGCCAAGTAAATGACATTAACCCCAAATCTACTTCCAGACAAACTGACCAGTTATCAGAAGTATCATTTTGAGTACTACAAGTTGTAAATGTGTTGACAATTTTTTGTTTTTTCTCTTCTTTTTTGTCTTTCCTCTCCTTCCTCTTTTTCCTCTCAGGTGACCAAGCTGAGATAGAATACACCTACCCCTGTGCTTAAGGTTACCATCTGCAATGGCATACAAGAACACTTAAAACTATAGTTTAATAAGAAAATGATGGGAAAATACAAATCTCTTATATTCCTTTTGTGTTCCTATAACCAGTAACACCAATGTCTTATATTCATTTTGATGTCTGCATAATCAGTTTGCAACATTATATTCAGTTTACTGGTGATTGTATTCTTATACATGATGTTAGTATGCTTTAGAATGGTTAGCGTGACTTTTATATGACTGTAGTAATGATTAAAAGCGTATGCGTTATACTTTGCATTCCACAAATGTAGAAGTAGATTTATTGTGCTTTTGATTGTAAGAGGCCACAGTGCTAGAAGGCCAAGGAGTTAACACTTGCTCTTTGTTGCAGTAAATTTCCATCCTATGTTATGAGATATTTTGACAAATGCTGAAGGTCGCAAGTGGTGGGAGAGAAGGGAGACTCGACAACGGAGACAGCACGGGATGGCTCCAGAGGGAAAACAACCCACCACCTGGCACCCTGATAACTATTGTTGATAAAAGATGATTTGCTACTTTGTTAGGTATAAGACTGTTGCTCCGAGGACTGGCCTCTGAGCATTTACTCTGTGCACGGTTGGTAGCTGTGTATTGTTGATTTGCTCCTTCTTGCAAGAATAAAAGTAACTCGACTTTTGAACTTGGTTTCAGACTCAGTCTTGTAATTAATTTTTCTATCATACTTGGTCCTTCGAGCCGGATCTCAATACCTCTGCCTCTCTCCAGGGTGCCGACCCGAACCCCCGGGGGGGAGGGGGGGGGGGGGGGTTGGGTCCGGGACTCCTTCTACTGAAAGACCTCCGCCCTGTCCTTACTAAGGGGACAATTTGGAAACATTGAGAGGCCGGTGTCGGCTGGAGAGAGTGCGGGGTGACGAGATCCTAGAGAACCAGACTGAGACAGATCCAATTCAGGTCGGTAAAGTTGCTTTTGGGAAAAATCATCTGGGATGATTTAGACCAGTTCAGTGTCAGTGACAGGAACTGGGGCTTCAAAGTCTGTGGGAAGACTAAGGAAATAAACTACCTAGCCGGTCTCTCTTTGAACACTTAAGGATAAGTGTGTGCCGAAAGGGCAAATCTTTGAGCCGCGGACAAGAGTGTGCCGCTGAGGGCAAGCAAAGATAGATTATTGCAATAATAAGGTATTTGTTGTCATTGTCATTTTCGTAGTGTCATTGTTAATTGTTGTCGTTGTTTCGTTGTTTTTGTTGAAGAGACACAGTAGTGAGAATAAGAAGACTACATGGGGTCAAGCCACTCTAATGAGGGGGGGGGCAGTATGAGGGAGATGTGAAGTTTATGCATGGCACAGATAAGAATAGTGTGCGTCATTTGAAAAAATGGAAGAAGAAGTATGAGTTTAAAGGAACGCTGGAAGTGTTGAGCTGTGCCAATTTGGTGGCGAGCATCAGAAAAGATTGTGAGGATAACCCAAAGAGAATGAGGGAAGCAGGTTATACAGAAGCACAAGCTTGGTTAGAGGAAGCAAAAAAGAGACAGGCAGAGAGAGAGAGAGAGTAAAACAATCAGAGGTTTTGAAGAAACAATATGAACAAGAAATGGTTGAAATAAAAGGAAAAGCCGAACAATTGGTAGGGCTAAAGAAAAAGCATGAGCAGGAGATAAGTGAAATAAAAAAACAAAATGATAAAACTAAACAATGTTCTCTCCATTTTTCCGAGAGTGACTATGATGAGGAAACAGTGATGAGACATGAACACCTCGTCCTGGATCGTCCTCCTCCCTACAACCCAGCCGGGACCTCCGAATCAGCCACCGCTTCTCCTCTAAACCCCAAACCTCCTCTGCCTTTCCGTCGCCGCCTGCGCTTAGAGGGCATATACCCCTCCGACTCCATGGGGGACCAAATCCCCAGAGCAAGAAAAAACAGCCTGCAGGAGGCCCAGCCACAGGCCCATGCTACAAGACCGGGTAAGATATTTAATGATACTTATCCTATGAGTGAAAGGCCAAATCCGAGAGTAGACTGGGGATGCATCTCCGAGTTATACAGGTGGAAACGGAGGGTTTCCACATGTCCGTCAGGGAGGCACATCCGGATGGGAGAGGTCTGGTGAGTAACAGTGGCAAGAAGCCTGCCGTCAAGAGCAGTGGCAAGGAGAGGTGTATGCAGCGGCTCTTCAGAGGCGCCTAGGCTCTGGGCTAGGCTGGAGTCCATCAGGTTAGAATCTGCACCTGAATCAATTAATGCTGAACAATGCACGGTAGATGAGGCAGAGGTTAGTTTCACCTTTGTCAATTGTCTCTGTGCTTTATTTTTAAGGGCGGTAACACTCACCAGGGACCTGGAGCGGGGAGCAGGTAGGGAGCCACGTAGAGGGCAGGAGGCAATGAAATGACCCAGCTGGCCACAGTATATACACCGACCTTCCATCATCCGACGGTGACGTTCGGCAGGGGTGAGGCGGGTACGTCCAACCTCCATAGGCTCCGGAATCGCAATGGGAGATGAGCTGCTCCTGGAGGCCGAAGCTTGAGGAGGTGTGCCGAGCTGGTCCGGTTCCCTGATGGGGCGGCCTCTCTGCCTATCCCTCAGTCTCTTGTCGATGCAGGAGGCTAAGGCGATGAAGGCATCCAGCTCTACGGGCAGGTCCAGAGGGGTGAGATGATCCTTCAGGGTCTCGGAGAGTCCATTAAAGAAGGCGTCCACCAAGGCAGGTTGATTCCAGCCGCTATCTGCAGCTAGCGTGCGGAACTCTATAGCATAATCCATCACGGATTGTCTTCCTTGTCTCAGGGAGTGTAGAGCTCTCGCAGCTTCTCTAGCGGGAAGAGTACAGTGGAAAATTTGCTAGAAAGTGTCAATGAAGAGAGAAAGAGAGTTACAGACTGCAGACCGTCGGCTCCATTCTGCGGTGGCCCAAGCCCTGGCTCTCCCCGATAAGTAGGAGATGATGAAGGCAATTTTGGCTCGATCTGAGGAAAAGGCGGTGGGCTGGAACTCGAAATGGAGCTTGCACTGACAGAGGAAGGGGCGGCAGTCATTAGATTCCCCGGAGAATCTTTCCGGACTGGAGAGCCGGACAGGTCTGACTTCTGATGCTGGAGCTGGCGAGGAGGCCGGCGCAGGAGGTTCACTTGACTGTGAGGAGAGAGTGGCTGGGCCCATAGCTTGAAGCTGCCCGATGACGTAGGTGAGCTGAGCAGTAACAGTTTCGCACGCCAGTTCACTGCGCTGGGAAGCTTCTGCCACAGCCCAGTGCATCTGTTCCATCTCTTTCTCCTGTTGTCTGAGCCGACGCTCCTGCCCTTCGAGGGCAGCGAGTACAGAGCCCTGCTCCGCTGTGTCCATCTTGGCCAGATCGTTCTATCAGAACTCTGAGACTGGCGGACACAAATGCAGGCAGGCAGGATCTGTTCTCAAGTGTATTTATTCAGTCCAAGAGTCCAAAACCAGGAAGTCCAAAACCACAGGGCAGAAGTACAAAATCACAAGGCAAAATCTCGGAATCCAAAAAGGCAAAACAGGTCGATAACACTAGGGAACAAAACAAGGGATAACGCTGGAACTCTTACAGTAAACTGACACACAGGGGAGCACTGGTTAAATACACACAGGAGGGAAGGGATAACGAGACACAGGTAAAACACATAAGGGCGGGGACAGGTAATCACACAGGGAGCAGGAAGTGAGCACAGAGACTAGGGTGTCAAAATAAAGCAGGAAACAGACACATGACAGACCCTGACATTGACTAAAAGACAATGATGTCATTTTTTAGGAAAAGATTGACAGGCGATACAATTGCCTTCTAAAATAGCTATCTGCAAGTGTAATATTTCACAATTAGATCATGATATTTTAAAAGATATGCAAAGTACTGCACCTACACAAGGAAAAGCAACATGGAAAACTACTGATGCTAAACAAAATGACCAAGGTTTATGGAGATGACCTGCAAATAAATTAACATTGCCAAAATTATTATATAGATTCGCTGCTAGTTTGAGTCATGGATTGAATCATGTCTCAAACAGGAAGGATAGATAGTATCAATAGATAGTATCTATAGTTATTATTACAAAGTACTCAAAAAAAAATTTTGTGCAGCATGCACTATTTGTGCTAAAAATAATCCACAAGGGAAAATACCTGAAGCACAATATCCTTTCCAAAAGATATGTATGGATTTTATTGAACTGACACCATGTGAGGGAAAGAAATGCTGTTTGGTGATAATTGATATGTTTTCAAAATGGATTGAAGTGTTTCCAACAAAACATCAAGATGCATTAACAGTAGCAAAAGCGTTAACAAGGGATATTATCCCTAGGTTCGGAATACCAGAAATCATGTATAGTGATAATGGAACACATTTTGTAAACCAAGTGATACATCATCTTGCATTGGTGTTTGACATAAGTGTAAAAAATCATTGTGCATATCATCCACAGTCAGCAGGGCTAGTGGAAAGAACTAATGGTACTATTAAGTCAAAATTAAAGAAAACAATGACAGAGACAGGGAAGAACTGGATGTACTGTCTTCCGTTGGTTATGTTAAACATGCACATTCTTCCAGGGGTGAGGGGGATTTCACCATTTGAGATATTATATGGAAGACCTTACACATTGCCAGAATTAAAACCATTTATTCGAGATGACAGTGAAATGGAGGCAACATTAGCTGACTATATGGCAAAAATGTTAAAGAGACAAGCTATTACGTCCTCCGTCATCTCTCCTTCACAGGAAACAGCTGACCAGGATCCATTTCTGAAACCTGGTGACTGGACTTTCATAAAGGTCATAAAGAGGAAGTACTGACACTCTCCAAGGTGGGAAGGACCATACCAAGTGCTCCTCTCAACACCGACAGCGATAAGAATAGCTGAGAGAACTTCCTGGATACACTTATCACATTGTAAAAAGGTGAAAGAACTGTCAGACTAGAGTTTGCCTTGATTACCTGTCTAACCTGTTTTCCCTGTTTCCTCAGCGGACCATAAAGACCGGCTGCAAAGGGGGGCTGTTGCTCGAGGCACGTTCCTCTCAAACCGGTGAAGAATCAGGCTGTTTTCCAAAAAGTGTCCTGGGGAGTAGAAGGGGAACTGGAAGGAGAGTTCTTGGGGAAACCTAACTGCTGAAGTTCTGATTGGCAACCTTAAGGTAACATTGCATCACCAACACCATGCAGACTAGAGAGAACAGACCTTGGCACCATTTCAGGCTCCCAGGGCTGTGCGGACTGAGAGGAACAAATTGTGTTTTCCTTACTTCAAGCCTTATAGTTGTGATGACCGTGTCAAGCTTGACTGCTTTATACGAATCTTACCATGGGCTTAAGGGGGGAAACCAGACTAACATTACTGGACTGAGACGACCGACTAGAGCTCTCACACAGGATGACGATGTAGCCGGAGAGGATAATCTGTGGTATAAGACAATACATCTCTCCACAAGGAGGGTGGGGGTCAATGAGAGCTGCTATGTGTGTGTGCAGTGGCCACACTCAGCTGGGTATACAGTGCCTGTGATTCCCCGGCCTCTGAATGTATCTAAAGTGATGGGTGTGCTGATGGCATTTGCTTTCACTAATACCACAGATGTGACAGACACTAACAAGTCTAAGAATATGACACACATGAAAGTATGTAATCTTGCACAGCCTCTGAAACTTTTGAAAGCCTCTGTGTCTGACTGCAGTGGGAGGGAGATAAGGGGGATGAATATGTCTGGATGGGATCCTATGGTATTTAACCCTTTGTTTGAAGTAAACCCCACTTGGCTTCCAGCAGGAGGTGTGTGTTTTCAGAGACGATGTAGGAAATCCACTTACTATATGGGATGGCACTGTAATGTGACTGTGTCAGCCACTTGCGGGAGGAGGAATGACTCCACCTCTCCGTGTTTGATGAACGGGCCTCTCCTCGAGAAACTAAATCTGACTCGGGAGCTCTTCTCACCTGGAGATAATGGTAGCAGTAGTTTTACAGCTATTATGCCTGATGATAGTGGTTTTGGTAGCAGTCTTGTAATTAATTTTTCTATCAGAAAACCAAAAAGAAGTACTGATTTAAATTGGTTTGAAAAGTAACAGATAATCTAGGTATGTACAATGATTTGGAAATCAACTGCAGCATGAAAAATTAAGGGTGGTCAGTCCTTGAATCAACACTGGTTTCAGTACAATTTCAAATGACTTGCATTTTATAATGATACAGTTGGTGTACTTTGTGTAACTCAATGTCGAAACAAAAATCAACACTTGTTTCCTTGTCACTATTTTGTCATAAACTCTTCCAGTGATGTAACTCCTCTATATGTCTGAAGTGAAATCCTTACACAATTTACAATAAAATTGAATGTCCCATTCAAAACAGCTCTTGTGTCAAACTATGTTTCTCTAGTTGTCTTTATATGTATTTCATTTATTGACTATGTTGTGCAGGCCTGCTTAGTATAGAAAGTGAATAGACTTAAAAAGTATCAAGTATTGTAATGGCTTTCTTAGGAGTCATTTAGGTCAGGTTTAGGTAACTTAACACTGGAAGAAATATGATCAATGTCCATGAATGTGAGTATAAATAATTAGCTATGCTACATACATAAAAAAAATATTTGCACATTGTTGTGTCCACAAAGATATGTATCTTGTCCCTGTCCTTGAGGTCAGCAATTCACAAATATTGGGCAGACATGTGGGTGTTGTAATCCATCATCGCTGTTTGAGGATGACCACACAGGTATGTTCACTAGGAAATGGTTTACTTTTACCTGAGGATAACCGCTGTTGATATGGCAAAATCAAACATCCCACACAGTTTAAAGTGCACTGTTGGACAATATATAAATTGTAATGTATAAATGACAACTGCATCAAGTCAAGAGGTAATTCTCCAAATTGAAGCTGATCGAGTCCCAGCTTAGAAAAAGATATGCAGAGAAAGGCTCTCAGATCTTCTGTTGTCCATTCAGAGGGACATCCCAGTTTACTTTAATGAATTCATAAATACTTACAAAATCATGGCCAAAAGAATTCTCTACTTATTTCACCCATCTTGTTTGACAAGACTGCTCAAAACAGCGGATTGTAAAAATGTTGTTAACAAAGCCTCATATTAAAGGTCTGTGCATACAACTAATACAACTCAGTGGACCAGGAAGTGATATCTCACTGTGTATCACATTTTCATGCTTCCATGCTTACAGTTATAGTGGGAAGGAGACCAGTCCAAACATGCTGATCCTGGACATCGAAATGCTCAAATCCAGAGGTAATTTATTACTTTAGTTTTAACTTGTAATATTTGTGTCAGGTGTTGGCGTAATGGTAACCCAGCTGCATATCATGTCCTCACAGCTCGAAAGTGCTCTGCTGGTGCATAATGTTGAACAAGAGGAAGATCATGTTCTTGTGTACATACGGGATGTACAATAAGAGGAATTCACAGTGGGCAATACTACATGATGCTCTTTAGATTTATTACTATTTATGTATCTATTTGTCTTCCATCAGTTACTGAAGGACATAGCCATCAACCACAGTTTAGAGCTCATACAAGAGATCCCTGTGCAGAACCTGAAGCCAGCCGTGATCAAGATCTATGACTACTACCAGCCAAGTAAATTGCACACTCAGTCCTCTCATATACAGTGTTTCACACAGGTTTCTTAACCAGTTGCTTGTCAAATCTTCACAATATTTGTATTTTATTTTAGATAGAAATGCTGAAGGTTGCAATACATACATTCAGTCACTAGATGTCACACTATAGCACCAGTGTCTCAGACCAAGACAAATGTGTGCATCATTTTCTCAATAATAACAATAATACACTTAAAAACATATCTTCGAGCTATATGATATGATTGCAGTTAAGCTCATGTTCCACATTGGCAGAATTTTTGGACATATTTCCATGATGAAGTTTCTCCCCAAAGCTGTTTTAACACACCAGTGTAAAGACATAAAAGTCATTTGATGAGACTGTTAATCTGATAGTGGTTTTTACACTTTCCTTTCATTTGCAGCTTGAAGAATGATCTCTACAGTTATACTAAAATCTTAAAGTCCCCTTCCACTCAAAACTGTGTTTTGCCTCTTATTGCTCCACTTGGATGTTTGAGCTTCATGGAGTAGAATAATCTCATCTGCTATTGCAGCAAATTGCACTTCCTTCCCACTATTAAACAGCACTGAACTGAAGTGAAAGCTGGTGAAGAATTTCAACCTAAAAACAGATTTATTTACTTTTTTCCAGGGGAAAGAGGGAAAATACTACTAGGACTCAAATAGGTGGATATTGTTGTTCTGTAAGATTGAAATTATTCGTTAAGCAATTCTTCAGCCCAGAGAAACATCATAGCCTGATGTTAAATTGATGGCCTCTCTCTCTCTCTCTCTCTCTCTCTCTCTCTCTCTCTCTCTCACTCTCTCTCGCTCTCAAGTCTAAACCAGTTATTCCAAAATAACCATTTTTCACCATGTATTTTGTTCTATATTATATTGCTTAAACTACATTGGCCTCAAATGTTTGGTAGGGAAGGTAGTCCTTTACTGTTGGTGGACCATACTTACACAGGTGTCTGGTGCCCCCCAAGACAAAAAGAAATACTGCAGTGCCCTTGAAGGTTCCCCCACTGTATGATAAAGTGCCCTCACAGGTATCCATACAAAGGAGGAAACATAACAAAGTTCTATAATGACTGTATAGTTCCTGGTAAATCAGAATTAAATGAGCTATAAAGGCCATCCATATGCGAGAGTTTGCAATGAAGTACTCTCATGGGTGCCCTATCAGCGGATGAGAACGTGTTAAATGAGAAAAATGAGAAAACATGATGTGCCCTTTAAATGAAGAGGATATAATGCAGTGCCCTATGAGTTGCTGTTGTAATGGGGTGAGCTGAAGGTATCAGTGCCTTTATGGTAAACAAACAAACAAACAAACAAAAAGGCACTTTATGGGAGAAAAACATGATATGTGAAGTGTCCTTCCAGAAAAGATATTGAGATATATCACCTAAGATGCCCTTACAATGAATTAAACTGGCCGTTATGGTATAAATGAATGTATCCTTTATGTAGGCTGTCCATTATTATTACTATTAGCATAACTTTCCAGAGTTGTAAACTCTGAGTTCACTCTGAGTACAATAAGCCACTGTGCAATGTTTTTGTGTCTGATCTTTTTCTGAAACTGGACTTTGTTCATATTTCGTGTCTTGCCGGTACATAAAACAACACAGCTCTACTACATCAGCCAACTGTGTTATAATGCAAGGCTGTTTTTTGTCTGAATCCCTGTTTCAGCTTCCCATCAGTTCAACCTGAACGTTCCTTGTTGTGATATTAGTCCCACACAGTCAGTTTTGTTGTAGTGATATTAGGCTATACACTGAGTAATGAAGCTATTAATTATATGTTTTTCTCTATATATACATTGCAGGGTTGTCAGAGGAGACTGGCATCGGCAATTAAAGCCCACATTCATGAATACAGTCGGTAACACCATGTTTGATAATAAAAAGCCAGCCACTGCACAAACCTGCAGCCATGAGCATACAATCTGCAACAGAAGTAAGTCTTCATCTAACAAGACAGTCACCAAATTAAAGGAGAAGACAGCTAGAAGATCAGTCATACACTGTTTCGCTACCAGTATGTACATTTGCCTTCACAAACCATCACAGGATAAAAACTAGGCCACAACTGGTCAATGGTATTCTTTACGTTGATGAATTTCATTTGTGATGACACAACCACAAGAAAGCTCTGGTGCACAAAGTAGCATAAAGCCAGTGACCATCAGGGTCCTTGAAGTAGTCTGTCAGAACTCATTTTCCGGATGTTTACACAGTTTAAATGTACACCATGTTAAAGAATAACAGACACTCCTGTTGTGTTATGAGTTGTACTGCATGACCTCAACCTCTCAGCTAAAAACAGAATCTGATTGATGCACATTACACAATATTCTAATCAATTACATACACACAAACACACAAAATGTGACCTGTAGTGCCTTACAACTATCAGCAATTGGGAATGTATTGTAGGCTACATATTGTTTCCCTCGGTGTGTTGATTTGGCAATGATTGTTCTGGCTCCAGTGTATTTTACTACCACTTCTATTTCACAACATTTAACAATGCGCTGACTCATCATCATAACCTTTTCAACATAATAAAATGTTATAAAGAAAGAAACAAGCCCAAGTTTCAAAATTGGTTTAATGCCACGTTAGAAAATCCAGAATAGGCCTTTTTCCACACACACAATATTTTTCTTGTCATAGCAGGAGATGCACAGGTGTTACTAATACATTAACAAAGGCCACTGTATGTACAACACATGGCTCCTGAACATCAATAATGTTATTAGTTACACCTGCACTTTCCTTGCTTTGACATGTCTCAGTGTCTACCATGAAACAACTCCATCATCATAATGAGAGACCTGCAGAGTGTCAGGCGAGCTACACATGAAACAAGACAAGACAAATCCTCATCAGCAGCAATATCAACAGCAACATAATGACATCATGGGCACATCTTGTCTGGAGGTACCTCTGGTCTTTTTCTGTTTTGTTTTATTTTTCTCTTCCCAATTTGATAGCACCTCATAAAATCATATTGTGTAACTTAAAAAAATATTTCCAACTCAAAGGGAAGTTATTGAATTAAAAGAAGAAAAAGAGGAAAAAAAACGTTTCATGTGATAAGCTACGTCACTTCCAGGATGCAGGGGAGAGCAAAATGACAGCTGGTTTGTTTTCATCAACAAGGGAGATTCAGAGTAGATATTAAAGGTATGTAGAACGACGGATCTTCTTATTCTGTCAGTTTTTAGACGATCTGTTGCAGTAGGCTATTGCCATTAGCTATTGATTGTCGATAGTGTATTTATAGGGTTGCCATCTGTAATCCATGTCGCTGATGCTGGGGGTCAGACTCACCGATGCTCCGAGTCTGGACACTGGACACCGTCTGCTGGATTTAACCCTTATTGTTCACCAGTTAAACGTTGTTTCCTTTAGTTGTGGCTGTATTGTGTTGTAAATGTATTGTTATTGTCTGTAGTGGGTTAGCTCGTGTTTTTATTTTTTGGGGATTTTATTTAAAAAAAACAACCCAGCCTCCACTCAAAAATCTGCCAATTTTAACAAATATGTGTCATTTTGACCGAAGTTTAATGTAAAAACTGCAATGTATGACATTTTACGAATCACCAAGAGTTACACATAATTTTGGCGTAAATCTAATGACATAAATAGATATTACTTCAATGAAATAACAACTTTTATGCTCGGTTTGCCTGTTGTTACCACCATTATTTCCCACCAAACACACTACGTTACTCCCTAAAGTGTAGCTAGTAAGCCGCCTGTAAAAGTTAACATTTTGTTAAAAGAAGTGTTTCATTGTGAATAACATCAATGCCGAATTTACAAACACTTCGTGCTGAATCTCTGGACATCGTGTTTTATACACTGCTCGTTGAATTGGTTTAACGAGAAGCGAAAAAGTGTCAAAATGCGATATTTTTAAAGGGGGTTTGGTTTAAACGTTACAAATGAAACGTGACCTTTTATCTGTCACCAAGAGTCAACACATCAGTCCAGCTTAAATCTCATAGAAGAAGCTGCACACACAACCACAAAATGACAACTTTTATTACCGTCGTGGATGTTGTTGGGAGGACAATTACAATAAACTGTACTCCGTGAGGGGGTTGTAGGTAAGGGATGTAGATATAAATGTTCAAATTTCACCTAAATAACTGTTGCTTTCTCAATAAGATGTATGCCGAATTTACTTAGTGTTGAATTGTCGGATATCTTTAAAAAAAAAAACTTCTATGTACGAGTTCAATGCAAGCAAATAAATATTAAATTACAAGAAATTGTTAGGGTGATTGTCACAGCCAACAAATCCCATTGAAAAATATGTCACCTAAAGGTGCTCGTGCTCTATGGGCTGATGTTAAACATAACAACTCAAGACCTTTTTCAAGCCACACAAGTCACACATGACCTCAGCATAAATCTAGTGGAGGAAGTAGCATGTATTGCAATTAAATATAAACCTTTATAATTAGTTTGCTTGCCACTAATAATACTGATATTGGCAAATGAGTAACAAGGCAGAAACTGACTTTTAGACCTTTGCCTGTTCTCCAGTGTCATGAGCTGAGCGCCTCCCCAGTTCCTCTCTTCCCTGGCCTGTCCAGAACAAATACTGACAGCTGACCAAAGAGGGACGAACATTTCTTCTGGAGACTCATGTCAACCCTGCCAGTCAATCTGGAGTAAGACAATACTGACAGTACTAGGCCTTATCTCTCATCTTCCATATAGACAACCTTGCATTGTGTAAAAGTAATGTTAATTTAGTCTCAGTGGCACTTAAAATGAATGAATATTTGTATTAGTGGATACAAAATGAAGTAAGCTACTCCTGTTTCCTCTGACAGGCCATCAGCACAGAAACAGAAAAAGACAGCAAACAGTGAGAGAGGTCAAATCAAGGGAAACGTCTCTTCAGGTAAGACACTCTGTACCATATCTTTTCAAATGTAACCTTATTCTGTAAAAGTTTAGAATCATCCTCTCTCAAACAGGACAATGGCTCAAACTCCTTAAGTACCGTATGTATTTTATTTGCTTTTGTCAAAAATAAGTGTTGCCTTGCAGGAAATAACTGAATTTATGAGCCGAAAAGTAACAAATTGCTTTCATACCTCACCACAATTTACTGCAGCCCATTTTTGTCAAATATGATATTGTAACAGGATCCCTTTTTTTTATTTCAGCAAATCCACTACATAATTTATGTTTCCCTGCAGCAGATTCCACAGTGAGGCTCCATCCACCAACCATCTTAAAACACACACACACACATACTTATCATTTTAATTATAGATACTTAAGTGATACGTAAGGTTTAAAAAAAAAATGGCTTCTTCACACTGTGTTATATTTTCAAAGGTTCAGCAGAAAGATCAGCTCTCGTGTTTCTGTCCTGTGGGCAAATTCAGGGATATTTAAATGGGACAGTGTCTCTGTGGTTTGCTGATAAAGAGCTGAGGACACCTCCTCGTGTCCCTCCCTGATCCCATTATCATTTTGTACCCCTCTTTAAAAAGAACTGCTGACATTTATGAGACTGGACAGTCATCTGGAGGAAGGCAGCAGCTATGTCTCTGCAATGTAAATGTAAGACTATTTTATTCTACATGGAACATTAGCTGCTTAATGAATGGATGATTTGTACAGGACTAGAAGAAAAAAAGTAATTATTGAATGAAATATGGCAGCTGTGAAGACCTGCAGTAAAACTACAAATGATTCAGTGAAATAAGTGGGCTGATGGTTCATGTTAGTTGTGTTGGTAGTTTGACATTATTAGTGCTGAGTGACAGGACACTAGTGTTCATGTGTTTTACATCAGCTGATAAACTGAAGTCTAGACAGAAAGCTAGTTGGAGGGTTTCCTGCAGCTTGTGGACTTTCTGGAATGTTACGAATCTTTGATAAGTGAATGTAAAAGTGATGATTTTTTGAGATTTAGTGTAAGTTGCACAAACAGTTAATTAGTCATTTCATTAACAGTAACAGTAATAGAGCAGAACATGACCTTTTTGTTAAGTGACAAAAAAGTAATCAGCAACAATTTTGAACAAACTATAGCATTAAATTGAATCAACACCTCTCCAAAACATTTTTAACAAAATAAAGGAAGGACTTGTTGCAGGTCAGTTGTATGTAGCAATAAACTGGCTGTGTATATTATGAGTAGATGAATGAAATATACTTTATAGAGCCAAATCAATGTGCTCTAGGTCACAATGATAAAAGAAAAGACCATCAACTGAGCCATAAAAACATAAAATATGTCTTGCATCTGTACAGCTATCACTGCACCACAAAGTTTACTAGATAACATCATATGCGTTGGTTATAAATTGATGTAGACCAAAGTTTTTGCAGTTGCAAAGTGGAGAAGAGTACAGATAATATGTGAGTAAAGTTTATCTGTTTCTCTTTCATCTGTGCGTGTATTTTTAGTTATACTGTGGCAAATGTTTGGGTTTGTGTTGAATGTGGTATTTCTGGTCAATCTTTTGAAAGAAGAGCTTGCATCATTATTCATGGAAACTAATGAGGATCAAGCAGCTTTTAGCCAGTCTTTACTTTCTAGTAGTAAAAGCCAGTTGTGAGCAGTATCAATGAAGTTATTTATCATGTTTTGTCATTGAAAATGTGCTTGGATACACTCTCATAGTACCCGTGTATGCTTGAAAACAGTGAAAAAGTCTGAATGCGATAACTCATAACTTGACTATTTCCCACACTGGCGGCCAGCTGAGGGGGCAGCGGTTCAGTGGAACGGAGACATGGAGCCACCAGAGGTCAATGAGGGGCGTACCTTTGTGGAGGTGATGAGTGAAAAGTACAGCCCGGAGAACTTCCCATACCGCAGAGGACCTGGCATGGGCGTAGTGGTGGTGCCCACCTTAGGTCCCCAGGGTTCCCCCATGAAAGGTGAGCTGTTGATTAAACAAAATGATAGTTTTAACTTTAGCTAAACCTTAAATGGTTATGTTTCCTTTACTTCATAATCCAATCAGTGTCAGTACTACTTTCCAGAGTTTCCTGGATACGTGCATTAAAAAAACAAACAATTAAAAATACATAGAATAGAAAATTCCCTCCCACATCTGCTGCTCTGCTTTGTCTCATCAATCCTTCCTCCTACATCACCCACAATACTTTTACCTACACACAGCCTGTGTAGAATGGGCTTAGTATTAACATTTAATTGTCTACATTACTCAGAAATAAATCTTTTTCTGCTGCATTGCATTCTAGTCTTTTGAGACCAGTAGTGGAGACATCAGACCCATTACTGTAAGATAACATCCTGTCTTTTCAAACTAGAGGTAGGAAACAGATACTGTAGTGAAAAAGACAACTATTAAGAGCATCTTCAGGCCATTGAAAACATGAATGTCTTGAGTTTTGACTTTTTCAAGGGAAAACTTGATTCTAAAGCTTTGGAGCAGCTGCAAAGGCATGATCCCTTTTACCAACTAGGCTAGATCATGGAACAGTTGATAGGAATTGATCAGGACTATATAAGATGCCTGGGGTTGGAGGGCAGAGCAGTTTAGAAAGCAATACAGCACAACAGTAACAGTTGTTGCAGTCGTCATGTCCTGGAGGAATGTTTGGTTCTCCTCTTGTTTGTGGTGTCAGCACCAGACTGCATTCATTAACATTTGTGAATATCAGAAGGTGGAATTCTCATACTAAATTATTCACTCTCTCCTCTGATGTGCTACTGTTTTTGACTCTTTACACCTAATCAAATCCCAGTTGATGAAAACCTTCCTTTTTCTGTGGGGACCTTTCTCTTGGTCATCCTCATAAATTCCTTCCTTCCTCTCCCACCTTCCCCTCAGACCGTCTGAACCTGCCCAGTATGCTGGTGTTGAACAGCTGTGGAATCAGAAGGGCAGGAGAACAGGCCGAAATTGCTGCCTTCTGTACTCACGTGGTGGAACTGGACCTGTCCCATAATAAGCTGCAGGACTGGCATGAGGTGCTGTTCCTGGGTTTGTTTTATCTCTCGAAGGTTATGAGATAAATATAGCAAATAGAGAATAAAAGCATATGCAGGGTGTGTGTTCTGGTGGTTTGTGACCTTTAGGGACACTATTTCTCAATAAAACATTATGTCTCGTTTTCAGATCAGTAAAATTGTCTCCAACATTCCCAACCTGGAGTTCCTCAACTTGAGCTCTAACCCGCTGGCTGGAATGACCCTTGAGCCAAAGTGTGCTGAAGCCTTCTCCCGAGTCCGACGCCTAGTCCTCAACAACACCCAAGTGTCATGGGATACTATGATGATGCTCACCCAAGAGATACCTGAGTAAGACAAATACTTCCATAGATGATGAGTGGTTTTAAGAAAGTCCAAAGCTCAGAACAGTGGTTTTCATTTTTCTTTATCCTCTTTTTCCCATGCCGCCTCAAAGTCTGGAGGAGTTGTTCCTGTGCCTTAATGAGTACAGTGTCGTGAGCGCCTCCAGAGTAATCTGCCCCAGCCTGCGCCTGCTTCACATCACTGACAACAGCCTCCAGAACTGGGCCGAAGTCCGCAAGTTTGGTTCCATGTTCCCCGGCCTGGATACTCTGATTATGGCCAATAACAACTTGGCCTCCATTCAGGACAGCAAGGAAATCCTGCAACGTCTCTTCCCCAATCTACGCAGCATCAATCTGAACAACGCAGGTCAGTGGATCAGGCTGTTGGCTTGTTGAGTTTAAGTTTATTTAGTGGTTATGTAGAGTATAGAGTACAGTATAGAGCTGCTTAGAACTGGGTATTGGTACCCGATACTTTTAAGGTATTGACGGAAATAAATCTATACCAAGTAGTATCCAAGCATCGCTTGTCAAACGATACCTGCAATCGATCCTTTTTGCACCCAGAGCTATAAAATATGACTATTTGTGTGGACTTGCTCACATCCAATGAACGTGAGAGTTCTTTGATGTAATGCGACATGTGATTGGCCCACTGCCACAGTAGCTACAACCCATCTGTGGTGGTGAGGTCGTATTGAATTTGAGTTAGTGCGCTTAGCAGTTCAGCAGCCAAGATGCCACCTAAATGCTCTAAAGTGTGTTACACTGGATAAAAGCAAGTGCACAAAATGTGTAATGGGTATCGGATGAAGCACTCAATTGGTATCCCAGCCCTAGAGCTGCTACATGAATATATTGAGGAAAAGTATCTTACAATGGTTTCTATCTATTCTAGGAGGGTAGTATCAGCATTGTTATGTAAAGACTTAAAAACAGATGGTAACATTTGCACAAGCTAACGTCAACGTATTGTGAAAGGTTCATATTATTTGAAAAGTATTACAATAGATCCCTCTTGATGTCAGCTTTTATCTCTTGTTTCTATTTTGGGAAGAATCTGTGGTAAATCTATTTTTAGAGTTCTGTCAGGAGTAAAGGGGACAAAAACAGTATCGGAAAATATATCTGTGTTCAGAAAGACTTCAATGCATCACTTCCTCCTATTTGCTTCTTCAGAGGCACATGAAGAAACAATCTTCCAAGCAAGTTATTTTGTAGCAAGTTTTCAAGACGTATTTTTCTTCTGCCCAAAGACTGAGATTGTTCCACTAGTTACTTCTTCTGTTCCCCTTGTTTCAGGCATTTTGGAATTAAGTGTAAATGTCTTGAAGCATGTAATGATAAGGCAGCAAAGATTGGAGCCTAACATTATGATTTTGACTTACTTAAAGGAGGATTGTTGTTTTTATTTATTGGTAGCAAATCCAATTAAAAGAGAGAAACCAAAAATAATTTCGAGAATACTTGCTGACTTCCCTACTCTGCCTGTGCTTCTCAGCCCCATGCTGATTCATTCATACCAGAAATAAGAATCTTTAAAATGTGTCTCAAATATATGTATTTTTCTCCTCTCCGGTATATTCTGTGCTGTACTTTTTAGCCAGTGTTATGCAAATAGGAGTAAACAGACTATTTTCAGCATTGGATTAAAACACACATTTGGTGCTCTAGTGAGCAGTATGGTAGTATATGTGAGACTGAGCTCTGAGCTCTATGGCATGAGGAATAAGAGAGATAAGATACATCAGACTTTGTACACAATACTCATTAATACTTGTTAGTGGGATCAATTCATTGTTGGTTTTGGTTTTGTGGGGTGATTGGCAAAGAGAAACATAGGTTTTTGCCAGTGTTATCCTTTAAGAAGAAGCATAATTCTCACAGGAATTGAAATTAGTGTCTGGCTTTGTCTGGTGTAAAGTAAATCATCTAATGTGTTGTTGTGTAAAGTGTTGTTTTTGTAGTCCAAGCAGAATCAGTGTTATATCTATTGTTAGAGTTCCTTCAGGATATCTAAAGACTTGGTGTTCATAAAGACTTCAATGCATCACTTCCTCCTATTTACTCCTTCAGAGGCACATTAAGAAGCTACTGATTGGTGGCTATTTTGAGACAAGTACTACACTGTGTCATTCATGACATGAATGTTGCCGAGTGAACCATCTCATGTCTAGTACCTTTTAATCTGAGATGGAGTGGAAAGAAAGGCAAACTCCTCAAGTCCAGAGTCAGGCACACTGAACTCAGCCAGGGACCGGAAAATGCTTGTTGACCCAGGCCAGACACTCGTCTTTCCCCCAGAATGTGCACCCATGAGGTGGGATGCTGGAGATTCATAGCCAACTCCACGATGAAACTGGCAGCAGAGGCAGCAGAAAGTCAATGAAAACACTCCTGGAGTCCATTAATTATAATTAAAAGGCTAAAGCCCCCACAAATGCAGAGGTCAAAAACTGAAGATGTGTCGTGTATAGTCATTCCTTGTGTACATTTCTGTAGATTGTTGTGTCGCGTAAACATACTTTGCCAATAAAGATGATTCTGATGAGCATTAATGACTATCTTTTAACCTAGAGTCTTCAGGTCAAAAACTTAGCCTCGGCTGCACTATGTGTTTTGTGCTGATTAGCAAATGTTAGCATGCAAACACCCTAAACTAAGATGGTGGACATGGTAAATATGATCCGTGCAAACATCCGCATTTTAGCATTGTCACTTTTACTAGCATGCTGACATTAGCATCTAGCTCTAAGTATCAATGTGACAAAGTACAACATCATGTTGTAGACTCGTAGTCAGAATAATTTGGCTTGTAGTTACTTAAAAACTGCTCTGTAAAGTGTTAGCACATGGCCTGGACACAGCTGTCAAGAGACAACAAGAGACGCAGTACACCTTCTGGTACTTGGTCTACTGTCCCACTTTCGTTGTCCTAACTGTCCTAACTTGTCCGTATGTGTGTTTTCAGGTCTTAACCGATGGGAAGACATTGAGAAGCTGAACTTGCTCCCCAAGTTGGAGGAGGTGCGACTGCAGGGCATTCCCTTACTGCAGGCCTACACCAATATGGAGCGACGTAGCCTCATGATAGCACAGTGAGTCCCATGACTGACATTAGTGAGAGGACCTCCTCCCTAGCAGGTGGAGAGGTTCTTTCTTTTTTGTCACTTAATTTTTTTATTGTTTTTCAATAGGACAAACAGATACATCGGGGTTGTAGCACAAACATCACATAATACAAATATGTGGATAAAGTAAAATACACACAGTATTTCTTTGATTACGAAGTTGTGGCAATGATTAGAGTGATTGATCTTTCATAGGCTGTTGTACCGTATTCCACTTGTCTAACCCTAACCCTAACCCTAACCCTTTGTAGGCAAGATTCTTTCTAACACAGATGATTGCTTGACGTCAAATTAGAAATATATCTACGTTTGATCCCCTATGAACTGTAGAGGTCAATGACCTGGTGCATTTCAATATCTCATATTAAAATATCTGCAACTGGGCCACATCATATCTATGTGCCTCTCCGCAGGCTTCCCTCCATATCACTGTTAAATGGCAGCGTTGTGACTGACAGCGAGAGAGAAGACGCAGAGAGGTTTTTCATCCGTTACCATTTCGACTACCCTGAGGAGGAGCTGCCTTACAGGTGCACTCTCTTTGTGAAGTCATACACAATAGTATTAGTGTTCGTGTGATGTGTAAGTTTGCAGTGTAAAGGCTGACAACACTCCCTGCTTTTTTCTTGAAGATACCATTGCCTGGTAACCAAATATGGAAAGCTGGAACCCCTCGCTGAGATTGACCTCCGGCCGCGCTGCCGTGCCCAGGTGGAAGTTCACTGTGAGGAAAAAGTGGAACAGGTCAGTTAATCAGTTAGTGAGGTATTGTTCAGAATAGTTTGTGAATGTGCAATAACTTGAGAGGCAGGTCCCAAGGTTGTATCATGTTACCCCCTCTATTCATACTTGACCTTGCTGTCTTGCAGGATTCACTGAAACACCAATCCTACCCTTGATTACTCATGCATACTCATACTATAGCATACTGTAAAATTCAAACTTTCACTTTGCTAAAGGACACAATGACTATGTAGATTCAATTTCGCTTGACTTTATATATAGGAAAGATGGAAAGCTGGCAGCTACTGTGGAAATACACTTTCTCTATATTTTCAGTGGCTCATGATGAGTTATAAAACGCACCATAATGAAAGAGTAATTGATCAAACACTTCATACAAATCCCTATGGTGTCTTTGGTTTCTCAAACACCCTAAACTTACTACAGTACTTGTCTAGCACCAAACAGCAGACAGACAAAAGTTGAACCAGTATCAGTTGAACGTAGTGTAGTTTTTAGCAAAGAGCCAGATAATTCCCTCAGGAATTGGTGGGGAGTGAAACAAAGCTAAAAGGAGAAGAAATATTGGACTTGCAATCATGAGATGGAGAGACACAGGACTCCCAACTGAATGTTTATGTTGCTCTGGACCTTCTCAATGTGTTAATAGACAATCATTTACAAGCAAGTGAATTATATTAACTTTATAAGTTAGTGGTGTTGTAGTATAAGTGTTGTAGCTTGTTGCCTTTGGTCAAAAATCTATTAATACAGGCTGAATTATACATTTTGGCTGGAAAATACATGGTGCACTCCATTGTTTTTGGTCTGAAAGTAATAATTTTGCCACTAGTGAGCTTAAGTCTCATTGATTTTATAGTTTATGTTATCTTGTTTTTTAGCTAACAGTAAAATATGGTTTCTTGCTAACACATCTGAATTATCTAATAACTCATATTATATATATATATACATATATATATATATATATATATATATATATATATATATATATATATACAGCTAGTAGGTGCTAACATGTAGCAACAACTAACAAGTTCATAAATTCAATCCAACCCATTGATTAGTTAGCATAGTCACAAAGCCAAAACTGATGCAACAGTAAACATGTTGCAGTTTTAAGAAATTTGATTTTATAAAATGTTTTTTTACTGTAAAAATTGTGGACAATGTTGCTCTCTCAAAAAATACAAAGGCATTCCATCAGGACAAGGTTCAGAGAATTTACTTTCTGTCCCTTTTGGGTGTACTCACAGGATACAAACAAATTCTTCTTTGGATATGAAAATTTGAACTTTTATAAGAATAAAACATGACATGGAGGCATTTAAAATGAAATGGCATGAGTGTACCCTTTAATTCATGGTCATTGATGGGTTATACTCACTTAAGGAGTATCAGTATAATGCCTAAAACATATAAACTGTTTGACTTTGTCTCAGCTGAGCATCCGTTTGGACCAGACAGTAGCAGAGCTGAAGAAGCAGCTGACAACAGTGGTCCAGCTGTCCACCAACAGCATGAGGATCTATTACATTGACAAGTGCAGCGCCTTTGGTCCAGAGGAAATGAAGTACAACACCCGGGCCCTCCACTCCTACAGTATCCAAGACGGTGATGAGATATTAGTGGTGCCCAAGACCAAGTGAATAGCCGGCTTCCAACTGGCTGATTAGGATAACTTGATTGATTGTTTCATTTGATTATTGGTTGATTGGCTAACTGACATTGAAAAATAATTGGAAACTGCACATGGAACAGCATCAGCAGCCTACTTGTTGGAATGAAGAGGGAGCAAAACAAGAAAATGATGAACACCATCATGGGGACTGGACAGTGGCGTACAGTGGGCTGCTGGGAGGCACTGACTGGAAATGCAGCCAGTCTGGAGAGAATTATGTTTTTATTTATTTCAGCTTTATTTTAGGGCATCCACTGAAGTTGGTGGACAAATCTGTCACACTGGAGAACAGGCCAAGAGAGAAACACGCAGTCCGCTAGCAGCTTATGCAGAAGGGAGGGCACCAGCAACGCTTTGCTGCAGCTCTATCTTAGTATATGGCATGTAACATTGCACCTGCAAGGCAAGTATCCAACACCACTGGTTTGCCCAAAAGCTACCCTGATTAGTCATGAGGCAGAGCTGCCCAGTGAAGAGGGACTGCTGTTCTCATCTGCACTTTTACTGTAGGCACAAAATCAGGAGGAGCAGCAGTCGTTAAAGGAAAAATCCTGCCTAAACACTATTAAATGCAGGTGTTGGTGGTGAAATGTGCAATTTGTTGGCTCTATTTTGTTGTTTGGTGGTGTTTTTTCATTAATTCTTGAGGATAACTTGCCAAACACAAAAAGTTTAATCAGTGAAAAATACCAACAGATTCCAAATGTTTCCAAATGTAGAGCTGTCATGACATTAATTTGACATGAAATTTATCCTTGAATAAGCTGAGTTTAAATACTTAAAGATCCCCTCCAAACATGTTTTAATATGTATAAAAATAACCTGCTTTGAATTATGATTTTCATCTGATGAGGTTTTTCCACTAAATAGTTTGATAACCTTGTTAAAAAGTCTTCATTGCATCTATCTCTTTTCCCTCACTAAAAAATCCAGAAATCATGAACATGCTAATTTGATTTATGTACTAGACACAACATGTCTCCTACTTCAATGTAAAGTCCATTTTCAGTGTTTATACTCTGCAGGCTTCAAATTTCCTCATCACACTTGTGTAAGCTGCATTTTGGCTGCAAACTAGTTGTGATGTCACAAATTCTGCTGGTCTTGAATTAAGATTTAGGTGACCAAAGATACATTTGTTCCTTCAGCAGATGAATGAAAAACAAATTCTGCACAGTGAAGCTCAGGCAGAAAACTGAAGTAAAAAGGAAAACACATTTTGAGTGGAAGGGGATTTTTAAGTGGGAGTAGATGAGGCTGAGAGTGAGGAAATTGGTCATACGAGAAGGAAAATGACACCACTTTATGACAAAATGGGTCGGGGAGTGTAATGGTCACAAATTGATGCTGACAGCGTGAAGACTATGTGAGGGTTGATTTTTCCTTTAGCACTGTGTCTCGAATCAGAGCACACATGCACACAGTCACACATGCCCACACAGGTTACCACAAAGCAGTTGTTGTCATGTTATGTGCTGCCCCCTACAGGCTTTATGTGTCCCTGCTGAAAACGGATCCCTGCCACAATAAAGTTTAGGGTCTTTTGTGTGACCCAGGGAACCAGTGATACACAAACACACACACACACACACACCAGGGTACCAAAAGACAATCTGTCATTGCACATTCTGCACAGGAGAAATATGAGGGCATCTACATTTTAAATATCACATAAGTGCAGGTTTAATTATATCCAGATTGTATGATTTTTGGTTCAGCACAACCTGGGGGAGCAAGATGAGGTTTAGAGGTTTAGTAAAGTGTTAGATAATTAATATGCTTTTAATAGGATAACTGTTTTATTCAATGCTCTATTTTTGTCTTACGTAATTTAAATAATTTGATTATTTATTTACTTGCTTATGATCATGTTTTATTAATTTAAAAAAAAAATGTTGAATCAATATACAGTATTCATAGTTTATTTATAATCTTGTCAAAGTACCTCAGTAATTATCTTTGAACAGATGCTGATTTTTGGCTTAGTGTAAAGTGGCACTCCACTCCAGTAGTTTACTCATCTTGAATCATCTTGAAAAACTTTGTGGAAAAAACCCCCAAAGAAACTCAAAGAGAGGTGGCTACAGATGCTACAAGAGGCTACAAGGTCTTATGAAACACCATCCAGATGCAATATGGGAAATGTAGGCTCCAGTGTAAAAGGGACTAAAATCAGGATAGCTCAACCTCTGCTGCTTCAATTTTGACCGTTCCTTTTTCAAATCTGTCTTTGTCGAGTGCCCCAACTTTACGGAAGTGCAATGCTAAATCACTGGAGTGCCCATTTAAGCTGAAATATTTTTTCGCGCCTCTATATCAGTGTTTCATCCACCAAGTTAGTTCTTCATTTCAGACCATCCTGCGCAGAGATACTTTCACCAAAGACAGCTCATTACGATATTCTAATTAATGCGGAATATATTCTGTATGTATTGATTTAACTATACAGCATCCACCTTATATAAGAGGAGCTTTGACATTTGATGCTTGGTGCTATCGATTTTTCCTATGGCAAGCAACTTAGCAGAGTAGGGGATTCCTGACAACGCACAGTGTTATGGCCATGGGAACAACTGATACGTCAAGACACAAAATGAAATATTCACATTAATTGGCTTTTTTGGAAATAGATGTATAGATATATAGATAAATGTTTGGGCTGTAGCATCAGTTAATCCACTGATGATGACAAACCCAGCTCAGCATGCTTTGGCCTCTTTTTAACAGTGTTTTTATCCTCCAATGTATCCACATCTCAAGTATGTATCCCATAGTACCTATTATACTTAACCTATTTATTTTATAACACTACTGCTATACTTGAATATTAGAAGGTGTCATATAATAACACAAATGAGTTTGTATGAAAGTGTAGCAACGCCATAAAGCAGGTTAGATGGAAAAAAAAAGTTAATACTGACACCTGTTTCCCCATTCTATCACAGAATAATGTTGCTGAATAAATGTTAGTGTAGCATGAACCACAGCCATAGAAACCAGCACACACACTGATGCAGCAGTGCAGTGCTGGCATAGACACATCCAAGTCTGGACTGGAGTATTGAGTTATGGTGTCTGTGCTAATCAGTGTGAGATTTGTTTGAAGTGAGAACAAGTAGTGTGTAATCGTATGCGAGGTGGGTGATTTTTATGATGTGCATGTCTTTTATTTAATTATTATTTATTTATTTTCTGTGTTTGAGAGGAAAGTGGCCACTATGCCTGCCTACATTTATGGAATAATACAGTTGATGGAACTTTTATATGAAGCCCAAGGGAAAATATTAATGATGTAAATGTTTGTTCATCTATTGAATTTATTTATTTATTTTAATGAATAGTTAAATGTTGTCATGTTCATGCTGTCCAACCTGCTACAATCTGAAAATATTGGGTAAGCCATTTCACAGCCCTTAAAGCCGCTAAAATTTTGGTTTCAAATGTTAAGTATTTGTCTGTAACATTAAAAATTCATGATAAATGAGTAACAATCAGTGTTAAAATTGGAAGAAAAAAACCCATTCAATTTCATTTATTATTTATTAAGAGAAACAACAAAATCTGCTTATTTGGGACTGTGTGGGTGTAGCTTTATAAGATTTGACTGGCAGTAGCCTTGCAGCACAAACAAATTAATTTTTCAATACTATACATCATCAATACTGACATCTTTATATGTCTGAAATGTTTTCAGCTCAGCTAAACCCTCAAGAGTAAACATCAAGTTTTGTTCTCGAAGAATCAAAGGGTGTTGCTTTTTATAGTCGCCTTTTAAAGATTTTAAGAGGGAGAAATGCATTATAGAGGCACAATATCTCCCATATATAATATACAATATATAATATATAATATATACATAATATATTATTTATAATCCAACACAGTATCTCCAACAGCTGTAGTCCCGGTAGAGCAGAATGCAAAACCACAGGATGCTGTACTTTGAAAAAGAACTAACTCTGCTTATTGTTGATTCACTATCGCCATCAATATCTCCTCCTGCATACATAACGTTTGTTAAATCCGTACAAAAACAAGTATTACCCTCTCTGAAATGATCCTGCAGTAATAAGTCAGTTTTAGAGGTGTTAGTGGGTGAATTGTGTGACATTTGGACAGAGACTAGCTAGCTGTTTCCTTGAGCTTTCAGTCTTTATGCTAAGATAAGCTTAAGTGGCTGCTAGCGGTAGCTTTTTAGCATATCGAAAGCAAAGAAGTGTTTTTCCCAAAATGTCAACCTACTGCTTCAAGGCAGTTCTCTGTGGATGTCAAAAGGCATTCAAAATGAAGTCACTATTTTAAGTAGACAAAATAACCCTTTAAATTCAAAGACCACTGTTGTGTCTCGAATCACATACTTCTGTTAGTGCACTTCTGTGTAGTACACTATGTACTTTCTTATGTAGTGTGCTAATTTAAACAGGTTAGTGTTGTCTTAAACACAGCGGTTGTGCACTTACTGGGAATGACGATTAGCTAGTTAGGAAGTTAGTGGTAGTAAGCTATAAGCTAGTGTTAATAAGCTAGCGTTAACATTTACATTATCATTTGCGGCACCAAATCATTACAGACTGCTTAAGTAGCCCAATAAACCCACTGATAGCTTATATGTGACAATATTATAGTGGTGCTTAGTGCAAAAAAACACATGTATAATGCATTTGTATAATGCAGCAGTGAATGTAGTTACAACATCCTCCAGTTTGAGCGGTGGTCCCTCTCCTTCTGCTATGTAGTCAAGATGGCAACCGTTGAGGCCGCTGAGTGTCCATAGTTCCAAACTCAACCTTTTGACTGGTGTGAGTGCACCATCCAGGTAGTGACAGTGCACTGCATTTTTCCATACTTCTCTGTGTGAACGCACTTATGCACTCAAAATATTAAGTGTAAGTACAGAAGTATAAAATTTGAGATACAGCAACTGTCTGCTCCTTAAAAATGCTATATGCTGTTTCTATTGTAAGAAACATACCAGAGAAGCAGAAAAATTGAGTTGAAACACTCCACAATCTGACACAATTGTGATAAATTGATACCAGCCCTGTTTAAAAACTGAAACTATTCTGTTAGATTCGGGCTTTCCTGTATGGAGATAATTCCTATACTTAAAAACTCAATATTTCCTTTGCTTAGCTGAACACTCACACATAATGCTAGACATCTGGCAGCTTCACTACAGCACATCCTGTTCAAAAGGAAACCTGTGAAACTAAATGGATACTTGTAACTCTGGATATATCAGTAAATACACTGCTTGAGTCATCATCTGCCTCTAAAAGTAGTGCACCAGACCTCACGTGGATCTCAAAAGGCTATATTTGTCTTTGATTATAGTGGTATAGATTTTGGTGGGATTAAATGTGCAGGATGGCCATGGTTCATCCATGCGCAGTCTTATACGCCAGAATTTAAGCTACAGTAATCAATTCATTCAATATAGGTAACACAGGACTGTTCATAATCTGTGGAATTGAAAGCATTTTTTTTTTGGTAGAAGCTTATATTAAGTATTAAATGGAACAGAATGAGTCATCTTTCTTGTGTTTGTATATGTAGAGGAAGATGTGTCACTGAATGGTAATAAATTGCAGTCTCCCTTCTCAGTGTGTGACACTTTGTGTTATTCACAACCATGTCAGTATATGGTATAGATGGGTATACTGAAGAGTGATATTATGACTCATTCACTTTAATGCAAACACTGACATGCTCCAGCATGAATGACAACTGGAGTGTTGGAGCTTGGAACACTCAAAAGATCCTCCTCTTCATGGAAACTTTGTAAATTATAGTTTCCTTGCTGCTCCTTCATCTGTTGGTACAGATTGGATAAATATATTGTTATTAAAAATTGAAGGAGTCTGTGACAAATACATAATGTTCATTTATGTGCTTGGAGGTACTTATTATATGGAATGGTATAACAATAATAATGATGATAATAATAATAATAATAATAATAATAATAAATGCTATTATTAGTATTATTAATAATATTAATATTAATATTTAAATCCATAAATAGCCTATTACTTTTTTATATTATCATTTAATTTGTACTGCACTTTCCATTTATAGTGAAACTCAAAGTGCTACAGTATTAATAACATAACAATGACAGTAATAATAATATTAAGATGGGGGGGGGGCAAAAATATTTTTTCCAGGGTTCACAAACCCTAAAACATGGAAAAGTAAGTATTTTGTAAGTTTTTTTTCTCTTATTCATGAGATATCAATCTTCCAGTTAAATGATGTTGAATGAAATCTCTGATGTTTACGTTCATCCCCATGGTGACGGTGTAGGAGGCAGTTCACTGCTCTGGCTGCTGACGCTCACAGAGAGGTACGGACCAATCAGAGACGAGCTCTGTTACCAGACTGACGTCAGCGTTAAAGCGAAAGAGACCGTTACTCGGATGCAGAAAGTCTACTACAGCGAGCGGATAGAAGATATGCCCAAAATACCAGCGTAGTTTTGATTGAAACCCCATGGAGGTGTAGTCTTCTATCCAAATATTAGCGACCGCTCGTAACTGCAACTTCAGTAAGGGTCCAAAAAGCAGTACAAGACAGCCAGAAAGCTACTTTTTAGGGGGCGTTTCGCTGCCCGCTCGGCTCGGGATGATCTCCAACTGTGCGGTGAGTGAATGCAGTTACCTCGATAGGTGCACAAGCACAAGCCAGACTCCTATCAAACTCTGGCAACGTAGCATGGTCTTGCACGTCAAAAATGAATGTGTCCTTACTTAACACATTTGAACACATTTTAAGGGTTCAAATGAACCACTAGAATATTCGGCTTAAAATATGGCTCTTAATGTAAATTTAATATCAAAGTTTTAACCCAAAACCCGACGATGTGCAGCGGGAGAAGACAGAAAAGTTCAGATACTGTCGAATTCAGTCTTGCTTATTATGTCAGATATAGGTTAGCTATGACTAATAATAGGGTGAGCCGTGTATTTAAACGGTGCTAGGTATGTTATTGCCTGTGGTATGTGTGCGGTTTGCTGATATGCAGTACCGCAACTCGCATACACGGTCTGCTGCTGTGTCGGCTGCAGATAGATAACGTACAGCCTACTGTTTACACGAGTTAGCTTACCAAATAGCTAGTTTACTAACGCAGGACGTCCACATAGGTTACATACGTATAATAAGACGTGTAGGTTAGTTCATTGTATGAACTTTGTACTTCGCTTATTTCTCAGTCCTAAAGGGAGTTTCAACCTGCTCCCCGCCCCCTTCGCGGATAGTAGTCTGTCAAATCTGCCCCGCGTCCATTACCGAGCTGAGTGGTTATCTAATCACTTGTGGAATAACAATATCATCGCACTAAGTGAGATTTTTTTTTGAAATACATGAGTTATTATTGTCTCAAAAGGAGCCGGCGCATAACCAAACATGAACCGGCCACACTGCAGTGTCGAGTATGGCTCCTGTGCGGTGCCAGTGTCGTCCCATCTCCTCTCTCCGCCGTGTCATGTAACGCTATAACGTTACCCCTCAGAGACCGTCCACCACACCACTACGGCTGTCTTTTTCCATTGTCTTGCACACGTACGTCAGCTGTTGTCCTGTATTAGAAAATACTCGATTTTATTTGGTCATGTACAGGGTAATGTGTATCTCTCATGCACCACTATTGCAAGCCTATGACATACATGTGGGGGAAACATGGTAGACTTAGAAATTTACATAACATGTACCGTAGCAGATATTAAAACTGAAATGCAATTACAATCATGATCATTGAAATTGAAGAGGGATTTCAGTTGCAAATGTGAAATTTCAGAGCAGCAAACTTATTATTACTCATTATGACAGTGTGAGGTTTATAGAGCATGTACTGTCTGTATGTATGCCATTTGCTGTATGCATACAGTGACACTTTCACAGGTGGGGCTCAGAGATGCCTGCAGATGAATCATGATCTGGTGAAGGTCTCACAGCACTCACTTCACATTTTAAACCAGTCTTCGGGCTTTGCCATTGCAGTGGACTTGCTGCCCACCCAGCTCGGCGCACAGAAGGCCTTAATGCTAGTCCTTTAAGAGCAAATTGGAATGCCACCGAGTGTTGAGTGACCTGTGGAGGTCATAGGCGTCTGCTATATTTACCGGCTCTGTAACTTGATCTGTGGCATTCTGGATCGCTGTGCTCATACTATCCTCTCACACTCTGGGGCCACAGCCTCCCAAGTAGCACCCCGTTGCTTTCTGTCTATCGGCTCAGAACAACACGGGTGAGCCTCTGATAAAAAAGCAACTTAACTACCGCTCTTCCTCCCTTTTTTTCCCTCTCTTCTTTTAGGTACCCGCTCGTCAGTCAGACAGCTGTTTGAAGATAGAGGATACGCAGTAACGTTTTAGAAAGTTCTGGATTTTTCTAGCATGAGAAGAAGAGCTAAAAAGATAACACTCCAGGGTAGGGCGTATCACCAGTTGCAGCGGACAGGGAAAGTATACAGTAGCTAAATGTGAGCTTTGATACAACTGCATAAGAAGCTCAGTGAGATGGAGTCAACCTATCAACTTTCTTTTGACCTGAGCTTTATAATAGAGCGACTTTTCCGGATTTGATAATACGAGCTGAAGGATGCATCATCAATCTTTAATGATCGGACATGAAATCCAGAGAACGCGTTGACCGGTGGCCTGTACATTCACTTCCATGCTGAGGTTGCCTGCTTAAAGTGAAACAGTTTGCCATTGAGGGACAACACAACACACAGATAGAAGCTGCTGGTTTCTGCTATCTTTGTCATTGTCAAGATGATATTTAAGTGCAGCAGTTTGTTATTAAATGTCCTCAATCAACAGAATAAAAATATATTTTTTTAACGTTCATGTTCCTTGTGTGTAACAGTAGTAACATGTAACGTGTCCTTGTGTTTTCTCAGGAGTGATCGGTGTCGTAGAGCCCCCCCCCCCCCCCCCAGCGTTTGTGCGAGTGTGTGTGTGTACACTGTGGGGTAGCGACCGTAGGATGAGCTGCCCTGGAGCCATCGCAGTCTGTGGGGACTGACACACGCCGCTGCAAATACAGCAGGTAACACCTTCACACATATACCAACATGTTTTACACCACAGTGGATCTGGCCCGTGTATTGATCAGCTGTAATGTTATTCTGGAAGAAGCTGGAAAAAATAACTTGTGCGTTGTGTTTGATCAGTCTACAGTGACACACAATGAAATGACTCAGCTGGTGAAAGTGATGCTGTGTCTCACTTTACTACACCACTGCCTTGTAGAGATTTAGACTCTTTTGGGCATTTTAATAGTGGTGCTAAAAGGTTTTCATGAAGCAGAAATGATATAAAACAAACAGGTGGAGGACATGTCTCTTGCATTAGACACTGAAACTGCACAGTGCATCAGCTATTAAATATAATGGTGGTAACTTGACTTACATTGGAGACAAAAACTTTTTTTTAAAAGCCCCCCTCATTTCAAAAATGAGTTTTGCTTTGTGCCTGCGCTTAAATGTTTGGCCTGCACTGTGCTGAATGACGTCTGTGCTGATGATGAGTTTGTTTTCATATTTATCTGTGGGAATGTTGGGTCTCTTTAAAGTTAAAACCTGAAGAGTTCGGTTTAGAACCTGCTCTATGTGTAAAGTGCCTTGAGATAACTTTGTTGTGATTTGGCGCTATACAAATAAAGATTGATTGATCTATTGATTGATCTGCTGAAGGGGAAAAGTTTCTCTGGGCTCACCAAAAATCTTAATTTAAGACTCGTCCGTATGCGCACCACTTTGTGACATCACAACTAGTTTGGATGCCAAATACTGTCAAGTATTTAACTTACGTAAGTGTGATGAGGGAACTTGAAGCCTCCAGTGCACATACAACGAGAAGGGGGCGGGTGGTACTAAGCAGGCAGACATTTCTCTGTTCCCATGGCTGAGATTGCCACAATGAGAATAGCTGGTCAGTTTTCCAGCAGTTGGGGAAACAACAGATGAGTCTTTTCTTGGTGTTGGGAAGCTGCAGCATTTATTAACTGACACACTGCAGCCTGTACTCTACATTTACAACTTCCTGCTAACCTTTTCCTCTGCCATCACTCAGTCACTGCCACTTTTCTGCCTCTCACGCATCACACACTGCCCTAAAAGAGCTACGCCACTCTTATAACAGCACCCTTCACGTAGATGTCCTTTAAAACACGAAGAGAGGGAGATGATTCTGGGTTTTGACGCACTAGTCAGTGAGTCACAACAATTTCAAGTGTGCAAGTGAAAATCATTAGCAGCTCATTGATATTAATGATCGTGTGAGATTTCAGCAGTAGGCACTCATAATTCTGCAGCGGTGGTGTGCTGCTGCAGAATGAATACAGGAGAAACACTGCAGTGAAATATCAAACATCTTGTGTCCAGTAGTGAAACTCTTGAAGTGAAAAACCAGATTCCAGATTTTGCAATGAAGGAGAAGCAAAAAATGATGAGGAAAAAACATATTAGACACAAATTATTACTGAAAGCATTCTTTTTATATATCTGAAAACATGTCTGGAGAGGGGATTTTTAAAAGTCTTGTCTAACAACATTTATCACTTTATAAAGCTGTTATGTGAAATATGCTAGCAAACTCTATTTACACTAGGGTCTAACCACAGGGTTTTTGGGGCTGATGCTGATATCGATATTAGGGGGTGAAAAAATCCTGATAATGATATAATGGTCGATATATTGTTTACATACACAATACAGTATATACATAAAAGCAATTATTCCTCAAATGTGGTTATCAGACAAAGATATGTAAAGAAGGCTGTGATATTTTACATTTGAACAATTACCTTTGGTTGGTATAAAATGACACTAGTACACTGAAACATACTTAACTGTGAATTCAATAATTATAAATAGCTATAAAAAAAATAACACATAGAGCACTAAGAGCATAAACATGCACATAGTACACCTGAATTCAGGACAATGATTAAATATACATAAAATGCTGCCCATATAACTTTAAAAAATTTAAAAAATATATGTCTGTGCATATCAGACAACATACGCGCAGATACCAATATATCTGTCATAGGGCAGTATCGGCTGATAATATCAACTGACTGATATATTGGTCGGGCTCTAATTTACACATTCACCAGTATGTAAAATGTGACAGCTATTTTTGTTGAACGATGTATTGTCTCAGATATAATCGAGATAAACAATATTATTGTCATTTGAAGATCATTTTATACCACTGATATAATGATAATGTAATATCAGAATAATGTAAGGGGGGCAGGGGTGAGACTGCCATTATAGTTGGGCACAGAGTTATTTACCTTTAATTCTTCTGCAGTCTCCACTCAGGACGTCACAGTGAGGAAGTGTAGCAATATTGTGGTCAAAAAATGATCAAGGTCATGTCCATGTATCATATGATAAGTCCATATATAGACATGATGATGTTGACAATTATGTTATTGTGTGATAAGTAAATACATGGTAAATGGACTGTACTTATATAGCACTTTTCTAGTCGTTATGACCACTCAAAGCGCTTTTACACATTCACCCATATTAATACACTGATGGCAGGGGCAACCACAATGACAACCTGCTCATCAGGAGGAAACTAACCATTCATACACATTACAGTGATGAGATCCAGTGTTTCTATAAAAATGTTGATTAGTGCAGCTTTAAAAAAAAATCCAAACTGAGTGACATCATCAGTATCACACAGCTTACTGCAGACTGAGTCTTTGTGAATGGATCAGAAGCAGCCGTTTCATCAGTATGACTCAATGTTTTTTTAGCCACTTGTTACTTTTTAGCAGCGTATCTTGCGTATCTCCAGCATCTCTCAGCATCACTCAGCACCGATGACAAAGCCCTGACAGGTGTTTCAAATAATAATGGCGTCTAATTGACCAAATGATTAGCTCAATGAATAAAGCATTACGCCAGTCAGCTGAACAGGCCGCAGCATCAATCACCGCAGCCTGACGGATTCATCTCTGAGGTCACTGCTGCTTTTATGGCCCACCGTGAGTCACCGACAGATGGTGGTAATGATATATGCTAATTAGCTGCTCCTCCTCCAGGTTTTTATATTGTTAGGAACGTGGTCATGTTGTGAGGAAGGTTCGTAGGGAAATTTGTTTCAGCACAAACTGCGTATGAATAGAAATCATGAGAAAAAAAGTTGCCCTCTCAGTGGATTGCAGTTGTTTTTGACGGTTTAATAAGTTGTGTGGAATATGAGAGGTGACTAAGCTTTCACAGTCAGACCCGGAGAGATTTCAAAAGCTGGAAATGAAAGAACAAAATCATTGATATTAAATTTCTTTTTCTTTTTTTTGTTTTTGATAGCATTTTTATGAGGAAGATATTTTTAGTTGGCACTTTAATTTTGTGCTTTTATATTTAAGCGTTTTACCAGCACTCTAATTAAATTGTCTTTTCTTTTAATCTAGCTGTAAAGCCTGCACTATACATATTATACTACCACATGTTTGACTTGTCTGAAGGGAAAAGTTTTGAAAAGAGTCTCAAACCTGTCACTAGGAGAGACTGGAGAAGATTCAGCAGACTAGTTTTAATATGAAACATTTTGTTAACTATAGTTGTAACAGACTGTTAGGGAGGGCACAGAGAGGCGTCAGTGTGGCCCTCACAGACATCAGCAGCGTCTTATCTGCTCACATTTCAGGGTATATATAGCCGTCTGTAAGACCAAGCCAAACCCAGAACAGCTCACAGACCCCTGAATAACCTCCATGTCGATGTACTAACACTTTTTTACCTGGTAGCAGTTTTGGTATGTATGATATTAAAGCAACAGTAACAACAGAAAGTATTTTAGGTCTCTTGTAGGTCAAAACTGTGGCAGTTACTTTCTGTTTTCCTGCATGATGAATACTTGTTCCATCACAGGTTTGCACAGTCTGGTAAAAGCCATTTTGGTGCATTGTGAAAAGTATGAAAATTCATGTTCTAATGTTCAAAAAAGCAGTTCATTGATAGCAGCTTCACTGAAAGCTACCTAGAGAGAATTTTCACCCAACTCTGTTCCACTCAGCTCCATGGTGCATTTTAGTGTGTCTGGCTTCATTGTTGTGTTGCCACAGCCTGCAAATTTGTATTATTAGGTTCAGCCTCACCACCCGAACAACATTGTTTCCAGTGGCAGCAGGCAACAGTTTTCAGCAAAAAAAAAAGAAAAAGAAAAAAGGCTCTGATGAACCCATCTGCACTACACAGCACCAAATTTTAATTTATATTAACTAAAAGTGAGTAAGACACCAAAACAGAGCAAGCGTGAGAGTGACTTTTTGACTTGTAATCATCAGGTGGACAGCAACAAATAAATACTATAGTTGCTCTGCATCTGGTGGAAGTAAGTAGTGCCTAAACACTACAATTCCCACCAGCCTCAGTTGCAACTGCATATACCCTCTTAGCTGCTAATGTGAAGTGTGGCAATATTGAGGTAAAAAAAATGTTCAAAGTCCTGTCCATGTATAATACGAATCCATTCTTGACATGATGATGTTGATAATTAAATTATTATACGATAAGTGGATAAGATAATTATTGTGACAGGCGTAAGATTTAATTAACAGAATGCCAATTTGTGTATTTTTCAGCATATAATAAGTATAGTGGTGGATTTGGGATCTGGGCTTAACCTTTGTTGTTATTTGAGGCATAGTAGGTCACAAATATGAATGCACCTGGTTGCTAACATGCAACCATATCAACTTTATAAGATGGTAATATGGCAGTGCTTATTCTCCTGTGTTTATTAATAATAACAATGTTATTTAAAGGGGGGTAAATGATCTAATTAGCTTTGACAGAAACGCATACTGAAGAATGAACCACATTGTACTGCAACAACACAGTCTGGTACAGCCATGTAAATAAGTTATGGTGTTGGTGGAAACAGAACAGAGCTAATCAGAGCTCTGTAGGCAGAATTAAGAATAATAAATCAATAATAATAAATCAATATAGTTTAACAGGATGTTGTAAGTCAACTTAGAGGGAAAAAAACCCTCTTAAATTGGCCTATTTCTTCGACCAGCCCCCCGGCTAAAAAGAAATCAGCTAAGATACACAAGCTAAATGATAAGAAATGGCAATTAACAAGAAGTACATTTTTTCAAATGTTTGAGAATCACATGAGTTACAGTGCAGTTTTTTTTTGCTTCATAATCAGTTAGATTAATGGACATTATTATTGATCCATACTCATCATCAACACACCACAGATCTGGTTAGTTTATGACATAAGGAGTGAAATATTAAGCTATTTGTCACCCCTATGTTTGACTACATGTGCTATCTACGACTGTCTCCATCTCCATCTCCATGGAAACTACATCCAACCCAGTATTAAACTTGACTTTAACATAGAATCACAGCGCTGGCCTCAAATCAGCACTGACTCAGCTGAGAAAGGAAATAGAACCAACCATTTACTATAGTACAGCACTTTTACACACACACACACACACACACACACACACACACACACACACACACACATAATCATTCCAAATCACCAGTGGGGGAGTGTCCATGCTGGTGTTACATTCATGGCGATGTCACCCCTGGGCATGGCGGCTGTAGCGTTCTGCGTCATCACACACACACACACACACACACACACACACACACACACACACACACACACACACACTCACACTCTCTTCCTAAAACACTTGAGATTTACTCTGCACTCTAATAAGCCAGCAGGAGACCTGAGAGGACAATATGTACTGTAAGAGATCTGACTCACTCACTCATTACAGTGATGGATTTTACAACAGATGCACATTTCAGAGAGATAATTGAGCCAATTCAGGATATGCCTGGGGGGTCTTTGAGAACGCCCTGAAATATATCAGTTTAGGCTTTAAAAGGTTTCACTAAATGATTTTGTCCATGTTTGCTTCATTAAGATATTGATTCATCATACTACACCAAACTTTTTTATTTCTCTTCTTCTTTGATTGTAGTTTTTTAATATCCACGTGGGGAGTTTAAGTCCTATATTTCATTTTGTTGATAAACCAAAACTTTAAAGATTCCTTTTTACTTCACACATCTAAATGCAGATGATTTAGAAGCCTCTAGTGCTTCTACTACAATAGAAATCATCCAAATTCTTCAGAGTGCAGCTCAGTAAGGCAAATCACTATACTATATCCTGAATGTTTGCAGGGCCTGAGGTAAATCACACTTATTTCAACTAACTTTAAGTAATGACCCTTGCTCTTATCAATAGATTTAGCACATCTCTGATTCAATATTGATTCAATAGGAATGACAGAGTTCATAATGAGGGGAGTATTGATGTATATTGGTGAGGACCTATGGGATAGTTGTGAGGATTGTTTTTGGTGTTGTGTGGTGGTCGTGATCATGTGGTTGCAGACAAATGTATGTATCCAATCATGTACATTTATAGTTTATTGACTATATTATTAATGCTTGTTGTAGGTGTACTGTCTGGTTGCTTTGTGTTGAGTTGTTCTGAGCTATGGTAGTATTGGTGATGAGTGATTCTTTGTGAACCGACAGGGAACGTACATTAAAAATAGAAAATGTACATTTTCATTTAAACTAGCTGATCTTTTTCTTTTTTTGTAAAAAGTATTTGGCAAAGAGGCTGCCAGGAAGCAGAGAGAGAGAGAGAGACAGGAATGACTTGCAGCATAAGTCCCTTTCTGGAATCAAACCAGGGACGCTGTCACTAGTGGCATGCGCGGTAACCACTGGGCTACCAAGGCACTCCTGCTGGTGTTACATTTTACGGTGCTTCTTGCTTGTGTCTCTAAATCACTTCTGAATTCAGCTTGGGGTCGTGAAAACGAGGCTTCCTGAAAACAGTTTGGAGCTTGGTTTTCTGAAACCTGCCCAGTAAGTGAAACCTCATCTCTCCAGCTCTCTGCCAAGGATTCCCAGCAGTCAGCTGCTAAAAACTGCCTTCCACTACCCTGCAGAAAGCCTCTCTCATGCGGTTACTTCTGCTGCTCTGTTGACAGCTTGACAGCTTTCTTAAAACAGACTTAGTAGAAGCTTCATACACCAACCAGCTCATTCATAGTAGTAGATTGTTGTATTTTTTTACTCTGACCTCTATTATATTATGAATATTTGATGCTGTCTTGTTTTCCTGCAGCACAGGAGCTTCTCTGTAAAGGAAGGAAAGGAGTCATCAGGCTGCGGCTCTGACAGCAGCAGGCTAAGTGTACATTGGCTCTGGAACATGCCCTGCTGCTACTTTTACGTCCTTACTGCGTTGGTAGCAAGCAAACAAATGCAATGCAGCTCGTTGCCATAGTAGCCATGGTAACTATTGGTTAGCACAACCTCAGGGGGGGACAGAAGATTCAGAGTAGCCAGAGTGCTTTTGTGTGTGTGTGTGTGTGTGTGTGTGTGTGTGTGTGTGTGTGTGTGTGTGTGTGTGTGTATGTGTGAGAGTGAGTGAGTACAGCGCATGCTTGTGCGTGTGTTATGGTTTCTGTGGAGACATTTCCTCTCAGAAGTGAAATCCATAGTTTGCGTCCGTGCTGTGCCTTGCGGTGTGGTGCGGTGCGGTTTGGTGTTACTCCCACAGGTGTGACTTGCTGTTTGCACTTCACTCCCAGCAGCTCACCCACCAGGGTAGCCCGAGCTTGTCTACATCTTTGACACGGCTGTGGAAATATAGAAAGGTGTGTATGGGTGATGAGAATTTGTCTTAGATGCAGGATCCTTACTTTAAGTCCACTCAACCATGTTTTTTTATCCATGTGTTTACACAGTGAGAGCAGTCACATAATGTAGGTTGGAGCTGGTGTGATAATACAGTAAGAATGTGACAGGATTACCGCCTGCAGCCTTTTTAATCAGTGGAATTTGTAGTGATGAATGAAAGTTTTAACTCGATCAAAAAGTCAAGTGTTTTCTCTACATTCAGGCAGTAATTGAGCAGCTCAGGGTAGCAGAAACTGTGCTCTGCAAAAATGATCTGGATAGGAATTTTGGTTTGGGGTAATACAGTATTTTACTGGAGTATACTATTATGTCTTCCACACAGATTATAAACTCATTAGAACAAACTATTCCATAAAGGTTTTCATTCCAACCCAGCAGGAGCACACCAGGCCTGACTCATTTAATCCACTGATTTCAGTCTCCAGACAGTTGATTGGTCGATTCATGTGTGCTCTTGATTGGTTGGAATAAAAACCTTCAGACACACTACCCTTTATGGAATAGTTTGGACAAGGCTGCATTAGAAGCACAGCCTGATCGATGCATGTAGGTGATTCCTGATAGTGGGGAGGAATCAGATGGGGGGTGGAAGAGAATTCCACAGTTATGAGGCAGCAATAAAGAAGGCCCCGTCCCCAAAACACTTAATCCTGGATCTGTGGACAGACATCAGTCTCTGGTCAGATGAGATCATGTCTCTTCCAGTGTGATATGGGGACAGGAGTTCTATAATATATGGGGGAGCATAATGTACTTTTTTTAAGTGAAGTGAGCACATCACTTGTCATTGTGATGTCACAGCACTGCCTCTGACTGTCTTGTGATATCAGCTATATATAAGTGCTGTTAATAGCTTATAAACACTTCTATCTGCACCAGTCATTATGTCTGTAGATTTTTGCTGTTTGTTAGGAAGTCAGTAGTCATAATTAAAATGCTGTATATAACAGCTGATGTCGGAGCTAGGATACAAAGAGCTACTGATTCAGGCTGCATGCTCAGTTAAACTTGAAGAATCAGTGTTAAAGATTAGTTCATCCATGTACTGATCACCTCTGGTCTATAAGAACGAGTTGTGGTGCTTGACACCTTGTTTATTCCACTTCAGCTCCCACCATGTTTTCTGTCTCCAGTAACCTACAGAGGAGGTGATAGAGAGTCCAGATCCAGGTTTCATCCTATCAGAGAACTCAATCAGAGACTCAAGCACCATGTTTTACTGTTGCCAAAACCAAAATAACCCTGCAAACGCTGCTGCTGCCAAATCATAGAAACAAACCTCACATCTCTACAGAGCCTCGCTTCAGCTGACTGACTTACAGCAAAGGCCGAGCTCTTGGTGTTGTTAGCCTCGGCGGCTTAGCAGTACCTCAACTTTACGGCCGCCGCCACAGCCCCGGCCCTCCTATGTGTGTTTTGGCCAGCAGCGTTGGCTCGTCTCCAGCACGCTGCCTGTCTGCCTACTCCAGATCCATATGCTGAATTATTGATAAACCCGTGGTCACAGAGAGAAGCAGAGGCAGAGCAAGAAAGAGATAGAGACGCAGAAGGAGGGGAAATTACACCGGGAAGAAGTAGCCGCACTCGGAGAGAGAAGGCAGGGTGCTGAGAGAGAGAGAGGAGGGATAGAGAGCTGTAAGAGAGAGAGAGATTAAAGAAATAGGAGCCTCCCTCACTGAACTCAACACGGATCAGCAACACCAGATACTTTTATTTATTCAGACACTGCTGTGCATGTGAACAAGAGCCTGTCTCTGCCTCGGCCGCGGCAGGAACACACTGTGCCCCACGGCCTCCCGACAAGCAGCTGGAGTCTCCCGTTATAGCCGTGAGAGATGCACACTATACTGAGAGAGAGAGAGAGAGATTCTATCCTATAATTTTCATTTAGCTCCTTGATTTAATGATGGGATTAAAGGTGCTGTAGGAGAAGAGGCTTCCTGTGGGTTTACCAAGCCCAGCTGAAGATGCTTGAGTAGTGAATCAGCAAGTTAGTGCTCATTTGACATTTAACAATAAAACTCACTACAGTGCAGTTACTATCTATCAGTACTAATATGATGTACATTATACACAATCTTTCTATTAAAATCTTTATTAAGATTCCTAGGTGGTAGAGAGTCTAAGAAACATCCCAAAAAGTTCCCCTTGACATGTTTGAGAGAGGTCAGTAGTCAACAAACCTGCTGTACACCAAAGACATCATTCTACTGGATACATTCTTTCATCTAATTTCATTCATTTGCTCTCTTTAATGTGCTTGTTTTTTTATATACATATATAGAACAATTAAAAATACAGAGGAATATGAGGAAGAATTGCCAAAAAACCCTCCAGGGGCTTGCAGACCGGCATTCTCCAGGCAGCAAAATTACAAACACATAGTTACAAGTATACAGCCTGAGATAGGACTGAGAACTTGAAGTGACAGTGAAGTATGGAAATGAAGCTTCTGCTAGTAGACATTGACATTCTTGGTGTAATAAGAGATAAACCCTTTAGAGAGAAATTTTAGCCCGATCTTGGGGTGATAAAAAACCCCCCATTATTTTAATGTAATTGTTTCACTGGGAACAAATGTCACATGGTACAAATCCATCTTGTGGTGGGGCCAGCAGCATCTGTCTGGGCTGAGATTTTAAACAGGAAGCCTGCATTAGAAATCAGGGTCATAGAGTTTGAAAGACATGGATTCCTGCCTGCCTCAGATCCCCTCCAGACATGTTTTAATATAAAATACTCTACTTTGAAAAATAATTTGTGTCTGAAATGATTTATCCACAAAGAAAGTAAAAGTATCATTTTAAAATCCCTTAAAATTAGATTTCCAACTTCTCCCTCATTAAAAAGTTCACAATTTATATATCAATCATTTTAATTTGAAAAGTTTACCAGCTGGACACAAGATTTTTTTTCAACTTCACTTTAAAGTCAATTCTCAGTGTTTGTGCACAGGCGGCTTCAAGTTTCCCCATCACACTTGTGCAAGTTGAATATAGAACCAGGATGAGCCTCTACACTATTTCTGACTTCACACATTGGGCTTGTAGGCACCTTAAAGTTGGATTGTCTACTTTCAATAGATGAAAAACATCCTTTTACTGTCAAACTCTGCACAGACATCATTCTACACAGTGAAACAGTAGGAACAAGAAGAAACTCATATTTTTGAGTAAAGGTTGGACTTTTACAATACCACAAGGAATTGTAAGTGTTATAACTTCTATTATTGTTAAAGGTGAATGTATTGGAGACATTTCAGATCCATTTGCACAAACTGCTGCATCATGTAGTTGTTGTAAGTTGATTCTGATGTACTGAATGGAAGCTAACTAAGCTGCTTACAACTCAAGACAAACACACTGAAAAATTTAAAACACTACAGCGTGCTTTGAAAAATGGATGTAAAGGGAAATTGATTTGTTGTAAATGGGATGAAACATGAAAAAATGCTGATTTAATCCTTTATATAACAGGATGGTGAGCACCTAATATATATCATTTTAGATGCATAGTTTTCATGATAATATGCTAAAAAGGTGGAAGTTTTATGGTCTCTTTCAAATCAGATGAATGCCCGGTGAAGCGAGGATGAATGACGTCCTAACTGCTGCCTACATTGTTGCTGTAGTCTAAGTATTGATTGATTGCTGCTGATGAACTAATACAGAGCTCTTGTCTCTTTGTTTTGGCTGCAGTCAATGCAGTCTTCCAGAGGCTCTCCCTCCCCGTGGCTGAGAAACCAGCAGCAGCAGCAGCAGCACCAACATGTCCCGCGTCTCCTCCACCGCCAAGCGCTACACTGGCTCCTCCTACGGCAGCCACTACAGCTCTTCCCTGACCCCGGGCCTTAGCTCCTACGGCGAACGGGATAGGCTGTCGTCCTACAAGTCCCCCACTTCCTCCTCTTCCTCAGGTTACTCCTCCTCCAGCTATCTGAGCAGCTCCGCCACCCGCAGCCGCAACTACAGCACCTCCTCGGACCCGGACCGCGACCGGGGCCGAACCATCCCGCGTGCCGACATCCTTGGCAGCAGCAGCAGCAGCCGCCGGAGCGAGAGCCTCAGCCGAACGCCCATCAAAAGCTACGGGGGGTCAGGGCTGAGCGGCGGGGGGTCATCCTACATCGGCTACAGTTCCTACTGTCCATCCTCGGCCCAGTCCAGCTACCTCTCCTCTTCACCGGTGGCCTCCAGCATCTCTCTCAGTCGACGAAAATCTGTATCCCAGAGTGACTTAAGCAGGGACCTGGCCTCTCTGGGCCTCAGCGACACCTCCTCTGCTTCCTCTACCCCGTCTTCTTCCACCAGTGCCCTGCGGAGCTATCGCAGTCGGGCCAGCGATGTGGCCGACTCATACGGTACCAGCTCCCGTCCGAGCTACTCAGGCCTGTCGCGGAGTTCCACTCAGGAGGCCCTCTCGCGGAGCTCCACCAAGGAAGCCTTCAGCAGCAGCAGCAGCAGCAGTAGAGCGTTCAGCTCTTCGACCTGGGAGCCGAGCAGTAACGGGCTATACGACTCCCCCACCAGGGACTCCACGGTAAGAAAGGGTCCAGTGTTCTTGCACATGCTGGCCTGACATTTCCTGTTTTTATTGGGCACGTACTTACTCGACAGAGGATCAATAATTAGAGGCTGTGTAAGGCTCAATGGAGTCATAGCTGCAGTCTCCACTGAGGTACACTCCTTCCATTTATTTGCTAAAGCCCCACAATGCTTTGTGGTAACAGAAAGTACCATTTTTTACCAAATGGGGGCACTATTGTGTAAATTAATGTCAAAGCCCTTGAAGATCTACTGTGCAATGATATGCAGTACCAGTACCACTCTCTCACCTTTGACAAGTTACAGATGAGACAAATACAGTCTGAGATTATATTTTTTGCTCTCAGAAAAACAAACTCATACATAATCATACATAAATCAGAGGTCATTATTTCCATTATGTGCACGCAGCTCCATGGTAATGTGACAAACGAGCTCTCACACATGGATACCTGACCTCTTATAACCCAGCAATTAGCTAGCTTACACCTCTCGCAAATTGTTGCCAGGCAAAGATGAGCTGGGTCTGCAACCACTCGCCTCTCATCTCTGAGCTCAGTATTAATGACCTGAGCTTCCTCTGTGCAGGTCAGAACGCCCAACTGACCCACTTCCCCCTCTGGATTAGTCCCGATAACTGCTAATATGAATGGAGGAGGTGGGTGTTGAAGGGGGAAGAGTAGAAGAGAGAATTAGGGAGAACCTGTGGTAATGTTTATTTGACATGTTTTCCTAGTGCGTTTAAAGCAATTATCAATCAGTTTTAAACATAATCGATATTGAAGAAACACAGATCTCTCACATTGTGCTCATTATCAAACATTATGATTGTAATAGCTACCATCGGTTAATTAGTAATTCACTTTTTTAATACTTTGAGTAGCACTTAAACTGAGTCATGTAGCTGTTATTGGCTACCACTGCTCCAGCATTAATTATTCAGTGCGTCTCATTGAGGTGATGAGAACAAGCTTCCACTGACTTGTTCACATTCCACCAACATTTATACTATTTTGGAGGATTAGACATAACATTAAAGTGAAGATCCATTCTAAATAAGAAGAAAAAAAATATGATTTTCCAAATCAGTATTTCAGGTCTTGTGATGTAACCCCACAAAACAGCAATACTGGTAAAAATACACAAATACTCTATGTGTATATGGAGGGTTGAGGGTGCCAAGATAATGCAATACAATATAATGAATAGAGAACATTTGGTGATATTTTTCTCTCTCTCTAATATCATTGTAAATGTGATATTTGGGGTTTTTAGACCACTGGTCAGACAAATTAGACCAGTGGGCTCTGGGAAAATGCAATGGTTATTTTTCATTATTTTAACATTCAGTTAATAGACAATAAAATGAATCAAATGAATATTCTCTTAATAATCAAGAATAACAATAATTATTCATTTATGCCCCTAAAATAGCAACACCAAAAACTTGAATGTCCCCACACACCCACACATGTGGTTTCATTTAGTAAGGCTAATTAGACCTCTACTCAGGTGAAGGTGGGCGGTGCTGTTCTGGGAACTATGTGATGTCACCGGATACCACAAACTAATAGGATTGTCTGCCACACAGTGACATCCACACAGTGCTGAGAAGAGGTCTCACCAGTTGGGTTAAACGTGACTGTCTGACACTTATCTGAGAACTTTGTGTTAACATTTTGTGTAAATTGTGTCAACCTTTGGTGCTTGTCAGTGTGTGACAGTACAGAAAAAGTCTGCATGTTTGATGATGACTGCTTGCTTTATATGACTCTTGCATCTAGGGAAAGTTCAACAATATTAAATGGACACATCACAGCCTCACGTTTTCTAATCAATCAGGTGCTCCCGTTTAACTCATACAATTCTCCATTCATGAAAAAGATATCGTGACCCAGCTCGATCTACACGTTATAAAATCCTCCGCTCTCGTGAGTCAAACATCATGATCATCTTATCACCATGAGACTGCTGAATGACCTGTAGAGCAACAAGGGGGGTTGTACTAAAGCTAGAAATCGAGCGCCAGATAAAAAGAATTCATTGTTGTTTGCTGACAGCACTAATTAAATAATGTACTACTGTATGAGCCTGGAGCGCTGAACCTTGAAACACAAAGACACTGTTTGATATTCTACTCAATTGTGGACCACAAGCTAATGCTCATGTTTCTTATATCAGTTTAATTCAGTAAATGGTCAACCTTATGTCAAAATAAACAAAAGTCCACCGAAAGGGGCAAATTAATAGGCACTCATGTACTTATGACTCTTTACCCTCATGTAGGTTATCAAGTAATCAACACCTACCCATCATGCAAAGACTTAGGTAAAAAGCTTTAATTGGTTGTCACCATTTGTGCTATTTTTACTGTAAATTAACCCCAGGCTTAGTTAACTTAGGTAGTTGATTAATAGAAATATATTGCCATTTTGCTAATTGATTAATTATCTTACTCAAATACCAAGGAAAAATAACTAACCTTTATTGGAATTTGTCATTATTTTTGACATTTTGCGCACTTAACAGTCCATTATTCAAAAGAATGATTGATGATAGATGAATCAATGCATAATATTACCATGAGATACAACCACAGTTTAATCTACATGTGATCATATGGATGTATACTGGTCCCAGTAAGTGCTGAGTATCACCCCAAACTCACTTCTTGAAGCGCTCTCTGACCAGTTTTTTATTTACTAGCAAACATGCCTCTTAGCAAGAGAGTCAGAAGTGTGTGTTTGCCTGCATACACTGTAGGTGTAAATACATGCGTAACACTCATTTGAAGTGTCGTCATGGTGATGTAGAGTGGGTGTGTCGCGTTCCTCCCTACTGTAGTTTATTGTCGGGCCGGTCTGCTGCGTGATGTCTGACATATTTTGAGGGAAAGATGTCACGAATGATCTCATGACTGATGGATGCTAGAATGACGGCTCCTGTGACTGCTGCCTGACCTCGTATCATGTCATGTTAGGTCATCCGTCCTCAGGGAACCCAGCAGTAAACATCAAACCATTTAAGCTTGTAGTCAGAAAAGCTTGCTATCAGTACAATTATCAGTTCATCTACTCGTATGTAGCCCATGGTAAAAATGTCTCATTTTTTATGACCAATAACCCAAAACTCAAAGGTATTTAGTTTACGAAGATATAGTCACATAGTCAACTAGCTGGAAGCAGAGAATAATTACCAATTCTACCTTTAAAAATTACTTAAACAAGTAAAATGATTGAAATAGCTGCTATCAACTGACAAATCAATTAATCAACTAATTGTTACAGCTGTGCTTAATAGAGCTACAAATTCATTTCAAGCTATTATTTCCACTAAGGCTTTTCTAGCTGTTTTATCAAATAGAGCGAGGGCAGCTAAGACGATATGATTGAATTACTTCATAAATGCCATGCCATAAGTGGTGCCTCTCTTATAGAAAGTTGAACAAAGTTTTTGGTCTTGTTTGGTGTATAATCAACCACATATCCCTCATACTACATATCAATCTCTTGCCTCCCAGCTGCTCCCCTCAGTACCCTCCCAAAGTTTTACTGAACACAATGCAGCAAATATACAGCTTCAGACAAATATGACACGCACTCCCTATAATTTACATTTCACATAATCTTCTCTTTTTATTCAGTTTTTGTTGTTGTTGTTGTTCTGCTGTTTCCGGTATATCAGATATACAATGATCATTCTTACAGAACAACTTAAATTACCTCTAGTCCTCCTCTTGTTCCAGTATGAATGTTTAAACTCACTAATGTTGAAGGGTCTCTTGAAATAGATTTGGCAAAGCAAGTTTAACCCAATCGTGATATTTTTCAGAAGCTTACAGCACAAAAATAACGGCTGTCGGTGCCTCATGGTGCTGTTTATTTTGTTCCATGTTTATGAGTAAGGCAGTCTGGTTGGCATTACTATGAGCCTTGTTTTTCATGTTTTCAATTCATAATATTCAAATGAGATCATGACACATTTTTAGAAAAAAAAGCCTCATGATGTAACCTCTCTGGTTTTTACAAAGTTTTGTTCAGAAGCTATGAATGAGCTGTAAACCCCAGACTAGATTCAGTATATAATTAGGAGGCAGCTCCTTGTAAAGACAACCTTTCACTCACACAGAGGGAACTCTTTGGCCCCAGTAAACAAACAGCCGTTCTGAGGCCAGGGTGGCACGCCTCAGTGAAAGCTGTCTCAATTGTGCCCCGAGTAGATCTTGTTCTTGCTTTGTGTCTAGACTTTCTGTTGAGTCAATAATATTTTTAGACTGCCCTACTCTCCGTTAGCCACCTCTGTCAGGCAGCTTATGGTTTGATAAAAAACACAGTCTGGTGTGATTTGGAGCTCACTTTGTTCTATGGTGAACAAGGTCCAGTACTTTTAGTAATTCAGTTTTATAAGCTATTATTATGGGTCTGTTTGATAAGTAGGGTTTTTGGGTCAGTGTTTGGCATGACTATCAGGACAGATATTTGAGTTCAAGTACTGTACCAAGCCCATGGATGCTCCTGTATCAATACTGGGATCTTGACTTCAACTCAAAGCAACACTTCGTAGTACTTTGAAGTAAAAGTGTTTCAATTGTCTTTTTACACTCAGATCTAGAGTGATTTGACATCTCTCTATTCATCCATTCCCTAGATTATTATCCAGGACAGGTTCATGGTAGCAACAATTAACATTTACAGTCTTGAAATGTGTTCTTCTGTTCTTGGGGTAAGGCCTTTATCAGATATCCAAACCATCTGTAGTGTCAACTCTGATGCACTGTTTGAACCCTGAGATTCAGAAACATTCACCCACACGTGCAACGTGAGTCTAGCCAAGAGCTTAGCATGTTTTATTTCACCCACTTTGGTCACTACCCAAAGCTCACAACTACAATTGAGGATTGTCGAAGGCTAGCAATAAATCAAGGGCTTTGCTTTAGTGGGTCAGTGCTTCTCTCTGGAACACAGTCTGATACAACGGTTACATTACTGGAGGTGAAGAAATCATACCTAGATTGTGTTGTCTTTGTCCTGACCACGGCCTGAATATGTAGCATGAACATTTGTGTCGTTGGAATTAATCTTATCTGATCATGTGACTTAAATATGGAACTTAAACTACAGTATGTGATAATAGGTAGTCATATATATGGCTTGAAATGTATATAATTAAAAACATAAAAAGTAGACCTTGAGTTTAGGTTATTTTGTCAGAATAATAATGTTTTTTGTTCTTTGGGTTCTTTGCGTTTGATTTAATAAGCTAGAGTTCCTCATTATAAGCAGATTGGCACTTTGTTTGAAGAACTGAAAAAGTGAGTTAGACACACTAATAGCATGTTGCTAGCTCAGTGGTTATGTAGCCAACTTCAGACTTGATCTGACATCCAGTTCTGCAGAGACTGTACTGAAGACTTCATTCTGTTCTGGGACTCTCCCACATTTCCTGGCCTCTCCCTCATGCTTCCACTGAGGTGATGCCAGCATTTAACATCATTGCTAGCAAGTTAAAGAATGCTATGTACTTTATAGGAATGTAGATCAAAGGCCGAGGTCCGCCACCTACAACAATTAATTGTTTTAATTGCCCTCCAAAGGAATATGTTTTGCCTGGGTAGAATTTAAGTGAAGAGATTGTCAGCCTAATGTGCCTAATTTAGCTTAGGGAATAGAGCAGCTATCCCAGGGTAATTGTACTCTGACATCTCCTAGATACAGTAACATTGCTCAGAGACTGCTTTTGTCCCAATTTTATACCAGACTGCACAGCCCTTTGCATCAGGTATCAGAATACAAACATTGACTCTTTGCCCGCTTCTAACGTTGTAGTTTTCCACCTGAAGGATTTAGACACTCAGTCACACACACACACAAACACACACTCGTTTAGCCTGGTGATGGAATGTACTCTGCAGCTATTTGTTGTGTACACAGGCTTGAGCCTGGGTCATGAGATTGCTGCTTGGGACATATTGCACTTCTCTCACCCTACACATTGGTTCAGTTGAAATCAGACACAGTAAGCACAGTATGAATGGCAAGAATTGTAATTCAATCACGTTGCATTGATGTGATCAGTAGACAATCATATAAAGGAAAGAAAACTAAAGATGGCTGGAGACGATAAGCTGCCTCAGTTTGGGAACTTCTTAAAGGTGTCCAAAAGGTCAAGCCTCAAATCATTGGTCACCGAGACCTTTAGGTGCTTGATGTCAACAACTTTGTGTAACCACCAGCACTGCTATAGCATTCTACAGCTAATATTTCCTCAACAATCCCTCCTCATAACCCTTGTTTACTAAAAAGAATGTAACAGCACATAGCCAAATCATCCTGGCTCAGTCAGAGTCCCTCACAATTTTGTTTGTTATATGACCCTGGTTATGAAATTGAAAAACACTGATGCAAACTCGTGATGAATTTTGCATTCCAAAAACTCTATGGTTGCAATCAAGATGAGTTTTTTTAATGAGTATCATTGAACTGTAAAACCCTGTAAACAAATGTTCCTCTTATTTTATTTTAGCTGTTGATGCTGGCATAATTTCTTTCAAACAGTGTTTGATTACTTAATTGAAAAATTCTTGGATACACTTCCCTAAAGCTGCTACTGCATTATCAATATTTTATATTATCAGAGTTTCAACAAACAGTTATCACCTGACCCCACAAATCCCTTCAGTTCAGCTCATTGTTTTAGTTTTAGCTTTACTGTTTCAATTCACTTTCACAGCTCTCTTCAGTCTTGTGTTCAGCAGCAGCCGGCAGCTCTTTTTAACTAAAATGCTCTGAAAATTGTATTGCTTGCTACCTACTCAGTGCTAAATGGCAGACAGCTAACTAAGTTGGTGAAAACAGTGGAGATATTAGCAGCTAAAGAGACAGATATTTTTCTCAGAAGCTGGTGGAGACCAAAATAGAGCTAGAAGAAAGCTGAATATTCGACTTACATTCATCAGGTGGCAAGAAACAAGTGAAAACAATGAGTAAATATTTATGATTTACATTTTTTTACACTAGAGTCTGTTATATAAGCTAATAGCATAAATTAGTATAGACTTTTCTTGTCACTAGATTCAAGGTAACAATATATATATTTGAGTAATTTTAGTTTATTTTTTGTTTTTACCATTTTAATAGAGTGCAACGATCAATCAAAAATGGTGAACTCTATTTGTTGTATGTATCTGTACCCCACTGTCTATGCTGCGTTAGTAAACACACTACATTGAGTAATGTGGATGAAATCCAGGATTGCAGCAGTCATTCGTCTTCATCATCTTACTATGACAGAGCACTAAATTAGAGTGAAACAACAACCAAAATATTATTCACTGTGTTGCTGGTGATTCACTGGACACACTTTAAGGACCTTTTTAGGTCAGCTCACTCTAATTTTAGATAGGGTTAGCCTTCAATAAGACCTTTTTTATAGCAGACATTTGAGTTTAATAATAGGTAAAACACAGATGCTACTAATAATTTTAATGATGACCCTGTTCCCTTAAACTGTCCCAGTGGAATGGACTGCAGGTATCATTAAGTTTATTAGTGCTTTTCCTCCTGTGCCATGTTCAAATGTCCTCTGTGAAAAAGCTCTATTGTTACATTTACCCTCTAGTGTTTTTTCCTCTCGTCTGTTATTATACTGTTTACTGCCTTAACAGAGGATATTGTGGCATATGAGTATTTACGTTTAGTTGTGTGTAATGATCACTATGGAGCAGATGAATAGTCCCCTTGGACCACAGCATAAAGTCCTTCAGGCTGATGCAGCAGCGTGGAGAAGGATGGACTCTGACGTAGGCAGCGCGGCTGGAGGCGGTCGCTGACGTTTGGTGTAGGCCGACTTTTACCCGAGCAGTCCTGTAAAACGGAATAAGAGCACAACATACATGAAATGCCATTTACAGACCTGCTCTACACCTGCGTATAATGATACAGCAGTCAGTCGCTCTTTTGTCATCAGGAAGCGTTTTCTCTGCGCTTTATCGCTCGCCATTTGATTATTATAGTGTGTAAGAAGAAGAATTTAAAGGGAAAGTAACAGGTCTTTTATTCGGCGTGATTTGTGTGGTTGCTACGTCCCGTTATATGAATGAATGAATGACAATAGGCAGAGAGCCTATCAGAAACGGAGTGAAAAGTCTCATTCGCCTCCTTGCAACAGAAAACGGCTCAATATCCAGGAGGAGCCGCGCGGAAAAAACCGTCCCGTCCTCTGAATAACTCGCGCCGGGTCGTCGGCTTCATCTCTCCGCCAGCATGCCGAGCATGCGACAGTCCTACACGGTGACCGTACCTGAGGAGCCGCCGGCAGCCGCGTTCCCGTTTCTGAAGCAGGAGATGCGGAGGAAAGGTAGCATGTCCGGCTCGGTGCTGGTGTCAACTTTCGTAGGGCTCCTCATAAACCAAGCCAAGGTAAGAGACAGAAAGAGAGCGTCTCACCAAACTCCATTTACAAATGAGACAATTTCATGTTTCACATTGTAATATTTTTTTTATCGGCAGAGCTGTGGGGCTGTTAATATATTTGTGAATGCTTTGTTTTCACTATAAAAGGAAGCATAAATGAAGCAGTTAGTCAGTTACAGTAGGTGCGTGTGTGGGATCCACTAACGTTATCTTATGTCACCAAAATGCTCCGCTGTGGTTGGTAGAAAGCAGTGTGGACGAATAGTAAATATTAATATATTTACATACTAAAGCGTTACTCTTATTATCGTATTGTTCTGAATATACTAATAGCTCTGGACAGTAAACTGTATGAAAAGGGTTATTGTGCTTAAAAGCCAGTGTGTGTGAGCAAGAATTGGGACACCGGTTCACAGATTGTATAGGAGAGTTACAGCCGGCAGGAATACCGTTCAGTCGCTGTAAAGAGGACCGGGATGTGCGTGTGACTGACAGCGTTATGTATCTTGTAAAAGATGATGTCAGTTTAACGCTGAACTGAGTCATTTCCAGAGGTAAGCTGCTCTCTTAAGCCGCTGTACTGTGCTGTGCCAGGATCAGCAGGCCTGCACTGGCAGGTCACTGGTTATATAACCACCGTTTAATCCTCATCATACACTACAGCTGCTCTTACTATACTGCTCTAATGTACTGTAGGCTCATAATGGAAATAAGCACAGAAATAAGCCATTCTGACATGGCTTTCTTTATGCACTCAACTATCTAGGGTATGTGTTTTGCCTCCGGCTGTTTCCATATGGACACAACCACATAATGTAGGTCTGAGTACATAATGTACAGAATAATCACCAAGCTGGTGCTTCATTTAGACAATAGACTCAGGGCTTAGTTATTACTGATATTTCTTTAAATTTTTGATCATTTTACAATTTTCAGAAATCAAAGGGATGGAGGGTTTCTCCAATCACTTCACTCTGCTCAAACATTTTTAAAATAATATTAATGAAGGCAAAACAAAACATCTGTTAAAATCCAGGTCAACTTGGTGCTGCCAAAAGCAAAGTGAAGCAGATATTTCTGTGTTTTACAGAGTTAACTCCTCCCACACCACAATGATTTGTGTAATCACAAGTTAAAAATAAACTGAATAATCACTGATGTGGTTGGAAATGGGTTTAGTAGTTAGCATAGAGCCCTGCTGTGTCTGACTGATAATAAGAGACAGTTCATTTCTTATGTGTATTCTTCGGCTTAAAGCTGTCACTACTGCCTTCCCCCCGTGTAGATAAATGGATGTTACAACTGCTCGTGCTTTGTTGCGTAAAGCGAAGTGAGCTTTAAAAGCCTGCTTGTCAGCTGTGTTTGTTATGATAGGAGGAGAAGAAGAGGAATGAGTTTTACTTAGTGATCACCACAGGCTTGCTGCTGCCTCTGTGTGTGTGTGTGTGTGTGTGTGTGTGTGTATAGTCCCAAGTTACAGCGTGGAGTGAAGCTGCTGTGTGCCAGCTTGTGTTATGTAATTTGAAATCATATTAGAATACACTTTAGTGCTGGCCAGGCCCGACAGCTTGGCACGCTTCATGTTTTGTTGTCAGCGTCCCACCTGCTCCTCCTGTCCCGTCCTTCTCTGTCCACTCTTGCTCATCATCTGTCCTCCGCTCCTCCCTCCCTTGTCAGACCACCGCAGGCAAGGCGTGGGAACGTGCTTTGTCTTTCCTCTTGATGCGCGTGTGTGTGCGCTCATCAGAAAACGCGTGCACAAACTTTTGTGAATGTGTGTGCGATTATCTGCGTACATCCACATGTTTCTGCACAGCAGGCTCTCTGCACAACAGCACTGACAGCTGTAAGGGCAAAGGTTGTTTTCTGCTGCAGCTCTCTAAAGCGTCCTCTACAATGTGATCAGCTGTACCTAAAACTACAGCTGACATTAATAATTGATCAGTCAGTTGGCATAAAATTAATCAACAATTTACATCATTTATGATTATTTAATTCATTTATTAAGCATACAAATCTGTTCCCGTTTAAAGCATTTAAAAGTGTTGCTCATTCACATCTCATTTTAAACAGGCTATTTAGTTGTCAGTATTTTGAGAAACATACAATCATCCTCACGGGTTTTCCTACCAAACACAGATATTAGCGGCCTGTGGTTTATTTCAGAGCCTGTATGTGCAGCTCTGCTCTGACTGCAGTGGGAGTCACTTGGCAGTAGATGTTTCATATGAGGGCAGTGCATATTTATTCATGCTTACAGTACTGAGGTGTACTGCTGGCACTTTGATACACAGTATTAGTATTTGGTTATTTTCCGTCTTCTTGTCAGGAGCTATGGAGCCATTACACATAGGCCTCAGTGTAAAGTTAGCTGGCGGTTAACTTGCCTATCATTGAAATGCATACCAGTAGAGATGAGGGTGAAGATGAACAGTGCGGTTGCATAAGAAGCTCATGCGTTGCTTTATGGTCACATGCTCTCTCTCTCTCTCTCTCTCTCTCTCGCTCCCTAGCTGTTAATCTAAACAATGTTGGGTTTTAGCATCATACCCCCGCTGAGTGTCTTCACACACTCTGTAATTGAATGATATGCAACCGAGGGGCCAGTTCACAGGATCACACGCTATATTTGTTTATATATATATATATATACATATATATATTGTGTGTGTGAGTGTGTGATACTGTGAGAGAGAGAGAGAGAGAGATGAGCTGTGGCTCCACATCAGCGGACTCAGGCTCAACAAGCTCTTGATGACTGATTTCATCCTTCTGTGTTTTTGAGAAATAAATAGATCAGCTGTCCTCTCCTGTCCTCTCTTGTTTTTGCCAAAGCAGAGTGTGTGCAACACAAGTGTCACTTTTGCTCACATGGGAGTTGAGACTCGAGCAGCCGAGCGGGGAAACTCATAGAGAGCGAGAAAGATTGTTTATGATGGTCTGCCAAATAGAGAGACAGGTCAGAACAGACTGTTCTGCTGCTCTCTCTCTCTCTGTCGCTCGCTCTCTATCTCGCGCTGGTATGCCAGCCAATCAGCAGTTGGCATTCTGCACTGCCAGGTGGACCCAGGCATCCCGCTGGTGGTGGTGTGAAGTTTAGTTTACAGCCTGAGCAGAGAGAGGGAGGGGAGGAGGAGGAGGAGGAGGAGGAGGAGGAGGAGGAGGGGTGGTACTTGTTATTGCTTTGGTTTTGTTATAACAGCACTGCCAATACTGCAAATAGGTATTAGTCATCCACATTGATTTGGATGATGAGTTACATTAGTATGCAGCAGTAATGTGTTTGGATATTACTATTTTGGTTTCAGTGGAGAGTTCAGAGGATTTTCTGGGAAAAGTATTGATGTCATGTTAGGGTCAGGCTATATGCCTGTTTACTGTTGTCATACTGTTTACAGAGTTTTAACTGTCCCTGAAATATTAGTGTATCATGCCATCATGGGCAATGTTGTAAATCAATGAGCAGAGCTGCTTTATGCTGGCAATTGATTTTTTTAAGGTATGTTTTTGGGCATTTTTTGCAATTTTTATTTGTATAGCACCATTCTTACAATAATTGCAGCTCAAAGTGTTTTACAACAAAAGAAAATGACATGCACAAAGTGCTTCACATAAAAGGCGCATTAGACAATGTTAAAAAAAAGAACAGAAAAGAAAGAGGAAAGAAATAAAAACATGAATGTAATATAAGAGTATTAGAGTAAAATAGTACATAGTAAAAGTAGCTAAAAAATAGACTAAAAACTACATAAGATTAAGTAAACTGCAACTATTAAAAGAAGTGCAGTAGTAACTGATAGAAAAGCTATTTATAAGCTAAAGTAAAGGGATAAGTTTATAGCTAAGTGAAATGTGCTGTTTCCATTCAGCTACCAAAGTGCTCCTAGATGTTTTTTATGTTTGTATTAATGTGATGAAATATCTTGCTTTGTCAGGTCTTTCATTTGCTGGTTTATGAGGCTCCAACTAACTGTTATTTTCATTATAGATTAATCTGTTGGTTATTTTCTAGATTAATTGTTTGTTGTTTTGATCTATAAAATTGACGTCCACCAGTTATTTCTATAGCCCAACATTCAACCTCATATGTGTTGTTTTATTCTGACCAACAGTCCATTACCTGAAGATATTCACTTTACCATCATAGACGACTAAAGAAAGCAGAAAATATTCACTTTTGAGAAGCTGGAACAAGAGAATTTTAGCACTTTTTTTATTAAAAAATGACTGATTATCTGACTTTTTATTATTGAACAGCTCCTAAATTGACTCACTATATCACTGGTGGAATAAAATAATACATACACTTTGGAAGATTTTGTCCTGTCTTCTAGTGTCATTAAAAATATCAGCAGCCTCAACCAATGAAATATTTTAGTACTGCTGTCAGCACGTTATTCAGACTCTATTGTACCAGGGTCACCAGGTCGCCCTCCTTCTGTAATATGTGTACTCTTAATATCAAATGGTGCAGTGCTTTTTAGAAGGCTCCCATGCTCTTATACATATAGTTTAGAATAATCTTCCTTTTGGGGTTTCAGGAGGCTGTATCACTTGTGCACTTGAGCTTATTTTCTCACACAGTCTCCAGAAGGTTTAGATTACTCAACAAGTGCACAGGGCTGTTTGAGGTTAGTCTGGATGTAATGTTAGCTTCACTTGTGTTCAAACAAGGAGAAATGTTCTTTGTCCACCTGCCCTGGCAACCAGTACGTCTTAAACTTCACATTAAATCTTACTCAGACAGTTGTTTAGAGTGGGATAGGGACTTTAAGTGATATACATAAGCACTCATAGGAGAAGATGTGTCCATTCCAAATTGATTGCTCTCTCTCACACATTTATTTCCTTATATGAGCAGCCTTAAAAATCCCTTCAGTCAGTCGAGCCCGTCCTTTCTGTCGTCACCTTTAAGATCAAAATCAGCTGATGTGCGACAGTATGTGAGGCATTTGTCATGCTGGATTCCTTAGATTAAGCTTGATGTAAACACAATGCGTGCTAGACAGTTTAATCTCCCCACTGTGGGGTCAAAGGTCACCGAAGGGGGGAGGGTGGTATTTGTCCACGCAGCAGCTTAAGAAACGTTCTCTGTTCATCTATCCAAAAGAAAAAAAGACGATGTAGAATTTTTTAAAGCTTAAATGTTTGAAGATATAATCTAAAACTGTCATGAAAAAATGATCTTTATCTCCGTCTTTTTAGTCTCTGTGTTTTAATCCAGTGTAATGTCGTCTTCCTCTTTTTTTTCCTGTTATGTCACTCCCGGAAAGCAAAGCTCACAGTCAGGGATTATTCATTTCTTCCTGCCTCCTCACCTCGCTTTGACCCATTTCCTCTCCTCTGACACCACCCTGCTGTAGCCCCCACCACACCCCTCCCACCCCCCTCCAGCAGCAGTCCTACATGTTTGAATCAATCGAGCACGATGTGGACGGACAGATTTTTATTTATTTTTTTACTTCCACCACTGAACTGCCAAAAGAGACATTTCCGCTGTCTCTTATTTCTATTCAACCTGGCCTCCTCTGGAATGCTTTTTTTTTTTTTTTTTTTTTTTTAAACACAGCCTTTTTAGCCTCTGAGGAGTAGAATTTCAAAAGTAGCTCAGTAGTCGCTCGAGCTGCTTCTGACATTTGTGAATAGAGCATTTATACAGAGTTATCCCCCCCAGGCTGGCTCTTTTGTGTACAGTATGTATCAACCCGCTCACAAGGAACCTCTGGGATTATGAACAGTGGATGTATGTTCCCTCTTGTGACTGTTGGTTTCATTTATCTCCTCTTCTCCCTCCCCCCATCCATTCTTTTATCTCTCTTCTTCTACAAAACAACATTCCTTACTTTAAAGAAAAAAAATCCTTTGCGCTTTCGTCTAATTAATCACCATGTGCCAGAGTGCAAATGAGACAGATGTAGTGGTTTATGAGTGTGTTATGTAAGGTAGTTAATTATTAGACCGTATTATATCACACAGTGAAAATACTGTACTGCAGAGGGATGCATGGAGGGCAGATGGAATAACTGTTTTTGATGTTATGTAGCAGTGAGGTGATTTAAAGGTCACTGGCTTTTTATTTTACTGTCAAACTATTCATTTAGTTTTACCGGTTGAGTGACAAACTTTCAGAGTTTTGGTCCTGAAAACTTGGTTCCAATCTGGTGCGTTTCTCTGTAATGTTAAATATTCACAAACGATCCAAGTTAAAGTTTAAAGGTGCAGTGTGTGTGTTTTAATTAGAGTCAAATCACCTGAAAATAAGAATCGTTGTGTTTTTGTTACCTTAGAATGAGCCCTTTTATATCTTATCTCTTTCTACGGTAGCCCAGAAAGGTCAAACCGAACACTGGCACTAGAGAGGGCCTTTGACATTTTTCGTAAGTTTCACAGCCACCGTAGATTGTCCTACACACATGGAAGTAGGCCTCTCACAATAATTATCGACTAATCATACAATAGTGTAATTAACATCATCATGTCTATATATGGACTTATCATATGATACAAGGACATGACCTTGATCTTTTTTTTGACCTCAATATTGCCACATTTCACATTAGCAGCTAAGAGGCTATTCATGTCACATTGGCTAAGCAAGTATTATCCTCCATTACTCACTGTGATGTCCTGAGTGGAGACTGCAGAAGAATTAAAGGTAAATAATTGTGTCCCAAGTCATAATGGCAGTCTGTGTTTTTACAGAAGTGTAGAGCCCACTCTCCAATCCCACCCCCCGCCCCCTTTACATTATTATACTATTATATTATCATTATATCAGTCGTATTAAATGATCTTCAAATGACAATAATATCGTTTATTGTTATTATTCCAGAGTCAATATATTGTCCAACAAAAGTAGCTATCATGACAGGTCTACTTGGAAGGGGAAGGGAATGGAGGAGGGGTACTCACTTGCAATCTGTATCGTCACAGCTAGAGGCCAGTAAAAATCCTACACACTGCGCCTTTAAGGGGGGAAAACTCACTTACAAGAGTTTAACAGTCAATAACTGAGCTCTTGTGCATCATCAGGACTAGTTTGATAAGATTAGATTGATTGCCAGCGGTCGGCCAATTGTCAGATTCAGATACATCACGAGACATTGTCATTTTTTTTGTGAAGCCCAATTTAAAACCAGTGGAAATACCCCAAAAACTGCTCTAACTTTGGCAGATCACATAGGATTCTGTCATTCAGAGAAATTTAAATCATCACACAAATGCCAAATGAGCTTGTGCATCGTGTCATTTTGTTTCCTGCTCTTGTAAACGCTGCACGAGCCAATCCGGTGCAACTCTACATGAATCTGATCCCACACACACACTCCGCGTTGCTTTTAAACTGCTTATACTGGTAGAATCACGGCAGAATTTGCATGAGGGAATTAGCTGTCATTACAGTCATGCTAGAGGCTGGGATCATAGCTCGAGCCAGTGAGTCACAGACACACACACACTGTTCATTCAAGAATCCCATTGGCCACACCGCTTAAGAAATGAAGACTTGGGTTATAATTGCATTTTTATTGAGTGTCTGTCAATGGGATAGACAGTGGGATTAAATAAGAGACAATTAGTGTCATTTACATACTTCACCCTGCCCTGAGGAGCTGTTTACTCACCACAAATGATGACAGTTTGGGTTTTAGTGTCCCGTGATGGTCTTAATGCCATCTTCAAACCAGAGTAATAATTTGGATTAAATCCTGAATCAATGCCCTTGTTCATATGAGATAGTAAAACTTAAATTCTGGATAATTAGTATAAAACATTGTCTGTTGTCAGCTGCAGTGTTGAAATAATCCATGTCCTAAACTCACCACTGCTCCAAGTCATTCACTCCTAGTTCCTCACACACATACACACACACACATGCATTGTGTCACACACACTCTCACTCCGCTCTCAGCCCCATCACCGTGATCTCACAATGTCCTCTTTCCATCCTGCAAAAAGAAAACGAATAAGAATGGCCTTGCTACAGAGACAAGAGCCAGGATGCTGTTTCGTCCTCTGTGACGTCTGGCAGGGCGGCCAAAGGATCAGCCAATTGCGAGCAGACAAGCAAGCGTTATTAAAAGCGAAGCTGCTATTTTTGGGAGTGGCCGTGGCATTACACAGCAGAGTGCAGCAAAGTCAGACGTACACATTCCAACAGTAGAGAGGGGAAAAAAGTGGCTGTGTGTGTGTGTGTGTGTGTGTGTGTGTGTGTGTGTGTGTCTGTGTGTTACGCAATAACATTTGAGGTGACCAGAGAGGATTTGCCCTGCATCCTGTCATATCACAGTCATCATCACTGAGCTGCTGAAGCTAGACGTACAGCAGGAGGCATATTTATGTTATGTTACCAAGGCTAATAAAGCGCTCCATTCACCACAGTGGAATTCACAGAAAGGAGGATTTAAGTAAGCCACAGTTAATTAAACTCTTTCTGCTGAATAATAGACGGCAGAAGTTATTTATATAATAGTAAGAAGCCCTTCTTGTATCATAACTAAATAAGCTGCAGGCTCATGTTACTGATGAGCAAGCGAACACACTTCAGATTTTGTGAAACTCCACAAACAGGAGCGCTCACTTTGATTTTTGTCGTCACTCTAAACGTTAAATGTTCCTAAAGATCTTGACCTGAAATTAAAGAAAATGATTCAACAAGTAGAACAAGTAATTTGTCTACAGCTGCAATAATCAATACTTTTATATTAACAATGGATCAAAAGTGTGAAAGGTTTTATTTGTGGTGACAAACCTGCAGAGAATGATCTTTATTACTTCATCTTTATTTTTTAGCATCTTTCAGCTCCTTGTTTTGTTTTTTAGGCTGTAAATGTACAGTTTCAGTTCAGTCTCAGGACTCCAACTGTCGCCTTGGCCGGATCTACAATACCAGCAAAAAGGGGCCCTCAATTACTGGAGAAAAAAACATACATTTTTTTTGGTTTTTTTTTTGTCACGCTCTACAGAAAGACAACACAAAGCTTAAATCATGCTCTTGATGTTGATAATTATGGTCACTGTCATCTAGTAGGTTCAAAACAAACGTTTCCACCCAACAGTAGTGTTATCTAATGAGAATACAATAAAAGTTATTGGGGGGACATGAGCACCAGGGGCCCTTGGGGATACTAATGCAGCTTGGACTGTACAGTAGCAGGCATTTTTAACAAAAAAGGCCCTCTAATAAACTGACTTTACGCTACCTTCTCAGCACCAAACAGCAGACAAACAAAGTTAGCAGCTAGCTTTTAAAGATTTTCGAGTGTTGAGTCGCTAAAAGCCGTCAGTGGAGAATAAATATTGGTGTGAATATTGGACTAATATTGCTCCATGTCTGCTGGATGTTTAAATAGACGATTTATCTGCTAACATCTTTATAAGATGATCACATATCAGTGTGTTGTTTACAGCTGGTTTTGCTGTCCCCAAGTGGCCAAAAAATAATTAGACATAAAACGCCTTACATTATCTTGTTGTAGAAGCTCCAATGTGAGATTCAGCTACTTTTCTCTGTTTAATATCATCATGAATTGAAACTCTTTGGGTTGGTTAGATAAAACAAGCCATTTGGAAACAGCTGCTTTGCTCTGGGAAATTGTGACGGCCATTTTTTTCAGTTTTCTGGCAATTCACAGACAAAAAATGAATCTGTCAATCAAATAAATGATAATAAAACTATGTCATATTCAGCCCTACCTGCCAAAGCCTTCTGCTTTGTGAGCAGCTGATAGTCAAATGAAGGCCACACTCTTGTGCTGTTCTCACTCTTGAAGCCTGTTAGAAAGCTTTCTGCTCATGTAGAGTAGAAACAGCGTGGAGCACTTTGTACAGTTGTAACAGTTGAATCAGAAGATGATTAATGTGGAGGCACACGAGGTTAAGGATGCTCTCAGATCAGAGCGTTTCCCAGCACGCGCACCACCCTACCGAGACTATTACATGACACTTTGAGTGGTGTGATCACACAGGACTCCTCCCTCAGGTCAGCCGGCATGCAGACTGCAGTCACTCATGTATGCAAATGAATCTGTGTGGTGCTGTGAAGGGCGTGGTGCCACTGCTGTCCCCCACTGCTCTAATACATACTCTGCATACTGTTTACATCAGCTCCCTTGATGGTTTTCAGAGAAGAAGATGATGACGCCCAATCAAGACAAATTGGTGTCATACTCTGGTTACAAGCCTTTACAGCCACTTTTGATCAAAATTTTAAAATCATTTTGCATAATTTAGGTTTTTAAATGATATTCCATTCATTCCAACCCCTGCATCAATATATGAGAGAGTATAGCCTCTCTCATGTGTTTTAAAAGAGATGCATTTTGGGAAGTGTGTGTCTGTGTGATACATTTCAACATCCAGTGAGATCAGGTGACCGGTGTTAAGCTTCCGGCCCCGCAGAGACCAGCTCTCCACTCTACAAAACAGAAGCTCCAGTTACCAGCTTTTTAGTTTCACCCCCTTGTTTCGCTTTCTCGCTTTAAAATACTCGAGTTATCATGTGGTTTTCATTCCTCACGTAGCAGTGGACTCACTGGTCAGCATGATGGGCAGAAGACACAAACCATTGTTTGAGGAGTCTGTCTTCATGTCACAATCACGGCAAAATGACCAGAATATGATCAATATAGCCGACATGTATCACAGGTTGAACCGAATAATGTAATTGTCTGCCGCCTCTTCTTCTCAGCGGAGGGTCCGAGTGCATTCCTTACCCACCCACGGGTTCTTTGTTAGTTCTTTCACTTGCTACTCAATTATATAACCACCACTGTACTTATGTAATGAAGTTTAACTGCTGAAGCCATGATATAAGCGGTGCAAGGCTTCTTTTTTTTTAACCATTTTAAGATTTTGAAAATATGATACGTGATATGTTCATCCATCTACTGCGTTTCACCGAGCAAAGACGTCCGCCACGTTTTTGAATAAGCGCACGAAATCCTAAAGGTGTAGTGGTGTGTGTTTGTGTGTGTGTGTGTGTGTGTGTGTGTGTGTGTGTGTGTGTGTGTTATCTACCGCTGCTGATAAATCTCCGCCATCTGGGAGCGATTACCAAGAGAGGAACCAAGATAACACAAAACAAGTTCCTCTCTACAGATAATACTCACCAGGAAAGGAAAGAAAAAAAACAACAACTGCAGTCTGTCTTCATTCCTAGACCGACACAACAAACACATTTGAGATGCAAAGTGTACATAGATAATATCTGGAGCTCATGTCCTGGTTTTTATTCTTCCAACAGCTGCCTGAGGATATAATTCAAGTATAAACTCAGCCCTAAACAGCTGGTGGTGATGTAAGTTACATTCTGGTTTTCTTAAGCGGAAAGATGACTAGAAAGAAAACACAAGGATGAACTGATGTTACATTTTCCAACCCCTGCATTACTAAAGGAGAGGATATATATTATATATCTCATGTCTTTAAAAGAGGGTTTCATGTGTTCTTCCTCTTCTAGCAGTAATAATAATAATAAATAATAATAATAATACATTCAGACTTCAAGACTTCAATTTAAGTTCTATTTAAAAATATTTCCAGTGCAAGAATGGAATAAATATTTATTTAAAACATGCTGTTCATATGTCTCATGGCTCCTGGAATAAAAGCAAACCACCATTTGTGATTGTTGGGAGACAGTGTGTGCAGGTATTTAAGTTTAAACTATGAATGTAAGCAAAGTGGATTCACCGTCTGTGTCTTTTGTCTTTCAGAACTCAAAGAGCGCCCAGGGTCTGGTCGGACTGAAGAACCTGGGAAACACTGTGAGTACAGCAGCTACGTACAAATGTGATTACACTATTACAGTTGGGGGCCAAAAACCTCCTGTTGTTGTAATTTCTTCCTCTAAGCTGATTTATGAAGGAGAAACTCACACATAAAATCCCTGAAATCCAGTTAGTGTTCCAGTGAAATCAGTTTGTTGATATGTGTCCACACACAAGCGTGGTGGTCCAGCAGAGTGTCTGCCAGGCAACAGGCAGAAGGAGTGCTCCTAAAATAAACGTGTGCATGTGTGTGTGTGTGTGTGTGTGTGTGTGTTGCTGTCAGTTTGTGTACAGTAACCTAATCAGAGAGCTTTGAACTATGGACTTGTTCTCTCTCTCTCTCTCTTTAACTGGTTTGATCTCACCAGATTGCACGTGTCTCATGTGGACATGTGACTGGAGCAGCAGTATATACACATAATGCTGTGTGTGTGTGTGTGTGTGTGTGTGTGTGTGTGTGTGTGTGTGTGTGTGTGTGTGTGATACTTCTGATTGAGAGTCATCTGTTAATAAGGAACGTGATATTTAGTCTGTAAGGGAATCTCATTGCTGTTGTGTTTTGTCTCTGCAGTGTTTCATGAACAGTATCCTGCAGTGTCTCAGCAACACACACAGCCTGCGAGACTACTGCCTGCACAACTCGCACCGCAGAGACCTTAACAACAACAGCCGCACCAACACAGCCCTCATGGAAGGTGAGAAACGTGTCATACAGCCCCCTACCCCCACCCCCAGAGTCCACCACAAACACTCTGCAGCACAGCAAATTACAGAAACAGATACTTCATATGTCTTTAAGATGTGCTAAATCTGACACAAAACATGAAAAGGACACCGCCTTTACATCTCGGCCTCTGAGTAACTCGACTGCTTTGTGTGTTTTTGCGTAGAATTTGCCAAGCTGATGCAGACCATGTGGACGTCATCCAGCAGCGAGGCGGTCAGCCCGTCCGAATTCAAAACTCAGATCCAGAGATACGCTCCCAGATTCGTGGGATACAAGTAAGCTTTCTTCCACTCTTTGCTATGTGTTTATAAGCTGTCATATATCCAAGGTTTTTTGTAGCGCCACAGCTTGTGATTTATTTGACTGTACGAGCAAACATCTAGAGGAGGCTTAGGTGATATCTATTTTTTCATACCTTCATACTTTCCTGACATTTCACTGAGGAGTGAAGTCTATGACTGTTAAATACTTACGCTCCATAGTATAATGAATAGATAGGAAATAAGAGCCAGTCTTCCATCGATGACACTTGTTACCGCAGCAACACATCAGTAAGCTGAATAGAGATGATGTGTGGGTGGTTGTAGCAGACTGGCAGTTGAATAAAACCATGTGGTTAATAAATTGCCTTTGTAGTTGGGAGAAGATGAAGTTATATGTGGTAATACTTTCATGATTCCATATTACTGGTAGTGGCCATCTTTCTCTACTCTGTGTGTTCCACCAGTAGAGACTGACCTCTGGTGGCGCATGCTGTGCACTACAACACATTGTCTCTATGTGGCATCAATACAGCATCTCTGTATCAGTTTACTAGAAAGAGGAGCATCTGTGTTTTTTAGGGCATTGAAAATCATACATTTAAGGATTTGTAAATACCCTGGTATACTCTAATATCTTGTTATCTCAATCTAGTCTAGAGGGCAGACATGATTGAGAATACAGTTACACTGGATGATATTCATACTGAATGTTTTTTTGTGTGTGTGTGCCTTGCAGCCAACAGGACGCTCAGGAGTTTCTGCGTTTCCTCCTGGACGGTCTGCACAACGAGGTCAACAGGGTCACCGTCAGGCCAAGAGGCACTGTGGAGGACTTCGACCACCTGCCGTAAGTAATCAACATGACAGATGGTGTGTGCACATACCTGTGCTGACACCTTTGCAGTTGCACTCAGGCTCAGAAGACATGCTGTATCTAAAAAGACAGAATGCAGACATAATTCAATGAAATCTTTGAATAACAGGGTCAATGACGAGTCTTTAAAAAGCATCGAGTTTAGCTTCCATAGAAGCCTTAGGCAATATTAAAGTTTAATATTAAATATTTAATATTAAAATTTAATTTACCAAGGTGTGTTTTGATTGCTGGTAGTGAGGAGATGTTTTATACCTATAAACTATGAGTAGGATAGTGCTGCAGGTAACTTGTAAAATCCTTTTTATGTGAAGTTTCAGTCAGCACTATCTGACCTACAGTAAACTCTGTCACTGCTGTAGCTGCAGTTGTTAGGAAGCTCATACAATGGACAAGTGTCAATTTTAGCAAGAACTTGAATTAACCTAATTTAATTCAGTGGGTTAATCCATAAATCGATCTCCTACAGTCCAGGTACCATCAATTTAATAATCATGTTGGTAATTATACATCATATATATAATCAAATACATAAATTTAGGCCATATTTTCCCCTCTAGGTTTTCATTAAACTTTTAATAGTTTGGCTGATACATAGAGAGAAACTTCTGAGATGTGTAAATTGTATTCTGTGTTTCATTTAGAAAGAAATTACATTTTATGAACCCTGCAGTTTATGAAAAGTAAACCGGTATGACGGTAAGACCAGGAATATTTGGGAACTGCACAAATTAAATATGCTACTACTGTATTGTTTTGTATTGGAAATAGAACTGAACCATTCAGACCATGGTATCATCCTTGTATATATTCTGGATCATTATATGCAAACATGAGCCATGAAGGCTTCATCAGGATGCTTTCATTTCAGGCTGCATCCAACACTTTCTCCTCCTGTGTGAAGTCTCTGGGGCGCAGATCAGCTTAATGCTCCAATTCTTTCTGGATGTAATTATCAGTTATCTAACCATAGCTTGTTTAAGGGTCACAGTTAATCTCTGCAATTTTCCAAATCCCACAATTACTCTCAAAAACAGCCCCACTCCACCTAAATATTAAAAACAATGCAGATAAATGTTTATTCACTGCTGGAAAATGTGTGTCTGGATAAAAGAGTTGTTTTTTTTTAAAAGGTCTTTCTTAATCCCTTAATCCATATTTATGGTGTCTCTGTCACCTAGACATTTAGAATAAAGTAGGTCAGATACTTGAGTAGTGGCTGATTACTGCTGTCACCTGTTACATTATACCTCTCACTGAATCGCAGCAGCTGAGTTTGGACATTGTTGCACATGTTTGGTCTTAAGTGCATAAAGTTATTGTTGATATTTGGGGTCTGAATCAAGCATCATGTTGTCCACTGTGTGTCATAATAAGACCATAACAGTCTGTAATGTCTCATCTGTGCTTTATGTGCAGGGACGAGGAGAAAGGGAAGAAGATGTGGAGTAAATACCTGGAAAGAGAAGACAGTAAAATAGTCGGTGGGTACAATGATCTTAAAAGTGTGGATTTAGTTGTTTTTCAGGCTGATCTTTTAAACAAACGTGCTATTTACGTGTCGAACTGAAACAAAATCTCTCTCTTCCAGACCTGTTCGTAGGGCAGCTCAAGAGCTCTCTGACCTGCAGCCACTGTGGCTTCTGCTCCACCGTCTTCGACCCCTTCTGGGATCTGTCTCTACCTATCGCCAAGGTTAGTGAACACACACACACACACACACACACACACACATGAATGTAATATAAACATGTGAAAGTGGGTCATCAGCATATACGATGTTGGAGTTAAAATTTCTGAAGTGTAGCTCCTAACGCAAGCTCTTTGGTTTCCCCTCTGTCTCTGTTTGTGCTTTGCTTTGTGTATGTGTGTGTGTGTGTGTGTGTGTGTGTGTGTGTGTGTGTGTGTGTGTGTGTGTGTGTGTGTGTGTGTTGTTTTGTGTGGTCACTTGTGTGCACGCTAATGTCAATGCATCTATGTTTGTGCTCAGAAGGGCTACGGTGAGGTGAGCCTGATGGACTGCATGCGGCTCTTCACCAAAGAAGACGTTCTGGACGGGGATGAGAAGCCAGTGAGTGACTTGTTATACATTAATAACCTTCAGATTACTTCATAGTAAATGAAGTAGTACATGAAAGCCCTTCTGTTTCATGCTGAATTTAGCTTGAACCAGTTCTGTCTTTCTCCACAGACGTGTTACAGGTGTAAAGCGAGGAGAAGATGCACTAAGAAGTTCACAGTACAGAAGTTTCCCAAGATCTTAGTGCTGCGTATCCTTTCCTCTGGGATCTGGGTTTGATATTACTGCATAATATATGTTTGACATTTGCAGTGAGCATGTAACTAGGAGAGCATGATGGTGCCTGCGTTAGCTGGATAGTGTGTATGTAAAGTGATTATGGAAACTCTGCAGTACAGTGTTTCCCCACAGAAGCGAAACACGGTAACTAGAGATTAGACCAAAATTGAGTTCAGTTTTTCCTGTATAGAATATGATTATGCCGTAGTAAAAACATACATTTGTGAACCATAGAAGCAGCCGTCTCACAGAACTCTACCTACACAGCTCAAACAACAGAGCTATATCAAGTACAAGCTAGCCGATGAGCCACAGCTAGTCTTAGCTAAAAGTATAACTCATTACTTAATTACTGATTTTTTTCGTTAGCTGTTGTCATCTTTGTAATTGAGTGAGTTAAACCACATAAGTACGCAAAATAGAGGCAGTAACTAAATGCAGTCATGAGAAAAGAATACATACCCAGCTAAACCTCTGTTAAATGAACATATTTTGTTGGTAGATGATGCATATTTCCCTCATTCTGCAAATATTATCCAAAGGTATGATTTTTAAAATTACATTATTTATATAATAATCTGCCAACACTTTTTTCTCAGTTTCCCTGCTTCCATATTTACTGCTAGTAGTTGTTTTATTTGTTTTATTGGATTATAAAAGTGTGTAGCTGGCAGTAGACTGTTTAATGTATAATCAGAAGAGTTCCTCCTTGACTCCTCCTTGCCGTGCAGACCTGAAACGCTTCTCTGAGGCACGAAGAACCAGCAAACTGTCCACCTTCGTTAACTTCCCCATGAAGGATCTTGACCTGCGGGAGTTTGCCTCTGGAAACAGCAGTAAGTACCAGCTGGAAGGGTTTTAATGTTTGTAAATGTGAAGAAGAAAAAATAACCAATATATGAATTTTGTGGCATTTACACTATACTCTAAAGATATTGTGCAGCAGTGTGAAATGTTGTCTAGTAGATGGATAAATAACTCTGCTCATGTCTCTGTGCTGTTGCAGTAAATGCAGTGTACAACCTGTATGCAGTGTCCAACCACTCAGGCACCACTATGGGCGGTCACTACACAGCCTACTGTCGCAATCCCAACTCGGGAGAATGGTACACCTTTAATGACTCCAGGTGGGTTTGAACACACATACAGTCAAGTTTATTCATGCAGCTTCCATCATGAGACCGCATCAAATACTTGAAGTCAGTACAACGTGCCTTATATTCCTCCTGTGTTCATTTGCTTTCTTCTTCTTCTTCTTGTAGAAAAATACACAAAAGTATACCACGATTTTGAACAGCTTGTCTCTAAGTCAATTTCCTGTTTGATATGTATAGTAGAAAAAGCTCCACGAAGAAACAGCGAGTGAAATGCCACAGTGAGCATTCAGTGCCCCTTTGTGCCCTATGGATGGGTCTATTGTCATTCTAGAAGTGATACTCCCATCAGGATAGAAATGTTTGATTTCCGACCACATGTACTGACGTATTTCCCACAGATCTAAATGCAGATGTTACTTTACTCACTGTTCCTGTTTAAACAGCCGCCAGCTGAGCAGTCTGTGTGACTGAAGCTCCCGCCATCTGTGCCCCAACAATCAACCCCCTTTCAAAGCCACTTAGATACAAAATCAGAAATCAGCTGGGCTGACTCAGCTTTGTTATATATGCCACAGAACATGATTGGATGTTAATTGCTTAATTACCATGCAGTGCACCTGTGGGGAAGCATCTGCAGTCATTACGTTTCTTAACTCGTTTATTCAGGTTTCTCCTTTGTCAACCATCTGTAAATCACAGATCTCATACATTCCTACAGTCACAGTACTTCCTGTCACTTCATCAGGTGATTACACAAATTACAGTGGGCTGTAATTCGTGTAAATTCTCAGTTAGTGGCTCAGGCCTTTAACCATAGTAGCAGAGAGAGGCTCTCTCTTGTTCTTAGTTAATGCAAGTTGTTGCTTAGTTGTTCTATAGTTAATGCAAACAAAGCTGCAATCAATCATCATCTCTGCTGCTGCTCTGAGCATCACTCCAGTAGAAATAATGTTTTCATGCATTGATTAAAATCTTGTCGTTCCATTCAGCAGTTTTCCCCTGATCGATTTTTAGATAGCTCACTATGTACAAAATAATTAAAAGGCTTTTTTGTGGCTTTTTCCTTTTAGTGGCCTGTAATGTGAAAGAGTTTTGTTGACAGTCTTTTAATATTGATCAGAAAAAATGGTAAAGTGGTGACAATTTAAATGAATTGGTGAATGAAACTAGTTCTTTGTTAAGAAGAGAGTAAAAGACTGTTCACTGTTGAAATGTACTGAATTTACAATGGGAAGTGTTGCAGTAGGCTCTGTATGTGTTCACGTTTAAAGGATATTATTTGAATAGCAGCATTAATATGAGAATATATATTATATAATGATCATAGTTTCCTGTCTGTCTGTATCAAAGATTGATAGTAAGTTTTATTTCTGTAAATAGAGAAAAAACACCTGAGTGAAATATGTGTGTATTATTAATTTAGTATCTACCAGGGTCTGCCTGACCTGACAGAGCAAATCTGAACATGTCGTGTCTTAAACATATTTCCACCTCACTGTTTTGAGAAATCCAGAAAATGTAAGAACTCAATGCTTCACTTGAGGTTCCAAAATCTGCAGTAAATACAGTTCCATCCAGATAAAATCAAATACACACAACCTCCTCCTCAGCATTTTACAACTTACATTTAATAGATTTCACATCAAACACAGTGTATTGATCGCAAGCGTTTTGAAGCATTTCGTTCCAAATTCAGTTTTAGCCAAATGAGGCCACAGAGGAGATAACATGAAAGTTGTTGCAGTGTTAAATGTAGTTTGGTCCTGAAATCACACAGTATCAAGCTTGTGTTTTTCTACTGTTTTGTGCATCATAATAAACTGTACACCCCCTCCCTCTCTCTCTCTCTCTCTCTCTCTCTCTCCCTCCCTCCCTCTCTCTTTCTCTCTTTCTCACTTTCTCCAGAGTAACGCCAATGTCCTCCAGCCAAGTGCGCAGCAGCGACGCCTACGTCCTGTTCTACGAGTTGGCTTCCTCCTCGCGCATGTGAAGCCTCCTGGAGGACAGCGGGCCACAGCACCACTCTTGACAGACGGACGGACGGACGGATGGGTGGATGGATAGAAAAGGAGAATGTTGGTGGAGCCTGGCCTATTTTGGACTTGTACTCGGACATATATCACACACACACACACACACTCACACACACATGAAGGCACACATCCCTCCACCAGCCTGGAGCCTACTTCTGTCAGAAGAGGGAGTTAGAGAGGGGAACACTCTGGAAGCTACAGGAACCTGATGAACCAGCCCTGCTTTCTCTCTCTCCCTCCTTCTCTCTCTTTTTTTCTCTGTCTTTATTCGTTGTCTCGCTCACTCCGGTTGGAGGTGTGTGTTTACTATGTGTGTGTGTGTGTGTGAGTGTGTGTGTGTGTGTGAGTGTGTGTGCGTGAGGCTGACACAGGGCAATAAAATCCCATCTGACCGACCAACCGGTGAATCCGTCCCCATCTCAGAAGTCCCTCTCTATGCACTGCAAACCGAACTCTCATCCTGACTGCGCCTTCGTTTTTGTTTTTTTTTCGTTTTTCTTCGTTTGCCTCGAACCATTAAACTGACTTGTTGCAATTTTTTGACTTTTTTTCTGCTTTGAATTTATGTTGTTTTTATGTTTTTTCTTTTTTTGTGGGCTGGGGAGGTTATTACCCTGGCACCATGATCATCATCATCATCACCCCCTTTTTGGACTGTGGATAAACTGTGCTTAGTGTGAGTGTAACAGGACTGCTCATGGTTACATGGAGCTCACAGCCCACCGGCCCACCCAGTTTTCCCTTCCACCACACCATTAACACTCCCACGTCTCTGTTTGCATCTTCTTCACTTTTTCTTTCTTTCAAAGTGGTCGGGAGGCCGGTGGCACTGTGAGCGTTACACACGTCTCAGAGGACGAACCTCTTACTTTTGTTTAATTTAATTTTTTGTCCCCCCCCTCCCTCCCCATGTGTGGCTGCTACTGATGTTTTAAAAGTGCTGTGAATGAATGAATGGACAGTCCGGTTCGGATCTGCTAAGGATTTAACAATATAGACGATAATAACAGTAACAATCCTCATTCGTCACGTATGAGGTCTTTTCTTCCTCTCTTGTTTCATGCCATTGAACAACACGGATGAAAGAATGTTTTAAAGAAGAAAAAAAAACACTATATCTGTATATTTTTATATCCTGATGCAATATAGAGAATGTACTATTCAATGGTGCTGAAAATGACCCATAACTGTTTTCAGTTGGTTTATTTACCAGGTTTCAAGAGAGAAAAAAAAGTTATTATTTATGCTTACAGGTGATAATGTGATGAGTCACACTTTTTAACAGTGGCAGTCAAACACATGAGTAAATATATATAAATATATATATGAATAAAAGTCAACAAAACAGTGGTTTTACTTTTAGTCTTTGTCTTTTTTTTTTGAAGCTTTTACAAAGGGTAATCTGCACTCTGGATCATAAAGGTTTGTTTGTTCTATTCCGTTTTATTAACATATCACCAAATCTATCTGGCTTGACTGGTTGGATTGAGGGAGAAAGAAAGAGAGACAGAAGCAACAATAACAATATAATTATGACTACTAATAATATCAGGCATGGTCTGCAATCACAACCCATGTAAACTCATGATCTATAACCAGGATGTCCAGGACCACGATCCAAAGGAACCTCCTGAGATGAGATGGCACAAAAACTCCAGGGAAGAAGCCAAGTTAGTAACCTGCATTAATTGTACATAAATGTGTACAGATGGAAAGGAGGAGGAGGACAGAGGAGCTCAGTGCATCACGGAAAGTCCCCTGGCAAAACTAGGGACCACAGGCTGGTCCAAGGTAAACCTTGACGGGCCCCAAGTATAAAGTAGCATAATACAGAAACTGTTTCTCAAAGTACATCTATAGACAATTTGAAAATATTTTAGAGATTTAAATATAAGTATGTAAATTTACAATAATACTCCAATGGGGAATTAAACTTTTTACTTGCAAGATTTTTGAGGAAAACAATGAAACATTTTTATATTAACCAGACGTTAATACCAAATAATCATAATTAAAGCAGCTAGAATTAATATTTTATAATTACACTGTATCAAATTTCACTTTGTAACATGAGAGGTTCAATCATACACCAACAGAGAATCATCAGAGGCTCTACAGCTCCCCTTAGCTTTACAGAACTTTATATTGTGTTTCAACTCATTGTTTAGCTGCAGCTTTACTATTTTAGTTCTCTCTTAGCACTCTTCAACTGTTTTCAGAGAAAAAAATGTCAAAAGCCACCTCACACTACCTGCTCAGCACCAAATGGCAAACAGACACAGTTAGCTGTAGATTAGCTGAACACAGTTGAGTATTTAGCAGCTAAAAGGCCAGACATTTCTCTCAGTAGTTGGTAGTTAGCAAAAACAGAGTTAAAAGAGAGTGAATATTGGTCTTAAATGCTAGCTAGCCAGAAAAAAAACCTCTGTTGCATCTGCAACTGCTAGCTAACAAGTTCAACGTATCAATTTGAAACTTGTCTGTGCTGCCCCCAAGTGGCCAAAAAGTAAATAAAACATGATTTTAAAAAATGTTATGAAACTGAACTAATGCACATAGTAAAAACACACTTTAGTGGCATGATTTATCTTGGGTTAAAACAGCTCAACCACTTCTCTTATCAGCTTATCGTGACACATTTTCTTTTGGTGGATCACTTCGTAATCATCATGGACGAGCCGCGACCTGGCCTACTTCCTGCTGCTCCATTATCCATACGTGGCCTATTTCTTTGCGCCCCCATTGTGAGATCTGATGTCATGAGAAGTCCTGCAGGCAGGAATAGTTCTATAGGCTGATACGTCACACCCAGTCAAACATCAGAAATAAAAATTATACATAAAGAAACAGATCCACATGCAGTAAAACATCAACTCCACATGGATTAGTTGGTGTTTAGAACATCCATCATATTAAAGCTATACAACACAGACTGGGGGGAAACCATGAAGTCAGATTATTGTCATTCCAAATGGTTTGGGAGTCATTCTTCAACAGAGATGACAGCTTGGCCACCATCATAGGAAGCATACATTTAAAAAATACATAGGAACTATGTACAGTATGTTTGTAGTGAAAGTCAGAATATTCCTTGAAAGAAATGCTCAATTTAAACCAAAGTAAATATTGAAATCATATTTGTTTAGTTGTGCTCAAATTGTTTCATATTCAGATTACCTGCTGTGCTGTGATTAACAGACTGTAGGTTATGATAGCATTTAGGATTTAATTAACTGGAAATGTGCCCAACAAAAATTGTCTCAATTTTCCCTAAAATTTGTACTAAATGACACAGTGTTGTGTGAACACTTACTTTTTTGGTTAATGAAAATAAATATGATGATGGGCAATGTGAAGAAGAATCCAGGTTATTCACAGTTAACAGGTTAAGCTGCCTTTGTTATCTATAATAAACATCTATGCAGCCATTAATGCATCACACCAAATAGCAGATAACGATGTCTCAGTTAAACCTCTCACACAAAGCATTACATACATATACCAGACATTAAATTCATGAAAAGGTTTTTTTTTAAAAGACAGCCATTTAAAAATACATAACCACCCTAATCTGAATACCATTTATTTCACATAGAGACAGGGTGCTGTACTAACAGAAAATGGGATCTAGTTTCTACTCTTGTAATAATTCAAACTAGTGTAGTTTAACCCACAGTGTCTCTCTCATCCAGTAAAGGCCCATTTATCTGTGTGTCTTTTAACATTTGGTTATAGAAGCTTGGTTACATATTGACTATTAGCAGGAAACTTGGTGTAGCTGGCAAACTAACTGCTAAAATGCTAGCCAGCTGTGACATGCCAGTGTTAGTCATTCATAACAGACATGAACTTCTATCTATTGTTTGTACTGTGCTGTTTCCTCCCACCAGACATTTTGTGCTTGGAAGTGTAAATCATTTCATTCAATAAGGACTTTTCTTGCTAACTGAGCTTGTTATCTGGTTCTCTAATAATAACTTGACACACTGTTTTTCAAAAGACATGTTTATCTTTGTTTCAAAGGTAGGACAGAGAGGCACATCACTAAAGCAGTTTTATGTAATTAGGTAAATCTAAAACACCAGTTTAACACTTTCTAATAAATCTAATTGAAATGTTAACGAAAAGTTTGTAAAAAATGTTAAGAAGTCGTCCATGAAATGGTTTTACATTAATTAATTAATTGTAAATACATTGTTTATTGGATTTGAGACACTAGGACACTGTAATGGGCATTATAGACCACTGCAATATTTGTTAGTTGCAGCCCTAGTCCAGTAATTTGGACTCACATTTTTGATTCTTGACCCACCAGGCACTATCTAATTGCATTCTTTTTTATGAGATGACTATGTCTATTGACTGGTGGTAGAGAAAGTACTGCTTTTAATTGCAATGTGATTTGCACCCAATTTATTGATTTCTTTTTTTCTTATTGTACTTAAGTCCTCTCAGCAATTTATTTTCCACTCTTATTCCAGTTCATCCAACAAATCTCCATCATTAGGATTGGTCAGCTAAGGGTACAAGGTTTTCCTCAATCTAATTTACAGTATATGTTGATGTCACATAGACTTGTTCAGTTCTCCAACAGTGCACTTTAAACTGTGTGGGATGTTTGATTTTGCCATATCAACAGCGGTTATCCTCAGGTAAAAGTAAACCATTTCCTAGTGAACATACCTGTGTGGTCATCCTCAAACAGCGATGATGGATTACAACACCCACAATATTTGTGAATTGCTGACCTCAAGGACAGGGACAAGATACATATCTTTGTGGACACAGCAATGTGCAAATATTTTTTTTATGTATGTAGCATAGCTAATTATTTATACTCACATTCATGGACATTGATCATATTTCCGCCAGTGTGAAGTTACCTAAACCTGACCTAAATGACTCCTAAGAAAGCCATTACAATACTTGATACTTTTTAAGTCTATTCACTTTCTATACTAAGCAGGCCTGCACAACATAGTCAATAAATGAAATACATATAAAGACAACTAGAGAAACATAGTTTGACACAAGAGCTGTTTTGAATGGGACATTCAATTTTATTGTAAATTGTGTAAGGATTTCACTTCAGACATATAGAAGAGTTACATCACTGGAAGAGTTTGTGACAAAATAGTGACAAGGAAACAAGTGTTGATTTTTGTTTCGACATTGAGTTACACAAAGTACACCAACTGTATCATTATAAAATGCAAGTCATTTGAAATTGTACTGAAACCAGTGATGATTCAAGGACTGACCACCCTTCATTTTTCATGCTGCAGTTGATTTCCAAATCATTGTACATACCTAGATTATCTGTTACTTTTCAAACCAATTTAAATCAGTACTTCTTTTTGGTTTTCTTATTAAACTATAGTTTTAAGTGTTCTTGTATGTCATTGCAGATGGTAACCTTAAGCACAGGGGTAGGTGTATTCTATCTCAGCTTGGTCACCTGAGAGGAAAAAGAGGAAGGAGAGGAAAGACAAAAAGAAGAGAATTTAAGTGCATATGTACCAAACCTTTGGCTGGTACTGTATGTATGTATACACTTAGCTTGTGCATCTCCTAAACAGCAGGAACTTCTTCCTAATGTTAATTTTTTTCATATATAAGCATGACTTTAAAAAGCTTTAACCTGTAATGCTCATTAATGGTTTAAAATAAAGACACAAGTAATTTCCCACTAGTTGTAACTATAAACTCTGTGTAGTGGACTAGTGTTATTACTGCTAATAGCTGGCATTTAGCACTTCTCTATTGCAGTTATGTTAGCTAGCCAGAGTCAACATATGTAGCAACAAGTGTCATAAGAAAAAAAAGGGTTGAGAAATGGGAGATGCCACATACCAATTTACCTCTAAACAGTCATAAAAATAGTTTTAAACTTTGTTTTTCAAATTCTGAAAAAGTCCATATATGTGGTATTTTGACATTGTGGCAAAGTGTTTTCTACCTATCTTAAGCTGTTTTCACAGGGATATGGTAGTATACTGGGTTCAACATCATTGATGGTTACCTGTTTGTCCAGGAAGGTAGATTGGTTTATCTGTTTGGATGGATGTCATTGGTCGATAGGCTTTGAACATGACTTTCCTGACTTCTCTTGAGTGATATCTGTTGCTTCGTACCTCAGCCTCAGCATCTCTTAAATAGTGCCTGATACAGAAACCCACCCCCGCTCTACACAAACACCCGACACACCATGCAACCCCTTTATTTGATGATTTACAGGCATCCCGTTAGTCAATCTTTTGTAGACATGTTGTTGAATGTAGTATGTAAAGCTGACTGCAATTCAAATCCAACAGGTGACACTTTTCAGTTTTGGAAATGATAATGAGCATGTATTTACATCTATCTGGCAGTTTTTAAAGAATTGAACATTATGTTATTTACATGGGTAGAATTATTTAAAAGCTATTTAATTATAGTGCAGTGTTATATCTTACTGTAAGACTTTCTGTAATGTGATCTAAGATATTTCACCATTCCAATAGCAACAGTGCCGTGATGTAAGGGTTTGCAGTAATTTTTTTCCTTTAATTATGTGGAGTATTATACTATGAAGATTTCAGCAACATTGCCCTTCACCCAGTGTAGGACGTTTGTGCAAATAGCTCAAGTAAGCATTCCAGTCAGTAAAACTCTGTTGGCTTATAATGTTGTCAAACATTGCTGATTGACTTTGATTGAATTAATTTGTTAGCTGTCTGAAACAGTGCAACAGTAAATATTTTATTGAAATCATTTTCAGTATCATTTAATAATGTCATTATGTTTATCAACCAGAATGAGTGCTTGCAGTGAAACAACATTCAATGACCTGCTGACTTTACTGTCACTTTTGGGCCAAAACTTGATGAACCTTCTCTCTTTGATGCAATAATATCACTGTGATAATTGTCCTTGTATGGTGGCCTGGTGAACTCCCCTTCAGCGCCCCCTTATGTATGTATGTATATATGTATGTGTGTGTGTGTGTGTGTGTGTGTGTGTGTGTGTGTGTGTGTGTGTGTGTGTGTGTGTGTGTGTGTGTGTGTCTGTCTGTGTCTGTGTGTGTGTCTGTCTGTCTGTCTGTCTCCTTCTCCTAAAAGATTTTCAATTTTGAGAGGTCATTAAACTCTTTGAAATCTGAAAATCACAGTAAATGTTACTTTGCATGAAACAGAAGTATTTTGGTGTGAAAACCATCATTTTTCTCCAGTTTATGAATGATGTTTTCAGAAAAAAAACAAAAATACATGACATTTGGTTAATAAACAGGAAAATTAGACACCTCCCCCCATCCCTGCTTCACATGTGAGGGAGGAGAAATAAGGACAAAAACAATTAGAAGACTCTTTTACATCGGTTTCTAAAGTCGTCTGTTTATACAATTAAATTGTGATTTGAAAAGCAAGACAGATGTGTAACTGAAAATTAAAGTCATTGAGGTGTCTTCTTGGGTTTCCTCAGTGCTGTGATAAAGTCAAGGAAGGGTTGCCACATCTAAACCTACTTACTTTCCCTAACAATTCAATTCAAAGGGCTTTATTTGCATGAAGGTTTCAAGAACAATGTTACCAAAGCATCAAAGTATAAGTTGTCCAAATATTTGGACAGTACACAGTAACATGAACATTAACACAAGTATATGCTATGCATGCATTTGTGTGTGTGTATGTGTGTACACATGTTTTTGTGACCTTGGGAATAGTCCTTATGGGGACCAAAGCTTGGTCCTAATGAGGCAAAAGGTCCTTACTGAATTGCTGGTTAAGGTTAGGGATCAGGTGTAAATTGTATTTGTTAAGCTAAGGGTTAAGCATTAACGTGTGTGTATATGTGTATGTATGTATGTTATAATTGCATTTTAGGGTATTTTATTTAGTTTTTAATTTTATTGTTGTATACATTTGTTTTTTTGTTTTTTTTTCTATATCACTATTTTTTGAGCTTCTGTAGCAATGAATTTTCCCCACTATGGGATCAATAAATGTATTCTTATCCTTATTGCTAAAGTTAGTTAGGTTAGAAGGGATGGTTCATAAATTGCCACTATTGTTGGTCTAGTGCACTACCAACAGATGTGTACATAATACTGTCAGTATTGTCAATAAAAATAATTTTCTAGTGTATTTATATCAGCTATAAAATATGCCCTGTATTTACTGTCAAACAAAAAAAAGATCAACAGCGCCCCTGCAGTCTGGGATCAACCCTTGCCCCTCGGGGCTGGAGGTCTAGGTAAGTACCAAGAATGATGCCTATATACAGGAAATAAATATCCACCCATCCCAGCTTCCAACAATGTAGCACAGACTATTCTATTTTACTTTCTTTTTGCGTTAAACAATATATCAGTAGACGAGCAGTTCTCAAAATATACAATATTTTCTGCAGTGGTGGTTAAGATGACTCTTACTGGTCAGTCATAGTCTCATCCTGACAAAATAAAAATGATTTGTTTACAGCCAGCAAAACCCTACAAAGGCACTGATACAGGTATTAACCCCTCCATCAGTGAGCAAGTAACGCACGTCACAACAAAATTCAATATTCCCCACAGTGTTGTATACAAATTCCAACAAACCGTGTCCTGTTCAACCCAACCTCAGAGTGAATTGCTCAATCTTTTGTCTTTGTGTCAGTCTGTGTCACTATTTACAACATATTCATGTTCTCTGCTCAGTTGAGATTTTCATGGTTTTCACATCAATCTGCAGATTGGAACTTCCCAAATGTAGACAGAATGAATTACAGAGTCCTCCTGTGCTCCAGTCCGAACTAGGTGGCAGACTCCTGAGAATGGAAAGCCTGGCAATGGATGGATGGTTGGTGGGTGTGTCTGTGATGTAGGGCTTGTGTGCTTAAGGATACTGCTCACTACAAGATCCCTGCTCTAAAAAAAAATAAAGTACTCAAGGTTACAGGCCAGAAAAGATTGAGAGACTCTGCTATAACGATTTGAGAATAAAGCGACAAATCAACACAGGAAAGTAAGTGTCACATGTTCTCAGCAGAGGGCAGCATTCAATCATTTCAATAGTTCGATAACCCTCACTTGACTGACAATGTGAAGCTGCCTTCACACTGCAAGACCTACACAAAAGTTTGAGTTGGGGAGATCCTCAACATGCTTTTACCTGCAGGTAATCCTTTAGCAGCTATTCATACTAACTCAGTTGTCCTTGCTCCTGGCACCAGTACCAACAGATGCAGCTTGAGTCTCAGCAGCCCTCCTATCCCCCCAAAATAATCAACCAGCTCCACTTCCAACTGAAGAAGGAGATGAGCAGAATTGTGATCAATGACATGTCACTTTTAAAAAAGTGCTGTTGATTTTATAATTTTGTTTGTTATATCATTCTATAGATTATAACATTAATTTATTCTAATGAAGGGGTTAATTTATATTCAATTTATATTTATTTTATCATTAAGATTACATTTAGACTGTTCTGGAGATGTGGTTACAGCAACTGCGCGCATGTTTGGCATGGTCTGTGCCTGGTGGTCAGTGTTGGGAGGGTTACTTTTAAAATGTATTCCCACAGATTACTGATTACATGATGTCCTAAAATGTAATCTGTAATGTATTCCCTTGGAATACTTAAGTAAAATAATGTATTCTAAATACTTTAGGATTACTTTTAGCTTACTTCAAAATCGTCTAATTGAAGGTGTTTATCTGTGACACTGATTTTAGTTAACACTTGCTTTAGAGAATAATCTTATTCCTGTCTTCAGAGAAAAAGTTATGCAAATACACAAAACACAAATGCAGTACGTTTTGTCCTGCAACTGATACTATCTAAAGAAAAATGGCATCCAAGAGTCAACATTCTTCAATTTCTTTTACCTTTATTAATTTCCACAGCTCAGAAATTAGGGAAATTAAAATTATTTTTTTTATTCTTAAATATTGACGAATTAAGAATAAATTGGGCTCCAGCAGGAAGTTCACACCCTCTAGAAAGTAGTTGCAGTTGGCTTTATCTGTCACAATAGCACAGTTCAACCACTAGATGGAGACAAAAACCGTGAGGACGATGGAAACTGGCTTGAATCGACTCAAAATGATCCAGAGACATTGGAGTAGCTGTTACTAGGAATATTATGCAACCAGACACAAACTTTAACCATAGAAACAGCGGAGGTATGATATAATTTGTAGTTGCATATATTTACAATGGGAAGTTTGTTTGGATTTTTCTTTGACGGTTTATTCCGGGATATATCATATATGACTATATTTGTGCTTGTTTAACTGCCCTGAGATGTTTTTAAATTATGGGGGGGGGGGGGGGCGCTCTTGCCCCCGCTGGCGTGGGCTCTCGGGCTTGAGAGGTTAATAGTTGCTGGTCAGTCCCCACTCCCCACCCAATGGTTATAACTTACGTCACCAGACCGGCTAGCTAACGCTAATTAGTCAACTTAACTCAAGATGCTTCTTCAAATTAGAGTCCATGCTGAAAGCAGCTTCTTGATGGTAAACAAAGCGTGCACTACTTTGATGTTGCGACCTTCTTTACCAGGTGTGTAGGTAAAATGTTCTCTGTATTTCTACGTCAAAAAGGCTTTTTTTTGGTGTTGTGTGGAAAGTGCTCTGGCATTGATTTGCAGCGTATTTGCGCGCAGTGCAACCTGCCTGGTGCAGTATAGTAATCAGTAATCTTTTTAAAGAAAGTAACTGTATTCTGACCCATTTAAACTGTAACTATAAGGGAATACAGTTAAGTCTACTAATCAATGATGCAGTCTAGAATGTTATTTCATCAATGCTCAAAATGTCAGCCGGGCTAAATTTGGGTATGAAATAGAGCATGCTAAAAAAGTTATTTCCAGAACAGCGTCAGTAAAAAATGAATATTACACTTATTTTGACTCTTGATAGTACTTGTGGATATAAGTCTGTCATTTTCTGAAACACTGAGGCTGTAGCATACAGTGCACCAGACCTACATGATGAAATCATTGAGTAATACAACCCCAAAATATCGCTTGAACGCATTATTCAATTACAACTGAATTCAACAACGTTTCTTGCTGGGTCTCTTTCAGAAAATGTATATTTGTATAATGCAGGTAGGCAGCAGCAGACAGTTCACCTCTCAGGGGAACTAGGTAACACAGTATCAGGCTGGCTTTTACGCCACTATGCTCAGGGCATATTACAAAGCCTGCCACCTATTAACTGTCTGTGCCTTTGTAAATATTAACTTTCTGGTTAACATAGAGTAATATTCACAATATGGCTGTAACTGTTTAACTAATCTTATCAGCTTTTCGCCACAGAATCTTCCTGGGAAATTCATTTGAAGTAATAAAATAAAGTGTTGTTGTGTTAACATCACCTGTCAGTGCCATAAACAGAAGTCCATCCAAGCAAGGCTTTAACAGCAATATATTTGGAATTAGGCAAGGGTGACTGTTATTGCTTATGAATTCAACTATCCATTTGTAAGAGTGTAAATGTACTGTGTTTTCTTTCATAGCTTAAAAAAGGTGATGTAAATTTAACTATATTAAGACTCTGAAAGCCGTGTGTGTGTGTTTGGTACACGTCATTTTATTGGCCAAAACCACTGTCTGAACTTTGAAACTGATATGAAATAGTCCTGTGGGCTGGCTCAACCATGATTCACATGCACTTGACTAGCTTTGTTGACTGGATTTGTTGGTGTATTCAATTCCACTTGGACAGCTCATTAATCAAAAGCAGGAAGTAAATACAGAACTGGAAACATACTGTAGATGGAAACTTTCTGGAAGAAGACAGCAGATTTCAGACTGAGGCTTTGACCAACATTCTAACTGTGGATTTATCCTGAGCTTGTTCTCTATATTAAAAACAGAGAAGCTGTCCATGGCAGCCTCATATGGTAAGCTATTTTAAGCGATTAGAAAGAAATTATATTTCAGTATGCATGCATGGGACATCATAAATGTTTTTCATGTCCAGACGCAGGTGAGTCCAGTGTGTCTGTGCTGTTGCTGGGTGAGAAGCAAAGTGGGAAGAGCACAGCAGGAAACGCTATCCTGGGCAGAGTAGCTTTCCACAAAAAAACAACCCGCAGCTCCAAGGAGGATGGCTACATCTTTGGAATACAGGTGAATGTTTAAGCTCATGGTTTGTCTTAACTCGTCTGAACTAAATCAAGTCTTTACTCATCTTAACTAAACTTGATCGACCAGGTGACAGTAGTTGACACCCCAGGGTGGCTCTCCCACTCCATCACTCCAGACAAAGTGTCCAAGGAGCTCCTCAGAGGTGTGAACCTCTGCCACCCACAGCCTCATGCCATCCTGCTAGTGCTGCCCATCACCACCACTTTCAGCCAGGAGGAGCTGAGGGTCATGCTGGCCCAACTCAGTTTGCTCAACACCCCCATATGGCAGCAAGCCATGGTCCTCTTCACTCATGGAGACAAGTTAGGTAAACTGATCAAACTGATATGTTGTTTTAGCTCATTGCCCACTGCTGTTGCAATAATTGGCTAGAGGACAGTGCAACATTTATTTGTGTGTTTAGTGATTTGTTGGATTGTTCAGTCATTCAAAGACGTGTAGCTTTTAGCCCAACCTGGTCAGCCACCCCCAGTGGGCTCCAAGATAAATGTAAGATAAAGGTAATATTGTGTTTACAGCTTGCTAACATAGATATTAGCAATAACATAAGGGATCCTCTGGAAGAAAAACCTAGAACTATCTCGCTCATTAGTGTTTTTAATATTGTGTGTGACAGCATCTCTCAGTCTAACTACTTGCTACTTGTTACTTGTTTTGCAGGGAGTTTGCCTATCCGGGAGCACATCAGGCGACAGGGTAGTACTCTCCAGTGGCTGTTAGAGCGATGTGGGAACAGGTACCAGGTTATGGCCGACCAGTCCAGGGCCTCAGAATTTCAGGTTAGAGAGCTCTTTGAGAAGATCCTGAAGATGATGGAAGCCAAGAGACGTCCCTTGGAGGTCCAGCAAAGGAAGTACACCCAGCTGAGACGGGAAGTGAGCATGAAGCAAGAGAGTAGGTGGCAGGGACGACCAGTAGAGATAGAAATGTCAGTGATGTATGAGGAGATTGATGAGAGGCCAAGACGAACAAATCAGGTGGAGTCAGGATGGCCATATATACCCAGAGGTAGGTTCCTCTGATGGTGCTGTGATCAGATCTTTCTAACCAATCAGCAGACCAACAACTGAAACAGAATATGTACTCTGTGTGTTATTGCAGGATTTCCAGCAAGCCAAGCTGATTCGAAGTCTGCCCTTAGCCTCATCCTGCTGGGAAGGAGGAAATCAGGGAAGAGCTCAGTAGGCAATGTGATATTGGACAGTGGAGTGTTCAATATCAAGACCAACGAATGCTTTGTAGGCCACGGGGAAGTATTAGGATTGCCTGTGACAGTGGTGGACACCCCTGGGTGGAGTCTGTTTTGTCTGGCCAATCCTGGGCACGTCAGGGCAGAGATGAGTCGAAGCCCTTCCCTCTGTCCTCAGGGAAGCAAATTGGCGTTCGTGCTGGCTGTACCAGTGGACTCATTCAGAGAGAAAGACAGGAGGGCCATTGAGGAGTATCTCAGCGTTTTGGGGCAAGAGGTTTGGAGGAGAACTGTGGTGCTGTTTACCTACGGAGAACAGCTGAAGAGAAGGACACTGGAGAGCTACATCAAGGAGAAGGGAGAACCTCTGCAGTGGGTACTGGGCAGATGTGGTTACAGGCATTGTATTCTTGATACAAATACAGCAGAGGATACTCATGTGGCTCAACTTCTGGAGATGGTGGAGCGATTATAGGAACTATGAATATGAACAAATGAGAGAATATGGGGAGACAATATTTGTTTAATGATGGACATGATATGAAAATACAGCAAAAAAAAAAGAATACAAAAATAAAATAAAAAGATACATAGCTACAAAATAAAGTGATGCTGATAGTATATAGTTAAATACTCAGTAAAATTTCATCATTGTATATTTAACATAAAAATGTAAAGAAAATATATATGTGAATGTTGAGATGGGTAACACTCAAAACAATATTTGTATTTTTAATATGTTTGTATGTGATTGTTGTTTTTGAATAAACACTTGCACCCATGGGTCAATATTACCTTTATTTTGAAAGTCCATTCAATATGAAAACTATTAGGGTTATTTAGGTCAAACCTTGCTATTGCTTTACGGCGCTTCTCTTTCAACCAATCACAACCCTCTAAAATAAACTCCTGTATGACAAGGAAGTAAAGCAGCAGCGCGGAAGTGTAATGATAACTCCTTTAATAGCTCCCCATGGAAATATAATGTCGTTCACTGTCAGCTGTTGTGAACTTTAACCTTAGTTTACTTTTGTTTCCTGCTGTCTGTTTTCAATGAGGGTGTTTCTTATTGATACTTGATCGCCGGTGCAGCGGCTGCAGGAGGAGGAAGAAGAAGATGTTGACCGCCTTGTTGTATGGAGCAGTGGTGTTTCCAGGACTGTTCTGTAGCTGCAGGAAGCTGCTCAGGTCTGCGTTCACACAGTGGACTGAAGCAGACGTGGTTTGTGTCAGTGAGAGGTCAGCAGCACCCCGCACCTGCCGCGCGCCCCCCGAACTTCATTCACATAATCTGCAATTTAATGTTTTCTTGCTTATGGATCAATGAAAACACGCTGTGATGATTCATTTACTACTGTGCAATAGTTAATGTCGTGTGGAGGTAAATTCGGCACACATTTAATGTAGTGTACTATTTTAACTAGTTAATTTTCCAGTTTATTGAGTTTTTGCCTGTTCTTCTTTGAGATAAACAGTGGGGGGCAGCAGTGAGCAGTCAGTAATCCAGTCACATTTTGAGTCATTTTAAAGTTAAACACAACAAATTGGATTCATGAATGAATTAACGCAGTGGTTCTCAAACGTTTTCAAATCAGAGACCCCTAAACTGACACAAATTAGACCATGGGCCCCCAGATTTTCACTTTTAGATGTCTTATTTTAAAAAGGGTATGAAACCCATTACCAGAATAATCATAGATTGTGTTACTTATAGATGGAAATGTACTGAAAATATGTTTATTTTGCTGGGGACACCCTTGAACCCCCATAAGGACCCCTTGTGGGTCCCTGGGCCCCAGTATGACAAAACTGGATTAAGTGCTTAAATAATATTGTATGATGTACACCACAAATACATTTTCAGTGTACTTAAATGGAGTTTTGTGTGATCATCTATTTACGTGTGACATGTTGGTGTATTTTTGCTGACTTGTGCAGTTTTTTTTTTTCAGGCTGGTTTCTGCCGTCCATGCGTCCTTGGCTACTGCAGCTGGAGTAACAGTTGTGACATCATGCAGGGACGTCATGTATGACAGGTAGGAGTCACCTACTCTGTTCTCTGATAAACATGGTAGATACACACATATATACACATTATGCCTTTTAATGTTTTATGTCAATATATCATGAATGTTTCTTAGTATGTAAATGATGTGGATTTAATGCTTGCTGTCTCATCTTCACAGTCACTGGCTGGTGAATGGATTTGTTCTATTTGGAGCTCCCTATATGGCCAATGACCTCTTCGCCATGTATCTGAGCCACTACCATATACAGAAGGTCAAAGGTCATGCCAGTTCATACAGCAGCCACTCTCTGCAGACAGTGAAGGCTTTCCTCATCAAGGATTGGATGTTGGTGCTCCATCATGCAGCCCTTCTTCTCATTTTCATGCCCATCACTCTGGTAAGAACAGGGAAGGATCTCTGTCTGTTCATAGTGTGTATCTGTTCATGTTGTGATGAATTTAATATGAACACACACGTCTTCAAATGCTGCTGACTGAACAGTGTGTCTTTGACTTTCAGTTCTTCAGAAGAGGACTGGGTGATTTCTTCATTGGTTGCCTTTTCATGGCAGAGTTCAGCACTCCGTTCATCTCTATGGGAAAGATCCTCATCCAGGTGCTGTTGTTGTGTCTTAAAAAGACTGTCAGAGCTTGATGACAGCCTGTAATAATGTGGTCTAGGTGGAGATAGGGATTGTCTTATATGTGGCTCACACAAAAATGTGACATCAGCTGGTTAAAACCAACAGTTGCTGAGTTCATAATGCAGAGGCAAAGTGAGCTCCAAAGTATAGCAACATCTTTATGTCGAACTAAACAGTTAAAATGAGAAATATATCAACTATATCAAACCAACATTTTTTATACTTTATTTATTGACATCATATCATTTTATGCATCTTGCACATGTAATATAAGCTTTCTTATGACCTTTTTTTTTTTGTCAACATAACTTTTAAGGCATCGACTGAAATAAATCAATACCTAGTAGTACTGAAACATCTCCCTTCAAACGATACCTGCAATTGATCCTTTTTGTACCCAAAGCTAGAAAATATGACTGTTTGAATGGACTTGCTCACAGCCAATCAATGCCAGCATTCGATTTAATGCAAAATGTGATTGGCCCACTGCCACAGCAGCTACAACCATCTGTAATGGCATTTTATGCAATTCATTGCTTCTATTCACATAATGGGTATCGAATGAAGTACTCAATTGGTATCTGTATCAGTTTAAGGGTACTTGGATTGGTGTATAGTGGTGTATAAAAAAATGTGTAGTTTCCACCTTCATCAATATCAACAAGTATTTAAAGAAAGGGTTCAAATCAAATACAATAAAAGAAATAGAAAAAAAACAAAAACATACAAGGACTTTTTCAAAATAAGGTATCTATGGCGCTCCCTTTAATGACTGTCAGCCCTAATATATCAAACAAAAATTAGCCTATTTGTAATTTTATTGTTAGCAACGCAAGCATCCACTGGTAGATATAAAAGTCTGGACAGAAATAAGAGGGGGATGAGTGTGCCATTCAGTTAGAATGTAAGAATGTGAAATGATACTAAAAGCATCCAATTCTATCTTTATACATGTGTTTGTTACTCCAGTTAGATAAGCTCCAACCACCAAATCACCCCAAAAAATTAGGAGACATGTTCATGGCTAGTTTGTGGCAGTGTAAGAGGTAAGATAACTAAAACATGTCGGTTTTATTTGGAGTAGGAACCTTCTATGCTCATACATGTGTACAAGACAGTTGCACAGCCCTAAGTAACTTTGATTTTTTTGGGGTCTAAAGCTCTTTTAAGGTCTTTTTTTCACACACATTTTCTGCCAACTTCAAAGTACTTTATAAACTACTTTACTTCTTTGCATAATTCCCATTCTTCAACCATGTTGTTTACACTCTTTCTGTCTCTTGTGTCTCTTCTTTCTCTGATACCCAGCTGGGCCTTGATGACACCCTGCTGCACCGAATCAATGGCATAGTTGTCCTCCTGAGCTTCTTCACGTGTAGGATCCTAGTCTTCCCCTTTATGTACTGGGCGTACGGCAGGCAGTTTGGGATCCCCCTGCACAGAGTGGCCTTACATCTGCCTCTGCATTGCAACGTGGGTAACCTGGTGATCCTGGCTCCGCAGATCTACTGGTTTATCCTCCTGGTGAAGAAAGCCAACAGACTCTACCTCAGACAGGGGAGAGGGAGGGGAGGGGGACACAAAGACAAGCCAGGTACAGACTGAGAACAAATACTGGGCTGCTAGTAGAAATAAAACACTGATCATTCATGGAGACAAGTTAGGTAAACTGATTATCAATGACTGATAGGTTGTCTTATGCTCATTGCCCCCTGCTGTTGCAGTAATTGGCTGGAGGACAGTGCAACATTTATTTATTATTTGTTGGATTGTTCAGTCATTCAAATATGTGTCAGTAGCTTTTAGCCCAACCTGAACAAATGTGGCATATTATGAGGATAAAGCTGAAATATTTAGCTTGAAATATTATATTTGACATTTTATTCCAGTAAATCTTCAACTTTTTTCTGCGTACCAGTAAAATAATGTTATGACTTCTTGAAATACTGTGCCTTTCATATGCATTACACATTTAAACATACAATTTTAACTTAATTCTTGAAATATTAGATTTTTTTTTCACCTCAAAATGTTGACTTTCTCCTTAAATTATTACAACTTTCTTCAAACATCATGACTTTCTCTACATACATTTCCCTTGTATCGATACATCTCAGCAGTTCAGGGGTTGTTGTGCACTATGTCATTATTTACTTTGATCTGTAAATTATGAAATGAACTGCTGATGTGATGTGTAATGTGATGTTTCCTCTCAGGAAGTGTTAATCAGCTGCTACTATGATACAGAACTGCCTCAAATGTTTTTACAGTTTCTGCAGTACTAAGGCTGTAGCCTTACTGTTGTGCAGAATAGTTTTATACAGATTAACTCTTAAATTAATAAAATTCTTTATGTGAATCTGTGTTCCTGATTGGTTTGTTGATGATGAAGAGTTGGTAGGCAAGGCTAATGTATGCATGTACCACAGTGCACCAGGTGGAAAATAGATACAAGTGTGAATTAATTGAAAATGTACCTTAAAAGGTTAGATTACCACATTATCTCAGCTACTGAACATCTCTAGAACAGGTCAGTCTAACAGTTCAATTTCAGAGTAGAAATGAGTATTACAGACATCTGCTGTGAAATAATGGCTTTTTATTCACCCACATTGCAAACCCATCATGTCTGGACAGTTTTTAAGTGGCAGATAAGCGCTTTGTACACATTTAAGACAATCTATGCCTTCCATCAGTCAAAAACACAAATTTTCAGGCGGTGGATGACACAAGCTGAGAGATCTTCTGCTGCAGCACAGCCTTCATCTCCTGGTTCTCCAAGTTGTCTGTGATGGTGGTCAAGAAGTGCCTGGTGTTGTCGCTCTCCAGTGGGCTGCTGCTGTCTGGAAAGGCGCCCATGACGGCTTCGTAGTGACTGAGGATCTCCAGACTGCACAGGAACAGAGGCTCGCACTGACCTACCGGCATCATCACCTGAGGAAGAGATTGAAATTCAGTTTGAGGATAAGAAAAGGAAGGTAGACATTTCCAAAACTTAACTTTAGGCCATGAAGCAGAAATACAGGACTTTTGGTTTTCAACGGATTGTAAGTTAGTAATTCATACCTGGATGTGCTGAACATGACAAAAGAGCTGGCTGAGAACAAAAAGGACTTCCTGGCTGGGAAATGTCTCTGCTTCTTCCATTCGTTCTAATTTTATGGGTGTACCTTCTTCAACCTGTCTGTCATCTTTTAAAGAGTCTTTGGACACTTCAGACGTTTTGGCTGCAGAGTCTGTGGCTGCATGTGTTTTAGGAGGCGTTGAAGAAGAGACAGCAGCAGTACCAGATGAAGGCAGAGGCAGCTTGGTTCTCAGTGAGTTCAGCATGTCCCTCACAGCGTGGGCGTATAACCTGCCAATGTGGGCCCAGCCGTCCTCTGACAGCCAGTGGGAGCAGCTGGAGCCGCAGAGCAGCTGCAGGACCCGCAGCAGCAGCACTGACAGGCGGAGCTCACTTGAAAACCTCCTCAGATCTAGGAGGGGCAGGAAGTCTACGTACTCCAGCGAGAAGGGGACGTGGAGGCGACCTGAGGAGATCAGCTCCCTCAGGGCTCCCAGCAGCCGGCTCCACTGGGAGACAGAGCACCAGGGCAGCGCCTGGGTCAGCGCCACCAGCAGGCCTTTACTGAACATGCCGACGTGGTCGGGCCGGCGCTGGTCCAGAGAGAGATGGGACAGCATGGTGGACTGGAGGGAGTCCGATAAAGAGCAGCACTCCATCCATGCCAGAAGACCTGTGCCCTGACCATACTGGGGCAGATCCAGACCTGACCACTCCTGCAGAGGATGGAAACTAGATGCATTAACATGAATAATTTGGCACAAACTGAAAGATAAATAAAAACAAACTATGACCTCAGCAATGACTAACAGAGTGTGTGATTCTCAGAGCACAAAGTTCATCACAGCTAAACAGTTAAACAAATACAGTGTATAATAACAGGGCTTTATGAAGGTTATAATGCCCAGTTCTAGTTTTAACTGCTTCAGAGAGATGATTCAACTTCATATGAGACACTCTTGTCAGTATAACATGATAACAGATAATATATATTATAAATACTTTCAACAAACACTAAACATCAGGGCTGCTGTATTAAACTGCTCTGGTTGAAGAGAATCAAGTTGTCACCACTGAATTTATGAACACTGAACATGACGTCAGTGACCCCAAACCTGTGAACTAGCACAATTGGTTGTAATATATGTTAAAATTATGAAATATCTCCAGCCAGTGACAACACTGATCATCTTGTCATGTCAATTTAAGAATCTTATAGTTCAGTTTGAATCTGATCAGCTTCACAGATCTGAATCAGGACCTTCAAGTAATATGATTAAGTAGCTGGTGACATTTGCAGCTGTTAATTAAATGATTGACACACATATATTAACATTTCATATTAGCTTTGACTAATGAATACATTTGCAGATTATTTTTAAATTAATGGTTTGGTTTTATATAATGTTGTAAAATAGTTAAATGAATTTTCACCAAATTGCTGCTTTTGTCCCAACATTCTAAATCTCTAAGATATTTTGTTTGTTATCGCATAAAACAAACAAAAATCACGCAGTCATTCAATTTGAGAAATTGAATCAATTTCAGCTCTATTTCATTTCATTCAATTTGCAGATACAGATACAGACTTGTCAACATTAAAAACGTAGGCCTGTCTCAATAACTAATTTTGTTGGACAATATATTGTTTCATTTGAAGATCATTTTATACCACTGATATAATGATAATATAATAGTATAATAATGTAAGGGGGGCGGGGATGTGATTGGAGATTGGGCGCTGCATTTCTGTAAAAACACAGACTGCCATTATGGGCCAGGATAGAGTTATTCACCTTTAATTCCATAGAAGCGGCACTGCTTGTAATTATTGTGAAAGGTCTAAGTCTGACACCAAAAGCTGTGTATCGACTGTGTTTCTGTCTTATTGGATAATATAAAGTGATTTGAGCTGCAGTTACTTAAAACATTAGATATGGTATTATCTATCATCATGATATTGAACAAAATTTGATAAGGGATTGGAAAAGGTTCAGACTGGATACTTGATTTGAACTGTTGTGAGTGAAAGAGTGCAAGATGACTTTTAAACTCTAACATCACTAAATCATCCCTGAAAGATGTTTCCAGAGGAGTTCCTACCTGCTCAGGTAGATTGCACACTGTCAGCAGAGAGGAGGGCACCTCATTTTTGAAGTGTTCCCCCCACACAGACTTCAGGTGGAAGCGGACCGTCCAGTCCAGCTCCTCCATCTTGTTGTAAAGCCAGAACAGAGCTCTGGACCAGCTGCTCGGAGCAGCCGCCACCTCTGCGCCCATCACCTGCGCCAGTGAGGTCAGCACGGACACCAGCAGCTCCTTGGTGTCCATGGACCAGTGGTGGACAGCGCCCTCTGGTGTCTGCTCCCAACACCTGGCAGAAGCAGAGAAAGAAAGAAAACAGAGTAATGATGAGCATCTGGATGTGGGTTAAAGACGACAAGAACAAACAGAAGGGGGGGATGTTTGGTCCACCTGAGAGTCTGGTTGAGCAGCTGGGAGAGGACGTAGAGCAGAGGAAATGGAGAGCAGTCCAGCACCCAGTGTGGAGAAGAAGAGTCTGCTTCATGGATGTCCACACACAAGGCAGTGTGGATAAGTTGCAGACTCAGCTCTACATCCACTGAGCTGTGACCTGAAGGGAGTATGGAGACGTATGTTAGCCAGCATCATTTATGAAGGTCAATTCCTACACTGATGAATATTCAAGTACAGTCTGATTGATACTGTTGCTTTTACATCCTGTCCTGATGCATTTTATGTTTTATGTAAAGCATTTTAAATTACCTTGTTGTTGAAATGTGCTATACAAATACATTTGCCTTCCCTATTGGCCATACATTTTTCCTCAATAAAAGATCCCTTAAAACTGCACTAATCAATAAGTTGGTATTAACAATGGCTCAAATCACAATGTGAAATATGATGCTTGTAGTGTTAGCGTCTTTCAGCTGGTTGTTTTGTTTTTACAACTTGTAACTTTAATGTTTTGCTTCACTTTGCTGTACAAATATACAGTATCTGTGATGAGCTGGTATCATCCTGACCAGCTTATTGGTTACTGTACATTATCTTGAACTTAGGACTAGAATTTTGACTAAATTATCATATCTTTCTCTTTTTCAGGCTCTTCAAACCCCATCTCGCAGTCTTCATCAGTCACGGTGCTGGTTAAAACACTTTAAGATGATGACTGTTTCAGAATAAGCAAACTGACTGCAACCATCTTCATTGATTTAAACCAGTGACATCTGATCAAATGTCATTCGCTGATAAAAGAGATGTGGTTAAAAGCTTTAGAATAAACCAATTAGTGAAGCTTGAGTTTTGATTATTTTGTCAAACCAATGCTGATACTTAATATCAGCATCATATTGGTTTAACTGTGTGTAAAATCCCATTTCTAGTTGCCCGAGTGCTCTTTTTAAACAGAGAAGTTTTAAATCAAAGCATCAGAGGACGCTCACCCATAGAGAGGTTAGGCAGGACGAAGGTGTTCACAACCTCCTGAGGCAAAAGAAACCGATTTTCTTCTCCCTCCACTGTCATGACTGGCATCATCAGCAGACCCAGAAACTTGAGGAACTGCTCCTTTTCATTGCCTGACAACGACCTGGTCCTGACCACTTCCTTTAGACACCAGCAAAGTAGACCTCTACCACTCGCAGGAGCCCTTCCGTCTATATCCTCATTTGGCCCTCTTCTTTCCCTCTGTCCTCGGAGTCCAGGCAGCTGCTGCAGGATCTTCGCCATGAGAGCAAAAGCTCCTTTGTTGAAAATTGCTGAATGGCAGCAAGACCTCAAAGTGGCCTCTGGGTTCTGAAAGGCCACTCTGGCTACTAAAGAGACAGCTGTGCTCAAGTTGCCCTGATGTGCTGGTCCAGCCCCTCCTTGGATGATGCAGTTGAAGGCCATGTTGAGCTCCTGCTCAAACCCCTTGGTCACTACGGAGGGGACGGAGCGTCCGAAGAACCCCCTGCTGGACAGTTTGAGCATGGTGTCCAATGCTTTATTCTTGTCTTCTAAGGAGAGCGAAGAGAAAATGTCTGCTATGACCTTCATCAGCCTTCTGCACTGGCTCACACTGGAGCCCTCGCTGTGGAGTTTACTGGTTAGGGTGGAGGAGAGTTTGTTCAGTGTGTCGAGCTGCTGGAAGGCCGCTTGGTTCTTTTCCAGGCAGTCCATCCACTGCTCGTCAAAGTCCGCCCAGCTCCTCTCACTGGCAAACAACACCGCAAAGTTGTGATAGTCATCAAGACGGTAACTGATGATGGTTGTGGAGACCTTCACGTTGACCTCAGGGTTGCTCTCTATGGCAGGGAAGGTCAGAGAGTCCAGCAGACCTCTCAGGATGTTCTTCTCAGCCTTTTGAACACTCATTTCAGTCACATTTTCAGGCAAATCAGGTTCTTCTAGAGCGGTCAGGACTCTTTGGACACTTTGCTGCAGTTTGAATGCAGAGTAACTGGGATTAGAGCCATCACACATTTTTAAAAACCCACTTTTTTGCCAAAATTGTGCAAGTTCTGTCACAATCTTAAAGGCTTCAGTCAGTTTTATCTGACTAGGCTGAAACCGAGATGGACTGTGAGAGGTACTGAGGTCTCTCTGCGCTTCATGAATGAGTTCAGGACTGAGTTTCTCATTGTTCTTTTCTCTAATGATGACAACTTTTGACAGGATATGCATCTTTTCTTCGGTTGGAAGCGCAGCTGCTCGTTCTGTCAGGAATGATGTGTAAAGAACATCAAGAGAGATGGCGAGGGCTTGGAGGCAGAGGTCTGTCGTAGATATGTGATCTCTTATGTCTTGCAGTGCATGAAGGAGAATGTACAGGATGTCAGTGTTTGGCGATGATGCTAATGTATCCAGTTTAAACCTCTTGGCGGCCTGAGGGGACACGCTGGCAGGCTTGGTGGTGAGACGAGTGAACTGGTTAGCGAACATCATCTCTATGCTCTCCTCCCCCACGGCCGTCTGCTCATCCCTGCCTTTCCACAGTTCCCACCACAGCTCCAGAAAGAGTCGGACATCATCCTCACTCGTAGGGTTACTCTTCACATGCTGCGTCAGCCTTTCCAGCTCGCAGCAGATTTGAGACTGAGGGAGACACAGGAGTAGATGTGCAAAGATTTTTGAAGCTGACATGGACTTTACCAGTTCCAGCAGGACCACATGGTTGACCTCAGGGAGGGCGTTCTGGAGAGGAAAGAAAGGGTTCTCCCTCCACGCTGTCTCAACGTCCTCTCCGGTCTCCCTGCACAGCAGCTTCAACCACACAACACAAATTAATTTCTTTCTCCAGCAGGCAGCCTTGCTTTTAGGAAGACCACTGAGTTCCTCCTGCCCGCAGATTTCTCTGACTGCCGCTAGGATTGGATGCTCTACCCTGCTCCAGTCTGCTTTCTGAAGGGAGGACAGAGAAGATGGGTGACACAGCTTGTCAGCCAGGAGGAAGGCACCCTGAAGAACAGCCGAATCTGAAAGCAAAAGAGAACAGGCATCAAAGAAATGGCAAGGAACAATATCTAATTCATTCAGAGTGGGACTGTCTGCTATCTAGATACCAGGACCCTGAAACTGAAGCAGCTAAATGAAGTCAGCCATCACTCATTTTATTATTCACACCTGTCTTTTTCCTACTGTGATAAGTCATAATGTCTTCTTTTTAGAGCTACATAAATTAAATGACAGGGGTGTTAACTAGGGCCTAATGATATTGAGTTTTTGGGGCCTTTGCCAATATCGACATGAGGGAGGAAAAACAATATATACATATATTTATATATATATATGAACACACATTGTTTTTCAGCTGTGGTTACCAAACAACATATATACCTTGTGTCAAATCTTATTTATAAATAAACTGGCCTCTTGTTGTTTTGCTTACCAATACGTATGAACACATTAAGAATCTTCATCAAAATAAATGACTTTGCTGTTTTTTTTTCTTGCTATATATCACTATAAACTAAATATATATCTTTATGGGCTTGAACTCTGAAAACAAGATGGATATTTCTTTACTTTCTGACATTTGACAGACTTTGCTATTATGCAACATATTCGCAAAAAAAGCAACATTACCGTTAAACATGGTAACATAACACCTTGAAAAGAAATGTATTGTGTCATACCCTACCGCAGACGTGTTTAAAGGTATATTATACAAAAAAAAGTGAACAAACTCACCTTTATTCATCATTGTCATAGCTGCCGGTAGCTAAATGTAAGCTGTTGCTAATTTAAGTTAAGTTTTTAATTCCCATTCATGAGCTGCAACACAGAGTATCAGTCAGAAATGTCCAAATAGTCCACTGTACCAGCAGAGCTTCACTATTGTAAAATGTGAAGCAATACAGCAGAGAAGTCAGTCTACCTGGGGCGCAATGCAACACAACTTCTCAGCAGCATGTCAACATTTCGTACAGAGCGCTTCCGCAGCAGAGAGACGACAGATAAGAGAGACCCACTGCTCTCAAGTGTCCACATTTCCTCACAGCGCCCCCGTCAGGACAGAATGAGTACTGTCTGTATAATACAACTTTGCTCAAGCAATTGATATTCTTTTCCGCTCAAGTAAAAGTAAAAGTGAAACCTGCAACTGTCACCTCTGTCGGATTTCTACCACTGAACAATCATGGGTTTAATTTTAAGGATACTTATTTACTTGTATCTATATGCAGGTAAGTTATTATGTGACGTTTTATTACAGACTGAGAAGGTTTGCAGTTTATGTTTCGAGTTGATGTTTTCGAGCCATAATATCCTATAACAGGAAACTTTACTAGACCACTGTACTGTACTATACTATACTTTTCTATGTATTTACGATAGCCCACTGTTGTATATTATATTTACTGACTGACTAGGAGTGAGGGATACTTTGCTGATACACGCTGCAAATACAACGTTAGTGACCTTTTATGTTGACCAGTGTAAGTGAGGAGACGTCATCTGCAATAATCAGCTCACTTAAGGAATTTCTGAATATTTTAATGACGTTAAATTTTGCTTTTTACATTCGTTGAACTGTGTTGCCATGGTGAGGTGGACAACTGTATATTTTGCCATGAATAAGGAAACTAGCCTATAATAAATATACTTTTATAGATTCTGTGCCATGAAATATGACGCAGTTTTGACTTGATTGCACATTCCTCATTATGCAGCAACATGTACATTTAGTTTATTTTTGAGCACCAAATACTGGACACAGGAAGTGATAGTTAGATCCTACATGCAATGTCCAATATCCATAAAAATATATAACCACGCATCCCTCTGGTAAATGTAGCTTATTGTCTATGGGGGTACAGGAAGTGGAACCTAATGACACACAGTTCATCAAATGCATACACAATTTTCAATATGCCATCTCCAGTGACACATACTGCACACACAAAAAAATATTTGACTCATTCACAGTGTCTAATAATACTGACAATTCAGATGTGTGTCAATCAAACGCCAAGAGGAGACCATGGCTCCTCCCAACATGCTCAAAGTGTGAGGGTCTGTTCATTGCTGCTTGCAGTTTCAATACTATAGTATTATTTGTACTGATTTATTCTCTCTCTCTCTCTCTCTCTCTCTCTCTCTCTCTCTCTCTCTCTCTCTCTCTCTCTCTCTCTCTCTCTCTCTCTCTCTCTCTCTGTGTGTGTGTGTGTCAGGTATGCAGTGTGCCCATCAGTTCTCATGGCTGCCCTGTCAGTTCATAGATGAACGTGTGTTTGTGAATAGTGAGGATCACACTGAGACCGAGCTGATCCACAGAAAAGCTATGCTGCAGTTTGGCCAAAAAGAAGACACTCCTATTAATCCAGATGCCATCACATTCCTGGTCATTGGTAAGGCCTGTAGTTGTAGTCTATAGGCGCAACACACTGAGAACTTTTCTATTCTATTGTATTCTATTTCATTTTATTGTGTTGCAGGATCTAAGTTGGAAATGCGGCGGTATCTGGAGGGTGTGGAAGCAGACCAGCTGAAGTGTGAGATACGTAGGTACAGCACAGCAGGCATCCATGTCCGCTGGCCTGTAAAGGGGACAAAGGAGTATAACCGCTGGTTCACTTGCACCTTGAAACACATCAAGGGCCTGTTCACTGCCACCAGCTTCCTCAGACACCCATCTGATCAACCGCCCTCTGGACGGCCGGACTACCACAGTTGGTCTCCTATCAGCGACACAGAGATGCTCATCACAACAGGTAATAGTTACAACTGGTACCAATATTTTTGATGTAATATAGCACAGTTACAACATAGTTTATGACGCAGTTTAAGCTTTTTTATTGCTGCAGGGCGGCATAACTAAATTTGACAAAGTTATACAGTAAGCTAGTTTACAAACAATGGAAGAATGAACAGCAGAAATCAGTTTTACATGACACCAAGACAACACACAGTGCTCACAAGCAGATAAGGGAGAGGGAAGCTGTAGGTCAGATTGTGTATGCAAGTGATGGTTTAGATGTATATGTCACCGAGCTTGTAAGACTAAGTTGTGTGTATATATCCAGCCATCCATTTTCTGCCACTTTCCTGACACAGCTCTCACTGCTGTTATTTATGGATTGATGTTTGACATAATGGCCTGGCCAAGTCCTATACTCCTGCAGCACTACCCACGAGGTTCCCTTGTAAACCTTGGACCAGGACAGAATCTAGATTGCACTTTCTGAATCTGAGGTTTGACTATCAGGCCCCCTTTCTAGCACTGTGGCATAAGCTTTCCCTGGAAGACTGAGCAGGGTAATCCGCCATGATTGAAACACACCCTCCAACCCCCCTTTTGAAAAATTTGATTTACCACCCCGATATGCCAGGCCACAGACCCTGTCCCTCTTGACTACCTCAGCGACTTCTGAGAGCGATATGGGTAAGGCTTCCCTTGCATTGTGAGATCTTTGCCTCCTCCACAGAGTTTCTCAAAGTGTCCTTCCACCATCAGACAATGTTCACGGTCTAGCTCAGCAGTTCTCCTGCCCTGCTGAAAACAGCCTGCACTATGCACTGCTTCCCCTTCCTGAGTCGTCTGGCAAACCAAAAGTCCCACTCCATGGCCTCCCTGAAATCCTCCTCCACCCAGGTTTTTTCCTCAGCAACCACTGAAGCACAGACCAGGGTACTGGTATCCATCTGTTGCTTCAGAATACCCCAAGCTAAAGTTCAGCCATTTTCAACTTGACAACCACCACCAGCAAGTTCTCAGGTCATCACCATGACTGGCACCAGTGACCTTCTGGCCACAACTCAGAGCAGCTGACTCCACAATTGAGGTCCTGAACATGGCCAATGTCCCCAGTGTCCCCCAGGATACATGAGACATTCCTCTGCAGTCTCTGCCTGACTTTTCCACTTCACCCCCACTACATGTTGGGTTTACCAGTTTGCACCACGTACTCTCCTGCTACCTGATCAAATTTGCCACCAGATGGTGATCAGCTGTGTTTCTCTCTTCACCCGTGTCCAAGACATACAGCCCATGTAAAGTGTTGAAGTCCCCTAGCATAACTAGGGCCCCACTTGATGTATACAGCTGTTTTTAGATATTGTGGCAGATGACAGTTATAGGACAGATGTGGATGTGTGAAATATTAATGTTATTGAGTAATTTGTCAGAAAAAAATTCGCTGCTAGAGGTTGTGCTGTGAACTAGGGAGAAGAATGTGTATTCTCTGGCTGTCAGTGGCCTAAGTTGTCAAAAATAACAAAGGCCAAAATCACACATTAACTATGCTGTTTAGCTCATGATTCTATTCATGTTGCTTCCAATTATAATTGGACTGAGAGAGATTTGAAAGAAGGTTATACAAATTACTAAAAAGAGATGTGCTATCAGTATTCAGGCCTATACATGTTTGCAGTGCTTATTGAGTTGTTGGAGATATGGAACATAGCTAAAGATGAGTTCAATATCTCAATCAGAGGCTGTGTTCATGTCTCAAAACTAAGATGTATCTCTGTGTGTCTCTGTCTTATCACATTTGCTTTTATAGTTACCATGGTCATGACAACTCAATCTCCATCAGTGAAAGCAGAACTGGGGTCCCAGATAAAACTGCACTGCCAGTTTTTCCTTGATCACAAAGCACCAAACGTCACCGTGGAGTGGCACTTGCAACGTCCTGGTACAAGAACCCAACTCTTTATGCACAACAGCCGCTCAGGGCAGAGCCAGGGGACTGGAGTTAGGCTGACAAGCCTCATTGAAGGGGACGCTTCTTATACACTCCTCTCCTCTGAGATGGGCAGTGAAGGGACGTATGTTTGTTCAGTGTCAGTGATGCCACTGTCCACCAGTCTGGATATAAAGCTGCATGTCCAAGGTGGGAAAGAGTAAAAGCTGATACTAGTGTCAAATATCTAGCAGCTACGCATATATTTTGGACTTTTAATAGCATTATTACAAAAAATGAAACATACTAGTTTTTTGAAGCTTTGCACCTTGAAACACATCAAGGGCTCATGCTCTTCATCAGCAGGTGGACTGTGTGTATGTCAAACTGCTATTACCAAGGTTAAGAAAGAACTTTCTTCAGCAATATAATGCTCACACAAATCATTGTAATAAATGAAGAAGCAGTAGAAGCACAAAACTAGGGCTAATAGTAACATTTTTAAATAATAATAGAGTGTCAGTGGGAAAAGTATTGCAACACTCCTGCTAATTGCAACAGTATTCATAATAGTACTAGGAGTTATATAACTGAATCAATGAAAAAAAACTTTCCTTGAATCACAATTAATTATAATGGAAATACTTTTAAGGTTGCAAGGTTTTAACAGGAAGATCTACCTCTCTCTTGTCTAAGGTTGGTTGATGGTTAGCTTAGCTTAGCATAGAGGCTGGAAACAAAGGGAGGCAGCAGTGGTGCAAAGTAACTAAGTGCATTTACTTAAGTACTGTACTTCAGTATAATTTTGAGGTATTTGTACTTGAGTGTTTCAATTTGATGCTACCACATACTTACACTATGCTACATTTATTTGACAGCTTTAGTTACCTTTTTACACAATGGGTAATATGACAAGCTTTTAAAATACAACACATTGCTGAAGATGAAATCAGTTGTTTCCAACCTTTTTGGCTTTTGGTGTCTGTATTTCTGAGTTGTTAGCAGTTCTACCAAATATTGACTTTTCCCTATACATTTTCCCTTCTCACATGGTTTGATTTCAATACATGTTCAAATGATCCAACATTTAACTAAAACTCAAAGACCACAGAATAAGTCCAAAAACTGAAAATAGATTTGGAACCACTGAACTTAAATAGCTAACTGTATATAAAGCAGTTCAATCTAGCTCCACCTCCAGCAGCTACAACAGTAACATGCTGCTCTAACACTTTTGCTTCAGTATTAATAATCTAATCTTTTCATATTTGGTGTACCAACATGAAAGTGATATTGTCTCTTAGCATGGCCTCAAAAAATGTAAAATGTCTAACTAGTCATTTAGTATGGATTAGCCATAGTTCAATCACAAAGACAACTTCAACCTTTACTCTATCTAAGCCCAGACATATTAATATATACTGCAAGGCTACAACTGGAGCACTGCAGCTATTTTAATTATCACTGAGTCTCTCACATATTACTGATTTATCAGTTATCCTATAAATGTTGAAAAATTATATGATTTCCCAGAGCCAAATGTAGTTTGCTTGTTTTGGTCATTTGGGTGGAGAAGGAGCGATTGGTAAGCTGGAACCAGCAGATATTTAGCATTGTTGTTTGAAAAGAAACTGAACTACCATCAGTTTTAATTGCTAAGTTATTCCCTTCTCTCCCCTCTCCTCACTCCTCAGAGCGTCCCCAGGTCTCCCTCAACATTGGACCTATTCTGTCACTGCAGGAGGGCTCAGTGCAGAGGGTGGTTTGTGCGGCAGAGAGGTTTTACCCTCTGGATGTCGACATAATTTGGTACCAGCATGACCCGGCAGTGGCAGGCCAGAGACCTCCTCCCGCTAAGATGCTGCATGAACTGTCCAGCCACAAAAGCAACTCGGACAAGACCTTCTCGAGCTCAGCTTACTTCTTCTTAGAGGCTTTAGTCGGGGACTCGGGCAGTCTGTTTACATGCAGTGTCTCTCATCAGTCCCTGCACGAGCCCATCAGAAAGAGTTTCACTCTGCATGTTAAAGGTGAGAGGAGGGTACTATATCACTGCAGTTCCCTGAGCTACCACAGAATATATCTGGCACCTCATAGACTCAGGTGAGCCTTACAGAAGTATCACTTACAGAGACTGGGAAAGTCTCCACATTTCATTGTTAAAACTGAGTGGAAACAGGTAGAGTGTAAAAACAAACTTGCTTTGCAGAACCATTCCAAAGGCTTTAGGGCCCCCCCGAAACCAAAACCAGTCACTGACCAATTTGCAGTACATCACCCACTGCATGCTGGATAGGAAGAACTACAATCATGGATATCCACAGTATTTATACAGATGTCCACAATTGTATTTTTTCTGGTAAAAATGCAGTTTCCCATTAAAAAAACGTTCTAGCCACAATATATTTTGGATGATTTATGATATGTTGAATGTTTTTTTCTTTGGGGAGGGGTGTCTATTTTCATATAGGACATTTAAATTGACACTAGTAGAAATTGGCTTGTATATATTTTGAATTAGATTTTTTCCTAGTAAGAAATGTATTGCAGATATTAAAAAATGCAGCTGTGGGTATTGAAAGCCCAATACACATCAATGGCAAAAGTGACATAATTTGTCTAAGGAAGAATGTCACTGTGGATATCTGAAATGTTGATTTGACTAGGAAGAATTGTATTACAGATAACTGCAATAGGTATCCAGTCTAGCTATTAAATGTTAAAACAGCTTGCCATAATGACATGTTACTATGGAGGTGAATGGTGGGGGGCATCACTTCCAGTAAGGTTGAGTCCCTGAAAAATGTGCTAGCGGTTGTTCATCCTGCTGTTCAAGCAACTCCCAAGACTTTGGTGGGCAGACATCTCTGGTATCAAGAGACTAGACACCTCATGTCTTTATGTTATCTGTTTTATTGGTACCAAGTCTGTTAAAACAGCTTGCTATAGTGACCTACAGTTCACTATGAAGGTGAATGAAAGGGCATCATTTCTGGTAAGGTGAGTCCTCAGCAAAATGCACAGGATGTAGGTTTGGTAGTGGTTGTTCATACTGCTGTTCAAGAAACTGCTATGCATGTAGAAATCCCCAGACTTCAGTGAGCAGACATCTCTGATTATCTGGTATCACGAGACTAGAAACCTCATGTTTTTCTGTTGTCTGTTTTATTGGCCCAGAACACATCAGTTGGCTGTTTTACGTCACTCGCATCATGGTGGTCTTACTGTTGCTCTACCTTGTTATCAGGCTGGTCTACTGGGGCTTAGGTGAGTGCGGAGAACCTCGTACAAAAAGGTTGATAGGAAATTATACAGGTCAATGCTAAATCACCAGCAAATAATCATCCTTTATGGGCCCAAATATGATGAAATGTATCTGTGTGCTAGTTACATGAAAACATATGAGAACCACTGTGTTTGTATCATTTTGACATATGAAGCATTGATGCAAGAGATACTAATTATTATTTATTTCCTCCACAGGAAAATATCAGGTGCAGGTAAGATGATATGAAAACCTAACGTGTTCCTTTAAATCTTAAGTTTTGATTTAACCATCACCATCAATGGAAACATTTTAATGTCTGTGTATGTGTCTGCATATGTGTGCTTGTCCTGAGCAGAACAAAATATACTGAGCAGCCCTGACGGAATGACCAGAACATCTTGAAGACCAGTAAAGGCAGATTGTCCACTTCTGCTGTCAGAATGTCCCAGATGTTTGTTTTTTATGTTGATTTTGGGATTTTGGTTTTGGTTTTTTGGGATTTTTCATTTTGCTGATGCTAACTATCAGTACTTAGTGCAATATACTGTATCCTTGAAATCCTTCACCTCTTTCTTTTAGGTTTTACAGTTCTTGGCATCCTTGATGCATTAAATTACTGCTTCCTTCCGGATTTAATCTTCCTTCAGTTGTCTAATCAGTCAGTTGCTCTAAAAAACAAAAAACAAAAAAAAACAAACAAACAGCCATTTTCCTCCTCAACATTGTCACCAAAACTTTTTTTTTTCTTAAAAATTTGGTTTGACCAAAACAGTATTGGTTGATCAGCTGCTTAATGACTACAGTTGACATTCTAAGTAATGAAGAGTGTATTTCAAAGTTTCCCTTTAAAGAATTTAAATCTGTTAAACAAGCAATTTGAATTGGATCTGTAATGTAATTTAAAGATACAACTTGTCCCAATCAAATCTCCTCCTTAAACCCCACTGACGCCTTTTATAGGGAATGTTTTCAACAAGATGTATCTTTACTGAATGTACCTGTGTAGTAGAATTACCATACAACCACATAAGAGCTGTGATATATAAGATTATTCACAAATGCTACCTCGTTAAGCATTGAGTTTAAACCTGATATTGGTGTATATTGTTAATATTGTAAAGCTCAGTCAGAAACACTGACACATGTTGGAGTTTATATAACACCATGTTCATTTGGTAATATCTTGCTGGATTTATTATTGCTAAACGTAATAATAATAATATTTTTTATTTATAATGTGCTACAATTTTCAGGGATCCACAGACATAACTAAATGTTTATTTGTTGATATTATTTGCCAAACATTATATACATAAATGCATATTTTCAGAGAGCAAGTGTTTATTTAATGAAGTAATTGAAAGTTTACAAAAAGACACTGCAAAGTTTATCTGCCTAGTCTGCCTAATTATTTTAGTTTTTCAAATTTGTTTAACCAAAAATCAACCTTGTGTGATTTATGTCTGCATCAGCCCTACATTTAAATCATTGTCATGATTTTATTGTACTTATTTTCTCCATTTTTGTATTTTACTTTTTTTAAAAACTCTGTATTCCTATGATAGTGATATCTTCATGGAGACTGTGAAATAAAAGAGGGAAAAAAAGACTCGCTGCTTTCAGACGTTCACTGGTTCACATATCCTCACAGCGCCTCTAGAGGACACATAGTACTGTATGTGTCTCGGTTTAAAAACGAGACTGCCTGAGAAATAATGCTCACATCGAAATTAATTTAGCAAAATATTTTAGAAGCACGAAATATGTGCTGTGTCTTTACCTTGCCGGCTTTATCTACAAAATACTGTAGACGAATCCTCAACATATCAAATCAAATTACCAACCCGGCAAAGTATGTAGTACACAGACACAACTGATTGTTTAAAACATTACGTATGCTTGATGTGTTTGTGTTTATTTGAGCTTTTTTCAAGTATTATTTTCAAAGATTTTGTCCTTTATTCTTTCGTTTTTATTTTTAAACGTCATACGTCATGCGCTCAAAGTTTTTTTTCCTTCAAAGTGAAAGTGAAACCTACTCACTATCAACTCCGTGGTGCAACAAGGAGAAACAACCAAATGAACAATCATGGGTTTAATCTTAAAGATACTTATTTACTCGTGTCTCTGTGCAGGTAAGTCATTGCCTAAAGCTATATTACAGATTGAAAAAGTTTGCAGTTTACATTTCGAGTTGAGAAGTGTGTTTTTTTTTTGCAGCCATAAGGTCCAGACTATAACAGGAAATAAACTACTATTATACATTCGGCCTTAGTCTCTCTCTCTCTCTCTCTCTCTCTCTGTGTGTGTGTGTGTGTGTGTGTGTGTTTGTGTGTCTCAGGCGTGCAGAGTGTCCATCAGTTCTCATGGCTGCCCTGTCAGTTCATTGATGAACATGTATTTAGGAATATTGAGAATCACACTGAGACTCAGTGGCTCCACAGAAACGCCATGCTGCAGTTTGGTAAAAAAGGAGACACTCCTGTTAATCCAGATGCCATCACCTTCCTTGTCACCGGTAAGGCCTGTAGCCTGTAGGAGCAACACACTGGGACCTTTTCTATTCTATTCTATTCTATTCTATTTCATTGTATTGTGTTGTAGGATCTAAGTTGGACATGCGGCGTTATGTGGAGGGTGTGGAAGCAGACCAGCTGGAGTGTGAGATACGTAGGTACAGCACAGCAGGCATCCATGTCCGCTGGCCTGCAAAATCGACTGAGGAGTACAACCGCTGGTTCACCTGCACCCTGAAACACACAAAGGGCCTATTCATAGTCACCAGCTTCCTCAGACACCCATCTGCACAACCACCCACTGGCCAGCAGGACTACCGCAGCTGGTCTTCCATCAGTGACACAGAGATACTCATTACAACAGGTAATAATTACAACTGGTGCCAATATTTTTGACCTTACTTACAGCCAATATGATAATGTTTGGATAAATACGTTTGTTTTTAGTTGATAGTCGAGTGAAACCTGGAATAATCTTCAAAATTTGTGTTTATTTCTAAAAACTAAAATGCATATCTGTGTGCCTCTGTCTTTTTGCTTTTTGCTTTTGTAGTTACCATGGGCATGAAAACACAAACTCCATCAGTGAAAGCAAAACTGGGGTCCCAACAAAAGTTCCACTGCCAGTTTGCTGTCGACCACAAGGGACCAAATGTCACTGTGGAGTGGCACTGGCAAAATCGAGGAGAGAGAACTCGACTCTTCAGCCATATCAGCCGCTCAGGGCAGACCCAGGGGTCTGGAGTTGGACTGAGGAGTCTGGCCGATGGGGACGCTTCTTATACACTGCAGTTCTCCAAGATGAGCAGTGAAGGGACATACATTTGTTCGGTGTCAGTGTTGCCGCTGTTTGCCAGTCTGGATATAAGTCTGCACATCGAAGGTGAGAGAGAGTTGAATACATGATACATGATGTCTGCTTACAAGCTTTTTTGGAGTTTAAATTACATCTAATGATCTTCATCAGCAGATGGAGTTTGCTCTGTCAAAGTACTGTTTCCAAAGTTAAAAATAGCTTTTGTGTCAGCAATAGATTGAGGAATGACTACTGACATGAATCAATAAAATAATAATGGACTAATGTTGGAACTCTCAGAGTTTCACAGTTAATTATACTTTCATATTTAAAAGGTTGAAGTTTTGGGAAATAGGCATATTAGTTTAAATTAAGCTTGAGTCAGGAGATGGTAAGTATAGCTTAGCATAAAGGCTGTGACAAGGAAAGTCCAAGAGGCCACTGCTCCTAGTCAAAAGCACATACATAGTCCCCCATAAAACCACAACATGTCTTCTTAACATTTATTTTTTTTGTACAGATTAAAATAACAAGTTATAACATGATAATTAGTGAGTTTGTTTTGTTTTTTTACTTTGGGCAGAGCCATGCTAGGCTAACTGTCTACTGGCTCTAGCTTCATATTTAGCTTACAGATATGGAGAGTGATATCAGTCTTATTGTCTAACTCTCACCAAATAAATATGTTTCACAAAATGCTTTGACTAAATTGACTAAATATTCTTTTGATTAATTGAAAAACAGAGAAGCAGCAGTTAGCAATTTGAAGTCTGAGAAATAACTCTCTCCTGGAAAAATAATGAATGTTGCACACTGTACTGGCTAATGGCACCTGGAGAAAGAAACCCCTCACTGAAAATTAATTTTATTTTCTCCTCCTCCTTTCCTCAGAGCCTCCTCATGTCTCCCTCAACGTCGCACCTATTCTCTCGCTGCAGGAGGGTGAGGAGCAGAAGGTGATGTGTGAGGCAGAGAGCTACTACCCTCTAGATGTGGAAATAGTGTGGTATCAACAGGACCCAAAAGTGTCAGGCCAGAGAGTTGGTTCTCCTCTCCCCAAGGTACTGCAGAATGTCCTGCTGTCCAGCCACAAACACAACCCAGACAAGACCTACTCGCTTACGGCTTTCTTTTACCTTGAGGCTTCACTCGGGATCTCGGGCAGGCAGTTTACATGCAGCGTCTCTCATAAATCCCTGCGAGTACCCATCAAAAAGAGTTTCATACTGAATGTTGAAGGTGAGAGGAGGGTACCATGTCACTGCAGTTCCCTGAGCTAACACTCAGTGGCAGCAGAGGACTACATCTGACATCTCTTGTCTGTTTTATGTTTCGACACAGAACCAGCCAGTTGGTTTTTTTACCTCTCTGTTGGCCTCATCATTGTTCTACTGCTGGTCCTTCTGGTAGTAATGCTGGCCTACTTGAACTCAGGTGAGTGTCGAAACCCTCATACAAACAGGTTGATATCACCAACATACAATCGCCCTATATGGGTGCAAATATGTTGAAATGTGTTTGTGTGTCAGTCACATGAAAATTTGAGAACCACTGTGTTTGTGTCACTTTGACATATGAGAAAAGAGTAATTATGATTTTTTCCTTCCACAGTAAGAAAGCGATCAGTGCAGGTAAGATGATATGAAAACATGACTGTTCATTTTAATCTTAACAGTCCTGATTTAACCATCACCAGCAATGGAAACCACATTTTAATCTCTGTGTATATGTGTATTTGTCCTGAGCAGAAAAAACCATACTAAGGACGAACTGAGCAGAACTTCAGAAACACCAGTGAATGCAGACTCCTCACTCCCTTCCTCCCTTGTTCATTTTTATTTTAGAATGTCTCAGATGTTTGATTTTTGTTTGTTTGAAAAGGTGACTTTGGGTTTCTGTGAAACTAAATATGTTTCTTATGTTTTGCTTTGATTTTGCTGATGCTAAAAACTACTGATGAAGTACAGATTTGTCAGAATTACAGTAGGGAACGCTCAATACTGTAGGAATGAAAATTGGTGCTTTCACAAAATATTTACACAATGAGATTTTTGATAAATAAACATCAGTAATGTGGATATAATGACTAAGTGGGGTAAATGCAAATAGAAGAACAGCTACAACAGTCTGGTAAATTCAGACTGCATCATCAAGACAACACGTATGCCATATGATATTACAACATCCAATATCGAACATGATATCTAGTCTCGTATCACAGTGTCGACTTAATATTGATATATTGCCTAGCCCTATGCTTAGGGATAGATAAAAGCACGACTGATGGCTGAATTCTATTTTCTTACTTCAGTTTCAACGCTGCCTCACTGTCACACTATAACTGGAAGGCTTGAACAAAAAACAGTGGCATCATTAATATTATTAGTAACTCCTCTGTCTTATAGCCATGCTAGCAAAATATTGTCACAATATCTCAACAGCTATTTGATGGATTGTTCTGAAATTTTTGGGGACTTTCATGGTCCCCAGAGATTCATGCTGGCTTTGGTAATCCCCTGACTTTTTCTCTTGCACCACCATGAGGATGGATGAATTGTGGTGAAGTTTTTCGTAGTATTATCATTGTCAGCATGCAGTTGTGAATGTTTGGGTCAAGTCACATAGCTGCTGGCACTGTTAAATCTATTTTATTGTAACAAGTCAAAATGTCTGCTGTTTAAAGGCCTGTAACAATTCATCACTAAACACCAGTCTCACTGTCTGTTGCTGAAACAGTTGCTTTCCAATTGCTGATAATGCAATAATTAGTCACAATGCAATTAAATTGACTGCAGTGAGTTAACATGACACAAAACCAGCTAGTAGATGGTTGGTCAGTATTTGCATTAGGGTCCGCTGTGTATGTGGCATGTGCTCTTAACCACTCGACCAGCTGCACGCCATTGTTGGACAATGTTAAGTTTGAGTCTTAATGTCATACAACCACCAATGAATGTAATGATGCCTTTAAATGAAGACTGAAGAAGAACAAATGTCACATGTTGTAATCATTTTAACACTGATTGGATAAGGTACTACATTAATTGGTTTTATCTTTGGTTCCATGTGAGTGAAATTAAATGTGTTCTTGTACAAAGGAATGTGTCCTCTTAATTAATCAGACTAATTCATGCTCTTTCTTCTTTATGTTGCTTTATGTTTAATACCCACACTCAACAAGTAAAATAATAGCCTCTAGTAAAACTCAGAGTCAACCTCTAGAAATCTTCTTTGCTATTACATTACTTTCTCTCTGTGGTTCTCTTTTTATCTGTCCCTCTCATTACAAACACGCACAAAAACATCCTTGTAAAACACACTCAAACACTGCTCGTATATGTCAGCCGTCAGCTTTGAAGCAGACTGACGAAGAGAAAAGATGGAGTCCATAGAGAGGACAGCCAAACCGGTCAGTCAGGTAGGAGTCCATTTACGGGGATAAACAGAGCTTTACTTAGACTGATACCAGATGTGTGTTTGTGTGTGCTGCCAGCGCCCTGTGCCCTAAGGGGTGAGAGAGAGTGTGTGTGGCCCAGGTTTGATCAAAACACTTCAGAGCAAGACAAACAAACAGACCAGCATTGTACCTGTGTCATGACAAAGGGAAATTGGTTAAAACAACAGACTTGACATTTGATGTTATTGACAGAAATACAGAAGAAAAAAAGAACAAAACATCAACAGAAATCCAGTGTGGACTACCCAATGGCACACAAACAGCTAGAGTCAGTAGCTGCAGCATTCATGCATACACCATCATTTCAAGATAAAGTAGTATTTTCTGAAACTTGCTATATTCATCAAAAAATAAAAATTAGTGGTGAGAGACAGTTGAACTCTTGGACTTCACATCAGTGGTATTATTTGTGCTAGAGCCTCTAAACCACATTTCTCATAATCCCTATCCCATAATACTGTCTGCTCCAAAGAGGACTGCTTTTATTTTCTCTGTATTTTCATAGAGGATGATCAAAATTTTGGAAGTGATTTTTCACTGCAGGAAATCTTGTAATCTTCTGGTCCATGAATTGGCCCCAACTTTGCATAGAAGCTTAATCAAAGCTGTCCTGACCTCTCTCAGATTACAAAGAGTTTTTTGAACGAGAAATGTGTCTCTCATTTAACTTGTTTTTGGAAATCATTGTTATAATAAACCTGCATTACTTGATATTTTTTGGCGAGTTGGGGGCAGCGCAACAAGCGCTTAACACAACATAGACATATGATCATATACAACCAGTAACTAGCAAAATTGTGGCAAACTGTAGAATCTTAATCCAGATAAAAATGCTACTCCTGTTTTCTTTTATTGTAAAGCAATCTTTTTTGCGAAAAAGATCCCCTAAAACTGATCAGATGACATATGATGCAAAATGCACAGTCGGGGACAAAAACATTCTAAATAATCTAAAAATCAATGCCATACAGTTTGTTGAAATGTGACACCTCATTTCTGAAATAACTACTATGCAAAGACGACCATGCCTTTCAACATAGCTACACAATCTATGTATTAAAAAACAGTACCAAACACAAAATGCAACAATACTTTTAAATGATTCCCCTCATTTTATTGAATAAACACAATACTACAGTAGATTATACACAGATTATGTATCCTCATCCTTTCTTTTGTGGTTGTGCTGTGATACTTTCCCATCCTGACAAGACTAAAAAACTGACCACTATGCCTGACATCAACACTGTCTCATTTAAAACTAATGAAAATACAAAGAAATCTGGTGGATTCTGTGGGAAAATTATATTGGTATCAGTCCTCAAAAAACAACCACAGCCGGCCTATCTGGGGCTGTAACATTTGAACCGAGGTTTATAGAGAGAAATAAACAGAGAAACCAACATGACAGTTGAGAAACTACATGTTGCATCAGTTCTGAATAGTTACAGTAACTTAATCCCGTCACTGATCTTAAGATGATGAGCTACTTTGTAAAGACGGGAGACAAGCCAGGGCCGGTGCTGGAGGTGGGTTGATTTCACTGTAGATACACGGAACAAAACACACTCTTATTCCTGGATGTTGTAACTGAAATGACAACGATTAGCTCATCTTAAGCTGCTGTTATGGGTATGTTATGTGAGGGCATGTCTGAAATAGCTATATCAAATAAAGGACCACAATTCACTTTTATGATTTGATGATGAAATTTATGACCAGGATATAGATGTGTCAGTGGTTACAGTTTTAACAAGACACGCCTGATGAGCTGCATTATACACAGCAGCTCTTTGTTTGAAACGCAGGTGTACATTTAAACCGACCATACTTTTATGTGGGCGGGAATTTAAGGGTTAATTAGAGTTTTTGTCATCTTCTGCCAACTTCTGGTCCTCTTTATGACCAGTGTTGGGCAAGTTAGATGACAACTGCAATCATTAACACATTTCATACTCACCTTACTTTGCTTCTCACTCAAACATGTCTTTAAACAAGTTCAAAGCCATGACAGGTTCCATTTTCTGTTTAACACATGTAGAAAAAGAAACTCATGCGAGAACATTTCCATATTTTTATAACTGTAACTCTTATTTTTCTCTGTGAGGTTTGCTTGTATGAGTGTACTAAGTCAGATTCAACAAATTCTCTTAACTGCCTGAACTTGTCCTAATTGCTTTGTTTTGTTGCCTGATAAATGCCACCTGTTTATGAGTCGGTACACATTCGTGAGATTTGATCATTAGCATAAGCCACACCGCTAAAATTGCCATATAAGGTTCAACTGTTAAATTCTAAGTACGAGAAAATCAGCCTGTCCTCACAAGAAAAACAACAGTATAGTTGTAAATTCAGCTGGCAAAAACGACTGGTAGTTATGTTTATGCAATCTAGTGGCCATAGTAATTATGACCCGGGGAAGTGACGCACTTCAGATGATGTCAGCATAAGGGAGCAATTAGCAGGACGGTTGGTTGGCTAGATATTTAGATGCCAAAAAGCAGAGTTTCACTGCTAGTGCCGTGTCTCCAACAGCAAATTGGGTCATTTACCAAAAATTATAATGGGTGTTTACTATTGCTATGACAACAAAGGCTGCATAAATTTAAGGAAGTAGAAACCATGTTTCAAGTGATCATTTTAAAGCCAAACCATGATATTTTCCTAACCCTAAACAAGTGTTTTTTGGGTCTAAACCAAACCAGACCCTCACCACAGCAAAGTCACACCATAAAACATCATTATTTTTAACAGTGATTTGTAACAGTTTTGGTCAGAGGCATGTAAGACTCTTAATTACATTGAACTATGTGGCCATTTAATTATGAGAATGTGTTGGAGAAAACTGATGAATGCTATAAATGTTCAAAAATCATTTGTGCGAATAATGAATGAATCATTTCATAGGAGTGGTTCTTACATGAGGATCAGTGTGGTTTAACAAACAGCCAGCATAAAGTTTGGAGGTTTTTACATAACATTAACAGCTAGCTCAAGTATTAGCCTACATTAAGTCCCATCCTCTGCATTGTAAATAACAGAGCATTACTGGGATTAGTAACTGTAACGTAGCCTAAACACCAAATATCACATTGTAATCCCTTACACGCGCCATTATTGAAAATAATTAATCACATTACTGTAACGTATTACATACTTATGCATTACTATGTGTTTATTCATACATGTCAGTGTGTCTGTCAGCTGAAATGGAGGCCTCTCAGGTTTGCTGACTGTGATCCTGCTGTGTCCCCACAGACAAAACTTGTACTCAGTGGAAATTTCATGTCAAGAGCAGAGAATCTCTGTGTGTTTGTGTGTATGTGTGTGTGTTTAAGTAGTTCACTAGACCCTACGACCAAACCGCTGGCCACACACTTAACTACTGCACGCATAATAAAGATGCATGTAGAGCTAGTGGAAAATTCACTCAGTGTGTTTTGAGAGTGCGTGTGTGTGTTGGTCCCTCTGTGGCTTCAACTCGTCTCCTTTTCCCTTCTTCCTCCTCACCGCAAATACTTCAGATTTATTTCCTCCTCACCGTTCTTTCCTCTCTTTTTCTTTCCTGAGTTCAGCTCAGAACTCACAGTGCAGCGCTCCTATGATCCATGAATACCTCTACAGCTCTAATGATGCTAGTTCACCCATGTGGCCTAAGCTGTTGTGACAGATATCAAATAACACTGGACTGATCTCAAACACAAAGGGTGTTTGGAAAAGCAAAGCAGCTAATTGTTCTTACTGACAGACCTTGACTCATGTGGTTTATGTTCAAATTCAACTCTCTGCCTTTGCCAGTTTCTCCTGTGAGGTCAGGTTGCAAGTCTCACAGAGTATTTAAAAAAAAATTAAAAAAATACATGCAGCAGCTCAGAGGCAATGAGCTCATCTTAGAAACACATGCATGCAGTTTTTGGCCTGGTTGACGACAAACGCCCACCAGCCAGCAGCTATGGATACGCCAGGTTTTCATGTTGAAACATCAGAGTTACATAAGAGAGTGAGTGTGAAATATGATATACGGCATGCTGCAAACCAACATTTAAATCAGATCGTAAAAAACAGGGTCGTGTCATTGCATAGCTATGCAGCAGGCGTCATGAAAATGTAAGAAACAAATAGCCGCCTCAGATCACAGGGGAATTTCTTGGTTGTGTTTTGAGAAACTACGGCCCAATAGATTATGAAATATGTTTGTGTAATGTTATCTCAAGCACAAAGTGATCCAGTGTATGTGGTAACGAGGTGGAGATGGAGGATTTGGAGACTTATTGGGTAACAAAGTGGGACATATTTGTGCCAAAATGATTTTGTCTCATATTCAGATTCATTTTAGTGTGTATTTTTAACTTTTATTTGTTGCTCTGTTTGTGTTTACATGGAAACCGTAAGTGATAGTGGCCCTCAGAGACTGAGTGTGAGTGCCTGTTTACGCTGCCTGACTGTCTTTGTATCTTTCAGTGAAGATTCAAATGTCTTCATTGTGTGCCATACCTCCATCGCCGTGCCTTCCATTCATCCACCAACAGGGCACATAAGTGGGCAAACTCTCAGGGTATCAAAGTATCATGTATAGCTCTAAGGAGCTGGCATCCACCAAGGGGAAAAAGCAATAAATCATGTTAAGAGGATCCATGGAGACCAAGCTCTGCTTTATTAAGTTTTGTGTTTGTTATGGTCAACACAGTAACAGGTTGTGTGTCGGTCATCAGTATTCTGAAAATTGAACTCTGAGGTCTCCACTGAGCCAGCTGGCTCTCAATGTAGTTCTCACTCTAAGGAGGCCTTAGATCTGACTTATGATGTTTGATGGTAAGTGGTAATGGATGACATTTGTGTGTGTGTGTGTGTGTGTGTGTGTGTGTGTGTGTGTCAAAAAGAAAATAACCTACCCTAAATTTAACTGCTATGCTTTGCATGTATGGTTTCATTTTGTTGTTTGGTGCAGTATTTCTCTTATTAAAATGGATATAAAGCCCAAAGATAGATGGCATCATTTTAGACATGTCTAACGCAGCTAGAATGGAGTTTAAAAGTAGAAACCACAATTCTAAAATACATCAACAGTATGTGTCAAGTTTAGATGTCAGAAACACATGCTGAAAGTCAAAGCTGCTCAAAGTGAATCCTTATCCCAGATGATTCACAAATTTGAATGCTTGAGTGTCTTTGTATTTAAGTTTCTGTTTTTATTGGACCAAAACAGCCAATGTGTCACCTGTAGAGATATTATCAGTTTGCTTGCTGGCAACGTATGAGTGTGTGCGTGTGAGTGTGTGTCAGCTCTGAATGATCTCAGAGTTGCACCATGAACTTTTGGTGTTTGTTATTTTTTCTCTTTGTTCATTGATGAATTGGAGAGACAAAACCTGATTATTTCCCTTTCATTGAAACTCGCAAGCAGGTTTGAGTGAATCTGTGTCTGTCACATCTTCACATTGATTTTAAGATTTTTTAAAGTCTGACAACAGCTTAAAGGACACATTTGCTCTTGTGTTTGTCTGTCATTTACATACTGTTATGATCAGTCAAAGTTACAAAACTTGAAAAGAATGTATGTTAAATTCTCTGTAGGCCCTCCTGAACACTTCATTTGCAATGTTTTTGAGTTTTTTTTTGTTTCATTATGAGATGATGTCAGCTCGTTGTACATGTATAAATAGCTGCCCTTGTGGTCCATTATTTGTTGCTGCAGTTGTTGCGTTTTCCATTCCGAATCAGATTTTCACTGGAACATGTACATATGTATTTAAGAAGTTTGTATTTCAAGTAAAGAACGAGAAAAAGACGTGAAATCCTACTACTATATTTTTCTGACGTAGCCTCCAGAGCTGCTGGAAGTCTGCTGAGGAGCAGCTGTTGGCCAATCAGAGTAGAGCGGGTTCATTGGGAGGGTAGGCTTAAAGAGACTAAACGGTCTGTTTCAGACAAAAGCAGAAGTGAGGGGCTGCATAAAGAGTCAGTATAAGAACAATAAGAAGTTTTTTAAATTGTAAATCATGCAAAAATATAGTAGAGGTCCAGAACAGAAATATAGATCTGGACATGTGCATGACATGTCCCCTTGAAGACCCTTTACCTAGATTCCTGATTAAAAATAAGTGAATGTCCTCTGTCCTCTACTATAGTTTTTCATGCTCTCATTTAATTTTGGTAAGAAATATTCCACATAAATAGGTTTACTGAGATGGATGGAATGGATTACCTAAAGGGCCTACTGGACACAGGCCAAGAGACTCCACGAGTCAGGGGCCCCTAAACAGTATGAAATGGCAATATGCCCTTCTGGAAAACTGAAGAAAAAGTCTGAACTTAAAAGGATTGTTTATCATCTCAAGTTTTATCTAGGACAAGTTCAGCATTGACATCATGTGATAGATGTGATAGTTTTTCAAATCTGAGGGAGCTCTAAAGTGTCTTTAAATGTCATCATCTCATAATCAGTCCATGTGTAGTGATATTTAAAAATGCCTTTGATGCTACAGACTTTATTTAGCAAACTATATTTCTGCATTAGGGAATAACAAATCCTGTCGTTCTTTATGTTTCCCCTAGTTATTCAAAAGTTTCCATAACTACCAGCTCTTTCAGCTCCATAATACTAAATCAGGTCTGTCTCCTGTCCAGCTGAAAAACATCCACTACTGTATATCTTAAGGCTCTTCACTGAGGCTCCACTGTCTATCTATGTGTGAATAGTTGGGCTCTGACATAAAGACATCTATACATTTTCCGAGACTTGTATGGAAACATCTCTAGTTCCACCTCCCTAATCCCAGCATTTCTCTGATTAAATTATCAAAGAAGCCTCGCCAGAAAGATGACTGATGTTCTAAAAACGTTTGAAAGAGTCTCCTGTTTTCCGCACCGCACCTCTCTGCGTGTTCCACACTATAATTTAAAAGCAGACATCCAACTACTACTTTAGTGGGATATATCGCTGATTTTTATGAAGAGGTAGTATTCAGGATGGATCCATACAGAGAGATGATCTAAATAACTGAAGGGAAGGAGGCTCAGAGGAGACAAAATATGTCATGCACCATGTGCCAACCGCACTGTAAGCCCTGCTGACTATGAGATTAGGCTCAGTTTTAATTTGTAATGAAGAGGCCAGATGTGTGTGTGTGTGTGTGTGTGTGTGTGTGTGTGTGTGTGTGTGTGTGTGTGTGTGTGTGTGTGTGTGTGTGTGTGTGTGTGTGTGTGTGTGTGTGGGTTATATGTCAGAGAAACAGCGTAACACGGAAAAAAGGTCAACCGGACAGATTCCCAGACTGTTAAACAGCAAGAAGGGACATTAAGGAAAATACAGTTGTTATGTTCTCTTCTCATTCTGTATGTCTCTCTTGCTCACTTGGTGTGTCTCTGTTTCACACTCACATGCGCAGACACACACGCACACATGTGTTAAGACAACACACTCCTGATTTATTTGCTCTCCTGGGTCCTGATAAAACTCATCACGAATGACGTAATTTGCACAGCTAGAAGACAGGACAGGCAGACACTGGCCGGCTGTGTGTGTGTGTGTGTGTGTGTGTGTGTGTGTGTGTGTGTTCTGATCAGGTATTCTTCATGTTGTTGGGACATAAATCTGTTTAGTCACATGTGGGGACTCGCCTCTCTTTTAGGGACAAAAAGCAGTGAGTCCCACAATGTAAATCATATTTTTTGAGTATATTCTCAGATAAATTATTTGAGTTTTACTGAAACTTTTTGAATCCAAACTCTAACTTTTTGTATGACTCTGGGCCAGAAAATTAATTTTCATATCAGATCACTGATACTGTATAACTTTGGTCAACCATACTCACACATAAGACTCAGGATGTACGTGAAGATCTATAAAGGGCATATTCATACATGAAACTACTCCTTCATTTATGATTTCAATCATCCATTTAACACCTATGAAACCTCATAGACCAATGATTTGGAATAGACTGCAATGAAAATTTGTGGAAATGATGCATATATAGCTACTGTGTGCTTATGGTTTTTTCATATTTGAGACATCTGTGTGCTGTGAGGAGCTGCATTACATAACTTTTGTCAACTGTCTAGTCCATTCAATTTCATGAGCAGCCAATATTGTTGCAGACACCCATTGTGACATAAAGGGAACCGTGTGCACATCTGCAGTCTGCTGTTTGCTTCAGTTTTTGGACTATCCGTCAGTCTTTGGGTGATCTCACTCAAATAACTGTCTCACATATTTTGGCCTGGATGATGAATAAAGGAGAGGCCTCCATTTATTGCTGTAATATAGATTCCAGCCACCTGTGGCAGCACTGAATGCACTCTTGCAGAGCAGCACTCCAGTTGGTGAGCAATTAAAACATTGTGCGCCATCTTTGATTTCACGTTTTTCAATGACTTTTATGTGAGAGATCTGTCTTGATTGCAATCACATTTCAAATCAAATCATATGTTTTGAACTTTTCACCCACCTGATGTCAATTGTTTAATTTACGGTATGTAGTAGCTGTTTAATGATAAAATGTCCATGTTATGGGAGATGGAATCCAGGTATCCTGGATCAGGGCTACCCCCTCTCACTACTGTATGTTTGTAAGTAACTAAAAATGCAAAACTGTAATGCAAGAGGAGCATTTCGACATCACCTACTTGACAAGTTGGAATGACAAGAAATCTGGGGCTTATATTAAGCTGTTCTAATGCTACAAATTGAACCATTAATGTGCTCAATATTGGATGCGATTCCATTTTGGATTTCCAAGATAAAAACATTCCCAAAAGGTTTTCAGTTGCTTAAATAAATTATTGCATTTTTTGGTACATTTCAAGTGATTCAAAAAGTCAAAGATAACACTAGGAGACATTTTTTACATTTGTTTATGTTTTCACTTATATAACTGTGCTTTCCAGTTAAGCTGAGGTATAAATCTGTGCCGAACAACAGCCCACAAAGGACAGCGGGTGCAGAGAGGGGTCCAGAAGTACTCCGACCTCCAATGTATACAGATCCCACCATGGCTCACTCTGATTACATTACTCCTTACACATTACAAAGTGAAGTGACGCAACATGAACTTATTGTGTTGTCTGGACGAGTGTGGGTTCCACAGGATTTACAGTCTCATGAAAAACACCCGCAGAGTTTTATGTCCAGCCCTGACAGAACATTTAGATGAACTGTAAGAGCTGTAAGTGCATGTGTGGCGTCATTCTACACGTGTATGCATATAGCAGTGTAAATATTATCAAATGTATTAAGTAGATATATAGCAGAAAAGTAAAAGGTGTCTCTACCTCTCACCTGGACTAGATTTATTCTGTTTGGAGGAAGTGTGAGTTCATCATTTTTACATTTTGGCTGTCTGGGTAATAAGCAGGTAGTGGACAGTGATAGGGCATTGCTTAGAGACATGGTGTGTTTTACTGCTGGAGTCAGGACTGTGGAGTTTATGTGAACATGGGAGTAAAATGTGCAGAGAGAGAATGAGATAAACAGCAGCTGAAGATAAGATATTAGTCCATAAAGTGCATAGCAATGTAACAGAAACCACGGTCTTTAGTGGTTTTACGATGAATGTTTTCCTTGTATTACACAGTACTTATATATTGGTTTAGTGATGTATTAAAATGATGATGGAAAAGGGATCAATATCCTCCTTTGATATAATGATTAAATTAATTGTAGAAATGACCAATGCCACTAATAATTGTTCATGGGCAGCTTTTAACCTGAAGGATTCTCATAAAATTTTGACTTGAGGTCGTATAAATACATGCATTAATTTCATTTATTAGTTTCAGCCATGTCTAACCAAAGAAATGCAGCCAGTGCTTTTTATGAGGATCTTACTCAACAGACCAGCCTAAGTTTGCTTTTGCACAACTAAATTGACCTAAAAGTATTACAAAATAAACATAATGAACTAAGCGTGGTGTCGTACTGACTGATGATTACTGTACACAGTGAACAACGTGTTTCACTCAGCACGTCATGAGGCTCAGTGTTTCTTCAGGCACTCATTAGCCCAACAATGTAGAGCTATTCAAAGCAAATGTGGTGCAAAGAAAACACCTCCTCTGACAGTTCTTGCTCTGATCTGCTAGAAATTAGATTTATATGCTACTAATTTGCAACAGCAACAGCAAATTGTTCTCCTAAAATAGCAGCCAGTCCTCACAAGAAAAACAACAGTACAGCTGAGCTTGAAAACGACCTATAGTTATGCTTATGCCATCTAGTGGCCATAGTAATTATGACCAGCTCATATGATGTCAATATAAGGTGATTTCCTTGTTGGGTGGAAGGCTAGATAGTTAGATGGCAAACAGTTTCATGTATCTAATCACCTAACGTTAGGGTTTTGCTTACTGTTACCATGATGACGAAGGTTGCGTAACTTTAAAGAAGTACTAACTATGTTTCAAGTGATAATTATAACCCAAACCATGATCCTTTCCTAACCCTAAACCTAACTAGACCTTAACCACAGTGCTGTCATACCATAAAACATCATTATTTTTTAACAGTGACTTGTAAAGGTTTTGGAAAGTGGCATTTTACGCTCCTGTGGGTCATTCTGAAAATGCTACTATGGGCCTATGTGGTCATTTAATCATGAGGATTTGTTGTACAGTAGACAGAACTTTTACTGTATTGATATTTATCCAAAACCATGATCTCACCCTTACCTTAAGATCAGCAACCTACGACTTTATGCTGAGCCCTTTTTTGTTCTTTACTTGGAGGCTGGGGACCTACAAAAGAGAGATTCCAGAAACTTTTATAATGATCTCTTTCACAGACATGAATCCATGGCTGGAAAAGTTTAAGTTTCCTTTTTTGTCAGTTTTTCAGCAAATAAGCACTCCAAAGCTTTCAGGCAAATTTTATCCTCATTTGGAAAAACTTTTAACTTCTGACTTTTTGATTTGAATAATTCATTTTCATGACGTGCATAATATGGGTAGGATCAGCTGGGGTGGATGGGTGTGACCTGGAGCACGACTTTACAGGACTCATTAGATGCACCTACATCAGTTGAACTGACAGCTGAGCTCAGCCCAGAAAGAAACTGCTTTTAAACCCAACAAGAAAATTATTTCATGTGGCTGAATCAGATTGGTTGACGTGAATAAGGGAAATACCAGCAGACAGCTGACTTGAGTTGGAAGCGGGAAAGGAAATCTTTTGCTATGCTTCATTTCAGAGTTTTTAGGTTCTATTGACTGTTAAAGCTGTTGGAGGAAATGTGAAACCTTGACATTAAAATTGTCCAAAAACTCTGAACTCTGAATTTTTTTTTTTGTAAAACACATAATATCAGTCTTTGTTCTTACATCAGTGTTGTTGGTGCTGTACGGTGTGACATCTGCTTGAAGTCAGAAGCTTTGAAAAATCTCCAGAGTGTTTTCAGACATGCTCATAGATTATAGGCAGCTCTGCTGGCCACAGCTAATGATGTTGTCTTTCCTAACTGGAGCTTTAAGGAAAAATGGCTCGGCTTGATGGATGTTCTCTAAAAACCCTACTAATTGGCTCTGTTCGTGCTTGCATGAGCGTGTGTGGTTGATTTTGTGTGTGTGTTCAGCTCCAGGACTTGGATGAGGAAAAGATGATGTAATGCTGAATCAGGGCCTCGCTGCCAGCTGAAGGGCTGATCTGGTAACGCTGTGAGGTTTTGATACAGCGGAGCAGAGCATGTGTGTGTGTATGTAGATTACAGAGAAAGAACAATTGATGGATATGACTGAGATGTATTTTGGCTCAGTTTGGGTGCATGACATCATCTTGCCCCTATACACACATATACAACACACTCTTGCTTAAGAGTCAGTCAAAAGTTATCGGTGTGTGTTAGAAGCTCTGCACTGATTGGGCTCCTGGGAAAAATGCATGACTTTCTCACACTGTAGGTTTGTGTGTGTGTGTGTGTGTGTGTGTGTGTGTGTGTGTGTGTGTGTGTGTGTGTGTGTGTGTGTGTGTGTGTGTGTGTTATTCTTGCTTTCGTCAGTAATTAAATCCTAGCAGGTGTGCGAAGGAAAATTTTATATTTTTCCTTTATGAGTGACCAAAAAAATGTTAGCCGTGTCACTTCAAGGAAACATTGATGTCATAAATTCTTCATCAAAACCAAGTATGTAGTTTGTGTGTGTGTGTGTTTTAGCGTCTCCCCATGCACGAAACTTCCCAAATTCCCATCCAGCTCTTGGGGTCACATCCTCATAACGGTCCCCTGTATCCTCTCTGCTGTTGACATTAGGGGCCTGTCCGCTTCCACACCTATCTAATCCTGACGCCGTCCCACAGAGGACACCCGGTTCAGACTCATTCATTGTGTGTCCCTCAGTCTGCTCACTGTCTCTGATAGTAGCACTGCTTACTCACACTTGGAGAGCACGAGTGTGAGTAACATGCTGGAAGAACCTGACATCCAGTTCACTATAGCTGTTCAACATCACTGAAACAAAGACAAGGCTCCAATTAAACTATTGTCTGAGGTGTGTTTTATCATACATGAGTTAAAGCCTCACTCAGTTTTAATTTCACAGATGAAAACTATGACAAAGATATTAATTGACAATCGCTTTATTAAGGATGAAAACAAGCCTAAAATTAAAATTAAAAACATTTTGTCAACAAGTAGAAAAAAATGTGGGGAAAAAATGACAAACTAATAATTGTTTCAATGCAAAGTCTGTGTTAGCTCCTGATTAGTAAAATAATATCTTCCACAACCCCAAAATATTTGATAATATCAAGTGTTGTGGATGTGGATTAAAAATGTAAATGTCACTGACAAGAGCTGAATGAAAAAGTCTTTAACTTTATTGACTAAAACAAAAAAAAATCTAATAACTAAATATGACTAAAACTAATGTATATTTTAGTCTGACTAAAACTAAATCCAAACCAAGTACTAAAATGAGCTTTGCACACTCCTGTGCTCCTACACTAAACGGTTAACTCTTGGTATCTTCTTCTTTTTCTAAGCAAATAAACAAACTACAGTTGACGTCTGAGTGTGTTTGCATGAAGATAGAAAGAGATAGCTGTGGTTTTATTTGTCAAGGTTTCGACATATTCATCTTTGAGGTTTCTACTATCATCCCAACACAATGAAGGAGAGAAGAGAAGAAATTACATCTAAAATTTCCCAATTACTCAGGATTAACAGAACACACGTCAACAGTGTTTAAAGACATTATTTAAGTAGAAAGTAGTCCCAGTGCAAACTTTGCAGCGAAGTCTGAAGATTATCTGGAGATTATCATTGTCTGCAAGGACAAACTGCTCCTGAATTTTTTAAATGCCATTGAGCACCACAACTAGACTTTTTAAACTAGTAATTCAACATGTTGCCACTTCTCAGAGGTCCTTGGACACATTTGGAGCATAAAACATTTTATTGCTGGCTTCAGTTACATGAGCAGTGTGATCCACACATAGTGGTGATGGAAAGGCTTCATAGTTCATGTTCTGTAATTTCATCCACATTTCTTGTTAAAATAATACAGTAATAAAGCTCTTCAGTTGAGACAGCAGGCTGATTAATGTGAAACAGACGCTGGCAAACCGCAGTGGCTTCTTCGTCCTTTTGAAGGCAAAAAATGGTCGATGTTGTGAAAATAAACCAAAAGCTGACACTGAAAGAGTTTCCAGAAGTGACCCTGTACACATTCCCCCTCATCCCACCCTGTTGCTCTCCTTAACCTTCCCAAAAGTATATATTAGACACATCACCCTCTTCTCCACAGTCTCCATCATCACATCGCTCCTCCATCTCCACCTCCCTTCGTCTGCGCTCTGTCAACCGTCCTCCTTCCTCCCCACAGACTCTCACGCCACATCACTCAACTTTTTATCCCATTACACCATACCTGCATCTACCTATTTCCCTGGCATTCGATAAAAGAACCTTTATTCATCCCATCGAAAATCAAGTGTGGCTTTGCTATGAGTCACACAGAGGTAGACAAAACCAGGCTTCTCATCTCTGGCTGACAACCATGGATTTTGTTGACTTAAATAATGACTGTTGCTAGCAGCTGTAGCTACCTAGCATAAGTTAATGCTAACTAATGCTAACACTGCATAAGTCGCTTGATGACGCTGTCTCCAGTTGCCTTTTTAATGTTTCCAGCTGATTTGTTCTGATGCCACATACATGATTTGTAAAAAGACTGAGGCTTAAGCTACATAGCCCAGCATCCTCACCAGCTGATGATCCAAGACATGTAAGTTGAGGACCTTGCGTAATGCAGGTAATGTAGAGCTAGTTAGCATAGGATAGTACAAAGTTTTGAATAACAACATCTAATGTAACCCTTGGCTGGTTAGAATATATTAAATGACTGTCAGTACAGCTGATAGACCCTTCAGTGTTCATCTGAATTTGAATAGAAAAGGATTTTAGGATGACGACAAACCAGTTAGGCTAACCTTAACACTAAAGCAAGTTTGACAAATAAAAACGAGGACAGAGATCCTATTATTACTCTAATTTCTGATGTACCACCTTGATTACCTTTATAACATCATGTAAACCCCACATAAGAATATAGTAAGTTAATGACTTGCCCTGTGCCTTTGTAACGACTGGTTACTACTTAAAGTATGTAAGCTAGTTTGCCCGGGTATGCTAACGTTTGCCCTTTATGTAAGAGCGAAAAATACAGTTTACTTATACTTTTAGTTATCATACCATGCATCACTCTCACTACAATCCCATGAACATTGTAACAGAATGCGAAGAAACCCAAAGCTTTAAAAGGCTGTCCTTGCTTTTACAGCAGTGCCCCTTTACACTCTCATTTTATTCAGATTTGATAATGGCATTGCATTTGAAGAACAGAAAATGGAATATATTGGTATTATATTCCTCTATCTCCTTCCAGGGTGGTCTTACTAGCAGCACTGAGACTACTTTACCAAAACACTTATGTACCTTAATAATGTCAGTATAAACATGACATAATAATTGAATATTTTTAGTAGCTGCACATGAAAACAATACATTTCTTTCTCTTTTGGCCTACCCTTCTCAGCTCCATATGCAGTTAATTAAAGTTGTGCTTTGAAGTGTCAATGACATCATGACTTGGCTGACGTCCCATGGCCCTATTTAGGCATGACAGGTTCCCATGGAAACTCTGATGTCATGGGGGGGGTTCAGGGTGAGGCAAGATGGAGTGGATGATGTTTTCAAGCCTGTTTTCGGGTGAGACCTGATGTATGTTAACACATGGACAGACAATGTATCCATGGTTGTAAAAGAAACAATTCAATGCTGGCTGTGTTTTCAGTTTCATACTTCAAAAAGAAATGAAATCCTACAACAAATAATATGGTTCAACTCTAACATGTTAACTGAAGGGAAACCAATATTTTGGAAGAATGTATTTGATCATGACCTGTCCGTCAGCCTGAAGACTGCCTGGCACGATCTGCTGTGTGTTATTGTGTCTCGCTGTCAGTCTCCAGGCAGAGATATCAGAGCCAAGCTGTCATGATTTTACAGAGTGTGAGTTAAAGACTGATGTGAAGAGGAACGGGCTGGCTGCATGCTTTGGGAAAGAGAACGAGACCATAAATACACAAAGATCTACCCTTTTACAAAGTGCAAATGCTTTCAAATATAGCTGTCAAGGATGTAATTCAAAACAGGGTGTTTTTATTTAGGGGGAAACAGCTAGCCTGGCTTGATAATTAGCATGTTGTTTTTGAAGTGTAAAAACAAGTTGTAATTTTACAGGGGGTATGTGTGTTGGACGTACAATGTGTTTATTACTGAACTTTCTTTTTTTTTAACCTTTTAACACAATTAGGCTAGCTTCTACCATCTGTGTAGCTTCGTATTTAATTTGCATGAGTGTTTTTCTTATGTAAAATATCACATTTTTGCATGAAGTGTCAGCAATTTTTTGTTGTTGTTTTACATTAGCTTAGCTGATTTATTTTAATGTGTATTCTGGTCTCTCTCCCTCTCTCCCTCTCTTTCTTTTTTAATAATGTGTATGCGACCTAGTAAAGTGTCTGCCTCAGTAGTCTGTGTTTACTTGTGTGTTGTTTGCAAGTGTATCTCATGCAAAACAGTGTTGCAAAGTTGTTGACTTCATACTGTAGAGTAAGTGTTTGTTGGAATATTTTATCTTCCCAAAAGGTATGTTTGTTCAACTAGCTGCTTATACTGGAAAGCTGGAAAATGTTCAAGAATAGAAAACCTCCAAAAGCAATAACCCTGACATACAAACTACCTCAAAGAGTCTATAAAAACTCAGTGTTTCAACTTGTCAATGCATGGTTGTTTCAGCTTGTTTATTACCACGATGTTTGCTTACTCATGGTAATAAACTGAGTCATACCTCACACAGGCTAAACAGGTAGCTTATGCTTATGTACTGTAAGCAGTGATAGAGGAAATACTTGAAGTAAAAGTATAACAATATTAAATCACGCCATAACAAGTTAAAGTTTACGTCTGAAAACCACTCTCAGTGATTAAATATCACCAGCCTGCAGAAATAATTAAAAAATAAAAATTTAAGTAAAATTTCAGAAATGTATTAGTGGCTATCAGATAAATGTAGAAGTGTACAAAGAGCATTTCCTGTATTTCTTCTCCCCTCTGAAGTGCACTGGAATAGAAGAATCAAGTACAACTCCCTTAACTGAATTTGTGTTGATTATCAGTAGCAGTGTCATTTAATTTGATCTACATGCAGCATGACTCATTTTCATGTTTAGACAAAGTTGACTTTGGCAGCTTGCTCTCATACAGCTCCGCTTTCTGCATGCAATGTTTGCATCGTGTCTCTCTGTGTGTGTGCATGTGTGTGTGTGTGTGTGTGTGTGTGCGTGCGTGTGTGTGCGTGTGTGTGTGTGTGTTTTCTTTTTTAATGGGAGTGTGGACATATTTGTGTTCTTTTTAAAGTGATGGTGACGTACACTCGTCTCTGTGGCACAAACTCAGAGCCCTCTTGTTAATGTTTACAGTCTGTAACCAGCAGTGTGTGTGTGTGTGTGTGTGTGTGTGTGTGTGTGTGTGTGTGTGTGTGTATACCCTAACCCCTTTTAAGAGATATTGGGGGATAATGATGTAGGGGAAATTAGAGAGTACTAAGGTTGAATGTGGTTGAGTTTGGTATCTTCAGGTTTATGTTTATACAAACATACCTATAATTAACAACTTAATTATAAACAACATATTGCTTAATGACCGTCTATGAAAAAATATTAACTTAAATACAGCACTGAATGTTCCTTTCATGTCGCCAGCTGTAAACTGTTGCCAAAAAAAATGTGTTGGAAATATACCAGTTGGTGAGACTGAAAAGCAGAAGTAGACAAGAGTCATGTCAGTGTTTTAGAGAATATTTTCTTTATGCTAAAAGTCTGATTTGAATAAGATTTACATAAGGCATTTTCATATTTCCAGGATGTACATTTAGAATTCCAACACCCAAAACAGCCTGTTTTACGACAGTTCAGTGACAACTAAATATATACACTAACACTAATAATGAGAGTTTCACAATAAAAGTTATGACCTTTCCGTCAAATATGACCGTATCAGAGGGTATTTAGTGATGAATGCTGAATCACAAGTACATGTGCAGTACATTAATTTTCCCATGAACATAAAATGATACATTGGCTTTGTTGACATCAAACTCTACTGAATTGTGAAGTCATCATATTTCCCCGCAAAAGCCACAGTGTGAGAACTTTCATCACATCAGGATGCATCATGTATCCGTCTGGTGTCTGTCTTGTTTTGACTATTTGGACAAACTTTGTGCATCTGAAGGCAGTAATCACAGTCAGAGATGTGTTTGGACTGATTAGACTGCTGTTCTTTCGGTTTTGTTTCATTGTGACGTTGTAAATGTTTGACAACAGTGAAACATCTATTATGAGTATCACAGGCGGGTATTTTTGGGAAAGCAATAGCTCAGTCTGAAAAGCTTCACATTTTGCCAGAGACACACGTCCCAAAGTGCTCATGAGCACACTGGTACTTCATCTGGTTGTGGGATTAAACTGGTGATTTTTTTTTAAATTTCACAATCATCTCAAAGGCATCAGTGAGAAAAGAAGTGCTGTCTTCACTTCTTGCTCTTTACTTTTTGCAGATGTTTGGCTCTTGTCAACCATGATATATTTTTATGTATGAGTATGCTACATAGTGCAAACCCCCAGATGTCTTCCAGCCTGCTACGTGGCCTAATCCACACTTAATCAGTTGAGACAGACACCCCACACAGAGGAAGACGTGTGTTTGCAAATGTCTCTACAATATCAACAAAAGTCTACCAGGTTTAAGAGCAGATGAGAAGAAAACCGAACAGTGTGTGACCTCTCCTCCTAGTTCTCTTCCTAGTTATCTCAGTAATCACACTAGACGTTTACAACCTGAGCTCTGCACAGAGGGGGGTCAGTCAGAGAAGTAAAACATATTTGGTCATTATCAAAACAATGAAACAGCTCAGCTTGGACTGTGGGAGGCTTTGTAGAGAGAGAGATCTATTGTTGTGACGACAGCTGAATTTTTCATTTCATACCACGCTGATTCACGCAGGTCATTTCACATTACCTGTTGACTCACTGTTACTGGAAAACTGTGTTTCCCACGTGGTGGAGATCAGGGACTTAAAGATGTCCATCAGGAACTATCAGGGTGCACCAAGCAAAATGGGAAATAGTTTAATCTCACTATAATTAACCTTAATTCAATTTGATCATTTAGAGAGTAACATCATCATTTCATTTTAAGAACAATATAATAACTTTATTTGTATAGCACAGTTCAAAACAGTTGTTACAACTGTGCTTCACAGAGCATAGAAAGATAAGGACATTAAAGGCAAAACGTCAAACAACAATTAACAAGTAGAAAGTTATAAAATGAATAGAATGATTACTCATTCTACTGCAATTGCAAGCTATAACTCAAGGGCAGGTTTTAAGAAGACACTTGGGTTAGGGTTAGGGTTTAGGGTTTAGGGTTGGGGTTATTGTTAGGGGTGGTGCTCCTAAGTTCATCTGGCAAGGCGTTCCAGGGTCGGTGGGCCTTAACAGCAAAGAGTCTGTCACCCCTAGTTGCCAACCTTGATCTGGGAACAAGGAGGAGGTCCTTACTAGGTTCATGAGGGGTGAGAGGTTCACACATGTATTCCTGAGCAAGGCCTTTAATGTTATTAGTACAATTTTGTCAATCATATCACAGAGTGAATCATGATTTTGCTCAGTAAACACAGGTACTATAGAGAAGTTGATTTCTTGAATAAGAAAATAAAAACGGTTTAATGCTGCTAATACATTTATGACTAAAGTGGTCACTTGTATATGATGCCAGAAATAATTATAGATCACTTACTCTGCAGTTCCCCTTAGAATTAGTGGTGACCAAACCAGAGCTAAAAAGAGAGTGAATATGAAATGATTCCTTGTCTCTTTTTCAAGGATGGAAACCTTCCACATGACAGAAGTATGATACAAAGGATACATTTGCAGATGTATCTGCATTAATTTGGTTAAAGACAGGACAGCGCTCTGCTATTTTAAGAACCTCAGATGAATGATGAAGCTGACACCCGTGACCTCTGATCTCTACAGTGGTTTGTTGCCGTCTGTGTCTTGTACTGCCCCCAGCGGACTCACATAAAAACCCTGAGGGGGGGGGGGGGGAGGGGGCTGAATGTGTGTGTGTGTGTTTGTGGGTATGACTTCAGCTACTTTTGGGGACAAAAACCAGACTTAACACCAGTAGATTGGGGACAGCTTAGGAAATTGGGGACAAACGTTGGTAAAATGGACAAAGTTGTTAGGTAAGTGAAAGTGGTTAAGTTTAGGGTTGGGTTTAGGTAAGTAGCGGTTATGGTTATGGTTATGGTTAGGGTAAGTCTCCAGGAAATGAATGTAAGTTTATATAAATACCCCAGAAGTGACAGAGGTAAGACTGTGTGGGTGTGTGTGTGTGTGTGTGTGTGTGTGTGTGTGTGTGTGTGTGTGTGTGTGTGTGTGTGTGTGTATGTGTATGTGTGGGAGAGAGAGAGAGACAGACAGAAAGGTGGGGGAACAATCTTCCAGTAAATCACCTCACCGAGCCCCCTCCTCGTCTCCCAAGTCTCCCTGCTCACTGTCTCACACACACACTCTTTAACACACACATACACTGTTGACAGTAAGCAGGAGGGTGAAATGTCAAAGTATTTGCATGTGTGTGCCTAATGCGCGGACACACATACACACACTCACTCACACACACACACAATTGCTATCTGGTGTGGAATGTTTGCTCTGTTGGGGTCCAGTTACACGGGGGAGGGTGGTGGTCCTCAGCAGTCAGCTTGGCAGTCTGTCTGTCTCAACCTGCAATTAAACACATCACTACAATAGAACAGAATAGAAAAGTGGAAAAAAGTACATGCAAGGACACAGTGGGATGTATACCCACCTTAACCCCCTCTGTAGTCATTTACACTCTAGTTATGGCATACATCTGTGGGATAGATGTATTATAAGTAGTATCAAAGTTAGACGTTATATTGTACACCCCCACTAGTCACATTTTTCACTTTTGTAGGTGGCAGTCTTTATCTTAACAAAACACCATTAGAGTGGGGTTGGAAAGATTATGAGAGAAGTACAAAGGGATTGGGGAAAGATTAAGTGTGAGAAAATATATTAAGTGTGTGTGTGTTTGCTTTGTGTATTTAACTGAAACAATTAAAGGGGAGATATAGGTGATTTTCTGTTATTTATACACTATTAGGAGATTGGATATCTATATTAAACATGGTCGAAATTCCAAAATTGACGTAAGTAGCTCCCTGCAAGTCAGCTTCCAAAAGCCAGCTTCAACCTGCTCTGAAAGCTTCATATGTGACATTTTTCTTTACCTTGCCAATGAGCTGAAAGCCATAAATGGCCATCGGTTCCATAGTTGCAAAGCTTGTTTCATGCAGTGTTCGCATTTTCCATTAATGTATTTCAGATCACGTGTTCGAATGTGTTTGAGATGATGACATTTCAGGTAAAGAGGAAAAGTAGTGAAACCCTGCTACAATAGTTGGTCTCAGATTATAATTATGTGGTGTCCTGTTCAGTGTTTGACGTCTGCAAAAAAACTGTCTTTAAGCTAACTCTTATACAATACAACAAATGTTAACATTTCTAATTAATATGTTTATGGTCAGTTATAAATACATCAAATAAGCAATAATGATGCTGTATTGGTGGCTGAAACTACTAACAAGAACACTCTTATCATCAGATCAAAAATACTTCATATATTGAGGTTTTAAAAAAAGGAACAATGTCCATTAATGGTAATTGAAATGTTTTTGTTTTCTATTGTAAGTGGTGATGATACTGTATATATAGCATGTGATAATGCACCTTGTCTTATCCATTATTTTATAATATCAGAACACCTTATCATGCATTAGTATACATAAGAGATTAGGTGACGTGCATGTAATTCAACACTGCAAATACGCCTCTGAGAGTATATTTCTTTCCAAATAAAAGAATGGAAAAGAATAGGGGAGAGAGAAATAGAAGATGACACTGAGTAGGAGGAAGAGGTGCGGTAAGAATAAGAGAAGAGAAAGGGAAGGAACTCCTTCCAAAAGTTTACACAGTGCAAGGATAAAAGCTACCCAGCCTGCCTCCCTCTCTCCCCTCCCCTCGCATTTACTACTCTTTCCATGTTGTTTCTTCACTCCACCACCGCAACCACCACCACCACCCTCCTCCTCCTTGATCCCTCCCTTTCTCCTCCCTCCTCCGGGCTAAAAGAGAGGAGTGATCAACCTGAGAGTTTAAACAAACCAGAGAGCCGGCAGGGCACACTCACACTGATACAGCTGTTCAGGGCTGAGGAAGCTCTACTGGAGTGTAGCGGAGAGTGAAGCTGAGGTAGGTTTGTTGCAGCTGTGACTGAAGATTACCTCACTGCTGTGTTTTATGGGAGTTATGAAACATAGCTGGCTCAAAAGATATTTATGCTTTCTTTCTCTCACTGTGACTCCTTAAAACTCTGATCAAGTCAGTGCAGTAACTTTGGTTTGTTGTACCTGAAATGTTGTGTTTCAGTCAAGCTTGTGATGTCTTAGGTGTTTGCTGTAGATTCTGAATGAATGCAGATAATACAAACCTTGATTTGATTGTCACCATCTGGGATATTGTCCAATGTTTGTTTGTATGAGACATCACTTGTGAGTTCAACGAGTGTCTAAAGAGTCTCTAAAGAGTCTCTGAAGAGTTTCACAGCTGTTAATAAGTCAAAGGTCAAGTCTTTTTCCTTTTGTCTGACCAGTGTGCTTACTAAAGGAGAAGCAGCCCAGGACATATCAGGACAGAGCTGAAGGAGTGGGGATAACATAGACCAGACCTTTGCCCTCCTGCAAACTTTCACCTTCCAACTCTTGTCCATCAGTCCCCTCCCCTCCAGCCAAGCCCTCAGACTAAAGCTACACATTCTCCACTGACCAGAGTATCTGACTTGCAGACGTCAGCTTAACAGACTGAAAAGTTGTCAGCAGTGGCAGCAGCTTCACTGATGGAAGCCCCAACCCTGGCTGAGATGGGAGACTTGTGTCACCCTCGGTCTTCCTCTCCGGAGGGGGAGACGGTGTGTGCAGCTCTAGCACGTTATGAGAATACTCTCCGGGATGCCATCAGGGAGATCCATGTGGATGTCAGCGTTTTTAAGCAGGGCATGGAGCGTCGTCTGGAGGAGGAGGTCAACCTTAGCAGGCCTCTCGGGCGAGCTGTGGCTCAGCTCCAGCAGGAGAACCGGCAGCTCAGGAGTCAGCTGGAGGCTCTTACCCGACAGGTGGAGCTCCTCACTGGGATGTCATGTGACCGTAACACCTTGTTGAACAACAGCCACAACCACAGTCAAAACAACAAAAATCACCTTAATGACATTCAGGAGAACCACCATGAGATAAAGGAGGTGATCTACGGGAAGGGTCAGGCTCACACTCAGAGTCAGGCTCTTCTCCACCTCCAGCCCTGCACCCTGGGGAGCCAGCCCCAGACCTACAGTGGCCTCAGCAGTCAGTCCAGTCCTGCATCCCCCCCTGCCACTTTTTCATGCTCCCCCAGCTCCAGCAGTCCTCCTGTTGGCTCAAGAGTTTCCTCCATGGTGACAGGCCCTGTGTCCAGCAGCAGCCCATCCACCACCCGCTTCTCCAGCCGAGCCACCTTTGCTGTGTCCAGCAAGACCAATGTGAGTACAGCATGTTTGTAGAACAGAGATGGTGGATACTTTCATACAGAATCCTTTACAAGTTAAGCTCCCAAACTGTTTTTATCTGTTTTTACCAATATCCTTGAGCTATATTCCTAAGAACAGGTTATTCATCTATATTGATAATGTAAAAGTGAATATTGTTACGATAATTTGTTCATACAGTTTAACTTTGGCAAGGCTGATCACATTTGCATACAAACTGCTACCACTTGGAGTGGAACAGATGGACATTTCAATCATTTATCCATTATTTATTTACTATTTTAAGCAATTTTCCATTGTTACTGATTTAGTTATTTTAACCATTTATACTACAATGATTTCAGCTAACAATTTCTATCCATTAAGTTTTGCTTTATCACAATCATTCCTATACATTTAGCTAACTATTTCAACCATTTATCCATCACATGTGCCTAACTGTTCGAGTACTTTATTCATTTAATTTAGCTAGGCAAACAATCAACAATTAATCCATTACTTTTAGCTAACTGTTTAGCTTTCTCAGCTTGCTTGCTACCATGAATAGTTTTCATGCACTCTCAAAAGCAACACACAGTGCTCATGTTCTGCTGACCCAATACATTTTGAAAACCAATTTCTGTTTTCTTACAAAGTACAGATACTGTACAGTTTTTTGATGTATTTCCTGGTAACTTCAGAAGTACCCCACATGCGTACAAGTGGACTTGGTTGGGAATCATTGCTTAACATTTCAAGGACTTCCTCAATAGATTTCAATTCTCTCGGGTATCTCATTCAAGAAAAGGTATAGTTTGTATCCTCCGGAGCTGCGGTTTGTGGTATTTGTACTGATTCACCACTTAACTCTGTCGTTCCAGATACTTTGTAACATGGATGGAAGTTTAAATATATAAGACCAGATGAGGTAATCCAGTAATTGAAATGCAGTTTTCTAGGTTGGGAATGTGAGTTTGACTGAAGCTGTGTTGAGTTGTGGCTGTGTGGATGTGTCACCACGGTTGCACAATAGGCCTCCACTGGGATGCTTAAGGATTTATGAAGTACAGTAACATGAGTTGAGCAGCAGCAGACTCCTGGGAGGTGAGGTTAGTGTGGTCGTGTGGTTTCTCAGACCTGAGTCAAATATGTGAAATTAGCATTGTGAAATGAAGGCCTTGCTTAGTCACTCGCTGTGAAAAAAAAGTGACTCCACTTTTCAAGGTTTTTATGCTTTAGCTTTACCTGATGGATTATGTGGTTCTGGTTTGAGAAAATTCCAGACCCTGATGTTGTGAAACTGGTTCTAAAAGCCACACAATAAATTTAGAACAGTGATTTTAGCTGGACCAACCATGGACATTGGCTGTTGCTCTTTCAAAATAGAATACAAAATGAACAGTTTCAATTACCCTGTGTGCAGTCTTGAAATAAGTTTTGAAAATACACACATTTATGGACTGAACAGTATCCCCACATGGAGATATATAAAGTTACACAGCTGATGGACTGTTAGCCTAGCATACTAATTCTGCGAGATGAAAGTATGGATGAAAGTGCTTATAGACATCCACAGATAAAAACTGAAGTTTTCTTTCAAATCAAACATGCCAGTGGAAAGTATTGTTTTTGCAACTGCATTTATACCCTTATATTTGGCTCAAACGTTTAACCATGTCATGTGATATGTTATTTCAGTACACTTTAATAACAAATATTAGTGGAACCACTACAGAAAATTGCAGATGAACATTTATTATCTAGGAATTCACATTATAGAAAAAACCACTGACTATCTGTAACAGATTGGCCACAGTTTCACACACTGACCATGTACACTTCAACCATACACAAGGTTTTGACCTAGTTTTGTTTTCCTAATTTCCTAGAAGGCTGATTTGTCTACACTCGAGGTGTGACTCAATCATTTGACGGTATGAGGAACATAACTGGTTTCTGTTTATGTCCAGGCTATGATGCATCATGGGTTATCACTGCATGAGTCATGACCAAACTGCCTGTGTCAAGAGTTTTAGTGCTCCGTGGTTTCTGAATCATTGGAATAATGTTTTACTGTCACCCTGGGACGCTGTTCACAGAAGCATGTCTAAAGTCTCAGAATTGTCCCTTTCCACATCATTGCATAGTTGAATTGGTTTCCTCTTTTGGCTTTTCTTTTGTCGGCTGAGGCCAGAAACAGAATCTCCTGGATGTAATCCATACCACTGTTGTTGCATCACTTAACCAGTTGATGATGAGCGTGCAGTTTTCCTGGCATTTTCCTGACCATAAATTCATGTTTGTTTCAGTGCAGGGAGGAAAATCTGTCCAATCTGCCTAAATATTTAGATACATAAGAGAGCAGACATCAGCTGGAGACAATCAAGATTTTCTTTTCTCTTTTGTCTTCCCATTCTCAGGTGATCGATGACTGGTCCCTGCTATGTCTGTGATAACTTGCAGTTTGGCGTAATAATCTCCACAATTTTCCTGCAGGGAATTATTCAAATTATTTTTCCTTCATTTTTATGTTCCAGACAGTAATATTTTAACCAAATATGGAAAAATATACAGCTGCTGTCTAACCCTCACCCTATCATCATGCACAAACCCGTCAAGCTCACAAAAAGGCATATGGTAAGGTGTGCACAGGGTGAGGAACCAGCCTCTACCTCCTCTACTGGTCCGATCTGTTTGTTCCACACTCAGCTTTCATAAACCAGCTATATATCCTGTACCATAAATCACCATAGTCGGGTAGTCCACATCCACAACACCTCAGCGGGATAGGTGCTAGATAGAAAAATCTATTAATTTGCAATACAAGGAGTGACTGTATATCCAATCCCTGAAAGAAAAAGCTCAGTTTAACATTATTGGTAATGTTTCGACCACCTACATTATCTCCTCAGGCAAATACTTTGATTTACTGTAGAGGTGCTCCTTCAATTGCAGTTTATCTTATAACCCCATCGTGTATCAATCAACAGTAGATGATAACAGCATGTTATTTTGTGTATTTATTACCAAACGTAGAGTTGTGATTAAATCTTCTGTGACAAAAGGGAGTCCAGTTGTAGTCAGAGAATGTTATTTACTTCCAGGATACTCCCTCTCGCAGTGGAAAGTATGATATTTATCATGTATGAGGCCAGTTTTGTCATTCTCTTTTTATTTGGAGCAAAGTCGGCCCTCGGTGAAGCTCTGCATTTTGTCTTGGCTGTAAACTCACAGCAGACGCACATCCTTTATGCATACAGAGTCTGTTTTTGATGGTCTGCTACACGCAGGAGGTGGCCAGATCAACATTTTTACGACATTGCATGCAACATGTCCCAGTTTGATAAACATTTTCGCAAATGATACAGATTGCACCTACAGAAGACAGTGCATTTTAACTTTGCTCAGGTTTTCAATGTTATGTGTCTGAATTTACTTAGATGTCGGAAAAATCACATGTTTTCTGTACACATTATGCAAATAGCTGGTACTCATATATCTGCAATTACCAAAGTATTTGGTGGATACAACAGAGGAATGTTATCTGCTGTGAAATCATGTGGTCAGAGCTAAACAACACAAGGGCACCTTTGTTTCGTTGTGTCTCTGCTGTGGGAGATCCCCTGCTGTCAGCCAATCACACAACTGCAGGGGCACACAGATGAGATCAAACAAGATTCAGAAAGTGCGCAAAAAGTTCACTGTGTGTGTGTATGCTGCTCTCATGATAGTAATCAGCTTCATGGGATTTTCTTTTTTTTCTTGTCCACGTAGTCAAATCTTGATGCATCGCTGTTACTGTAGAATCCTGATTGTAGCTCGCTCCTCCTGCCACATCCTCACCTGTCTGTCAGAGAGAGAGGTGGAAGATTCAGTGCATAAAGTTCAGTTGGCTGTTCAAACAGGTTTGATACCTGACAGTTACACACACACACACACACACACACTGCAGGCAATTTTAACAGCTTGAATCCAAGCTGAAGCTCTCCGTGCCAAAGAGATGTGTATAGGCGTGTCTGACTCCCAGCCTGCTCTCCAGCTGTTACTGTGCACCTTCACCGTGACCTGCCAAATTGTCACAAGAGGACACACACCTGCACACTCACACACACACTCGCATCGAAAACACACCTGCGGCATGTCAACACGATCCCGTGCATATCAAAAACACACCGTTCTGTATGAATTATGAATCCTTTTTTTTTTACTGAGTGTTCTCTCTCTGTCCAAATAAGCAAAGCATTTTTTCTCATCAAGCAATAAGTCAAATGAAAAATGTGTTGCTTTCTCATGGCATTTTTCAGGTTAAATAAACTGTAGGTATAGGCATACTTTTTAAAAGAGATTTATTCCTCTCAGTCAGTATTTATTGACAAAAAATCCAGATGTTGATCAATGTTTTCCAATATTTGTGAAGTTTTGTCATAATTTGCCACCTCTGTTCCACTTTTCTGATTCAGTACATTGGAATTCGTATAAAAATACTTGAATGGATACCCAGCTGTGTGTGTGTGTGTGTGTGTGTGTGTGTGTGTGTGTGTGTGTGTGTGTGTGTGTGTGTGTGTGTGTGTGTGTGTGTGTGTGTGTGTGTGTGTGTGTGTGTGTGTGTGTGTGTTTCCATCTGGGAAAGGAAGGTTTTTTACATTTATAAAGAGGCAGCTGTGTAGCCCTTTTCTATCCTCTAATGGTTCTGAGCAACAGGAATTAGGCAAGATTAGGATTAGGACAAAGACCTAAGCCTGCCCAACAATGTCTCCTCTTCCTCCTCTGCTTCCCATCACTCTCTCTCTCACACACACACACATACACACACACACACACACACACACACACACACACACACACACACACACAGACAGTCTGCAGACAACACCGCTGTTGCCAATTACAGGGCCAAAGCTGCACTCTCAATGGGCCATTGTGTAGGTTCTTGTGCTTCATTGGAAGTACATTGAGTGTGGAGGGATTACAAAATCGACCCTCATCTGAATCATTCTTTCATTTCTTTCTCTTCCCTGTTTCCCACCTGTCCTTATCTCACCTCAGCAAGTTTTCTAGTTTTTCAGCTTTTCATTTGTATCTATCATACATTCTTAAAGTTTATTATTTTTATGCAATAAATCTTACACACTGAGGATGAAAGTTCATTTATATTAGTAGTTTTGCAAAACTACTGGTCCCTGCTTTTCCCCCTGAGATTTCAACCACATCTTATGGTCTTTATTAGTGAAGAGAGTTTGCTCTGTTGTCATCAAGTGATGGAACTATGGTCACATGATAGCAGGTGGTTGTATATGTAGGGGAGATTGGTCCTGATCAGCAGGTGAAAGCTCTGGAAAAATTAATAAAGTGGATTTTAAGATTTTATTTTATTTTTTATTTTTTATTGTTTTTAATAATCAGGTTGGAACTATAACTGAGGTGACATTTAGAATATAGTGGGACACTAAGGCCCACTATATTCATATTGTGACAAATTCACAGAAAATGTGAATCATTGCGGCTTGATGATGCTGATTGACCTGTGGTGCCCCCGACCCAATCACGTCCTCATCTGTCTCCTTCCACCAATCAGATAACAAACACATATCGAAAGATGAGATCACAAGACAACATACTTTAAAGCCTCTGCAAGTTTCCACGAATAAGAGTGAGCCCAAACAGACAGGGGCCCGACTCACATGAGTATGTACACAATGATTGTTGAGGACAGTGTGTATACAGCTGCGGAGGAGATGGAACCCTGCTGTGCTCTTATACATCCACAGATGTTAGTAAGCTTTAATATTTGTATTGAATAAAGCATTTGAATCCATCTCTTTTAAAGCTAAACCTATGTAGGTTTAACTTGTGTAATCTTTCTCTAAGCTGTATTCATAATAAGTTAAAGGCACCCACAATGAACTCAATACACTAAGCTAGGTCTGATATGATCACAGTAGCTTCTGATGGCTAGATTTAGACTTTAGATTGATTATGTTGTATAATGGACATTACAAAGTTAAGTCACTTTTTTGGCACTTTTCTACTTGTGGTACTGTTTCAGTGTTGACCATTACCATTTAAACAGTACTTTCTCAGTCAACAGATATTGACAGTATTGATCAATTAGATTGATGGCACTGAATGGATGAAATCCAATTTTTCATAGAAGGACTGCATCTGATACATTGGATACTTAATTATAATTTATTATCACTCTCATATTTCTTTATTCTTTCTGGCTCAGATTTTCTCTCTCTCTTAATAATTACCTTCAAATACCTTCCCAAACCACACCTGTATTACTCAATACTCAATACTGCAGAGCACTAGATACAGTGTATTTCCCTAGCACCTTGTGTGTGAAGGTATGTGTGTGTGAATGTGTGTTGTGGGAATAGATAGACACATATATCAGCAGAGCTCCATTAGGAGATGAACAGATCAGATTGGCAACGTCAGGTCAAAGGGTTATCTACTGCTGTCTGTTAACACACAGCCTGGGTGTGTTTGATTTATGGCTCAATGCAGCACTTGCATCATATGTTACGTAAGAGCAGATTACTTGAGAAATAATTGGTTTATAATGGAGCTGTTCTGAAGCCCAGAGTTGCTGCTTAATGTCAGTGCCATCTTTTCAGTTTGGAGTCAGGACTTTCCAACTAAGAGTTTCTTTTCACACTCTGGAAACACACTGGACTTGGAAGCTAATGCTGACTAAAATCTGGAACACCTAGCAGTGCAAACTTTAACTCACTAACAGGGTAGGTATGGTTATCAATATCAAGCATTGAAACAATAGTCCCACTCAGTGAAAGTCCTGGAGACGGGGAGTAAACTGTCAACTGTATCAACGCTATAATAATTCTTTATATCTTACTAATATAGCAATAATTTCCAAATGACCACCAGCACACTTATCAGAGACCAGAATGGCTCATTAAAAAATTTGTTGACTTAGTATTTCATGAGAGAGATTCATGCTTTTTGAATGGGAGTCTATTGGAGCAAGGGATTTTTTGGAGCCAGCATCTAGTGGCCACCAGTGGTTCTGTGCTTAAAGGGACTTTTTTCCAATGGCCTCAATTTCAAGCTGTGGTTTTGATTTGAAACCACTTGCTTGAGATTGAAACGCTTAGATTGGGGCCATTGTGGTGGTGTTTCGTCTATGGCACAATCTGTACAGACTTTGCTTTAATTACATGTAGCCACTTAACATCAATAAACCACACACACATTCTGAGGTGTATCTGCTGTTAACAGTGTGGTACAAACTCAGCAAAAGTTGTAGCTGGTGGTGGCAGACAGTGGAAGGAATGAAAGGCAAATCATTCTTGCAGGGGGCAACAGGATTTATGGCAAATGTAGTTTTAATTCTGAGAAACATCTGTAGCTACTCACAATACAACTGCTGTGAGACAGAAGGTACCCATTGTCTCCACCTTTGTCTAATTTCAAAGCTATTATACCAAGCTAATAAAATGAGTTAGACAGTAATGATACACTGATGTTCAAAATCGGGACTGAACATTTAAGATGCAATTTGCTCTGATCTCATTCTACCTTCAGTAGAATATGTACCAGCTAATAATGAGAATGATGAAATATGTGTGTGTCTGTGTGTGCATTAGTACAAATTCCATCAGGCTACACTCCAATTGAAGCTCAGTCTCCATCCATTAGCTCCATCTCCTACTAATGTTACACAACTCAAACCTCGATCCTATCTGTTTCTTATCTGCAGACACACGCGGGCAACAGACCCCTTCATTTGCCCTGCAGCATTTCAGTTTAGTCACAGTCTGCAGATAGGTTGATGGATAGATTGTGCTTTCAGGGCTCTTAAATGTACTGATCCCAATCCAAAGTGAATTACGCTGTGATTACTGTGATTACTGGCTGCTGATACACGTGTACGCATGCACAGACACTCCTTGAAGTTATGGAAAAGGTGGAAACACATACTGGTTGGGAGAGTTTATCCAACAGAGAATATTCTTCCCACATTTTAAAATGTGATGCAACAGCTAGCTGGTGTCGTTTTTCTCCATATTTGGAAAGGCTGCTCTGGTCTTTGGCCTCAGCAGAATTTCAAAGGATAATCATGTCATGGTGTTGTTTGCTGAGCATAAAGTATTAGGTTGACCCTATTTAAATGTATGCAAAGTGAAGATCTTTCTCCCATATAAGTCATTGGCAGTCACTCATGGTGAGTATGACTGTCCTCTCTGTTGTGGATCTTCATATGTCTGTGAGGCTGATTGTGGTTTTCTCTCTCATCTTGTGGTTTTGTTGTTTCGTCTCTGCGTCACATTGGATTCCTTTTCATGACACACAGCTCCTTCCTGCATGGATTTCTTCCTGGAGAGCCTGTCCAGTGCAATGTTGCTCAATGTGATGTGGAATTTCTGGTGTTGTGTGGACTGGTCTTGATATTGTCTTTGAAAGGTTTCCTTTGCCCACCGGGTGCTCGCTGACCTTCCTTCCTGGAAGTACAGGATCTGTTTGGGGAGAACTGTGTTGGACATGCGGGTGAGTTTTATGCAGCATTATTGTGGTGGAGATGCTGGTTATGTTGGCTTCCTCAAGCACCTGGAAGTTGGTGTGTCTGTCTTCCCAGCTGATCTGTAGGCACATGACTCCTCTCAGTACAGCAGAATGGGGAAAACAACACACTGTAGTCCAGGAGTTTTGTTTGGGCCTTCAGGTCTTGGTCTTCAAAGAATCTTTTCTCGAGTCTGTCGTAGGCTCCACACCTCCCATATAAGACATCAACTTTATCATACAGTCTGCTAGGACTGTTCAGTAAGATATTTTGAAGAAAGTAGCCAAGCAATTATAACGTAATCAATTTTTTCCCTACAATATGACAGCAGGAAAAAGTTGTATATGCCTTTTGTTGTCATGACTAAGCAAACAGCTGTTCATTTACACATCCAGTAGCATTTATATGGAATAATGTTTTTAGCCACTGGATGAATGTCTGTTATTCACTCTCCTTTTAGTTTTGCAGTCTTCACCAACTTCGGTGGGAATTTTACTTGATACTTACTCCACTTTCTTCCCTTTCTTCCCGAAACATTAAAGTTGCTGTAAAACCAAGACAATGAACTTTTGGCTCATTACTAGACAATCCCCAAATAGTCATTTGAATCAAAATGAAAACACTGGTTAATGTAGGTCATACAGAGTTAGGATAAAATGTATAATGCTTTAACATTGTTTTATAGTTTGCATGGAGAAAAGTAATTTTATTTCTTCATACATACACCATCAAATCCGTAGATGAATGAGTGTGTTTGATTCTGTGTGTGAGCTCAGCTGAACGATGGGTTACCCTGCAGAGCAGTGAGAGTGATTGTAGTGTTTATCTCCATGACGAAGACATTTGACATTTACACTCTGTCTGTGGAGACTCCCTGGGTGAGCCAGAAATGATATGTCTCTGTTACTGTGATGTACAGTACAACTCCAGATATCTGTCAGAACCCACCAATCCATCCAACTATCCATCCATCCATCCATCCCTGTCTCTGTGGCCCCTTCCTTACCCCTCTACTTATCCCCCATCTCCCCCTCAGAGATTGGCAGCATTTTACGGCTGGATTCCTGGCAGCATACCCCTCTACACACATACCCCCACCCCCGTCTTTGTGGCTATTAATACAGCCATGAGAAAGACAGAGAAAGTTTCAAGCATGTTTTTGTGATGAAGCAAAATACACACAACCATATGAGATGTTCACTAAAATCTTAATTATATGTTGCATTAGAATCGTAACTCTAATTTTAACATCTCCACATGGGAATTATGACTATTTGTCCCTCTGTTATTAATTTGCATGAATGGCTTGGCAATTTAACTGCTTATCAAAAGATTTTTGAATGCTGGTTTGGCAATATTTACCAGCAGTAAGAACCAAAAATAGACGTGGATTGATATCGAAGAAAAGAATAAAAAATGAAAGCAGGGCACAGCTGAAGAGTCTATGTGTGTGTGTGTGTGTGTGTGTGTGTGTGTGTGTGTGTGTGTGTGTGTGTGTGTGTGTGTGTGTGTGTGTGTGTGCGTGTGCGTGTGTGCGTACACATGCTGGGGGTTTAACAGAGGTATGCAGCCACTCCCTGGCTACCCCTGGCTCTCTTAATGACTTCCAGACAATAGACCGTGTTCCCGTCATCATCTCTGTGGAAACAGGTTAATAACTGACTGGCCGGTAGGACAGCTCACCCTCGCTGCCCTGTGGAACCAGTACGCCTTACTGGAAGTTAACTTTCTTAGGTCACCTCCCCACCCACGTTAGATCAATCTGTCCTGGGAATACACATGCAGATCCAGTGTTTTGGAATGATAATGTCTCCAAGGCATTTTAAAAGAAAATTGGTTTTAGAGGCTGGATGACACCGTCCAGGGTCACTGCTGAGAGAGCAGGGGGTTCCCAAGGTTTTCAGCTTTGTCAGACATTAAGACTCCCACCGCAGGAGGCTGACCCAGATATAAGCACTACTTTGGGCATTTTTGGGGGGTTGAGCAGAAGCAGGAACATGACCCAGAGTTAATCTATCTGTCTGTCAATCACCGTGAGGACATGAAACTATTAGGATCCCTGCGGAGAAATGAGAGCGTTTACAGTAAAAGCATACAGACAGTGAAAAGTGGAAAATAAAAACATAGCAAGCAGTTGATATTAACAGTAGATGAAAAACAGATGACAGCATTCAATACTGGGACATATTAGGTGGAAATGTTGAAGGAATATATGAGGGGAGGAGAATAGATAGCAGCTTTATCAGTATGTGTTAAATAAAAGCTGTGGACAGAGGAGGAAAAATATGTATGTCAAGACAATATTTGCTTTATGGCTTGAAAAGTGATATGGTAGGGAAATTGTGCAGGTATGTACAAATTAAATATTTACATCTAGTTAACAGCTGCTGAATGTTATATAAGTACAAATTTCAGTAAGAGTCTCAAAAGCACATGATATGAAACACATAAAACTCTACATTAAATGTTAATGCTGGATGCTGCATGTAAAGAGACTAAAGTTTCCCTCTGTGGATGTGTCAGTCTAAATTCTCATGGTGATGTGATCTTCTGGTAATGCAGCTTCTCCAACTTTTATATGTTTGTGTTTTGTTGCATGCTGGCCTGGCCTAAGGACCAAGTATAAACATGATACAGGGTGTGACGCTGGCAGACTGGGTAGTTTGTGTGATGGAGCTGGTCGTAATAAAGATGTCTTCTCCAGCTGTCTGATCATTTTGTGGTAACTGTCAGCAAGAGCTGTAGTAGAGCCAAGTTGTCTTAGAATAAGGACAGTAAACCTGAGTAGCATGCTTAATTTTATCAGACAGGCAGATGAAAGAAAAGCTGAATGAGAGATTGCACTGAGTTACAGAAGCTGGTGGAACAGGGGCTAGCACAGACATAGGGTCATAACTTTGATTCTCTATAATGTTTAACATGTTCAACATCTTAGATTAGTGTGTTTATGTAGGTATTAGATCATAAACCAAAGTACTGGACAAGTTTGCATTTTTAATGAATGATGGCATTAGATCAGGTATGTCCAAACTATTCCATAAAGGTTCATGTGGCTGCAGGTTTTCATTCCAACCAAACAGGAGCACATCAGTCTTGATTAATTTAATCATTTGATCTCAGTCTTCAGACAGTTGATTGGTCAAATCATGTGTGCTCTTGATTGCTTGGAACAAAAACATGCAGGCACATGGCCCTTTATGGAACAGTTTGGACATGCCTGCATTAGATGAAGAGATGTGTGGTGAACCAACAGAAACACAAGTAGCACTACTGCAAATTAGGAAAAATCAGGAGATTAGAGTTTTATTCATAATTAAGGTGAATAAAACCTAGGATATGCTATTCAATTCATTTGTCTATTTTCTATACCAACTTATTGTGTGCAGGATGGGGGGTTATTACCATGATAGTTAAGTCAGCACCTTACTCTACATAATCACTGTGTTACCAGAAAATCTGTCAAATTACATCATTACCATTAATTGGAAATGGACAGCTCTGATGGAACCAGATTGGATTTGAATAAAACACCAATATCATTTGTACATAACCTGCTGTAGATGGCTACTGAAGCAGTGTGCTCTTTCACCTGGGTTTCACTGTAGTCAACTGTTTGTCAGAAACAGGCGTAAAGAGAGCAGTGATAGTGGTTGTCTGTGTTCACTGAGCTCTCACCTAGCGGAGGTCAGCACATCAGACTCCCCCACATAATCTTGCCCTCCTCTGCCTCACTGCCAGGAATGGAGTAGCAAAGTAGAGGAGGAAGGAAGACAGAGGGAGGTCAGGGAAGACAGGGGAGTTGCTCTCTATTGTTGCCATATGTTGGAGCTAGAGTTTACAGAGGAGGGAGTAGAGGAGTGAAAAATGATCCTCTCCCCACAGCTAGCAGGGCCTATTTCTCATATACTTGGCCTGAAAGAAACTGAGTACAGACTGTTCCTCTTCCACGCTTCTTACTAATCTTTCATCATGAATTAACCAAGAGCAGACAAGCGGAGACTGATGGGAGAGTGGGAGCAGCTGAGCCGAGCAGCAGTGATTTGCTGCTGTGTTGTGTGTTGGAATAAAGGTTGATGTGCTGCTAGCAGGTTATGGGTTTAATCCTGAGCTCCGAGGCTGTGGCATCTTGTGGGTATTTAAGACTACTACTGCAGGGCCTCTGAGCAAGGCATTGAAAACTGCATCCTGATGTCTCTAAGACAAAGCTTGAGTAGCAGACTCTGTTGAGGAAGTTTAAGAGGGATTTAAAAGACTAACTCTAGTCACTATCACATGAAGCTTAAGTGGCAAATTAAAGGTCCTGCTCTCCCACATAGGTGAGTTCAGTTACTCTGAATAGCTGATTAGACTTCTGCTCAGGTTGAGACTGGGCTGATCTATAATAAAAAATAATCACATTAACTTTTTTTTATATGCAGCATCTTTAAAAACAAAGTTACAAAGTGGTTTACATGAGACGGACAAATAAAAGTACTGACAAATCTAAATCCTTCACAATAAAATAAAACAATAAAATAGGAAAAACCAAATCATGTTTTTTGGCTTAACCCTAAACACAATGACAACAAGCAAGATTAGCACCTGATTTTTAAAATGCTCTTTAGTTTGAGGAAGCATAACTGTGACTTGTTTGTCAAATAGGAGTGTCGTAGTTGGGAGTGGGTCTTTGTTCACTGCTAATGAGGCATTTTTTTTGCCATCTGTTTGTTTGTCTGTCGGACCCTAACCCTAAACGTCGCTCTTCAGGGGACCCCAACAGTCCATTATCATATCATTCATTTATTGTCAAACAAAGGCACAAAATACCCCAAAAATATATAAAGCTGCCTCTAGTACTACTATTAAGAATAATGAAGGTAAAAGTTGACCCGTCCTGACAGGTTGACAAAAAAACAAACAGCATCAGGTGAGGGAGGGATGTCAATCAAGCACAGTCTCTTCACCTGCACAGTCCTAGGTGGAGGTCTAATCAGAGCACCTGTGTGTGTGAGTAGTGGCTTTATCTGGATTTTAATCTTATCATTCCCAAAATTTGATTAAACACTTCAGGCTTTTTTTTTTCTTTACAGCTGACTTGTCTACTACTATGAGTTGCCATAGTGGGTGAGGCGCAGGTGTTCTTAATAAGATTAACGTGACAAGTCCTCATTAACCTTATTATTTACACCTGTACTTTTCCTACTGGCACATGCCAATATGTCTTTCAAAAGCCTTCTGACTGGTTCAGACAGAAACTGGGCTGATGCAGGAGCAACACAAGATAAAAGCATTACCCCCGTGATAAGAAAGAGTTGGACAGAACAAACAGCACACTGATGATGAACAGCGGCAAGGCTAAAAATAATTATTTTGTCAGAAGGGTGGTGTTGGAGGGAAGGCCATGCCATGCAGTCTTTCAGATTAAATGGAGCAAGTATTTGTTCCGCAAATTTCATGGCAGTCAGCCTGTGCTATCAGTTGATGTTGAAGTTCAGTCTTGACCCTGAAAAAGTGGGACAATCTCATTCTGTAGGTGGAAGTGTGACACAGTAGTCATAGTTAAAATTCCCATTTTTTAGGAGCATTTACAGGACTTGCACACATGGGCCTAAAAGTTAATTCAAAAGCATATGAAATCATGTCTTTTTAAAGGGTAACGCTGCACAGTAACTCACATTCAGTTTTACTATTTATGAAGAAAACTTTTCCTTTACCAACACACCCCATGTGATCCAGCACAGTGGGCTCTTACCTACAATTAGGTTTATATCTTCACAGTTCAAAGGCTGTGCATATTTTCCACTCCCAGAAAAAAGTAGTATTCCCTGCGATTTTTCTCACAGAGAAATTGCAGGCTATGTGAATGTATTTGAAGAACAGGTGGTTTTAGTGTCTCTGTCTTCCTCCAAGAAGATTCTTCTATACACTCCTGGGAGGAAATTATAGAGCAGGGGGTCACTAACTGCTTCCTCTGATAACTTAACAGTACATATATGTGTGTACAATAGCATGCTTCTTGCTTCATATTGGTACATTTGTTTACGGAACACAGTAGGACTTATTGTGTTCTGGGTTTTTGTTTATTGATGACATAGACAAATGAAGTGGTAAGGGTCACAAGCTGTCACTGTTTTCATTGCAGTTGACAGTGACGAATGGCTTTCTACAAGCTCTGTAATAATTCATAATGTGTTGTATATTTTAAGCCTGTCCTGTCACCTTACACAAAGAGTGGAAGCAGAGGGAAACTGCTAGCCTGGCTCTGTCCACAGGTCAACCAGCACCTCTTTTGATAAAGTAACACATTATATCTAGTTATTTAATCTGTAAACAGACAGAAATGTTGTCTATATGTGACAAGTTGTGGTTTTACAGGAAGTTACAAGCTGCAACTAATTTAGCTAGCTTAACACAAAAGCTAGCAAAAACACTGCTGGGCAGAGCTAATTGTCTCCTTGCCCTAGCTTTATATTTAGAGAATGACATGAAAGTGGTATTAATTTTTGTTTTGATGCACTAACATCGTTCTTCTCGTTTAAAATCTGTGACTGTGAGTACAGAGCTAATGCTACAATGCGTCAAATGTTCTGATACCCTCCAAGTGCACTTTAGGTTTCCCAGCAGACCACCAAATACTCCCCTGTCGAGTCGTCCCATCCACACCTCACCCCCGCACAGACACAGCCTTTATTGAAGTGGCAGTGATGAATATGCCTGTGACAGCTAAACAATATCCTCTGACTAAACACAGGACATGGCGCTCACCCAGAACCCTCATACCTCCTCCTGTTTGAACAGACAGGTTTCCCAGCGCAAGTGATCCCAAAGCAACAGCCAATATTGTAGCAGTTGCAAAAATTGTGTTGTCCCTTACGTCCACTGGATTTATGATGAAAGTGGTAGGTAAATACCAGCTGAACCACGATAAAGAAACACCCTCTTATCAGTGAATACTGAGGTTAAGAGTTGAAATCCTTTGTCATTTTAAAGCTACATGAACCTATGATTTTTGTACATTGCACACCACTCTGGAGCTAATAGTTGAGTTCAGTGAGTCAATTTTCACCAGATGAAAAGTTTGCTAACCAATGTTTAGGAGGCACCTTCCCATCACTGAAGTTTGATCTCCTGTTGACAGAGGGTGTTTCTTGCCACTGTTTGTGGGGACATTTGTCCACTGCTGACCACAGTGTGACAGCTCAGGAATAACAAACTCCTTCTCGTTCTTTGTCCTCTTCATTGTATTATTCATCTCTTTCCTCTGCCTTTGCTCTCACATGCGCTCAGGGCTTTTCCACATTTTCTGCTCCGTTTCACTCATTTCGTACAAACATTTTATGGTTCCCCACTCATGATGTAATGACTCACTAGTAAGGGATTTGTTGTTCCCTTAAGAAAGAAAAGGGAGCTCTTGTCTGCTTACATTTCTGTCACTCCATTATAAGACTATTATGAGGGAAAGACTTTGCATATACTGTGTGTGTGTGTTCATACATCTGCACATTTATGGGTTGTTCCTGTTCTATGTAGTGAAGTAATATGGTGACAGCTGCTAACAGCAGACCAGACTAAACAACTGCTCAATCCCCTTTAAGCTTCAATATTGTTTGATTTATTTTTTAGAAGTCAGGGACAAATTAGACTGAAGCTAAATGTAAACACATCTCCTGTACATCCATCCAGGGTTCCTTACACAGATTAGCACAGTCTATTTTAGTGTCATCTCAACATGATGGTCCCTACTTTTAGCCACTTATCAGTAGAGAGCAAACACTCTAATAGACACGTGTGTAGCAAGAAAGAGAAACGTGATGTGTAGAGTAGTATAGAGTTTGGGTTTGTGAAGCCACCACCAGCTGGGTAGATGATATTGTTACATTGGATTCCTCATATATGGGATACAGGGTTTCATCCAGAATTGGTTCCTGGCACAGGTGTTTTTTGGGACCATCATGGGACAAAAATACTTATTAGGTGCTCATACACTCAAAAATATAATGTTGATGGTAAACTGGTATAATGTTGTTCATGGAGATCATGATAATCACGTTCCATAATTTTATGGCAATCCATTCAATATTTCTTGAGATATTTCAGTTTGGATGAAAGTAGTGGACTGACATTGCCATCTGCTAGTGTGGCTAAAAAAATCTTAAAAAGCAGTTTAAAGATATTTAAGAAAACAGTTTATCTCAAGCAACTGTTCTATACGCATGGTTTTAAAAAATTATGAAGTAAATAGTATGTTTTACAACTTCTTCATGGTCACTTGCACCAAGAAGTTCAATGCTGCCCAGATATTTCATGTGACTAAAGTCCCATTCAGGCAGGGGATTTCCAGTGGGAAGTGGAGTGATTTCTGTATTAGCTGTACTGGTCAGATAATGATTATACAGCCCCACTTATCTTCTGTTTTTTGGCAAACTGATCTTCCTGTAATTTAGGTCCAGTCCATAGAGACACATTGTATTATCAAAGTGTAGGAGTTTTAATGAAGCTGTGCAAAAAATATAACCTAATCAGAAAGACACATTTAAGTTGTTTGAAATTGTCTTTGTTAATAGTAAAACATAATTTAAGTAAAATATACCAATATGTAAAATAATACCAACAAAGGTGATATGATTTCCTAATGAGTTATTTTTTGAATTGCAATCAGGTCCAGTTCTCCAAAACTAATGCAGAAAGCAGTTACTATGGAGACCGACTCACTTGGGAGCAACTGTGTATTTACATTGTTTGGTGCTGGTGAGGACTTGTATATGCACACCTATTCAATATATATTATTCAATATTTGCAGGGTAGCAGCTGCTAGAAGTGATGTTGACCTATGTTGGAACATTGTACTCGATGGCTTCCTGGTTGCAATATATGTTCAAATATTTCCTTTATCAGTTTGTGCTGTTCACCTTAAGTGGAAATTCAACAGTAAACACTCTGGAACAAAATGTATAAAATGATAACGCACGGAAGAAGATACCATATTTGAACACTGGCCATGGACAGGAAGGACCTCAAGGTTCTCCCAAAGTTCAGCATCTTTCAGGCAGGATGAAACAGATATGTTTAATCAGGCATGATTGTTTTTGCATTATAAACCAAGGCTTCTTTAAGTGACCATGCACATGTGATGGGTGCAGCATGTCCTCAGGTCCCTTGTCAGTTCTGTGCCATGTTAAGTGTTGAGCCCACAGCGATCAACAGTGTGTTCTGCCAACAAATAATACCTAGAGATACCAGAGAGTTTACAGGAATCTCAGCAGCTCCACTATCATGTTTCCCACTCTGACCCACAGTGGACGTCTGCTGATCTGAGTACTTAAGCCGGGGAAGCTCCCCTTCCCAAAGCCAGACATTCTGCAATTTGTCTCCCTCCTCCTGCTGGATAGCCAGCTGTTTCCACCTCACTACTCTGTCCCTCCGCCTCGTTCCCGAACGTGCAATATACAACTACCTCCCTCACCTTTTCATATATAATATTTTCTCCAGAAGTCCTCACTTTTTCCCTTATTCCCTTCCAGGTGTGTCATCAGCTCTTTATGAAATGACCCCCTGACACACACACACACACACACACACACACACACACACACACACACGCGTGCACTCCTCTTGTTTTAACACACACACACCCCACCAGCATTCCTATATGGTGAGCTCAGGCAAACACACTCACATTTACACACTCCCAGCCATTTCCTCGAGTGAGCACAGCAGGCTATCTCTCTGTAAAAACTGCATATTGTTCTTTATGTGTGTGAGAGATGGGAGGGGAGAGTCTTGGTTTCAGGGGTCTGCCTTGCCACAGACTTTTTGCTGGAAGAAAATTGATATCTTTACTTCATTCATAAGGGATGAAAAGGTGAAATTATTAAAAAAAGATTTACTTCTATTCTATAGCTATATCAGTAGGCTAGCTAGCCATGCAGATAGTTTTGGTTTTCATTGGTGAGGTTTTAAGATATCTGTCTCTGACATACCTGCCTCCACCCTAAAATGCCTATAAGTACATGAAATTTACATTTGGCGCTCACAGCATTGAGAAATAACATTAGTTAACTTCTCTTTACATAAATAGTGTCTGTCATTCCATTAAAACTGTGTTGCAATGAAATCTGTGCATTTTCCAGAGCAACCAGAACATTAAACAGATATTTACATTGATTTGGACAAAAACACAACTCTAAAGTAATGCTAATGTTGCTCTGTATCCACTGAATGTGTAAAATGAGCAACTGTTGGCTAACAAACTTGTGTGATAATATCAAAGTGTTGTGTTTACAGCTTGTTTTTGCTTAGACGAAATAAAATAATGTTTCATTAAAACAGTTAATTCCCCACATTGTCCTGCACTTTAGCTGTTGCTAGCATCTGTTGCTAGCTGCTAGCATATGTAATAACACTTATGATGTAGTATTATGACACCTACCCATTCTCTGGTTTTCTCACTATGTCACAGTGTTTAAGATGCATAAATATCATATCATATATATCATATGCTGTGCATTGCACCTGGGTACAGCTCAAAGCAGAACCCTTTTGAAAATGACCACAATGACCAAAAGGTCAAGTCTAAGTCATGTATATATTACAGCTATACTTTATATTCATGTCACTTTTTATAGTACTAGTATTGAATGAAAGTACCATAGTGCTAGCGCCCCACAGAAAGAACAGTACTGTAGATAGTAAAAGGTTAAAGTACTTGAAATAAAACAGGATTTATTTTGAGTAGACATCCTAAAGTACCATTTGCACTGCAACTTTCTGGCCATTGCAAACATATTGTGAATAATTCCAGTTGTTTTCGTGAACCGTCACATCCTCTATCTGTCTTTTTAGTGGATTCAGCCAGCAGAGACAAGCTGACCAGATGCTGTGTTTCTGCTTCCAAACATGCTGACATTATCTAAACACAGAATTGATGCATCAGTGGTGAAATAATGTTCTCGGTCAAACAAAGCGCAGAAATCTATCCTGTCTATTTAATTCCACTGTTACAGCCAAGTTTGAATCACCACCAGCTGTTCAGATTTATTTGATGCCAGAGAGCGGGGGGATCCATGGGTGCCTGAGGGTGCATCATATCTCCTCAAGGCCTTTTCTCAGGCTCTGTTACACTGACATGTTTGACGTGGTTTGCTGCTGACCTTGAGAAAACGTGCATAGCTATCAGTGCTGCACTATTGACCTGAGTAGTGTTGTTCTGTGCCAAGGGGGCTGACTATCAACACACCAGCACTAAGCTCCATCTATCTGTTTGACAGGGCCACATGGAAAGTGACAGCTTGACCCATAACCCATGTAGGTCAGTAGCACCATGCGGTTAAGAGTCTAAGATAGAGGTATCTATTCAGGATGGAGATTAGCTGTTCCATGTGGCTGACTGTGTTTGGACAGAGGAAGGAGAGCCTCCGCTGCACGTCTGTGCTGATCGTAGAAACAGGAAAAAGACAGGGTCACATATTGCACACACTGAAATGTGACCTGATGACTAATGATGTTTGACATTAAAACTTGATCTCAATCACTTTAGCAGTCTGGCTGCCAGATCAGTGGATAGACTTTGGCAGCTGGCCCATCACTGAGCGTGTCAGTGACAGCGGTGCCTGATTTAAAACAAAGGCTTCACGTCTTATCACAGGAGAGGAGATAGACACACGGAGCACAGCGGAGCACTCACTGCCTCTCACACCTACAACAACCTGCTGATTTATCCAAGGCTGTAAAATGGCCAACTTTGAAGTGAGTCGTGCTGTGCTGATTTGTTGCTTTGTTTTTGTCTGAAGTCATGTCAAAAAATCCCATATGTTGGAGAAAAGTCCAAAAAACCTGAAAAGAGTGAACGGTCCAACAGTGACTCAATAAGCAATGGACATCTGGATTTCTTTTTTTTGTTCTTTTTTTTTTTTTTTTTTCAAACCAGACTAACATGACTCTGTCTGATCCAAACACAACGTATTGGTTTCAAAATGGATCCACACAAAACCCAGACAACATCAAAGGGCCAACAAGGTCATATTTATTCCCATGTGTCAAAAAAATCAATCAGTACAACTTATCAATACCACAGTGATTCATTCAACAGGTGCTTAAATTGCTGGCTTTTTCCGTCATGTACTATTTTGTGGAAAAACCTTCCCTAACAGCCCTCCAACTGGTCTCCGAGGAAAGGTCACAGATGACTTCATGCTCCTTTTTAAGAGCAATGAAGGCTGCTTGTGTTGATGTTAACTGTAAACTCCATGTGTGTGTTTCAGAGTATTGAACGAGAGGAACCAATAGAAGTGGACCCAGCCCCAACAAATGCTGGACTGGAGAATGGACACGCTACTTCAACAGGTAGAACACAAGTGTTACACATCATGGTGGTGCAAATTGTCCTCACATTTAGAGCTTATGCACAGGAGCTATTTCAACCTTTTAAAGGGCTATCTCTCATAATTTACGCTTGAAGATCAGTTTCCTAGTCATAGTGATCACTACTTTGCCTATAAAAATAGTTGCATAATGTCCTACCAGCTTTGAGTTGGAAAATAATCCTTGATGATGTCATAGTGATGTCGTCAGGGTTTAGTTTAAAAAACATTTTACAGACATGGGCATATACTAGGCAGAGAGGGTCAAACAAAAACATACTACAGAGTTGGGTGATGGGAAGTATAGGATCCAGTGTTGTTGTGGTTTATCAGAGGTCCTTTGCTGAAACCAAAACAATGAGCTAAAAGTTGCTAAACCAGAGCTTTGAGGAACTGCAGAAAACAATGATCTGTGGTGGGTTTGTTGCTACTGTACAAGGAACATATTTCCCATTACAAAGTGGATCCCAATGTTAAGATGACAATAAAAATAATAATAATAATGTGATCACTCTACATGTTTTTATCCAAGCAGAACATTCAGTGTTGGTACATGGAAAGATTTCTCCACCCATTGACTTCCCACATGAACACACTGCACCTGTTGCCATGCGGATGCCCCACCTCCCCATCACCGCTACGACAAAGACAGCGGAAATCAAGGGCTCTCCTGACTCTGCCAGCAGCCCCACCGGTTCCCAACCATCACCAATCTCAGAGGACCCACCTTCCAGCCTATCAACTCCTAGCACCAACCAGCCTGAACCAATACCAGAGTGCCCGATTCAACCAGGTGCATGATGTTTTCAGCTTTTTCTCAGCTTTTCTTCTTGGATATAAAATTTAAGTTTCAACATGTGAAAATCTCTAAGTTGTTGACTTTATCCAGTGTTTTCTTTATCTTTTAAAATAATTTACTTAGTTTCCTTTGGCTTTCTTGTTGTTAGTGTCATCTGTGAAGACATGGACCCCTACCCCTATCAGAGCTTTGGGATCTCCACGACTTCAAGGTAAGCCATGCTTGCAGACACCAGACATCTTACAGACACATATCCTGCATATATATATATATATATTTAAATATGAATTAATGTGACCATTTATGTTTTGCAGAGAAGGCAAATTCAGCCCCTGCTAAGTCTGTGACCTACTCAGGGCTACCGCAGCATGACAGGTGAGTGGAAGATAATTGAAGGACAACTTGTAAGCCAGGTCAGATATGTTTTGGTAGCCTGACTCTTCTATGCTCCCATTCTGCAGAGATGGTGACGTAACCAATGGCAGATCCTTTGGGCCAGGAGGAGAGAGGAGGCGGGAGCTGGTGAGGTCACAGACTCTGCCACGAAACATTGGTGCTCAGGCTCGTCGATCTATCTTCGAGAGACTGGACTCTGAAGCCAATAACAGGTGATGCCACATTGGGGTCACGTGTGAATTATTGTAGATAGATAGTTTCCTACATTAAAGTAAATTACATTAAAACTCACTCCTGCTTCCATTTGATCCTGTACAGTCGTCCCAAACCAGTTGACTCTAAGCCAAAATTGAAGCGCTCTCAGAGTTTTGGAGTTTCAAGTGCCAGCAGCATAAAACAAATCCTTCTTGAGTGGTGCCGCTCCAAGACAATAGGCTACCAGGTAAGTCACCAAGTTATCCTGTCATTTATTGCATTGCATTGCATACATTTTAGTATCTTCAACCCACTTCTGGCCATATTTCTATCATTTGGCCCATATCTCATTAGTACTCAGGTCATATCTGATTACATTTTTAAGGCATTTTTTCAACCATTTGGGCAATCACTGGCATCACCATAGATGAAAATGCCATCAAAGATTTGCTTGGGATCGGTAATCTATTGTGTCTTGTGAATACCCTGCCATTTGTATACCTTAAGATATCAAAACTTCCTACCAGCCAACTTTGGATATCAATCCAGGCTTTTAACTCCAATAGCGTGCACTATTGTGTCAGAGTTAAAGACAAGTATGATCATAGTGATGGATTACCTAACCAACCAAATCTTTGCAAGCTGGTTTTTATAGTGTACAAAATGGCTAGTATAATGTATTATGGATTGGAAGAGATTTGGGAAATTTCATATAGTTGCTTTCTTTCAGAGAGATGAGAATACTGATATAAATCTTGTGTCTGTGCCTTTAAAAAGCTGGAACTGGAAGGTGTTTAGCATGGCTTAGCAAAGAGACTGAAAGCAGTGGGAAACAAAAAAAAAAGCCAATCAACACTTCTAGTTCACTTTAACCTTTGACAAAAATAAATTTAAAACTACTTGACTAGATGCCTGGAAACTGAACTGTGATGCCATGTGACTTTCCCTAAAAACCACTTTATCTGTCTGTGCAGGGTAATTTGTATAAAGATACACAATTATAAGTGTGGATTAGATGTCATAGGTATATTTTTTAACTCAGGACTGAGCCAGGCTAGCTGCAGTCTTTACACTAAGCTAGGCTAAACTCCTCCTCGCCCCACCACATTTGGTGGAATGACATGAGACTGGTATTAATTTTCTTGTCTACCTCTCGGAAACAAAGTGAATAAGCATACTTTCCTAAACGCTATTCTTTTAACAGGGACCAGACACATTAATTAGCGTTACTCTAAGTGTCCAAGGTTAGATAGGAAAAACATTCTGAAAGATTTAAAATAGCAGCCGTGGTAAAATGTTTACACAATTTGTTGAAAATAGGCTTTAACATGCAAAATCTAAAGTATGCTTCAGTATGAGGTGAGACATCAAGTAATCTGTTTTAAATAAGCGAAACTCCAGCCTGTATCCCAAATAAATTCAACCTTTCAGCACACAGCACAGTGTTAATGTGTTTATTATTTACCTCTAAACCACAGAGGTGTATAGACGCAAGTGTGCTCATGAGTATGGCTGTGTGTAATTGTATGTGTGTGTTTTGGGGGGTTGAGGTAGTTTAGGTCATGGCTGAGTAGCCTACACCGACACATTGCTGCACTCTGGTACCCTTTCTCTTCACAGCAGCCTGTGCCAGCTGCTCCATGTGGCTTTCGTTATAGTCAAGCCAGACAAAGCCAAGACTCTTATTAACTGGGAGCAAACACTCACACACATGCGGGAGAGAAGAGATGTTCATCTGATGACTTGACATGTTGCATTTTATTCATGGCGAGCTCTAGACTTATAAAGGGCAGCCTTGAAATGACATTATTTGAAAAGCATGTAACAGACTGAAAGCAGTAAAGAAAAGGAGGAAAGGAAAGTCGAGGAAAGTCTGTTTTATCCATCATAATTATAGGCTAGACAGTGAATGGGGAGATGGGTTTTATGAGGCTACAATAAGCTGCCAGTCAGTTTTACAAGTAATGTTCCTTTTCTTCCTTCAGTCTTTCAGCTCTTACTGGTTTCCTCCACACACACACACACACACACACACACACACACACACACACACACACACACACACACACACACACACACACACACACACACACACAGACACTTGCCACATCATCACCAAACCTTCTTTATCTCTGTTTCTCTGCAGAATATAGAGATCCAAAACTTCTCGTCCAGTTGGAGTGATGGGATGGCTTTCTGTGCTCTGGTCCACTCCTTCTTCCCCACTGAGTTTGACTACAACTCTCTGTCGCCTGCCAACCGCAAACACAACTTTGAAACGGCCTTCGGAACTGCAGAGTGAGTGGGCATCAATGTCAGACTATGAAGGCAGTCGTTTTTTTATTTTTTAGAAGTGGTCTATTTTTCTGATGTGGTGCAATTTCATTTATTACATATTAATTGTTGAATTCCTAATGCTAACACAAAAAGCTAACGATGGGACACAGAGACATTTTGATTGCATATGATACAGTGCTGTTTAAGAGGTTTTCTCAAGCATAGAAGTAATAATACAAAAACTAAAAACAGTGGTTTTGTGTGAATGTAAATCAGACATCTTAATTGTGATCAAATTTGTCAAATTTGTTTGATCAAATGTTAGAACTGGAGCTAGAAGATTGTTAGCTTAGCTTAGTATAAAGTGGAAATAGAGAAATACCTAGCCTGGTTCTCTCCAAAGTTAAGAAACACCTACCAACACCTCATACGTTCACTTTAAAAGTGTTTATAGCTGGATTTTTGAACCATGGCCAGAGCTAAGCTAGCTTGTCACCTTAGCTTCCAGTCAGCATGCTATCTTTAGGGTAACCACATCCTGGGTCCATCAGACATTACGGCGGCATTGATCTCCTCATTTCTCTCCGGCAGAGATAGCAAATGAGCATATTTCCCAAAAAGTCAAACTATTTGTTTGAATCCATGATTGAAAACAAACTTCTATGTAGATTAACTTTTCATTGCTGTCATCGCACAACTTTTGTCTGTCAGTAAAGGTTTCTGAATTTTCTGCTGAACCGGTCTCAAAAGGATTTATAGGCTTTAGCTATATTAACAATGAAAGTGTCATTGTGGCTGAATAGTCTTGATTTGTTTTCTTTATTCCTTTTACTTTATAGCCCTCTATTTTTTTATGAGAGTACATAACATTCCCACATATCCTTTTTACCGCACGCCTCTCTTTGAGATTGTCTGATGAAAGGTATGCATTCCTTTAGCCTGACTCCATGTCTTTGCATATTATTAATCACATATTATTGTTCCCTATGACAGAGAGTGTATCTACAGACTGCATACTGCAGATCAGACATTATACAGGCCTAACAACACATAACATACACACACTATATGTCAGGGCTTAAAGAACACCACTGTAAGAATGTGTTATTCTTTGACCGATAACGCTTCTGCAGAATTAAGCTGATTTCACTCAAAAACAATATACTCTTGGCCTATAGAATCAATCCTTCATATACAGTGTCAGCTTTAGATTTGACCTCTTAAAGAGATCACAGATGAGAGACTTATAGGACAATAAATATATATGAATGATTGCATAGCCTACATTGTTTCCTTCTTTAACCCTGTCTTCTCAAAACATGTTTGTTAGCGTGTGAAGGGAAAAGTCAGTGTTTTCATCAGATCTCTCCAAGACACAATATTAGATACAGAGTATGACTTTAGACACATTAGATTGATACTTGAGGCTGATGATATTGGGCTGTTTTTGTGTGTCTTTTTGAAGCTTTTCCAGCCTTACAGCAATGAAATTCTGACTTTTCAAATCTCTTTTTGATTAAATTCTGGATAGAAGATATTCATGCTGTATAAAGTGTCTATTCCCCTGCAGCTGAGCTCACTTGTGTTTTTCTGTTTGTGTCTCCAGAGTGAAGGCTGGGTGCGACCGGCTGATCGAGGTGGATGACATGATGATAATGGGGCGTAAACCAGATCCCATGTGTGTCTTCACCTACGTCCAGTCCCTCTATAATCACCTGCGCAAGTTTGAGTGAAGCTCAAACGTCGAGGATCATCATCATCTTGCACCATTTGAGGCTCAAACTTTTTCAACCCTCTTCTTTGTCAGGTGTTGAACACTGGGAGGTTTTGCTTATTCTCTGTACTCTGTGCTGTACTTGAGCTGAGGGGAGAGCCAAAACTGGCATGGGTGCACTTTGAAAAGACTAGGCCGCCCCCCGGTGGCGGATCAGTGAACATTCATCCACATGCTGCAGAAAAAGCCTCCCTCATGGGCTGACACCTCAGTTCACAGATAAACAGGGGACATTGACTCCTGGAGAGAATATTGTGTATGTAAGAGTGTAGAAATGAAATGTCAGGGTTGGTTTGTTGACAGTTTTTTTTTCTGTGTGTGTGTTTGTCTTGAGATATTAAGTGTTTGAACTGTTGTTGTGTTGTATAAATCTTTATTACTGTGACACTTGAATATGAGTGTCTATATTAACCTTCAACATTGCACCAGTGGAGAGGAGGTATATTTCACATGTCACTGAAGAGCTAAACTGTGGGCAACTTTTTGCGATGGAGACTTAGTTATTTGGAGGTCTCTGATAAAAGCTATATAGAAAATAAAATGATGCATTTGTACAGTGAAAATTGTTGCTGAGTGATTTTTACTGTACGTCCACATACGCTGTGATATCATGTTATTTAGATGATGCTGAGATATGGGAAATAAAACCAATAAATTGTACTGTTTGACACCTTAACTGTGTATGTTGTGTTGCTTTTGGGGTATGAAAGAGTAATATTCTGCACTGCAAAAAATCATTTGTGTAATGTCATATAAAATGGCTAAAAGCTTTATTCAGCAAACAACATAGTGTCACTATTAAATCTCATTTCTGCTTTTTGGAGGAGCTGCATGATATCTTCTCTCTAACTGTGGGGAGACAACATCTGATTCTCAACTTAGAAATCTATTAGTAAATTGATTTGGAGATAACGTTTAGTCCATTTCCCTCTGTATCTGCTACTTTTGGATTGACTACACAACATTTCCTTCCAGCTATTTAAGATTTAAGATTCTCATTACCTGCATTGTTCCCGATATTTCCTGGCAGTATATAAAATGCAGGAAAAAAAGACTCATTACAAAGACACAGGCACTGTTCCCTAATCCTTATCAGTGTTTAATCCAAGACCTTTTCACTGTGTTTATTATTGGCATCAAGACCTCATGTGTCTTAAAATATCAGTTAAAATGTAAATCAACACTGCTGTATCTGGCTGCAAACAGTCAGCTACAGCAGCAGGCAGGAGGTCATATTACTGTTGGTATAAATCTTTATGGGTCACGGTAAACTGTATTTGAGGTTTGCTGGCAGAGAGACAAACAGCACATATGAAATACTTACACACCATGTCCAGCGTTTAAAAAACATCACAGGTCATCAGTCCACGTCTCTGCTGATCAGATTGTGAACAACATGCTGTTAAACAAAGATATCAGTATGATATGATCACACTGCACACATGTGAAATTGTGCAGGAGGCAGAAATCATTTACATGGGATGCCTTTGATTCAAAATGTTTTTATTTAAGTATAATCTCAAATTCTTAAATTAGACTTGCAGCATTCAATGACATCTTATTTGTCCTCAGTGTTTACTACAAATCTTACTTAAATGTTTCTTGAATGTAGAATAATGCAGATTTTTCTATATTAAAGTTTATTTGCATTGGAATCACATGACATAATCGTACATCGCTGTGCTATTTTGAAATAAAAAGGTTAGACTAGATTAAATCCTCTATGACCTACTTGGGCAATCTTGTAAAATAATGTTAATGTAAGTGAGTCTGACATAAAGTTAAAAGATTGCAATTGTTTTTATCTTCAGACATGACTCACTGAATGATCTCTGCGTACAGAAATTGGTCAATTCTAATTAAAACAAATGGAATTATTCTAACAAAATTCTAAATTGTCATTCTAAGGGAAAGATGCAAAATGTAGCTATATCTGAATGCATTTTCTGTAGATAAAATGAGGCAATGACTGACTAAATAGAGTCATAACTTAAGTCAGTATCCAATTTTAAAATCGGGCATTTTTATTTTTATTCCCTAATATTAAAATCATAAATACCTTTGTTGGATCTATTACAGAAACACTTTGTTTATTATGTCCCTAAACTCTTCAAGTATGGACAGCTTGTGTACAGTTGTTGCACACAGACAGACACACAGAAAACATCTCTGCCCTGCTGTCAGTATCTAGGGATTAAAAGCAGAGGTGAATAACACCTGGATTTGCTGGGTGCTGAGTGCTGGTTGCTGGGTGTGGGGGTGTCCCCTCTGGGTATAAGAAGTGGTCACTCCTCCATCAGCTGTCAGATCATCAGTGGATGTATAGGCCTATGTGTGTGTGTATGTGAGAGTGTGTGCAGTTATGGCTCTATTCATGGACGCAGACTTGTCTTTACTCAAGCAGAGCCAGCAGAAAGACATGGTGGATTTTAAAGCGTTATTTGGAGAACAGGATCCCTGCAAAGGTGAGTCACCAAAATATGATTTAGATAACCATTTGAAGACAATCATTTTTTCTTACATCATAAATACATTTCAGTTAAACAAACCACAACAAATAAATATGCTACTTTGCTTTATGGAGATGATCATTTTTTCAGAAGATAATTAGAAAAACAGATGAAACCAGAATAACATTAACTAAAATAAAAATAGTAATACTAAAAATTGGGTTGATGTGGGCTTATGTATATAATATAAAAGTTGAACTTATTTTGTAAAAAGAAAAGACATAAAACTACCAGTCATGAATCCAGATTACTTCAGTATATGATACTATTAAATTGAAAATAACATTTCATAATAGGCTGCTTGTTACAGAAAATAAGTATATTTCTTTTCTTTTAGTTTTTACTATGAAAAAACAAACAAACATCATAAAATCCATTAGTCCATCCCTTAATTATAGGTTGAAAAATGCAGATAAAGAAACCTAAAAGAGCCCCACACATAAATCGATTTTATTCTAGGGAAAAAATGCATTATAGTTTTTTTCTGGACAACATATATGTAAAAGTCTTTATACCTTAAAATCCAATACATTGAATTTCCTCCCTGTGTCTCCTGTTTTATTTTCAATGAATTGAATTTGTTTTCTTGTTTCCTGCTGGATTTGGATAGTTGGACTTTCCTCTGGGTCTTCATTACTACCTGAAGAGGTGCGCAGTGAGAGCGCAGTGTCCTCCCCGGAACCGGACCGGGCCACGGGTTTGATGGAAGGTCAACGGAAGAGGAAGAGGACCATCTTCAGCCGAGCCCAGCTGTCTGAGCTGGAGCAGGCCTTTGCTGTGACTCCCTACCCGGACATCACCCTTAGGGAGAGGCTGGCCGCGCACACACACCTGCCCGAGAGCAAGATACAGGTGAGTCCAGCAAGATGCACTACAGAGACCCTTCAGTCTTTCAGAGAATATATACTAACAGTTTATTATTATTAGTAGTAGTATATTATATTATTATCTATAGTAAGTATTTAACGATTAATTAAATGACCACGTGTATGTACAGGTAATTGTTTGTAGTGATGAATCCACAGAGATGTATTACCCAGCTCTTGAGTTTCCTGATATTTACTGAGCATTTTAGCCTCTTTCAGCTCATTGTTTTGGCTTTCTTTCACAACTTTAACGTTTTGCTCTGTTATTTTTGATTTGTTTTTGATTTGTTTTCTGTTGTATCTGCTGCCCCCAAGTGGCCAAAAATCTGTCATTGCAGGTTTAAAATATATATTTTCGGCCATTTTTTCCTGATGAGAAACGACAAAATTGATTTAGAATCCAGAAAGATGGCAGTGCTCAGCAAAAGGGTTCATATTTTTCTGTAGGACAACCAACCAAAAGTAAAGTATTATTCATAAAAGTCGTGCCATCTCTCACAGGTGTGGTTCCAAAACCGAAGAGCCAGAAGTATTAAGACGGGGAGACTCCCCAAGTCCACCAAGCATGTCCTAGGAGGCAGGGTGCTTGCGGAGCCCTCCCCAGGGCCTGTAACCTCAGCTTTCCCCGCCCCAACCACCCTGGCAGACATATTCAGGCCGGAGCACAACCACCCCTGTGAGGATGTTCCTCAAATCTACTCCGATTGGATCCAAATCTACAGCAACCAACCTCCATCTTCCTCATCTCTCCACCAGCAGACCACAGTCAGCTCCCCAAAACTCCCAGAGTCTCGTCTCTGGGAGGAGGAGCACCACCAACGGCAGCACCTGGGATCAACTCTTCCTGGTTTGTTTGCTCAGCCTCTGACCAGGCAGCCTCACCACTCAGCCTCCACCCGCTCCTACCAGGCCTTCAGGAACTTCAAGCCCCAGAGCCTGGCTCCGTCTGGGGCTCATCAGGGCGTGTACAGCGGGAGTGCTGGAGGTGGAGGTCAATCCTCTGTAGACCAGGTGGTCCCTTCCCACCCTCAGCCAATGTACTGGGAGGTAGCTCAGGGCCAGGGACACCACCACCACCACCATCATCATCACCCACAAATGGGACCACAGACTTCCATGGGTTACATCTCTGACCTGATCTACAACGCTGCTATTGTCACCAACTTTCTGGAATTCTGATGAATGCAGATGTGGAGTATGACATTTGGAAAACTGGAAATTTTTTGCACTCAAGACTTCTCCTTTTTTCAGACTTCTTTCTTGAGTGTCTAAATGTGTCTTGTTTCCAGCTGAGAGCTTAATGTTCGTCAAACACACCTCTAATACTGTATACTGTAGAACTGTTTTCATGTTGTTGGTTTGTCCTTGTAATTGTTTTTAGTGTGTTCCAGTCATGTTTGAAATATGTTAATGATTCATGTGATTAATTTCATCCAAGCCTCCAGTTGAATTTACAATATCTTAAATTGCATTGGTTCAGTTTCCACATGTGGTTTATATATAATATGCAAAACTATTGATGCAAAAAGCCAAACTGACCAGCAAAATCTTTCAATTTAAACACAAAATGTGGTCCTTCATCCATCACATGTTCAGTCCTCAGACAGACACTGTAAAGTCAATTCTCAGTGTATGTGAGCTAAAGTGAGATATAAACTAGACCATGATTGGCTCCAAACTAGTTGTGGTGTCACAAATCATTGTTGTACACTAGAAACACATCTTGAAGTCAGTTTTAAAGTGAGCACAGAGAAACTTTCCTCCTTTAGCAGATGAATGTGAAAAGCAATTCTGCACATACATCATTCTGCACAGTGAAGCTCAAACAGCTGACTGTAGAAGGAAAGCGCGTTTTTGAGTGGAGGCAGACTTTTACAGTATCAGATGAAAAGCATTGCAGCAGTGAAAAATGGAAGGAAAATAGAAATGTTATAATATGTCCATCACAATCAAAATGTTGAATGAATGTTGAACAGTAATTGTGGTTAAGTTTTCCAGCAGTACTCCATGCAGCTCATTGTATTTTAGATATGTAACATCTGCTGTCTTGATTAAAACAAACTTTGAATGACTCTAAATTTCATTATCTCTTGCATATTTAAATACATACAATAGAATATATTCAGTAAATAAAATGACAGTTTTCAGATGTAATTCTTGCATCATTTCAAATGTTGACATCTGAATGAATTATACATTTTTTTCTCATTGAAGTCTTGAGAAAATGACTGCTGCAGACTCTGTTGATGAGAACTGTATGACAGAATTATTTGATCATGACTTGATCACATAATTACATTTCAGTACCATCTTTTACCTTATTGATATTTCCACTTTGTGTGTTACGTGAGACTTTGAGACCGGAAATAAGAACTGTTTGTAAAGTGCGAGTTTTGCTAATAAAATTGAACCAAAGCAACTGTATAATTCAGTAGAAAGGTGAAGAGTCACAAGAACCCATTCTGGTATGTTTCTGGTCTCATTTTGATGCTTTCTAACTAAATAAAGGACTAATCCAAAGATTCAGAGAGCAGCTCATAAACTCAGTAACCCGCCGACTCTTCTCCACAGTGGGATCACTCGTACTCGGAATCTTCTCACAGCTGCCAGCTCCTGTTTACTGTGCCATGTTTAATGCTGCTACCCCGCGAGTATTATCTTTCAAAACATCCTGATTAAAATGATTCCTTGTGGTAAGATACCATGACAGGAATAATTATTTTCTAAGTCAAAATATATTGTTTTTTATATCTCTCTGTACTGTAAGCATCAGGAGGGTTAGATGGACAGAGGAAGAGGGGAAAAAATGAAAAATAAGAACTAAATTAAAGCCAGAGCTCAGGGTCTATCAGCTTACAGGCTCTGTAATTCTGCCTGGATTTAAGTTTTGAAATATTACATGAGAGGTATAATACAGAGGCAAATATGACAGACAGTGGTGTACACTGTTCGTCCAGCACTGGACAGTGATCTCTGCATATCATAATCATCTTTAATACCAAATAATCTTTCAATAAACCTTTAATCCGGGTGTCAAATCTCAGATCTTAGGAAGATACTTTTTTTTTGTATTCCAGATGTAGTTACATCTTTTAATCCTCCCACTAATATGACGGGACATGGCAAGAGGAGGATGGGATAATTTACAGAAAATATGAATTCATATCTCAAGACGGGATCAGAGAAAACAGATCCCATCCGACTCGACTTGTTTTGAAATAAGATGCAGAATGTGGTAAAGCTTCTATCGTACCCCATGTTTGTTTTTGATATGTTGGTTGGCTCTATAATTCAGTTCAGAGCAAATACAGTAAACACAGATCAGAAGATAATTATTCCTGCATCTGTCAGGTGGAGAGGGATAAAATAATTCAAAGGACGTCAGTAAACAGTATTACTAACTGATACCACAGCTGGCGGGCTATTTGGAAGAGTCAAAACAAGGTTAAGTACAGAGCAAAATTAAAGAGAACAACTTGACAAAATAACTTAAAGGCGCAGTGTGTAGAATTTAGTGAAACGGGCTTAGCAGAAATGTAATATAATATTCAGTATGTTTTAATTAGTGTATAATCACCTAAAAATAAAAATTGTTGTGTTTTTGTGACTGTAGAATGAGCCTTTACATCTACATAGGGAGTGAGAGCTCTTACACAGAACCCACCATGTTGAACCATCATGTTTCTACAGCAGCCCACAATGGATAAACTAGAGAGGGCCCTTCACTTTTTTTCACAAGTTTCACAGACACTGTTAGGTTTTCCTTCCTGCTTGGAAGTAGTGGTTGGTGTTTAGTTGGTTGCAATCCACAATCTCACCACTAAATGCCATAAATCCTACACACTACTCACGGCTCTTTTAACTCAAGGTCTACTTGCTAGCTTTTTTCGTGAGCTTTCAACTGCACCTCATTGTCAGCGAATGGAGTTTGGACAATAGTGAAAGCTCAGGAAAAAGCAGGAAAATTACAATTTACAAAACTAAACTGCGTTGTTTGGAGGAAATTAGTTAGTTAACAACTGCAATAGCTAATGATATTCAACTGTTTTTTTTTTTAGTAAGCAGCCAAAATCGATATTGGCATGTTAGCATTGTTGTTGTTAGCATGTTAGCATTTATCTAAAGTAGAACTACACAAAACTACTAACGTGGATGTAGGTTCTAAGCCATGCTGGAATGGACAGCTAAAGAGAAAACATGTGTCCCGTTATTTTATCTCATCCAGTATATACGCAATGATTTTAGAACTCTACACTTGTGATTTTGATGATTTCTGAAGATTTTATTGAACACACTAACATAATGACATCAACAGAACAAAGGGAATCATAAGAAAATGTCCAACATTCATTTTTACAGGGCAGAGCCAAATGAGAAAGAGGAGGCAGAAAAACTAGAGGCTGAACTTTTAGGGAAAATATGAAAAACATAAAAACGGTGAATAAATAAGAAATATCAGTCATATTTTGATTTGATTAAAAAAAGTCTGTGCAGGTGGAATGTCATTAAAGATAAAGCTCTAGTATTTGACAAAGAAGAGATATTTACAGATGAGAATTTTCAATCTGCTTTATTGTAATGTTTCAGGTCCCATTTCAGGCTACCGGTGATAAAATGTGTAAATTCTCAGTAACTCCAATTTTACTCAGAAACTCCACTGATTTTCCTTTTAAATAACAATAAAAAAGTCCACAAGCAAACAAAGATAGATACGTGACCATCACATGGATTTATGGTGAGTAAAGTTCTTATTGGAGGGCTGCTAGTGTTGGCTGGTTTTACTTCCAAACATTATCGTGCTCTCCTTGTGGGATGTGTATGGCTGGTTGCTATGGTTCCCCCAGTTCTCCCTCCATGGTCCGGACCAAGACATACAGCTCAGCAAGTCCGACTACAGATGCAGCGATCACAGCTGATATTACCCGCTGAAAAACAAGCGTCATTCCAGGTTATAGAAAATCTAAAACAATAAAAGGTTTATTTCTAATTTAGAGATGCACAAGACAACTTGAAGGGGGATGAATAAAAGATTTGAAAGATTTTGTATATTACTCAAAACACTACTAATGAAATGGCAACTGCATATATAGTATAGATATACAATTAATTGTTGTCTTACCGCTGTGATCTCAGTGAACAGGTACTGACTGCCCATGTAGGAGCAGGCAAAAGCGGCAACGATTGTCACCAGGAAGTTGAACACGGTCAACACGACGGCTTTGACCGATCTCACTGTGGGAACAGAGGAGGAAATAAGTTCATATGTGATAATATAATAATAACACAAAACAAATTCAGGTGATGTGAATTTTGTACACCACACCAACCTTGGTGTCCAAAATCTGCCAGTGTTCCGTTACGGTTGATTTCCTGAAGACAAAAAAGAAAGAAGGTATTTAATTACAATGTGCAAGTATTATCTACTCATAGATAAAATAATGAATCCAAAAAGATTCAAGTAGATATAAAACTGTTTTGATGTTAAAATATAAGATCATTTACCTGAGTGTTTACATTACGTGTGATCCGCTTGTATTCCTCGTTGGCTAGTTTGGCTTTGATTTTCTCCAAACGTGCGACCAGCTCTGGGTTCTGAAAAATTGAGTAGAAGAGAAATGTCACTCACATTATATGGAAGAGACTGCTGAAATTTGTCATTGGCAGTTATTTTAAAAGATTTAAATGTTTTCTCATTCAGATTTGTTAGAAGCCATCAAGTCATCAGTATTAAAACAGTATGTAGACTACAGTGCCTCCTATTTAACTTTTCCTCATATGTATTACTGTATTAGTACAAATCACATACTGACTTCTAAAATGAGATTATTAAATGTGTGGCTTTATTTTGCATAAATGATCATTCTTTCATACTTGACTTCAAGCATGTTTGTGTTGGTGATGTTCTTATTCTAAAGAAGTTGAAGAATAAATTGGGGTCAATTGACAAATTTGAAACAGTATGTATGAGAAGTAGGAAGCTTGTCCCTGCCATCCTCCCCATGTGTTGTGAGTGCAGTATGACAGTAATGTGTTTGACCAAAATAAGGCTCAATGATGGTTGGACTTACTCTGGGAGGCTTGATGACCTCAGGTAGATGCAGTGAGCTGTCCTCCAGCAACTCATGCAGGTAGAAAGGATGCCCTGGAGAAAACCAGCCATAACAGAGTGTATTACACAATATATTACTGTTGCTGTTAATACTGTTAATATTAATGGCGTACTGTAGTTTCTAGTACAAATGATCTTACTGCCTCATTCCAAATCTCTTTTGGTGCCACTCCTCACTGAGGATATTCTAAAGCTTGAAGACTGATGTTGTTGATATTATTATTATCATCCCTCCTGTTCATACTGACTATTAAAAGATCTCCTTCAAATGTGCTTTCAATGGAAGTGATGGAGGACTAAATCCACAGTGTGTCATTTAAAAGTAGTCATATCAAATGATATCTGACACATTTACAGTCTTTTTAGCATCAAATTCCCTCTTTGTGTTTCCCTCTTGAGCTGAGGTGGAAGTATAGTAAATTTAAAAAGAGGGACTTTGGTACTAAAAACACTGTAATTGTTGAAAGATATCGACATTATTTGACTGATTTGGATGGCTTGATTTTGTCCCCCATCACTTACATTGTAAGTGCATTATGAAGGGATCTATTCTTATTGAAAATAATAATGAACAGCATGCACTTCTACATGCATCATATCTATACTAGCAATGCTTAATTTTAAGTTTTCTTTTTGGGGTTTTTTAATTAGGCATTACCAATCGGGCCAATTAGACACATTATAGTTATCTCAATAACTACTGTATGGCTCAAGTCTGTAAACTGATTTCATCATGTTAACTGCTATAATAACTTGATATGAGCTGTTCAGCATCATTAGTGACAGAACATGTTAAAACTGTAAAAGTATTGTCTTCACCTTCATCCTGCAGGTGTTTCTTCAGTTTTCTGGCTGTACTGAAGGGTAAGGTTGTCGGCTCTGGTTTTTCAAGAATAACCTCCAGTTCTTCTCTCAGTCCTTTAGGCAGAGATGAGTCAGTCTTTTCCAGCAGCTCTGCCACCCTGTTTCTGAATTTATCTCCCACTACAAATGCAGAAGCCATGTTTTAAATGTAGCTGACTGTCACTGCTGTGACAGTGATTAAAAAAAACCCTGTTTGTTTTGTTTTCAGTGAAGTAACAACAGACAGCTTCAGACTGTTGTCAAAAAGTAGCCAGAAATATATTTTAACCCTGCTTTCAGTCGTTCTGCGCTAACATTCAGCATTTAACAGCTGACAACAGCGAGGTGTAAATACTAAAGCCAGAGTAAGCGTCCATGTTGCTGGCCTTGTGACACGGTGACGTAGTCGATCACATGACCACCGTGCGATAATACATTTTAAATCACACATTTGGAAAATTATCTAATAATATTAATAATTGGTGTAACATGTTAATGTGTATTCAATAAGTGGAAACAAGTTTGTATTTTAAAATTCACATTCAAATTAAATGATGCTCGCTTCAGTCCACGTGAGTTCCAGTGGTGCGTTCATGGTCTTCCCTTAAGCACCGACAGCCAAGCTTGAAAGATGTTTGGTTTAACTCGACGCGCAATAATGCATGTTTCATGTTAGATCTGTGACCTGCCAATTCAATGTAATATTTTTAACTGTCACACTTTTATGGAAATCAAAACTACCAATGGACCGGTTAAAACGCCACTGCACACTGAACAAGCCAGCCACAAACCCTATATGTATGAATAACTGCAATTTACTGTTACTTTTACTGGTACTTCAATTGAGTATTAGGGTCACACTGAGAAAAAAATCCTTAAAAAGGCTATTGTTTCTAATAATAACTGTTGGGCCTCATAAAATTCCAACTTTGTGTCATAAATGTAAATGTTTTCATCATTATCACGTCTTTATTCTTGTAATGTTACCTGAGAATGTTTCACATGTGGCCCTAATCCTCTTCCATATTTGCAGATATTCTAAGAGAAGAAAAAAGGAGTAATGAGATCTGCTGTCTTGCACTTACACGGAACATCCCTTTATTATCACCCCAAATGACAAACACCCTCTGACCTTTAACCCTAACCTCCTCATGTTTAAACCTAACCTAAACTAAGTGGGCGTACCATGTAGTAAAGAAGGTGTGTCGTGTTAGTCATTCTTAATTGTTTGTTAAGCATTATTCAGTTGTCATTTTTACTATCTCGCAGCGGGGCCCCTGAATGCAGCATCAGTAACCCTGCTGCACATGCGCGTGAGTGACCGTGCCAGGGCAAGAAAGATGGCGGCCTGTGCATTACGCCGAGGCTTGCTGAGCACAGTCAGTCACTACAACAGAAAACACGCTCACAGGATACTGAGCGTGGCTGACAGCAGCGGTGGCCTGGAGGTGTACAGACCGCGTCTGCAGTGCCGGGCCTGCGGACTGCCCGGCGGGCTGCAGCAGAGGAGGTTCATGTCGTCACGGTAAGAGACGCAGCAGAGTCACAGCTAACAGCTAAAGACTTTAGCCAAGTACGAGCGCTTCAAGATGGCACCGCGGTTACACCAGCCACGTTACTCCGGAGGGGGCAGGTGTTTCATGTGCTTCATTATGAGCCTTGTGTTAACTTAAGAGTAGAAGCTGTCATCTAGTGACACCTAAGGAAAAAAAGTACAGTTGTCCTCTGTTGGTCATTAGCTTACAAGGCAGCTAGCCAGCGTGGATTGAGTAACACCTGACTGAGCTGAGCTGAGCTGAGCTCTTATTTACACACCGTCGGTACGAAAGATACGTACGTCACTTCCTACGTACAAATTATAATCCATGAAAATAAACTCGATGGGAAACAAAGTGCGCACCTGTACGTAACGTAAACTCTGACATGAATAGTGGAGACAGTAGAGACTGGCGACCCAGTTGGTGAGTTGGTGAACTGAAGCCAGGTTGTTATTTAATGATTCCTCTCACACATTTAATTTCACTAAATGTCAAACTTTAATTACAGATCCAAGTTATTATAAACATTCAAACAATGGGGAGCCAAAACTAATCCATAAGAACCTTTTTAAAAGATAGAAGCTAAACTCAAATCTTAACCAATTACATCTGTAATTTATTGTTGAACTATTAATAAAATATTGAGGGCCGTGTGTTGTCTCACCATCACATCTGCTAAATAGATAGATATATCTTTATTGTCATTGCAAGTGTACAACGAAACACTGTTTGAGAAGTCCAATGCACCATAAAAAAATAAAATAAAATGATAAATAAGATATATGCACATAATACTAATACACATATGCATGCGCCAAGCACATCTCGCCCATACCCATGACCACATACACATTCATACCCAGGTGGCCAGGCTGTGTGCTCACATTCGTGGTCAGTTGTGAAGCAGCGCAGCAGCTGACATGTCAGGATGTGGCATGTGGCAGGATTCAGGAAAGTCCGGATTGCCTTTCCCAGATATTAATCGTGAATGCACTGATTCCTTTTTACCTCAACCGTGTCAACTAACTGATGATATTATCATCATCATCAGTTATTATCAGTATCATCAGTCGTAGAAATCCAAGAGGACAGCAAATGACTTTAAAGAATCACAGAGCTTTAATAGATTTAATATATATTTCTATTATTTTACCAAGTACAATATTTCATACCATTTTTGTATGTAAAATTGCAGCAGTGAACATGACTGTCACTACTTCAGTCACCTGACCTCACTGGCACATCTTCACCACCTAAACTTATATATATACTATATATATTTGTGAAACACCTGTATGCTGGATTTTATATTAAATATAAATGAGTACAGTATTTATTGTTATGGAATGTGTGGTCTCATACATTTATATGTACATAGGCTATACACTCACCATTTGGGCCCCACAGTCAAAGCTCCGGGTTTACATGGAGCCTCATTTTCCGATTAGAATCGGTTTAGAAGCACAAACCAAATGGAATTTCATTCGGTTTCAGAGGGGTAGAATATTCCTTTTCCCAAACCGATCAAAGGTAAAATTTTATCATGTAAACGGTGAAAAGGAAAGTTGTCTCGCTGCGTTCTTTCTTCGCATGATCTGCCTCGATGTAGCCTAAATGCGTAATGACGTTTCCTCACTTGTAGATATGGCGGCTTCCAAGCAGAGCAACTGGTCCACAGCAGAGAGCATTTTTCTAATTCAGACTCTAAAAGACTTAAATATTATCACACGTTTCAGATGGAAGAAAAACAAGAAATACTGAACTCTTCAAAAAAGTCCATGAAAAACTGAATAAAGCCGGGATAGACCGTAAACAACAGCAACTACTGTGCTAATCAGTCGACAGATCTCCATCTTTGGTCAATGACGGGATGTTTAAAGCAATCTGCACGTCACACAGCTGCAAAACGCATGTAAACACCAGATTGGAATAGATCACGTCACATGTAAACAGTTGTCCTGAAATCTTCAATTGGAATGATTTCAATCAGAATATAAAAAAGTCTCCATGTAAACCTGGCTGGGACTTGTAGTGTAGCGACCAGGCTGCATCTCTGTCTTCTTCTCTCTGCTCTCTGTCTCTGTGTCATGGATGAATAAAGAGCAGCAGGTCTGTGTGTCTGCTTGACTGAGGTTGGGTCAGAGCTACACACACTGAGCAGAGAGGCCACAGCAGACAGGATGAAACTCAAATCTGGAAATGCCATACCTTCCTGAAGGGTGTTGTGGAGGTGTCAGCATGTTTATTTGTGCTTCAGAACATAACTGCTGTGAAACAGTCAGAAAATAATGTTTTATTTATCACAGCTTTATTCTAGTGTTGCTCGCTCTCTTCATTCACTCTATAGCTCACTCAACCACTGCTGCTCACTCTGTCTCCCTCTGCTCTCGACTCACTCTGGTTGAGTCAGAAGGAGAAGTGGCCAACTTTGAATGCTGTGTTTACAAACACCAGCCAACAAATTCTTCATAGTGTACCTTTAACTAACACCAAGCCATGAGCTTCAGTGCCCCTGTGCCTCCACTCGTTCATACCACTGATACTCAGTAGTTAACACATCTGTATGAATATTTCGTCTCTGATATCTCCCCGTGACTGCCCGGCTGATCAGGCTGCTACTTAACCTGCCATGTAAAGTTGGTTTTCCACCAATTATACCCTCTAAAAGCACGTCCAACCAGACTTGTTTATAAGTCCCAGTTTTAAGGAGACTTCTGTGTTTGTGAGCTACTGCTGCTCCATTCAGTGACACATAATCAGACTAACATACCTTTACCCCCCCCCCCCCCCAAAAAAAGGCACTAATACCGCATAAACTACATAGATGGCATACCCTGCTGTTGAGTCACCCTGAATCAGTGCAGGGGAAGGTCCTTCACTGCGATAGTTCTAGTTAGATGAAAACATGCTCAATCAATACATTTTATATCAGACTGATAGAGACGTCTCTCTCTAATTTCATATGTGTAAAGGTTTAAAAAGTTTGGTAACACTGATTAAACAAACAGTCTGTTGTTAATCTACCATAACATTTGCACCAAATTCCTCCCTAATAATATTGAAGTCAGGGAACATATTGTCAAAATGACTGCATTTCTTTTCTTGATGAACGTTGTAAGATATGTGTTTATAGTGTTTATATAACACTATTATGTATCATGGTGTATGATGTAATGTTGCATGTTCTGTAGTTCACTTTGGATAAGGGTGCATTCTCTCATCTAATGTTATCAGTTTTTATTATTATTGTTATACAAGACAAAATAATGAAGACAACATTACTCTGCCCATCAGTGTTCAGTATCAGATCTGTGTTTCACAGACACTGATGAAATATTCAGTAAAAAAAAATAAAAAAAATCATTGTGATTATGTTGAAATTACAGTCATTACTGCTCCAGCTCTTATAGTTGACACAGAGAGATGTAAAAGTACTGAAGTGATGATATCACAATGTACCAATATAAGACTTTACTGGCTGCAGATACAACATATCTGCTATCATTCAGCAGGATTAGTGAACGCAGCTTGCATTTCCACATCCATGAAAGCAGGGTAATTACAGGATAAACAGAGCGTGGAACTTCCTGTTTATAATGAATTGAGATGTTCTAGTTGATAACTAAGGGTCACAAGTATTGCAGTATTGTATTTAAAAAATGAAATGACTCTTTGCTCACAAATGAATTGAAAGCAGTGTAGAGAATGTTTACAGAGCCTTCATCATGTCTGTTTTATTAAAGAGAATGTCCTCAGATGACTTCTGCTGCTACATATGTGGACAGACTGGCTCAAGCTTTTCAGCATCATCTCATTAACATCGATTACACACACCTCCTACTCGTTTCCAGGACACTCGTGTGTGTCTTGTTCCCTTTACAAATGTGTTGATCTACATGTTTAGAGATTCAATATTTATTTCTTTAAATCACAGTACATTATTTTTTTTACATAGCAGTGTGTCACCAGTGGTCCCAGTAAGTCACACCAGTAAAGCAGCATGCACAGTACACCTTGACATGTCAAAGTAAGAACAGAAAAGGTGCATTTAATGACTAATGTAGACCAAACAATCCCAGATGGTTTTTAGTTATATTTTAATATTTTAAAAGCTGAGTATAGAATGCACAGAAATGTTTGTTTTAATCTCACAGTGTACATAAACAATACAGGAGTTTTAAGGCCAATAACAATATTATTATCAATAAAATTATTGTTGAGGTTCCTTTTTAAATTTGTGTTTTTTTGTTGTTGTTATTTTTTAAAAACAAGTGTGACTCAGAAATGTAGTGGCCAGGACTCTATACAGGTTAAAAATAAACTAGTCTCTACTCTCTGGTGACAGTTTCAAAACAACATAACTGACATGTCTGCTCTTCAATTTCTTGCCAAATGCACCAATACAGATATATCTACAATGTGCTCATATCATACTCTAGAGCTTTAACTTTCACTATGTTTATCAGTATAACTTCTATGAGCACAGTACACTACAAAATGAACTATAGTAATCTCCCTGGATGTTTCTCTTTGACAAAATTAGATTAAATATGGGTGCTTGTGTGTCTCATTCTGGGTGTTTTGGCAAATGAAAATCTCCTCAGACTTGTGTTAGCCAACATTTCAAATATTAACACAATGTCCCATGTTTAACTGTGTCATTTTGTGTGTGTGTTTTTTTACTTCACTCTGAACATGTGACCAGAGCTTACAGACTTAGTCCTATCATTAGTAACACAGAGAGAGTCATCCTGTCTCTTCAATCTACAGCTGAAATTTTTAATCATTTAGTCCAGACAGCTCTCTAAAAATGCACTTGAGTCTATGTTTTCAGCACAGTCAGCATATTTCTTTGTGTGTGTCTGTGTGTGCGTGCTCAGCCTTCACACCAGCAGCAGTTAACTTGGCTGTGGGCCATTGCAGAGAGAAACTTGTTATCTGATATAGAGCCTCAGCCAGTGAGAGAGAGTGAAGGTGGGTGTACAGGTGGGTGGGCAGTGGTCAGATCAGCAGCAGTGACTCAGCACCAGCTTGTATCTCTTAACTTTAGCTTACGTAACTCTTTCGTAACGTCATCTCCTCCTCCTGTCCTGTCCTGTCTCTCGCTCTATCCCCCACCTCTCCCCTGACACGATGACAGCGCTGTGACACAATGACACGCTTCACTCCTTCACCTCAGGAAGAAAGGCAGATATGAAATGTCCGCTCTCTTCATTTATTGGCAGGTTGAGCTGCTGGCCGGGGGTAGTAGCTGCTGGCTGAAGCAAGTTCCAGCGTTTGCAACAGCATCAGCTCGTCTATATTTAGATTTGATTATCTGGCCGCACAGTGTATTGACATTTTTCAGATTGTTGCAGAGGTAGAAAGAGAAGAAAGGAGCTTGTGTGGAAACCTGCTAGAGCCAGATATGGATGAAAATATCACTACATTCCTGCAGTTTTTGCATATATTTAGAGAGATCCAGCCAGAGTTTTCAATTAGACCACTGACAAATAAAAATGTTATGTAAGAACACACACAAGTGAAACATGAGTGTTTAAGAATGTACAGTATGCCATCTGACTGACATGACACAACATTACTTACTTTTTCAAAATGATAGTACCAATTTGGACAAGAAGAACTGAATAAAAATCTAAGTCAAATCTCAGATTGTAGGTTTAAGATGGACTGAAATTCTGAAATATCACAAATAGCTTTGGGTCAGAGAAAAATCCAGATGTTGGAGAGACAATTATGGATAATTTCCTACTTCTCAGCAAGAAAGCAATTAAATGTGTTTCCCAAAATGTTGAAGTAGTTCTTTTAAATGTAAAGTTACTGGTGCATTCTTCAAAATCGTAGCCTGACATGCTCGCCAACATGGCTAAAGATCATCACTGTAGCTTTAGCTATATCTGTATATTATTTTGCATTTTTTCTTCCCAAAGCAGGAAGTTAAATTGTCACCCTTCAGCTGGTAAAATGTGACTTCCAAAATTAAACACAGCCAGCTAAAACCATCACTGATCTTTATTAGAGAGAACAGTTCCAGGACCTTTCTGACACTCACATCTCAAATGTCTTTGACTTTGCGGGGGAAAAAGTGGTTCAAAAACAGCGAAACCAGGTTACCTACTTGATTATTCTTGTATAATACACCCAAGATATGAAAATAACCTGAACCAACCTAATGTGCGACAGTAAATCCCACCGCCCATATATCCACCTCATTAATCCCCACTCTTCATCTTTCTGTTGTGCAGATTAGCTTTGCAGGGAGCGCAGAAGTATGCGTGTTATTTATTCAAAGTGACCAGCTGTTGTTGTCGGGGGCGATATATACTGTAAGTGTGTGTGTGTGTGTGTGTGTGTTGTTGCGAGGCTGAACACTGAGATTAGGTTGAGTGGGATCTCTTTTGACATCTGACAAGTCGAGGTGTTTTATTCAATCTCGTCAAAATTTCGATTGAGATTACAAGCGGAGGGGAAGGAGAGAGGCTGAAAGGAGGCGGTGGGATTTTCCCTCCTGCAGGGATGATGGAAATTATCTCTAAAGGAGGGAAAAATTCTCTTCACAACTGTGGGATTTTGTGTCGAGGCTCCTTAAGGACTTACTGGCTGGCTTTGTGTTTGTCCTTACATGATGTTTTTGATCCCGGGCCCCACGTTTGTACTGCAAACAAGACTGTGTATTCCAGTCAGATGATTTCCTATTTGATGGCTAAAGTTTGCTTTACACACACACACACACACACACACACACACACACACACACACACACACACACACACACACACACACACACAAGGTCCAGTGTGTAATGGTGTTGCCTGTATTTGGCAGGAACAGGCCTGAAGGGAAGATTTTGGAGACGGTGGGAGTGTTTGAGGCTCTGAAGCAGCACGGCAAATATGAAACAGGACAGGTAAGAGACACACACACACACACACACACACACACACACACACTGAAGCACAGATGGACCACTTTATCATTTGGATCAATGTTCCACTGATTTTTGAATCTTAAAATATAGTCCAGTCTGTTTTTAAGTTTTGATCCATCTGCCAGTATCTTTGTGTTGTTATGACAACACATTTCCAATACCGAAGCACTTTGCGTGATCCTGTGTTAAAGGAATGTAATCCCATCTAACTTGTGCTTTATTAAACCTCCCTCATATATAATCTCATATATAATCTTATCCCCTTTTCTTCTTCTTGTTCTCTCCTCAGTTGTTTCTCCACAGTGTGTTTGGCTACAGAGGCATCGTCTTGTTTCCCTGGCACGCCCGACTCTATGACAGAGACATCACCCCTCCCATGTCTGACAGGTAAAGCTCCATGTCTGGCAGACTGGGCTAAAAAAACGTTTTGTGGTTCTTATATAATTGGGATCCTGTCATCTCTTTTCACTCCCAGCAAGCCTGAGCCTCCAGGAGCCCACGGGTCCAAGGAGGTGAAGGGGAAGACCCACACCTACTACCAAGTCCTGATTGACACCAGGGACTGTCCTCACATAGTGAGTCACTTTATGTTTTTAGCAAGGTCAGATTCTCACGCAGGACCACAAAGCACTGCCTTTTGTTTCACTTCAATATAAAATTCTTCAGAAGACATTTAAGAAAAAGTCAGAACAGATGAAAACCTTCAGCTGATTTTGTGTTGAAACTTGATGCCAATAGATTGAACCTTGAGTAATTTTGCTTTTTTTAAAATACCAAATTTTGTTCATGACAGGATGGAAAAGTGTCTGAGTCACTGCACAGAAATAAAATCAACACCAGAGTCTTATATTATCACATTCTCAGTCAGCCTTTGTCTTGTTTCACATGATTAAAACAAGCATATGTAACTGGTCTCAGGGTTAATTACTTATGCCGTTAACAGGGTTGTAAAATGTACTATGACTATCGTAGATGCCTAATAAGCATTGTGACTGTCCTGACACCCAGTGTAGTGTAGGATGGTTCAGCTACAGCTGTGTGTTTGCACTTCATTAGTGTTTGAGTCACTAGCTGTGTGTGACTGTCGGTTCATGTTGTTGACAGTCTCAAAGGTCCCAGACAGAGGCAGTGACGTTCCTGGCCAACCATGATGACAGCAGAGCCCTGTACGCCATACCAGGTACGCAGCAGTGCTGTCACTGACGTGTTCATTTCTAACTACTTTGATGGCAGGTTTTATTTATTAGCTGTTCCATTAGACTGAACCTTCAGTTACAGTAGAGAAAGTTCACATTTTAAGATGGTTATAATTGTTTTCTACCTCCTTCCCCATGTGACTCTATATCTCTGTCTCTTTCCATCAGGTCTGGACTATGTGAGCCATGAAGACATCCTGCCCTATAATTCTGCAGAGCAGGTCCCCATTCAGCACGAGCTGTTTGAGCGCTTCCTCATGTACAACCCTGCCAAATGTAAACACTCGCCTCCAGTCCCCACTTCAGCTTCCAACACTGTTCTCCACACAAGCCTTTATTGTCCTCTGTAGTTGTCATTAAGAGCCCATTTCATCCCACAGTGAAGTTATTATTTAACATATTCACAACAATCTGTACTGCCAAGTTTAATATTGGCTTTACTGTTTACATATTAATAATGCATTTCTGTTTGTGATAGAAAACCTGGAGCTCATGTAGGATTCAATTTTGTTACTTTCTGTACTGTATCTAGCCTCAGTAAATATTTGTGTGTTCTGTCCTTCCTTGGACTCTGCAGCTCCTCCGTTCACTGCCAGAGACACGTTGAAGGCGTGGCAGGAAAAGAACCACCCCTGGCTGGAACTCTCAGACGTCCACAGGGAGACCACTGAGAACATCCGAGTCACTGTCATCCCCTTCTACATGGGCATGAGGGTAAATGAACAGCTTTCAGATGCTTAAAGAAATGTGAATCTGCGACTGGACCTTTTTAAAGTATGAAGCATAAAGATTGTAGCCACAACAGCTTAAGTCTTGTTTGCAATGCACTGTACTGTGTTTGGGTCTTCCTGTCAAGATCCTAGCCTTAAGCATTTATTTGTTTAGTCCTCTCAAATACTAACAGCAAATTCTTTCTCTTTCTCAGGAGGCCCAGAACTCTCATGTTTATTGGGTGAGTAACTGATTTATTTGACAATTGCAGTGTGTAGAATGGCACAAATGGAATATAATATTCATAAATATGTTTTTAATTTGTGTGTAATCCTATGAAAATACAAATAGTGTTTTCGTTACTTTAGAATGAGCCCTTCATATCTACATAGGAAACAGCTCCTCTTCCACAGAGGCCTCCATGTTGCAACTCCATGTTTCTTCAGTAGCCCAGAATGAACAAACAAAACACTAGCTTTAGAGAGAGTGGCGTTCATGTTTTTTGCAAGTTTTCAGCCACCGTAGGTTCTCCTAAACATTTACAAGGGATGGGATAATCATTTGATTGTAATCTGCTGCCTCCCCTCTAGATGCCACTGAATCCAACACTAGTCAGGTACTAGCCAGGCACTGGTTTCATTCACTAGCAGACTTTGTGCATTAATGCTTCTGTGTAAGATTTAGGTCATAAAACAAGAGGAAAAATGCTGATGGCAACTTTCCAGAGCCCAAGATTAAATCTTCAGCAGTCCAAAACCCAAAGATCTTTAGTTTACAATGATATATGACAAAGAAATACAGCAAATTCTCTCATTTGACAAGCTGGCACTGAAGAGTTTAGTATTTTTCCACTATTTTTGCTTGAATAATGACAGTTATCTAAATAGCTTCTGATTGTTTTTCTGTCGATATACTAATCAATTAATAGACTTATCGTCTCAATTTGTGTGCATTATCTTCCTGTAGTGGCGGTATTGTATCCGTTTGGAGAACATGGGCAATGAGGTGGTTCAGCTGAGAGAGCGGCACTGGAGGATCTTCAGTCTGTCAGGAACCCTGGAGACAGTCCGAGGACGAGGTGTTGTCGGCAGGGTCAGTGCAACCCAACTCTTTCTTGTGTTAACATACAGTGTAGCTCTTTGTAGATGCTTTGCTGCTGCAAAAATTCGTCAGTCACCGATGCAAAGAACATGTCAGTGACAATGCTGCGTTCCATTTGTACTCGGAAGTTGGAATTTTCATGTTCCCAATCGGAAAATACAAGATGACAACTACATGCGTCAACGGTGTGAAAGTTGTAATATAATCCTGTTTTTAGCAGTTGTGTCTTACTTGTGTTTCATTAAATCAGTCGTACACACATCACTGTCCAACTTCTCTCTGTGGACATCTTGCTATGGTGATTGTATTTGTAAAATACAGCGAAATTCATTTTTATTAAGTGGTATTACTATCAATGGCTGACCTGGCTAGAACTGGTTTCCGACTTTTCGAACCGGAACCCTTCAAACTCGTCCGTCACATCATTCCCATCTCCGACTTCCAACTTACGAGGTAAATGGAACGCAGCAATAGCGTCTTGCATTTGAAACGCCACATTTGTTTAACATCATTATTCTACTCCTCTGTGTGATGTCACAGGAGCCAGTGTTGTCCAAAGAACAGCCAGCATTTCAGTACAGCAGCCACGTGTCTCTTCAAGCCCCCAGTGGTCACATGTGGTGAGTTTGATCCACATCCCCACTGCTGCCATGTTGCAGTATTTGGAACATCTTGACTTGTCAGAACCTTTTGTGCTCTGTTTCAGTACTAATTTACCATTTTCAATATGACGATCACTCACCATGTCCTGTTATTTGTGTTCAGGGGGACGTTTCGTATTGAACGGACCGACGGCTCTCACTTCGATGTTCGCATTCCTCCTTTCTCCCTGGAGAGCAACAAAGATGACAAAGCGCCCCCTGCTGGCTACACATTCTAACTGCGAGTAGTCAACCCCACTCCCCCACCCCTCCACCTGCAAGGCCCCAGGCACCCTGTCAGTTCTAGCCGTGCCTGGCTTGTCCTGAATTGTCCTTCCCTTGTATCATTGCCTCAGCCTTCAGCAGAATAGCATCAGATTAAGGAGAGGGAATACATAGATAATCCACATGCAGGCCCAACTAGCCTTTTTTCCTGTCAGAGTGCACCCAACTGCAGTATGTCATTGATTAAATCATATAAGGTAGAAAGTGTGCGTCTTCACTCCCATATCATGTTTGAACATGCACTAGTGGATTTGGGAAGTACCGAGGTGTGAAATATTGTTGCCAGGCACAGCTGGGCATGTTCTGCATCAAATAGCTGAAATATTGACCAGGTTGTTTTTATGGTGGGAGTGTTCCCTGTCGAGCTGGGGGTTCAGTGAAAGAGCAGCAGCTCCATACTGCGGCGTCAGGATACTTCAAATCAACAAGAATACATGAGGCATGACTTTTATCCTGCACCACATTTTCCGCATCCGTTTTTAAAGCATAACAGCACTTCAATCACGTCAGACCTCTGTGGGCTGTTTTTGAGGCAAATTAGTTACAGTACACAAGTATTCCTGTTTTTACTGGTTTACAATGTTATGAAAAAGTGGTTGGATTTAGGATTTGATTGACACTTCAGTAGAAAAAGTCTTTAATGTCAAAACGTAATCTTAATTTCCTGTAGTACGGATATAAACCACATTTTGTGCAAATATTCTCTCCCTTCAGGTCAGTATGTAGTTGTGGCAGCAGTTACACTACAAGTCTTTGGTTTGGTCTGGAACTGCTTTGCACCAGTTTGCACAATTTTTCCCTGTTAATTTTTCCCAAGCTCATGTTCTGCCAGGCTTCTTGGGCCATGATAGTAACAGCAGCAGTTTAAAGTCTTGTTACACAGTCTGGCATATTTCTTGCTGTCTGGACTGACTCAGCCACCTCAGAATACAAATATAGTGGTTTTTGAAGCCCTCCACTGCCGGCAGCAGCCCACAGCATGATGCTGCCACCATCAGGTTGTACGATGGGAATTTTGCCCCCTCCCCTCTCTCTTTGGTGTCACTCCCACATGGACATTCAGTTTTTGAAGCTGGTGGAAGCAGATTTACAGTTGTGCCATATTCTTTTTTTCTTTATGGTGATTAATCCAGCTGTACTCTACGGGATACTCACTTACTCAGCCTGATTTCTTTGTATCCTTCCATCTACTAGTAATTTTGGGAAATTTTTAACCTGTTACAGATTTGTCCAGTTTTTTCTTCATGATGCCATACAGACAATAACTAAGGTGTATTTAACCTTCAAACCACTTGTCACACCTTCATTACACCCTGGTGATCTTTATACAGATGATCATGTGACTCAGATGTTGTTGTGTCACAGTGGGGAGTGAATACTTACACATCAAATCTTTTCTGTTTGATATTTCCACTTTATTTATATCAATTATGTAGAGATCTAGTTCCCTTTTTGACATTTAAGTCCAAGAAGTGAAGTGTTTAAAAAAAAAATCCTAAATCCATTCAGTGATTCAGTAAGTTAAGAAAAAGTTAAGGGGGCTTTTAAAATGCGACAATGTGTTGATGGATAAAAATAAATGGCCATTTTGGTGGAAACAGGAAATGGTCATGTCTTAGTTCTGTCTTTCAGTAACAAATGATGTGTACCATAAAGTAATTAAACGGAGCAGTCAGACAGAGGCATGTGTGTCCGCTCCATGTAAAAACCAGAATGAAGTCTTCATCCTGTAGACACAAGGTAGATGTCTTTTGTTAAGGCTGACTGTTTGACTTTGCAAGCTCTGTGACAAGAAGTTATGAGCCTAATATTTCTCTCTGTAATGCGAGGAAAGAAACTAACATGTTTGTTTTTGATATGTGATTTGAAGCAACTGATGGTTGAAATACTACTGTAAATAGAGATGTAATTAAAGGCAAAACAAATAAATATACCTTTTGAAAAATACAACATGACATCTCGTTGGTTTTTATTTTGTGCATGTAGCAAGAAACACGTGTGGCAAGATGGAGAAAGAGTTTTATTGGCTGTATTATGAATAACCACCACCAGATGTCAGTATATTCATTTCTCTGCTCACTCTGACTACATACAGTGTATGAACAATGTTTTCACATTTACTGTGTTGAATACTGATGAACCAATTAAGTCTCTTATAGCTTGTTTATAAAATGAACTCATCCTTATGTATATTTCAGTGTAGGAAATAAGACTGGACTGAATTAATGGTCAGACATGTTAAATACTCCCATCACTTTATTCTGATCAATGAAAGCCTTTTTAACTAAACTGGGACTGAAAATATGCGTTGTTCTGTTCCGAACTTAATAATAAAATCTGCTGGTTTAAAATGAATATTGACTGTCTTATCGACTGAGACGGAAACACACTCAACGCCATTTATAAATTAGAATGTTGCTCCTACTGCTTCATGCGGCAGAACCCAGAGAACAAAACAGCGAGAATGAAACAGATTTAACTGTTCAAGTCTGGTGTTTATGTGCAGACCCCCAACATCAACCAATTAGTTTAAATTGAGGCTATAAGAAATGAATCGATACTTTCATAATCAGCTGTATCCCGATTTTACAGGAAGACTATACCATTTTAAAAGCAATGAGTCATCGTGTCCAGATATTTGAACTTCTGCTATTGAACAACGGAAGATTAAACTGATAGATGTTTTTAATGGAGTCTGGTGTCTCCCCCCCCCCGCGAGGAACAGAGCAATGGGTTAACAAACTGCAAATTTGGCGGTGCGCGTGCTCTTCCAGCCCCTCCCGTCTCCATCACTGTGTGAAGAAGGGAGGGTGGACTTGTGCTCACGTGCACGCGCCGCGCGCCCCCATTCAGTTGAACAGAGGGTGCAATACATAATTCAGTCCCAGCCAGGGGACACCTCAGACTCTCCCCTCCTGCCAGCCCGCGGAGCAGCAGCCTCTACACTGCCCGTGGACATAGAAGCCGATGCGGTCGTTTGCTACTCTGCGCTGATGGAGAATCAACCTTGGAGAAGGGCGAAGGCTGTTTGTTGCAGGTAATGACTTTGAGCGGCTGAGGAAGGAGCAGACGTAAACATTGGCATGCCCCGCTTTAAGCACCTCCTCCTCCTCTGCTCCGGGACAGAGGGTTCTGTTTGAGAGGACAGCAGCAGAGGAGAGAGAGAAGATAACGCTGCTGTCGAAGGTAAATATTTTGGAGACGTGGTGAAGTTGTGTTCGGGATAGGAGGCTGCGGCGGGCCACGGTCTGCACTGTCGGCATCCTGCATCCTGAATCCTGACTTTGCTGTGTCCGTGCTTTGCGGCCATGCTGCAGGCAGCATCCTCAGACATGTTCCCGACATGAGCTTCACTCTTTGGGATTAACAAGTTCCCACAAGCAGAAAACTACTACTTCTTCGTGTTTTGGGGTATTATTTGATACTCTTGGAACATTCAGTCTTCTGTGTAACTGTGTGATGATATTTTCCATTCTGGATGTTATTTCTCACAGTGCTTCACATCGGCAGGCTGTGAGATGTAATCAGCTGCACACATTTGAATGAACAGTATCTCACATGTTAATTAAACCTGCCTCTGCATGACAGCAGGGTGGCTTCAGTCTTGTTATTATCATAGTTCACATTAACACAGCACCATGGGTGCCAAGCAGACCAAAGGCCAGGAGCCTGGAGGAGCCAGTCCCCAGCACAGCTGGAAGCGGACTCCCACCAAGGAGCGGGGAGACATCTTGGCGTCCCTCATGCTGAAGTCAGGGGACCGGCTGAGCCGTGGGGGGACACCACCGCCTTACCAACGCCGCATTGGCATGATCCAGGAAATGATGCTGATGGCCAAGCAGGGCAAACAAGACGAGGCCACGGAGATGCTGAAGACCCTCCGACAGGTAGCTACTCTGTGTGTTTGTGTGTGAAGGAGTGTGTGAGTAAAACCCTCGGGGACAGAACAACAGCACAACATCCCTGATTCACTTCTCTGTGTTCTGGCCTCTGTGTGAGCATGTTGGTTCTTCTTCAGCTGATGTCTGCACTGATGCTGAAATAAGCCAGGCTTGACTGACTGTTGACACACTGACTAAACTGATTCAGTGAATTGATGAATTGACCGCCTCCCTGTGACTGAGCAGGAGCCCCCCTGGTTGGTTGGTTGGTTGGGTGGTTGGTTGGATGGTTGGTAGGCAGGCGGGCGGGACATGTTGTGCTCAGCCTGGCTCTGCAGCACTGGTACAGTGTGAAGACTGCTAGGATTTATAGCCTCTCTCAGTCTTTCAAGACATTTGCAGTGCTTGGCTGCTGCTGCTGTTGTTGTTACTACAGAGCAGAAGGAAAAGGCCAGCAGCAGACTGGAAGAATCTGGTGTGGCAACAAACAAAAGGGAAGCAGGAGAATGAAAAAGCAGAAATACCACCAGTTGAATCGGAGGATTTGTAGAGCTGCAAAGAAAGGGAAGAATATGAGTGCAACAGGAGTGAAATGATGAAGTTCATGTGAATATATACATTTGTAGTGTTTGAATAAGAGGAAGCAAACATAAGTTAGAGAAGCAATAATGGAAGAAGAAATAGGTTTGTAAGCTCTCATCCCCGTAGACAGCACAGCACTGAATCCATATGCTGCCAGTGTTTATCCCCCTATGACTCAACCACAGGGAACAATGCCTCTGGCTTACAAACACACATTGCTTTCTCAGTTTATTGTTTTGGTGATTCCATCATCTCTTTTCTGTTACTATTTGTAGTGTTCTGATCAAATCCATTTAGATAGTTAATCCTTGAATCAATGGCAAACAGTGAAGCGAAGCAAAACCTCTCCATCCATCATCATTAAAAGCAGGGGATTACCGTCTCTGTCGCTGCTTGATTAAGCTATGATACTCCAGAGGAGGAGAATTACGTTTCTAGTCTGAAAGTGAAGGCACAATAACACAGCAGTGTAGTTAGAGTCTAACAAGTGAGCAACAAAGCTGTGATCCTGTGTTTAGAAGACACCCATGAGGCGAGGCTAAAACAGGGCTACGTCAGTATGTTTCGACTACATTTGAATGTGAAGCAGGTAATAAATATGGTCACGGTCATGGTTTAAAATCTGTTGAATCATTAGTTGTATGTAAACCACTGGTGGCTGGTGACTCAAGAAATTGGGGAGGAGAAGAGGAAAACCAACCTACAACGTCATGTTCTTAATGTTCGAAGAAGTAAAATAATAAATTAAGGGGTGACGCAGCACCCATAAAAGCCATAAAAATGTGGAATTATTAAAAAACAAAGAGTGTGGGAGGGTTCCACTCATTCTACACATTGGCAGATTATCTTGGTCGCAGCTGTGGGGCTTTTTGTTGCGTCCAGTCTTCCAAGAACAAGAGAGAAGTAAAGGCTGGCTTCTTTAGATCTTATAAGGTTTAAAGAAGTCTGCTAACACGCAACACCATAGCAGTCAGCATAGGAAACATTATACCTGCATACCTATCCCATTGACAGAATGAGCTTCTTTATTTTTCGAAACAAATGCTGGAGCTCATTTAGATAAATAGCTCCTACCAGACAGAATGAGCAACCTCAATTGAAAGCACTTTTATGTTTTTTTATTGGCATCTGAAGAGAGCGGCTCGTATCGTCGAAACACTTGTCCAAGCTGTTTTCATGGATCTCTTTTTTATTCAGCCTCATTGATACATTTTTAGGTATTATTAGCAAACAGCCACTCTGCAGTTGACATCCATTAAGGCAGCAGGTACAGCTGTTGGGAGATTCGCAGTGAGCTGTAAAGCCTCTATCTACACACGAAGGACTGCTTTTCAGTCATTAAGATACCTGCGAACAATTTATCAACTGAATATATATTACCTTTTCTTGTCTTGGCTTTTTGCGTAGTGTATTTACTTAGTGTTATTTCACGATCAAGCAGTGTTGAGAGAGAGGTAGGATCATGTAAACAGCATTCCACATGGCTTATCTTTGATCCAGTGGTCAGTGGATAGAGGTCAAGCTCTTCTGACCTCTGAAGGATTTTTCCTTTATGGTGTGGTTAAAAATGGGAATAAGGAAAAGGAAATGTCCACGAACACGATGCACTCCAACTGAGTGAAAGTAAATAATATGGAGGGATACAGGGGATGTGTGAGATGGATGGATGGATGGATGGGTGAGTGTCCTGAGAATTAAGGAGGCTAAAACAACATGTTCTACCTCGTTTTGATTCTTTCTGCCAAAGGTATCAACTTCATATGGATAAGAGCAGGTTTTCATGGTGGGTCATGAAAGGTGAAATTGGAAGAGCTCCATGTGCTTCATATTCAGAACAGTTTGTGATCTGGCAGAATGGTACATGACGGACTGATCACACAATGAATTGAATAAAGACAATTACGGAAGGTAGAAAAAAAAACACAGGGAGCTGACGAGAAAAAAGAGAGGAAGGGGTGGCGAGTGGTTACATCGTCATTAGAAGGGAGAACTATGAAAAAAGAAAGAGGGGATATGACTCATAGAGGGAAAAGGAAATAGAGAGATGAAGTGACAGAGACGGTTTGTTTGTAGAAGATAGGAGCTCTTTGCTGGTTACCAGGTCCCCCTCCATGTTGCCCGGAAACCATGCCGATTGCCGGAGAGCTCGGACTAAATAGACATGATTGATTAATCACGCAGGAGCTCTGTTAAGAGCTAATGGGGAGGCCACCTTCTTAATCACCACCCTTCAATTAAACCAGAGATAGCATCTCTTAACCACTTCCCCCCAAGGCTGATCGCTAAGCTATAACCATCAGTCTCTGAGGAAACCACCACCTTTAAATGTAGCCTCTGTGCCTCCCTCTGAAGTCCCTAGTTTGCTGTAAATAGCTGCATCTGAGTTTTAACTTGTCTTACGCCGGAAACACACCGAAAAGCGGCCTGCGGTGAGTTGCCATGCAATCTCTATGTAAACTCGCGGCTGTGGTGCTGCCGCCGCTTTTCGCTGCTCTTCGGTGTGTTTCCGGCGTTAGGATGGAGATATACCCCTGACCCTGTCATATCCTTATACTGCCTCTACACTGCCCCTACTGTTCATGTGCGTATTGCATCTTGCTGAGGCCTAGCGTTAATTTCAGCCATCATGCAAAGTTGTGAACACATGTTTTAAGTAAGTGTATGTTTGGCTTTATGGGATTTGGCCAGTGTTTTGTCAGATTGGGAGGCTGTTGAGTTTGATTGCAATTAATATTTTAGCTGCAAATGGTCATTACTTGGTGCTTCAGAATTATTGTTTGTTTTCAAGCTCAAAACCTCCAACAAACACAATAACAAGGACTCAGTGTTTTTCCTTAATTTCATTGTCAGCTTTGTGTTGCAGGTGTTCCCTGTGGTGCTGCACGCTGTGTCATCAAAACTATTTATGTGAACGTTATACAGCCTAAAACACTACAAGCTGTTACATTGCATAGTGAAATGCACATACTCCCTTACATCCCTTATCAGCAGTTGGAGGGCAGCGTCTGGACATGGTGCTGTTTGTTTGATTGTTTCAGCTTTGTTTGTGCTGCACTTTAAATGACAGTGGTGTGAGAGTTGCCTGCAGTCTGTATAGTCTGTTCCATCAAAGGCAAAATCAGACTTGTTCAAGTGCAGTTTTTACAAGCTCATTTTACATTCAACTTTGTTGCAGTTTTAAAAAAAAGTTATATCACAATAATATCGTTAATCGCGATTATTTCTGAGACAATATATTGTAAAAGAAAAGTAGTTATCTTGATAGGCCTACTTACAAGGAGTGAGGAGTTATGATATTTGCTTGGTAAAAAGAACTACAGATGTCATTAAACCTGTGGTAATTGTAGTTACAAGAGTCTGACTTGAAAAATAACTTTCACCAATGATGTGATGATAATTACAACTGGAAAACTGAATGTTTTGACATATAAAACTTGTGTGTGCCTAAAAATCCATAAGGACGCCTCATGTTGTTCATGAGGATTAAACCCAGATTTAATGGATATAGTGTCATATTGTCAATGCACAGTATTTTTTACCTTCACCCAGCCAACTCTGTAATCATACAACCACGGTGATGTGAAGGCTCACAAGATGTGATAATAAGAATCTTTCCCCCTATCCCATATTACATGAATGCAGCAAAAACAGTTACATTTAAATGACATCCAATAATACTAATACAGTCAATTTAATTAAATAGGAGCTTTACACTATGTATTTATCTGTGTCAAACAGGATTAACTATTATCTTGGAATAATGCGTGAACCACATCAGAATAGAGACTCAAACTCATTACATCTGGATTAGCTACTGTTGCACTATTTGTTTATTTTTTTGGGATATAAAAACACATCCACTCAGCCATGTACTCTTTTTTACTTATGTGGACGTATGGAGTGCACCACATGACATATTGGGTAAGGTCATGTTCCAGTGCTAGAAGTTTTGGTGATTTACATTCATGTCTGTATGATTTTGAACAAGGGTATTCTTGCTACCCTTGAATGGTTATGATACATTAATTAGATTCCCAGGATTCTGTGGGTGTGTACAAACGTGCTTAATTAATGTAAAATGTAAAATTTTGGCAGGACACATTGAAATGGCACAAAAGATGAATTATTGCTCTTTGTATAGTGAATTTTAAAACCACCAATTAAGAATATGTATAAAACTCAGCCAATAAAAGCTATTTTTTGGGGTGAGATGTCATATCAGTGTAGGGACCCAGTGCTAACGGCACAGCTAAGGTGCAAGACACTGTTGCACATGTGTCACAGAAACCAAACACGTGCTAGGTGGGGAAGGAACATTCAAAAGAATTGATAGATTGCCATGTGATATTCATCTGTCCTAATTTATTCATGATTTGTGGATAGCTTGGTGACCCGGCACAGCTCGACCCTACTTCAACCTGAGGAGAGGCCGAACAAACTGGACAAATTTCCTATACTCAGACCTTCATATAAAGATAATAATAATAATTGTTCATTAGTAATCTAATCATGTCAGAGATGGACCACACAATCTAGTCAGTATGTAATCCTTAATAAAAGGTAATTGTGTGCTTCATATATGGGTGCTCCAGCCCCAGTTTGCCATTTCCTCTTATTTACCAAAGAGCCTGCACTTGAGCTGTCATGTTTGCCCTGCCTGTCTGCAGCTCCATCTTTGTTCATCTGGGCTCAGACCAGCGCTTTGATGTTGACCGTCTCTAATTAGCGTGGGTGGTGCTTCCTAATGAAAGAAAAGCCCACACTGTTTTTCCTCATGGCATAAATGGTTTATGTGTGTGTGTGTGTGTGTGTGTGTGTGTGTGTGTGTGTGTGTGTGTGTGTGTGCATGTGTACGCACTCAACACACTACCCTCTCAGAGTTCAAGGAAGTAGGCTCTGCATTTTTATTCCTATTTTGTCCATGTCATGTATATTTCATAAAGGACCACTGTTAATAATGTATGGCTCTTCTGGAGGGTGGATAGCATTCATGTACTTTTGTCTATTGTTTTTATATTTTTCCACTGCAGACCTGATCACCAAACGCCCACACACACACACTCCCTCAGCAATGTCATGTGACGCTGTGAATATGCTAATTGTTGATTCATAAACCTTTTGGTGTTTGGGTTCAGATTAGAGCGAGCTGAAGATTAATTTATATTCAGGGTCGAGCTATTTGCATAACGCCTAAAATCCTTATCACACTATGAAGGAGGACACAATCTGTGCTCCTCTGACTCATCGTCTCACACACACTCACACAGAAATGATCTGTATTTCTTCAGATTTTAGCCATCGGTGTAATCATTTTCAATGCATAAAAATCTATTCCAACTCATTCCCATTAAAACAAGATAACTTCTCGCTAGAAATGACTGAGTTGACCATTTTTTCAATAAATCATTTTGGTCTCAATCTCTAAATCCAGGCTCTCTAATAAGTGTGCCAGTGGCCATTTTGGAAATTATTGCTGCATAAATAAGATTTGAAGATTTATGGTGGCTTTAATATCTGCTGTGTGGGTATAGATTGACAGCTGTGATTGACAGTTGGCTAACCTGCTGCTCTCCCTGGCAATTGTGTCGGACTATTGGGGTAATATTTCAGTAAATGTAATGTTACTTTTAATACCTGCCCTATTAGAACCACATCCCTCTTTATATACAGTCTATAGGGTTTCCCAAACTTCTTTAACTCTACACTCAAGTTATTAACAAGCAAACTTACTTTTGACATTGACAGGGGTCAAGAAGAGTATAAATTCAGCTAGTTATACAGAAATATAGTCGGCTGGAGAGGGAGTAGTTAGACACACTGCAGACTAGTCATAAGTCTGCATTCATTATCCCTAATCCAAACATTGTGTAAAGGCTAAAAAGGCAAACAGGCCAATTATTTTCATGCTATTGTCTCTTCTGCCAAGTCAACATGCTTGTCCTCACACGTACACATACAGGAATCATTTGAGATGCATCTATATTACACCACATGTGACTGTGTGATCTCAACTGGAAACTCTGTGAGTCTGTGTATGCTGGTCGCCACCGAGACAAATCACAACACATACCTGTTGATGCACTAATCATAGGATTCACTCGTCTGTTACATTTCTATTAACGTCGCTCTCATCTGAAAGTGCAGCAGCTGATTAATGGCTATGTGCGTGTGTGTGCGTGCGTGCGTGTGTGTGTGTGTGTGTGTGTGTGTGTGTGTGTGTGTGTGTCTGTCATTCAGTCAAAGCTCCCGTCATCATTTACTGCCCCTCCTACGCAGAACAATAGGCAGCATGGAAACCTCAGTGAGTCATACCTTGTCAGTAGGAGACCATCTCTCTCTCTCTCTCTCTCTCTCTCTCTCTCTCTCTCTCTCTCTCTCTCTCTCTTTCTCTCTCTCTCTCAGTTTTCCGATCACAGTCAGCCCTGTTGCCAATTAACAAGCTATGAACTGTCCGCACGAAAAACAAACCCATAACACACAGAAATATATGAGCGTGCACGAGGCATTAACAGCTGAAATAGCAGTGCTGATAGAAAAGCAGAGCCATTACATATTGTGAATAGAGTGTTGTGCTGGAGCAGACAGTACATATCGTTTCATTAACATCCTGACATATAGGATGTATACAGCTGGCTACATATGTGTTCATGTTGGTCATAAACTCAATAGTCCCCTCGGTGAGAAACAAATACAGGGTGTGAACAAAATTAGACAGTATAGATTATTATACAAGGTTTGCAAATTTAGCTCAAGGGTCCATTCCTGATATTGGAAGCATCAGTTATCAGCAAGAACAACAAACAACAAGCATCCCTACAAAACGTCTGACATACTTGTTTCCAAATCTCTCAACAAAATCTCAGGGCCTTCTTCAACAGATGACAGTCCTCAACTTAACAATCTCCATGACAACTGAGCAACTAAATTCCCCTTCCAAAAAGTCGGACCTTCTGTTTACAGTTCTGTCAGTCAGGATTATTTTATTAAAATTGACTGAAGTTACAATACTTTTAATCCGAATGCATTGAAGTAACAAGACATGCTAGCAGCTCAGTGAGGCTGTATTCAGGCACAGCAGTGCTTTGTGCTAAATGCTAACTGTAGCATGTTAACATGCTCACAATGACAATGGTAACATGCCAATGTTTAGCAGGTATAAAGTGAGTCACTGTGACGTTGCAATGACAAAAACTGTCACTTCTGGGTTGACAACTGGTGGTTGATTTGAATTGCAAAAATATGTGAAATTGACAAACTTGCTTATTTCTGTAACTGAACATGTATTGTTAAACACAGTGGTCTGAACTATCTGACATAACGATATTCTAGCTAACGCAACACTAATACTCTCAATTAAGTTGTTCCTTTAATAACTTACTGATATTGAAATGAGTTATAATGCTTACAAAGTTTCTCAACTCCTGACACTGTAGGGCCGCCATCTTTTCGACTGACACAAGCACTTGGCCTGTACTGGATCTCCTCTCTTTTCAGATGCTGGGTCCTGAGCTGTCTTTCCACATGTTTGCTCTTTGCAGATGAAAACATGAAAAAAAAATGAAAAACAAGAAACGTCTGCACACTGAATCCGAAAAAAACCCAAAACCTTCTCCACTTTTGTTGTTACCTGGAACCCCGATACACAACAAGACCTAACCAATTTTTCTTCACTTCTTCCTTGCCATTAAATTATATGTGACATAGGGGTCAGATATTATTGTAAACAAACACAGTGATTGATTATATATCCAGCAGTAAAGTTTTCTATGGTGACCATGTTTTTGTTACTTTACCATTTCTAATTAGCACTAATCACAGTACAGCTAGATGGTAATACAGCTGAGGTTGATGGGAATGTCTTTAGTCTTTGACATATTTGGTCATTAACCAAAAATATTGGCTCTAGAGGAAAAGTAAACTGATATTACCAAAGATAAAATAATGAATCTTCTGGGAACCATGAATATCTGTCCCAAAGTTTGTGGCAATCCTTTCAAGATAAGGACCGAATTGGTGGACTGATGGACCACCATCATTAAGCCCAGTTGTTGCAGAATGCCCATACTTTTACTGATTCCATTCATGTCTCCAGAGGATGAGCCCTTTCCATTTTGGACACTGCATGGCCTAGGACATAATGTCAGGATCTCCCATAATCTGATTGGTACATTCCCATGAAATGAGCACATTCATGTTACCAAGTGAGCCCATGACCTTTCCTTTACTACCACACTCAGGACAAACCCTACATTCTGTGTCCCACTACTAGTAAGGCTTTAGATGTTGAATCTTTCTCCAGAACAGAGTACATTTTTAGATGCCTATAAGGGATCAAGGTGGATAATCTAAATTGTTAATATCCTTAGACATTTAAACCCAAACAAATCATGCAAGGCTGTATATGTGCTGCCAGCACTGTCCTTTGCATTCGTATTAGGGGCGATGACAGTAGCTTTGGTACACACTTCACAATACCTTCAACTGCTCCGGTCTAATCCTCTCTGTGTATTTTTTCCCCCTCAGTTGTCATTAAAGCTGACTTTTTAAGATTTTACAAGGCCGCTGTTCATGCATGAAGCTCTGTCAACAGGTTTATGCTTCGTCGGCTTTGACGGAGCTTGAGATGTGTCAAATTTTCATTTTCCCTCATGAGTAAGTAGACAGTCAGAAAGTGGGAAGCAAGGCAACAGGCTTTAATTTAATGCTTATGGGGGTCAGTGAGTTTACAAAGCAGCGCGACAAATGTAAAAGCCTTTTCAAATTTGGTTTGCATTAGATTTTTGTGTGAATGTATGGTTGTGTGTGTGTGCATGAATGAATTTGTACATTTTATGTTTGTATAAATGCACAAATATAGTATAAAATATGTTGGTGATCAAAAATTAGTGTTGTACTATAGCCACTGAATAGTTTATATACATTATGTCATCAGTGTTTTATGTCACTGCATGGTTGTGAATGGGTCTTCATTTTCTTTCATATCCATATTTATGTAAAGCACAATGAGTTTTCTCATGTGTATGAAATGTGGTGTATAAATAGATTGCTTTACCTTTTCTACATGAGCACTGGCTATATAAGTGCTGTATATACAGTTGGTAAGTGAGGTCTTGATGGTTTTATTTAATCTGTGTGTGTGTTTGTGTGTGTGTAGGACCTGGGCATGGAGTCAACATCTCTGGATGACGTACTGTACCGCTATGCCAGCTTCAGAAACCTGGTTGACCCCATCACACATGACCTGATTATCAGCCTGGCACGATATGTCCACTGCCCCAAGACGGTATGATACACACACACACACATAAATACACAGTAAAAATCATCTAATGTGAAGAATACTTCTTAAATATTGCAGATTACAGGAAACACACCCATGCACGCACACACACACACACACACACACACACACACACACACACACACACACAGGCTGATATGATTCATTGCAATGCTGCTATCAAATCATCTCTTGACTCATTTTGTCTGACACTATTAGGTTACGGAAGTGCTCTAAGTGGTTGTGTTGCTGTGTGTGTCCTTGAGGGTACTGCAGCGCCTTGTGTCTGTTCATTCATGTAGTCCAGTGTGTCATTGAGGGAGAGAGAGCGTGACAGCAGCCATACGGGATGAAAAATGCAGGGAGGAAAGGAGGAGTGATGGAGATGAAGATAGGAATTAAGAGTCCTGATGTGTAATTGCAGAGATGTATTCTGCTGAAATGCTATTGCGCCAGTGCAAGCGTATTTTGAGGAAATACTAACCCATTTCAATGTATTTACTGTAAAAGGTCATGTTGATCTGACAAACAGTTATTATATCATCTAAGCTCAGACCTGCTTAATTATTGTTGCTACGTCAGTCGAGTTTTGTGTAGGATAGACCTAGTTAGCGCTAGCATTATAGTATGCACTAAAGGATAAAGATTGTTATTTCTGCTAGTTTACTGTAGAGAAACATCCTTAAACAAGCATCTTAGGTTAGATTTGTGCCTTACTGTTTGGATATTCACTTTTTTCAAAAGAGGCTAAACTGATGATGTTGGAAAATGTACTGCTATCCCAGGCAACATGTTTGGCTAGCCTTGATTGAGGATAAACATACCCAAATGCAACAAACACAGTGGCTGTCCTGAATGGGTCTTTTTCTAACATAACCTGATTAGGGTTTAAAAAATTACAATACCAGTACCAATCCATGTACCCTTAAAGTGATACTGTGATGACCACTTTTGTTATTGCTCTGCCTGTCCTGTTTTCTCCTCCTTCCAGAAAGTAATCAATTAGAGCCAAGGTCATCAGGCTGAAGCAGTTCACCTTTTATACAAGCTGGCCTGCTCAGTCTCTCTTTCTCTCTACCAGCAGCAGAACCCTTTTTCTTTGTTAGCTTCATTTGGTTGTTATCGTCTTGCACACAACGTATTCCCATATCCATACACTTCCCTACACCACTGTAGTCATGCTAACTCAAATTCACCACCACAGACGGGTTGTAGCTACTGTGGCATTGGGCCAATCATGTCGCATTAAATTGATGTTTGATGGGGTTTTTTTTTGAGATTTTGTTGGCATAGACGCCTTTATTTATCAGTAGACCAACAGGAAACATGGGAGAGAGAGGGGGGTGTGACATGCAGCAAAGGACCTCCGATCGGGAATCGAACCGGGGTCGGCTGCATATATGGCATGCGCTCTAACCACTCGACCAGCTGCACGCCTGATGGGAGATGTTTTGATACTACTTACTATCCATCATTATTTCAGTCGATACCTTAAAAGTACCAATACCTAGCCCTACCTGTAACCCCACAACATAATATAACATTGGTTGACAATGTGCTCCTTGGCCTTGGAAATAACACCATATTAGTCTGCTGTCGGTAGTAAGCTAGTTAGCTAGTTAGCTAGTTAGCGGGACATTCTGATGTTTAGGCAACAGGTTATGATAGAGCAGATTAACACACTGTCTATATAATGTGTATGTAAGTGTCTTTTGTATTAGTTTTGTTCATGGTCAAGAAATGTGAGAGACATAGCGAGCAACATTCAAGGGTAATCTGAGTCCATCTGAATTATGTGTGTCTGCTAGATTTTCACCCTGACCTTATGAAGACCTCATTAAACGCCATGTTAGTTCAGTAATTGTTTATATTTCCTGTGAAAACAGGATGCTGGAGATGTAGGGCTCATCAGTGTAATTATTACATATCTGCATATGGTACTCCCATTATATGAAAGAGGAAAATATGTACAAGGATAAATGAAGGATATAAGTCCCAGTTTGCGATGTGGAGGCTATAAAATACTTATCGATGTACAAGCCACATTCTGAGAGTCTCTTCACACATGCTGAAGCTGCAGAGGAAAGTAGAAGGTTTTGTGTACAGTTCATGATAAGTGAACACAGAGAGGCTGAGAAGTGCAGGGGAACGAATGAAAGACACACCAGAGGGGGTGTTGTTATGTGAGGAGAGAAAATCAACAAGAGAGAGGAAGTACAGAAGGAGGAAGAGAGAGGTGTTATTTCCCTCATTATGCTTTATCCGTATGAATAAACTCACTTCCATGTAACAATCACTGTTATGTGACAACTAATCTATTACAAATGTTTATATCCACGTGATGAATAAAAAGGCGTTTTCTCATATGAACTTCGGAAATGTCCAGAGAAGACCACACTCTAGTAAACATCATAAACCATTTTATAGGACTTACATTAAGTCTACATGAAAACTTTCTATTACACCGTATTCTAATCATATGGTGATTTCATCTCATAAATTCACATATTAAGTCACAGAACATACAAAATGATCTAACTATCCTTACAGGCAACCAGGGTGGGTCCCTGTGTAACACCAACAATTATCCAACCAATGAGAATTTCATGAGACAAAAGCATATATATCAACCTATTGACTAGTTTTTTCTTTTCATTTTTTTGCTGAAAACAGCTGCCTGCTGCTTTCAGATTAAACACAGTCATTTGGTCAACGTAAAAATATTGAACATTGCAGCTATAATTTGTGTTCATCTTTAGACCTTGCATTCCTCAATTCTATTAATGGCTTCAGCCCCAAAAGACTGCAGGACCATGCAGAAACTTGTGAGGATGTCCCAGACTCACTGATTCCCTCCACAGAGGAAATGTCCATCAAGCAGTGCCATAAAAGCACAAAGAGTATTCTGAGGGACCTTTTGCACCCAGCACACATGACATGCTATGGCTTCAGGCAGCTGATAACACTGCATTTTGTGCCTCGGCAACATATTTTAAGGATGTTGTTTTCTGCAGCATATTTCCTGCACTGTTTGCAGGCACTGTGTGGTTTTATACAGCTGTGGAATTAGACATTGTGCAATCTGTTTTTGTTGTTAATGGCTGTGTGACGAAGTAAGAGTAGCACTGGCATTGCAAATACACCGAAACAAAATGCATACTGTGACTTTTTATGGGCATCCTTTATTTCTTCTCTCTCCTTTCTTCTTTACCTCTTCTTCTTCAGTCATTCTTTATTTTAAAAAAATCACCTGCAGTCTCTTCACTACTTAAGTCATTCATCTGATTAACATACACACAGTGGAACTACTGGAGGATTAATAACACATTTCCATGATAAACAAATTGACTTAAACCTTTTTTAGTTAAGTGAGAAGATTAATAGATTGGAGTAGTTGTGATATGCATAAATAGAAAAGTAATTATTTATTACATGTATTACATCAGTGTTAACCCAGCTCTGTCTGATGAGTTTAGAATTAATTACTGTAAAATCAGTCATTATATTTCACAAGCAAATATTTCAATATTCCATCATCTCTCTAAACACTTTGGGTTAAAGTTTCTTTATACTAAATTGTGGTTATTTCCCCCTAACAGTCCCAAATCTGCAGTGATTTTATTCAGATTAAAGTGTTATAGATGCACCATACATGGACTCTGGATAATGCTGCTACTATGAATTATAAAACACTCTCCTACACACTTGTGACTAATTAGATTACAGTCAATCCAGGATGAGTCCTCCCATACACCGCCTGGGTTATATTGATTGATTCCACAGCAAATATGAAATCCATCAAAACAGCATCATATCCATCCTATCACATAAGGACCAAACAGATTTGTAATTAAAAATCAATATATTAATATTAAATCTTGTGCGCTGTAGACAGGATCTCACTCAAACACACACACACACACACACACATACACACAATAAAGATCAAGAAGGTATTTCTTTAAAGAGAGCTGAGAGAAGCTGGAGTTACATGAACAGCTGATTTTGGGTGTTTTTTTATACCTTTCCTCAAATGCCACCTTGTTTACAACAGGACAACACTGGAAAAGGTGTTGTTTACTTAGACGATGTGTTAGATGTTTGCTGTAGAATGAACCCGCTGTTGCCTGAAGCTCTTTATCTAACCAGCTTACTGTGGCTATTTCTTCTTTTATCATTCCTCCCTGCATTATTTCAAATTTTTGACATTTCCTGTTTTTTAATAAACAGGAAATGAAGCAAAAACAAGTTAGTTAAGTAAAATTTTTGAATTCCTATCTCACTATTTTGACTCAGATTTTCACTTGTTTTTAGAACTTTGTCTTTATTTAGATAGTAACAGTAGAGATGCAGACAATAAATGAAGGAAAGGAGAGAGAAAAAGATATGACATGCAACAATTGTACCACATCTATTGTTTTCTAATTTATTTTATTATTTTTCTGGGGGAAATATACTTCAATACAATAGCAGCTAACCTTGCAATACCTACCCTAACAATAAAAGACTTCCTCTGACTGAAAGTAATATGAAGCAGCAGCATTGTAACAGTTAACACAGCCTTGGTGCAGCTGTAGGAGAGCAGTAAGAAAAAAAAAGCGTTTCTATTATTATATCTAAAAGTTTCTATTAGATTAAAGTGAGAACAGGAAGTTGGAATTTATCTTAATTCTTGAAACCCTTACATTACACAGGAAGTACTGGAAGCACCTTTTTAGCCTTTTCTTGTCTTACATTATAAGTGAAAGTCTCTTTAAGACTGTTGCTTGGATGAAACAAGATATTTGATGATGGTAATAGCCTCAATTGATATGAATTAGAAGTGAGGCGTCATTGGAGTAGTGTTCTTCTGCCTACAACACTAAACAGACACACACACACACACACACAAATACAGACATGCACATACACAGACATCTAACTATCTCTCTCATACTCTTCACTTTATTGTCACACTCTCTTACATTCACACAGAGACATAGCAGCACAACTGCCTGCATACCAAGTGTGAAAGGTCTATTCATTGCTGTGTGACTCTGGCTAAGCAGGATAGCTTGTGTATCTATGCTTACAGCAGCTGAAAGCTTTGATGCTTTGTCAATGCAGCTGCAGTGAACCTCTCTTCGTGTCTTCTCTGTCATTTCTCTTCTCCACAGCACTCATTCTTTGCTCTCACCTTTTCATCCACCTTTTTTCTCTCCCCTTTGTCCCTTTGTTCCTCTCTTTCTCACTTATCTTATGCGTCATTCCACTTGCCCGCGTCTCCACGTTTCTTTTGGTATGAATCCAACAATCGGCTTCACGTGACTCAAAAGACAGTATTTGTGTCTATGTGTGTGTTTCTGTGTTTGACCTTGCTGATACTGGCTAGGTATTTAATATCAAATACAAGCCAATCAGCACGATATGATGTTTGATTTGAAATATAAGCATCATCTATTATATTATTTACTTGAAAAAAAATTAGCTGCCTTAATCCAAACATATAGAAAGAAAATGCATACGAATATGAAGGTGTTTTTTTTACATTTTTCATTATTACAAATTTTAAAATTGCATCTACTCCTTCTCCCTCACTGAAAAAAACAATCTATTAATATGCAAATATTGTTAATTTGACAAGTTTAACAGCTGGACACAAGATGTCTCCTACTGCACTGTAAAGTCTATTCTCTATGTTTGTGCACTGGAGCCTTCACATTTCTACATCACACTTGTGTAAATTGCATACTGGACCAGGATTGTCTCCAGATTAGTTGTGATGTCACAAATAATGCTTGTAGGTACACGCCTTTAACTCAGAGTACACAGACGAACTTTCCACTCTCAGCAGCTGAATGTTAAAACAGCTTTCAAGTATCAAACTCAACTCAGTCAGTTAATGGAGCAACAGAAAATTATTATTATTAATTGACTAGTTATTTTGAAGGGAAACCAATGTGAGGATTTGCTGTTTTTCTCAGTTTTATAGCGTAGTAAATTGAAATTATTTGGGTTTTGGGCGATTGGTTGTAGAAAACAGAGCATTTGAAGACACACACCTCAGCTTGGTTAGCCAATAAACTGATAAACTGAAAATTAAAATGCCAGCAAATTAAAATGATCATTATAATTTCAGAACAAGTGTTGGAAACCACATAAACAAGCATGCTCAGTGGTGTGTCACCATCACAGACCTCTCCAGTGATGAAAAATGCAGTCGTGGATATGACATTCCTTAATGGCTGTTGGCTAAATTATTGCATAAAATTTAATTTCTCAGCATGCCAGTGCTACATTAATTCTGTATAACACTGAAGGATGCATGTGCCAGTAATAAATATCTACCCACTCATTCATATGTCCTCCCACAACATACAGTTATTTCCAAGCTGTTCGCATGACAATTATCTCTCAACTCATTATCTCATCTTATAATCAGTCGTGCCTCCATTTTCAACATATCACGTTACATTTAATCATAACAAATGGGTTCTGGAGATTATGTTGAAAAAAAACGTACCTGTAGTTTGGCATATTTTCCTGAACATTGGACATAGCTCCTTCACAAATTATGAGAAAATGTAAGGCAGGTGTATTGAACAAGTGTATTTCTGGGGGTAAAGTAAGCCTGCTTGTAAAATGTACTGTATGATTCATAGCACATCATTTGAATGTGACTATAAAGTCCACCTACAGTCAGCATTTAATTTAAAGCTATATTAATACCCTTATCAAATGTGTTTTAATCAGATATTAAGGTACACTTCTCTCAAGAATCCTCAACTTCGCTTAAGAAAATAAGTCAATCTTTAAAGTCAATAAGTGTGCTTGCTATATATATCATAGTCTATGGAGAACATACAAGCAGTCTGAACTGATCAATCTCAGTTTTTGTATTCCCCTGTTTGGTATCTCTGTAGCTGCCATAGCCCAAACATGTTGTGTAGACACATGTAAGAATCACAGCTAACCTCTTAACACAGAAGATGAGGTGACATTCTTAAAGTCTTACATTTGATAAGCTGTGTCAGATTTTACTTTAACCTTAGTAATAGAAGTCAGTTTTGTGGCTTGTAAGTGTCTCTTTTTCCCCTTTCTGTCTTATTATTTGTCATACTCTGAGCTCGTAGTGGCATTCCAGTTCAATAGCTGAGAAGGACCCAGTGAGATTTCTATTCCAGCAGAGAGATGCTATTTACTGAGGATGATTTGAAGGCTTTGGCTAAATAGGTGACAAAATGCAATATAAATTGAACTTGATTCAAACTGAACCGTAGGCCACGCTTAGTCAGTATGAAAAGAGGTGTTAACCGGCGAATGTGTGTTTGTAATGAGGAATACTCACAAGAAAGTCATTGATGACTCATAAGTCACTGCTGCTTCGCCGACAAACACCACGGGGGTCACACACAGACACAGAGCCTTAACACACACACATACAGTACTTCAGCCTCTCCATCACTGTGTCTGTCTGTGATGGAGGTCTTTTATCTTTCACACTCAACTATCAGTGGCTGTGCTGTCATTCTCAAAGTGCTAAATGAAGTGAAATATTGGCCAAAGGATAATACATGGCACCTACAGCATGAAAGACAGGAGAGTGGAAAGAAGGATTCAAACCATGTATGTTTAAAAAAAAAAATCTTGGTACAAAATGTTCAGTTTTTGTTTGAAGCTTGAAATTTGTCCATTTTCATGCCCCATAAATGTAAAAAAAAATACTAGGATTCAGTGTTTCCCCATATTTCACAGCTTTATTTCAGAATAGAAAGAGTATTTATGACATTAACTGGCAAATGATAAAAATGTCTTTGCATTTCTGACTGAATTAAGGAGTCAGAAATATTGCTGCTTCTGTTTTAAATCTTGTTTGACTTTTGAGTCACTATGATCAGGCTTGAAGATTCATGAGTGCTGACAGCTGTGTCAATTTTATTCAGTCTCAGTCATTTGACAAAACGTTCAGTCACAGTTGGGTGACTGACTTATTTTAATTGACAAAAGCGCAAGGCAATCTGGTATAGTTGTAGAGATTTATATGTATTATTACATATTACACTTGGTCCACTTTTAGTCATGCATTTTTTAAATTCTTTTGTCAAGCTGTGCTCATAAAATTTCTTCAGTGACTTAATTTCAGAAACAAACTAAAGGGAGAAAAAATCAGAGGAAATTCAACAGTAGCCATAATCTGAAGATGCATTTAATAATACCAAAGAGTTATCTAAGAGTTAATTACTCACATGAGGGCACAACACACTGAAACACATCCTTCAAGGAATATGTAACCAAAAACCCTAACCCTAACCTTATTAGCAAACATTCACCACAAGTGAAAGTGTTGTAGCTTTGTGCTAAGGTAGCAACAGTTACTTATATTGGTGACTTGTTTAGACATCATTTCCATACATTAGGTCTAAACACTGTTCCAGGACATTTTCTATATCACCAAAAAAACAATTATGAATTTATTTCATTTTTCTGTTCTACAGGTTTTTAATTAAAAAATACTGAATTAGGCTTTTTATTTAAAAAAAACCCCAAAACACCTTGAGTGAATGTAAGTAGTATAGCTGTGTCTTTAAAACGCGGTAGAACACAATATAGGGACACAACCTCTCTGTCCTCAGTGGTAGCTGTGGACCTTCCACCTGCACAACTTGACTGCTGAAAAGAGATTGAATTATCCAAACAATTTATCTGCAGAATGGAGGGACAGTTTAGCAGTAATTTACCAGAGCATGCAGGGCATGCAGTGAAAAATAAGGCTAAAGTAATGGTTCCATTTGTCCTGTATAAGCTAACTTTATCAGCAGGGTAGCCTGAGGGGAGGGAATAGAGATGAAGGAGACAGATAAAGAAGAGAGAGAGAGATGGAGGCAGAGGGAAATAGCTGAGAGAGAGAGAGAAAGAGAGAGGGAGACAGAGAGAGAGAGAGAGAGAGAGAGAGAGGTTGTCAATTCTCCAGAGAGTGGAAAGATTCATAGATGTGTTTTGTATCAATAATGTAAGGAGAGAGGGAGAGAAGGCAGAATAAGACAGGAAAGGACATAAGAGAGAGAAAGAGACAGAAAGAAATAAGAAAAGCAAAGAAACAGAGTAAGTCAAGGCCAAAGAAAAAATAGAGAAAGGGGTGAAAGAAAAGAGAGATTGATGTAGTAAAATGTAGAGACTACAATGAAGCCACAAGGCTCCAGCCAGATGCTGCTGCTCCTGCTCTCATCAGCCCGAGCTCTCCGTCGCATTCATTTCAGCACAATTCAATTCCTGCAGCTTTATTGACATGATGAGACCACTCTTACTGTACATTACCAAGAGTGTCGGGACAAAAAAAATCAATATATCTAAACTATGACTGCACAAATAAACAAGAACTGCAGGGGATGGAAGCTAAAAATGTCTAAAAAAGAAACTATCACTTGGTTGGTTGGTTGGTTTCCTGGTGCAAAGTAGACATTCCAATAATGTGAGCATGAAGAGAAATGTAATACCTGTGTCTAATAAAACCTAGTATGTACAAAATGTTGGCTTGTCAGCAACTAGGACAATGTGTTCTCATCTTGACATCTGTGCATATTTGAGTTTATGCAATGGTCCCTAAAAGGTTTTCATCAGAGCACGAGTGACAGGACCTTCTAAACCCTTAAAGGAACCACGTCATATAAAATGTGAAAATGACAAAAACGTGAGAGAGTTTATAGGATTCATGACATTGCATCAGCGCGCCCAGTCGAAAACGTACTTATTGTGACAGGCCTAGTGTGCATAAGTGCATGGCTAGCAGGAACTTGTTTTAGTTCAAAAAGAAAGAAAAAGATAAATCAAGTAATGCCTGAATGTGACACGTTAATACATTTAAGTATAATGGACACACTGTAAGTCTGCTGTTGGAAGTGAGGGGTGTGTAACAAATAATTATTGGGCAATTATTGGATCTTGCAAAGAAAAATGCATATGAAATTAGAATAGAGCAAATCAATAAATGCATCCACAGCAACATTCAGAGTATAGTAATCATAGTGTGAAGTTTAGCAGTTAAATGTGTGAATTGTGTTATTTGCTGAGAAATATTAGAGGTAAATCTCGTAAAAGTCCAGGAAATGGCCAGTCTGTGGTGGTCAGTGTCATCTTCTGTGCCACAAAGAAGCGCAGTCAAAAGCTTCTACTGTATTTATTTGACAGTCTACAATCTACCCACTAGACACACATGCTGATGGAACTACAATGCTACTTCAAAGTACTGAAAAATAACACAGATGCTGCACATTTGTATATAATCTTAGGAATGTTTGCATATTGCACATTTATATATTGCACATTTATTTACACAGATTGTTTAATTTTATTTATTTATTTTATTTTATTTTTCATCCTTGTTCTGCTACTTTTTTTCCGCTGTACCGCTGTCTCAATTTGAATTTCTCCAAAGACGCATCTTATGTTTGTTGGCTTGTTGTTCATTAGCTTTGTGGATGGTGTGGTCAGTTTCAGTATGTGTGTGTGTGTGTGTGTGCATGCGTGCGTGTGTGTGTACATCTATATTTATATGCATATTACATTTATACATTTTTCTCTAAAACTACAATTTCTTTTACAATTTAACCAAAAATAATACTACTAATGTATTTAACTTAATCTAAGACTAAAAGGATAAAACTCTGTTAGCTAAGTAATCTCTAAAACTAAAATTTCTTTTACAATTTAACCAAAAATAATACTACTAATCTAATTTAACTTAATCTAAGACTAAAAGGATAAAACTCTGCTAGCTAAGTACTCTCTAAAACTACAATTTCTTTTACAATTTAACCAAAAAAAATACTACTAATGTAATTTAACTTAATCTAAGACTAAAAGGATAAAACTCTCTTAGCTGCCCTCATACAACTCTTGTCTCATTGAAGGTTGTGGACTCTCGCTCTACTCTTCTCCTTCTATTTTTCTTTCTTAAACCCAAGAAGTGACGGACTCTTTTCCACAAAGAAGGCTTCTTCTTTTTCTCTTCAGCTTTCTTCTCACTGACATCAGCTTCTTCCAGGACTTCTGTGTCCTGTAACTCAGTGATTGACTTGCCTTCCACAGGCTCTGGGACTTGTGACGAAATGATGACCTCTGCTTCCACAGGTTCTGGGTGCCATATCTCAATGATTGACCCCTCTTCCTCTGGGTCCTGAAATACAATGATGGACTCCTCTACCGAAAGTTGTGGGTCCTGTAACACGCCAATTGTCTCTTCTTCAACAGGTTCTGGGTCTTTTGACACTATGATGGACCCCTCTTCCTCAAGTTCTGATTCTTGTACCACGGCGATGGACTCCTCTTCCTCAAGCACTGAGTCCTGTACCACGGTAAACGACTCCTCTTCCACAGGTTCTGGTTCCTGTAAAACTGCAGGGGACTTAATCTCCAGAGCTTCCATTAATTGGGCCACTTGTTTTCGGAAGGTCTGTCTTTCCTCTCCCGCAGCTTTCTGTTGCTCACAATTTGTTGTGGCCTCTTGGTGGAGTTTAACTTTCAGGTCCTCCACCTCCAAAACCAAGAAGTGATGGGCTCTTTTCCACAAAGAAGGCTTCTTCTCTTTCTCTTCAGCTTTCTTCTCACTGACATCAGCTTCTTCCAGGACTTCTGAGTCCTGTAACTCAGTGATTGACTCCCCTTCCACAGGCTCTGGGACTTGTGATGTAATGATGACCTCTGCTTCCACAGGTTCTGGTTGCCATATCTCAATGATTGACCCCTCTTCCTCTGGGTCCTGAAATACAATGATGGACTCCTCTACCGAAAGTTGTGGGTCCTGTAACACGCCAATTGTCTCTTCTTCAACAGGTTCTGGGTCTTTTGACACTATGATGGACCCCTCTTCCTCAAGTTCTGATTCTTGTACCACGGCGATGGACTCCTCTTCCTCAAGCACTGAGTCCTGTACCACGGTAAACGACTCCTCTTCCACAGGTTCTGGTTCCTGTAAAACTGCAGGGGACTTAATCTCCAGAGCTTCCATTAATTGGGCCACTTGTTTTCGGAAGGTCTGTCTTTCCTCTCCCGCAGCTTTCTGTTGCTCACAATTTGTTGTGGCCTCTTGGTGGAGTTTATCTTTCAGGTCCTCCACCTCCAAAGCCAAGAAGTGATGGGCTCTTTTCCACAAAGAAGGCTTCTTCTCTTTCTCTTCAGCTTTCTTCTCACTGACATCAGCTTCTTCCAGGACTTCTGAGTCCTGTAACTCAGTGATTGACTCCCCTTCCACAGGCTCTGGGACTTGTGATGTAATGATGACCTCTGCTTCCACAGGTTCTGGTTGCCATATCTCAATGATTGACCCCTCTTCCTCTGGGTCCTGAAATACAATGATGGACTCCTCTACCGAAAGTTGTGGGTCCTGTAACACGCCAATTGTCTCTTCTTCAACAGGTTCTGGGTCTTTTGACACTATGATGGACCCCTCTTCCTCAAGTTCTGATTCTTGTACCACGGCGATGGACTCCTCTTCCTCAAGCACTGAGTCCTGTACCACGGTAAACGACTCCTCTTCCACAGGTTCTGGTTCCTGTAAAACTGCAGGGGACTTAATCTCCAGAGCTTCCATTAATTGGGCCACTTGTTTTCGGAAGGTCTGTCTTTCCTCTCCCGCAGCTTTCTGTTGCTCACAATTTGTTGTGGCCTCTTGGTGGAGTTTATCTTTCAGGTCCTCCACCTCCAAAGCCAAGAAGTGATGGGCTCTTTTCCACAAAGAAGGCTTCTTCTCTTTCTCTTCAGCTTTCTTCTCACTGACATCAGCTTCTTCCAGGACTTCTGAGTCCTGTAACTCAGTGATTGACTCCCCTTCCACAGGCTCTGGGACTTGTGATGTAATGATGACCTCTGCTTCCACAGGTTCTGGTTGCCATATCTCAATGATTGACCCCTCTTCCTCTGGGTCCTGAAATACAATGATGGACTCCTCTACCGAAAGTTGTGGGTCCTGTAACACGCCAATTGTCTCTTCTTCAACAGGTTCTGGGTCTTTTGACACTATGATGGACCCCTCTTCCTCAAGTTCTGATTCTTGTACCACGGCGATGGACTCCTCTTCCTCAAGCACTAAGTCCTGTACCACGGTAAACGACTCCTCTTCCACAGGTTCTGGTTCCTGTAAAACTGCAGGGGACTTAATCTCCAGAGCTTCCATTAATTGGGCCACTTGTTTTCGGAAGGTCTGTCTTTCCTCTCCCGCAGCTTTCTGTTGCTCACAATTTGTTGTGGCCTCTTGGTGGAGTTTAACTTTCAGGTCCTCCACCTCCAAAGCCAAGAAGTGATGGGCTCTTTTCCACAAAGAAGGCTTCTCTTTCTCTTCAGCTTTCTTCTCACTGACATCAGCTTCTTCCAGGACTTCTGAGTCCTGTAATTCAGTGATTGACTCCCCTTCCACAGGCTCTGGGACTTGTGATGTAATGATGACCTCTGCTTCCACAGGTTCTGGTTGCCATATCTCAATGATTGACCCCTCTTCCTCTGGGTCCTGAAATACAATGATGGACTCCTCTACCGAAAGTTGTGGGTCCTGTAACACGCCAATTGTCTCTTCTTCAACAGGTTCTGGGTCTTTTGACACTATGATGGACCCCTCTTCCTCAAGTTCTGAGTCCTGTACCACGGCGATGGACTCCTCTTCCTCAAGTTCTGATTCTTGTACCACGGCGTTGGACTCCTCTTCCTCAAGCTCTGAGTCCTGTACCACGGTAAACGACTCCTCTTCCACAGGTTCTGGTTCCTGTAAAACTGCAGGGGACTTTCTCTCCAGAGCTTCCATTAATTGGGCCACTTGTTTTCGGAAGGTCTGTCTTTCCTCTCCCGCAGCTTTCTGTTGCTCACAATTTGTTGTGGCCTCTTGGTGGAGTTTAACTTTCAGGTCCTCCACCTCCAAAGCCAAGAAGTGATGGGCTCTTTTCCACAAAGAAGGCTTCTTCTCTTTCTCTTCAGCTTTCTTCTCACTGACATCAGCTTCTTCCAGGACTTCTGAGTCCTGTAACTCAGTGATTGACTCCCCTTCCACAGGCTCTGGGACTTGTGATGTAATGATGACCTCTGCTTCCACAGGTTCTGGTTGCCATATCTCAATGATTGACCCCTCTTCCTCTGGGTCCTGAAATACAATGATGGACTCCTCTACCGAAAGTTGTGGGTCCTGTAACACGCCAATTGTCTCTTCTTCAACAGGTTCTGGGTCTTTTGACACTATGATGGACCCCTCTTCCTCAAGTTCTGAGTCCTGTACCATGGTAATGGACTCCTCCTCCTCAAACTCTGAGTCCTGTACCACGGCGATGGACTCCTCTTCCTCAAGTTCTGATTTTTGTACCACGGCGTTGGACTCCTCTTCCTCAAGCTCTGAGTCCTGTACCACGGTAAACGACTCCTCTTTCACAGGTTCTGGTTCCTGTAAAACTGCAGGGGACTTTGTCTCCAGCGCTTCCATTAATTGGGCCACTTGTTTTCGGAAGGTCTGTCTTTCCTCTCCCGCAGCTTTCTGTTGCTCACAATTTGTTGTGGCCTCTTGGTGGAGTTTAACTTTCAGGTCCTCCACCTCCAAAGCCAAGAAGTGATGGGCTCTTTTCCACAAAGAAGGCTTCTTCTCTTTCTCTTCAGCTTTCTTCTCACTGACATCAGCTTCTTCCAGGACTTCTGAGTCCTGTAACTCAGTGATTGACTCCCCTTCCACAGGCTCTGGGACTTGTGATGTAATGATGACCTCTGCTTCCACAGGTTCTGGTTGCCATATCTCAATGATTGACCCCTCTTCCTCTGGGTCCTGAAATACAATGATGGATTCCTCTACCGAAAGTTGTGGGTCCTGTAACACGCCAATTGTCTCTTCTTCAACAGGTTCTGGGTCTTTTGACACTATGATGGACCCCTCTTCCTCAAGTTCTGAGTCCTGTACCATGGTAATGGACTCCTCCTCCTCAAACTCTGAGTCCTGTACCACGGCAATGGACTCCTCTTCCTCAAGTTCTGATTCTTGTACCACGGCATTGGACTCCTCTTCCTCAAGCTCTGAGTCCTGTACCACGGTAAACGACTCCTCTTCCACAGGTTCTGGTTCCTGTAAAACTGCAGGGGACTTTCTCTCCAGAGCTTCCATTAATTGGGCCACTTGTTTTCGGAAGGTCTGTCTTTCCTCTCCCGCAGCTTTCTGTTGCTCACAATTTGTTGTGGCCTCTTGGTGGAGTTTATCTTTCAGGTCCTCCACCTCCAAAGCCAAGAAGTGATGGGCTCTTTTCCACAAAGAAGGCTTCTTCTCTTTCTCTTCAGCTTTCTTCTCACTGACATCAGCTTCTTCCAGGACTTCTGAGTCCTGTAACTCAGTGATTGACTCCCCTTCCACAGGCTCTGGGACTTGTGATGTAATGATGACCTCTGCTTCCACAGGTTCTGGTTGCCATATCTCAATGATTGACCCCTCTTCCTCTGGGTCCTGAAATACAATGATGGACTCCTCTACCGAAAGTTGTGGGTCCTGTAACACGCTAATTGTCTCTTCTTCAACAGGTTCTGGGTATTTTGACACTATGATGGACCCCTCTTCCTCAAGTTCTGAGTCCTGTACCACGGCGATGGACTCCTCTTCCTCAAGTTCTGATTCTTGTACCACGGCGTTGGACTCCTCTTCCTCAAGCTCTGAGTCCTGTACCACAGTAAACGACTCCTCTTCCACAGGTTCTGGTTCCTGTAAAACTGCAGGGGACTTTCTCTCCAGAGCTTCCATTAATTGGGCCACTTGTTTTCGGAAGGTCTGTCTTTCCTCTCCCGCAGCTTTCTGTTGCTCACAATTTGTTGTGGCCTCTTGGTGGAGTTTAACTTTCAGGTCCTCCACCTCCAAAGCCAAGAAGTGATGGGCTCTTTTCCAGTAACTAACCTTTTCCTTTAACACGCCAATTGTCTCTTCTTCAACAGGTTCTGGGTCTTTTGACACTATGATGGACCCCTCTTCCTCAAGTTCTGAGTCCTGTACCATGGTAATGGACTCCTCCTCCTCAAACTCTGAGTCCTGTACCACGGCGATGGACTCCTCTTCCTCAAGTTCTGATTCTTGTACCACGGCGATGGACTCCTCTTCCTCAAGTTCTGATTCTTGTACCACGGCGATGGACTCCTCTTCCTCAAGCTCTGAGTCCTGTACCACGGCGTGGGACTCCTCTTCCTCAAGTTCTAAGTCCGGTACTACGGCGATGGACTCCTCTTCCTCAAGTTCTGAGTCCTGTACCATGGCGTGGGACTCCTCTTCCACAGGTTCTGGTTCCTGTAAAACTGCAGGGGACTTTCTCTCCAGAGCTTCCATTAATTGGGCCACTTGTTTTCGGAAGGTCTGTCTTTCCTCTCCCGCAGCTTTCTGTTGCTCACAATTTGTTGTGGCCTCTTGGTGGAGTTTAACTTTCAGGTCCTCCACCTCCAAAGCCAAGAAGTGATGGGCTCTTTTCCACAAAGAAGGCTTCTTCTCTTTCTCTTCAGCTTTCTTCTCACTGACATCAGCTTCTTCCAGGACTTCTGAGTCCTGTAACTCAGTGATTGACTCCCCTTCCACAGGCTCTGGGACTTGTGATGTAATGATGACCTCTGCTTCCACAGGTTCTGGTTGCCATATCTCAATGATTGACCCCTCTTCCTCTGGGTCCTGAAATACAATGATGGACTCCTCTACCGAAAGTTGTGGGTCCTGTAACACGCCAATTGTCTCTTCTTCAACAGGTTCTGGGTCTTTTGACACTATGATGGACTCCTCTTCCTCAAGTTCTGATTCTTGTACCACGGCGATGGACTCCTCTTCCTCAAGTTCTGATTCTTGTACCACGGCGATGGACTCCTCTTCCTCAAGCTCTGAGTCCTGTACCACGGCGTGGGACTCCTCTTCCTCAAGTTCTAAGTCCGGTACTACGGCGATGGACTCCTCTTCCTCAAGTTCTGAGTCCTGTACCATGGCGTGGGACTCCTCTTCCACAGTTTCTGGTTCCTGTAAAACTGCAGGGGACTTAATCTCCAGAGCTTCCATTAATTGGGCCACTTGTTTTCGGAAGGTCTGTCTTTCCTCTCCCGCAGCTTTCTGTTGCTCACAATTTGTTGTGGCCTCTTGGTGGAGTTTAACTTTCAGGTCCTCCACCTCCAAAGCCAAGAAGTGATGGGCTCTTTTCCACAAAGAAGGCTTCTTCTCTTTCTCTTCAGCTTTCTTCTCACTGACATCAGCTTCTTCCAGGACTTCTGAGTCCTGTAACTCAGTGATTGACTCCCCTTCCACAGGTTCTGGGTCTTTTGACACTATGATGGACCCCTCTTCTTCAAGTTTAGAGTCCTGTAGCACGGCGATGGGCCCCTCTTCCTCAAGTTCTGAGTCCTGTACCACGGCGATGGACTCCTCTTCCTCAAGTTCTGATTCTTGTACCACGGCGATGGACTCCTCTTCCTCAAGTTCTAAGTCCAGTACTACGGCGATGGACTCCTCTTCCTCAAGCTCTGAGTCCTGTACCATGGCGATGGACTCCTCTTCCTCAAGCTCTGAGTCCTGTACCACGGTAAACGACTCCTCTTCCACAGGTTCTGGTTCCTGTAAAACTGCAGTGGACTTTCTCTCCAGAGCTTCCATTAATTGGGCCACTTGTTTTCGGAAGGTCTGTCTTTCCTCTCCCGCAGCTTTCTGTAGCTCACAATTTGTTGTGGCCTCTTGGTGGAGTTTAAATTTCAGGTCCTCCACCTCCATACGCAGGGTCTCCTCCTTCTCAGTAGCATCTTTTGTTATCTCCTCTATTTTTTGACAGAGGGCTTCCTGCTCTACTTTCAGGTTCTGATATTGCTCCTTGTATTTTGAAGCCTCGGAAGAATTGTACACATTCTGTACTAGATTTTTCTCTTTTTCCTCATCATACATCCGCTTTATGTTGTTGCATTCCTGGTAGACAACAGCATATTGCTGAGAGAGGTTAGTGAAGGTCTCTCTTTGCTCTCCCGCAGCTTTCTGTAGCTCACAATTAGTTGTGGCCTCTTGGTGGAGTTTAAATTTCAGGTCTTCCACCACCATACGCAGGGTCTCCTCCTTCTCAGTAGCATCTTTTGTTATCTCCTCCATTTTCTCACAGAGGGCTTCCTGCTCTACCTTCAGGTTCTGATACTGCTCCTTGTATTTTGAAGCCTCGGAAGAATTGTACAAATTCTGTACTAGATTTTTCTCTTTTTCCTCATCATACATCTGCTTTATGTTGTTGCATTCCTGATAGACAACAGCATATTGCTGAGAGAGGTTAGTGAAGGTCTCTCTTTGCTCTCCCGCAGCTTTCTGTAGCTCACAATTAGTTGTGGCCTCTTGGTGGAGTTTAAATTTCAGGTCTTCCACCTCCATATGCAGGGTCTCCTCCTTCTCAGTAGCATCTTTTGTTATCTCCTCCATTTTCTCACAGAGGGCTTCCTGCTCTACCTTCAGGTTCTGATACTGCTCCTTGTATTTTGAAGCCTCGGAAGAATTGTACAAATTCTGTACTAGATTTTTCTCTTTTTCCTCATCATACATCTGCTTTATGTTGTTGCATTCCTGGTAGACAACAGCATATTGCTGAGAGAGGTTAGTGAAGGAAGTATTGAGCGTCTCTAACTCTTCCCGCAGTTCCTTCTCCCTTAACTCCAACGATTCTCTTTGGCTTATTGACTCAGCCAAGTCTTCCTCCAGTTTTTTGCCATACCGCTTCATATGGTCTTTGTCTTGCTGGAACTGTTGATTTTCTTCCTGTCTCCAGAATCTCTCTTTGTGGAGCTCGGTGGTAAAATACTCAACCTGGTCCCAGAGCTTCTGGTTTTCTTTCTTCTCTGACTCCAGTTTGGTTGAGATCTGATTGATCCTCTCCTCTTGAGAAGAACATTGTTCTCTTACTCTTCTGAGCTGAGTTCTTAACTCCTCAAGCTGTTGGTCATTGATCCCTCTTATTGTCCTGCTGTAAATAGTGTACATCAGGTTGTGGGTCCAGGTGTAGGATCCCCTTACTACTGAAGTTATTCTTGAAACCATAGTGTCTGGTGTTGCAGTCTGTCTCACAGTTGTTTATCACTTGCTGAAATTAAATTTCTCAATTGACCGAAATCAACAGGTGAAATTGTTCGCTAAGAGTAATGGACACTTACAGATATATACATGCATAAACATTTTTTAAATTAGTACAGTATCAAAGCATCAAAGCTTGGGGGATCAAAGTGATGACATCATACACGTCTTGGAACTATTCCTTTTATAGGGCTTTGGCTTGTGAGGTCAAAGTGATGACATCATATGCATGTCATGGAACTATTTCTTTTATAGGGCTTTGGTTTGTGAGGTCAAAGTGATGACATCATACACCTGTCATGGTGTCACTACCCGATGTGAGTCTGACATGCGCAGTAGCGTCCTCCATCTTGGACAGCTACATACGGCAACACCACTTGGAAAAAACGTCGCCAGACTCAATACACAAAATAAATCAATTTTATGAATATATAAATATAAATACTTTTCAGAGGTTAAGAGTAAGTATAGGTTAAGAGTAAGTAAACATATCATGGAAATATCTGGAAATCGGACATGGAAATAAAATAATACGTTACGTACTTTATTATTTTTTAGTTATTATAGTATTATATATATTACTATAACACATATTTCAAATACTACTCATTCATGTTATTGTGTTATTTAAAAATAAAGTTATTTAAAAAAAAAAAAGGAAACAGATACCGCCGATAGTGTTGCTACCCCACTCCACAGTCTGTTAAAGCCAGAAAAGGTGAACATGTTGGTGTTTCTGGCCAGAAACCTTGACATTTAAATTTGTTTGATTTCTGGACACTGTCGTTTTGCATTTGCACTTTTGTACAGCAAAATATCTAGTTTATCCAGGGCATGCCCATGTAAATAGTTTTTAACTTTGTGCCTTATTATTGGTTTAAGATAATTGCGTAATTTGTTTTGAATTTATTTTGCATAGCAAATTTTTGAGTGTTTGGTTAGCCTAATTATTAATTTAAATAATTTAGAATTGTATTGTTTTTAGTATTATTAGTATTATGTTTCGTTCGTTTAAGATAATTGTATATAATTCGCTTTGCATTTCTTTTGCACGTTTTGTTTTGATTAATCTAACTCTTTGAATGTTTTTGCCAATAAAGTGTGCTCTTGTACTGAGTTACCTCTATTCATTCTAAATGATTATATTTTTCCTAGACATGAAATATAACGATTATAAATTATTTAAGATAGGCGTAGCACTTTGCTTCATGTTTGATACATGTTGTTGTCCGACTCGTTCATAGGAGAGAACGGGAGAGTTCGCTCAGTAGGTTTTAATTCAAAGTTTTCCAATACAAGACGTACAATGACAGGTGCGAATGAGGTAGATTACTCCAGTAAAAGTAAGACTTAGTTTAATGACTTAGAAGTCGCCAAATGACTTACTTTAACGAATTTCGTTAGTTTATATAATGCAGATTTGTAAAATATTATTTTTATGAGGGTCACAGTCACAGACAATAAACTTACCATTTGATAAGCAGCAGATGTAATGAAGTCCACGCAGCACGCTGGATGCAAACTAATATTAACCCTATAGCCTATTCATTATAATGTCCATGCACATAAATTGAGTTCTTTTGCCTTAATAATGGTAAAATAATACACAAAAAATGGTCGGATTGGGAACCCATATGCATAATGTCTCCACGTTGCATTTAGTGTTGCTTGAAATGACCAGGGCTCAGCTAATGTTGCCTTTTAAAAAATCGTCAATTTTCCGGGATTCCCTGGAAAACGTTTTTTCATGAAGAGATTAAAAATAAAAATTATGATTAATATGAAAAAAATATTGGCAAAGAAACAGACATTTTTTGTCACTAATGAGCCACGTGTAACACTTTTTAAAACGTTTTTTCATGGAGATTAAAAATGAAAATTATGATTAATATGAAAAAAAAATATTGGCAAATAGGAAATGTGCTAAAATATTTTCATTATTTTATTATTATAATTCAAATGATTACCATGATTATCATTACCAAATTACCTTTCAAGATATAATTACTCAAAGAACGAGTAATCTTCCACTTCTCAGCTTTTCCACAACTGGGATTAAACTTTTCCGATTCCATGTAAGCATGGAGCTGACTGAAAAATTCAAAATCGCTCATTTTAATCAATTATTGATCTGTCGCTTCTTAACCAGTAGTGATGTTTTAGTCTACATACAATAGACTGATTTGCCGCTGAAATTAACGGTGCAAGATTGAAAAGTGGCGCATGCGCTACTCATATCGGGTAACAACTCGGGCAGACATAAAGCGCATGCGCTACAGACTCACATCGGGTAACACAAACCCGATGTGAGTCATACGCCTGATTGACAGGTTGATTGACCAATGTCCTCGAGATCCAGCCCTCGCAACCAATCGCAACCTCTTGGCTCCGCCCATACTTCCGCCCATGACTCCGCCTCATGCCCATATAAGTAGAATCTGTGTTCTTTTTTTCCCGGCATACGCCTGAAATTTTCAAAATGGTGCTGCCCAGATTCGATACTATTGGCTTCCGAGCAGCAGTCCACAAACCAATGGGTGATGTCATGGATGTTACGTGCATTTCTTTTATACAGTCTATGGGTCAAAGTGATGACATCATACACATGACATGGAACTATTTCTTGTGATGACATCATACACTTATAATGGAACTATTGCTGTCATGTTTTGGGGTTAGGCATTATGCTCTGATTCGCTTCTCCTCCATAGTGACGGCTGCAGAGGCTCATGGGAATTTTAATATTCTAAGCCGTCCACTAAAATCAGAATGATTTCTGAGCACAAACTCACATCGGGTAACGATGCCATCGTCCATCGGACCAACCCTAATAGATATATATATATATATATATATATATATATATATATATATATATATATATATGTATATATACATACTATCTTATCTATCTATCTTCTTTATTCATATATTTATATTGTGCTTTAAGCACAATATATATTTTATATTTTTTCAATTAAGAATGGTATAAACTAACAACCCAATAGATATATATAGACATATATATGTATATATACATACTATTTTATCTAACTATCTTTTTTATTTATATATTTATATTGTGCTTTAAGCACAATATATATTTTATATTTTTTCAATTAAGAATGGTATAAACTAACAGAAGTTTTTAACATTACATCCATTTTACATCCGTAGAACTTTGATTTTGGAACAGTTTTGTTTGAAAAAGAGGCCAAGATTTATCTGACGTTTGATGTGCACTCTTTCATACTTTTTTAAAGACACAGGTATCACCCTTTCTAGTTCTGTCCCAGCCCCTCCACTCCCTTCCTCTTCTATTTCTCCAAACTTTTGAGTGCTTTTTACATCTCTAAGATTATAGTTTATCTTGTATTTTAAATATTGTTTTGTCAGTTACAGTACTGTGAGAAGAGTTATTTCTGTGTTTCCTCATTTTTTATGTGTATAATGTTAATCTAACAGCAGCAGTAGTGTTGTGTAGTTACTGCAGGGCTCCAGCAGAGGGAGTGTAGAGCTGTAAGTCATTACATTTATACAGTCTATGGTCATTACACACGTGACCCGAGGAAAGTTTGTGTGTCTGTGTATTTTTCACATTAATACTAATGAATATTTCCTTTAAGGGCTTTTTAAAAAATATATAAAGTCTAAGTAAAAAGAAAAAAGTCTCAGTCACATCAGCCGCTAACTCAGATCAGGATATATCAATAAAGTTTATAATTTAAAAAAAACAATGAAGACTGCGCATGCGTGACTCACATTGGCCGCTTGGTCGGAAAAACGGCTTGCGTATTAATACTTTCCCAGTTAAATACAGATGTACAAACTGAGTGTTGAACTTCTATTGTTTCTATACTTAGTGCAGATACTTAATAGAATTACTTGAAATACATCTATCCAACATATAACAGTAGTAAACAGTAGTATAACAGTGGCTACGTCGTGATTGACAGGTTGATTGACCAATGTCCTCGAGATCCAGCCCTCGCAACCAATCGCAACCTCTTGGCTCCGCCCATACTTCCGCCCATGACTCCGCCTCATGCCCATATAAGTAGAATCTGTGTTCTTTTTTTCCCGGCATACGCCTGAAATTTTCAAAATGGTGCTGCCCAGATTCGATACTATTGGCTTCCGAGCAGCAGTCCACAAACCAATGGGTGATGTCATGGATGTTACGTGCATTTCTTTTATACAGTCTATGGGTCAAAGTGATGACATCATACACATGACATGGAACTATTTCTTGTGATGACATCATACACTTATAATGGAACTATTGCTGTCATGTTTTGGGGTTAGGCATTATGCTCTGATTCGCTTCTCCTCCATAGTGACGGCTGCAGAGGCTCATGGGAATTTTAATATTCTAAGCCGTCCACTAAAATCAGAATGATTTCTGAGCAACAAATTTGAAATCATTGAAGTCATAATATAATATAAACCTTTTGGAGGTAGTTTTCATTATCCTGGAGAGTCCTGAGTTTCTATGTCCATTAACATTAAGGAGTTTGTTTAATATTTGAAATGGGAAGACAGTATAGGTCAAAACATTTCTCGAAGTTGTGACCTCTCACGCTTCACAACTCTAATTTAAAGCTCCATTCATTCATTTGTGGCTGTATGTGACAAAAAAAACCCAACTAAGCTAGAAAAGTCTGTTGTAGGAAGTGAGGGGTGTGGCCTGCTGTAACAAATCATTATTGGGTAATTATTGGATCTTCCAAAGAAAAATGCATATAAATTAGAATCGAGCTAATCAATAAATGCATTTAGCTTACCAAACCAGCAGATTTGCACTTACGCACCGCAATGCTTTAAGCCAAATGTTAACGTCAGCATGCTAACATTCTCAAAAATGATAATACTAATGTGTGCATGTACTATTATGTTTACAGTGTTCATCATCGTATTTTAGCATGCTAGAATGGTATAAATTGCGAATTTGCACTAAACAAAAATACTGCTGATGTGACTTAATGGCATTTGGTTATAAACCGAAGTAGCCTATTGGACAAATTTTGACCTGATTATGGTGCTAAAATGTTAAGGTTTCACAAAAGTCACTACAATTCATCCTGTAGAGGACGTGAATGTGTGTAGCGAAACCAATTTATCCAACAGAAATCCAGACATTTCAATCAAAGCAGCAAATGTGAATCTTATGATGGCACTGGCAGAAACCACCAAAATCATCAGAAGTCATCCTCAGGGGAACATGAGGGTCTGTACAAAGTTTCATGACAATCCATCTAGCACTTAAGCTATTTCAGGACCAGCACATACTGAACCTAATTGGCCACTTTGGGACAACACAAAAAAGTTGAAGGAAGCCATTTTTTATGTAATTAATTACACCTGTGCTGTTCCTGCTTTGATATGTAGAGATGCCATGACGGTGCTTCACATCAGTGTATGTTCATGTGAAAAAAGTTCATATTAATTTCCAACGATGTCTCCTCCTTTTATGGTAATTTGTGTACATCTGAATTCAATGGTTGCCCCAGTGAAAGTTTTATCAGTAACATCAGAAACACATTTCTTGTTATTTACAAGGTTCTTGAAATGGGTTAAGGTTTGATTCCTATCTAACAATAAATGAAATAAAAACAGCTCTTTTCTCAATGAAAAATGGAAAATCACCAGGGACTGATCGTCTTTCTGTTGAGTATTGTATTCATTTTGGGGATATTTTTCAAAACCCCTTATTTGTACAGAGAATGTATTGATCAGAAAAAGAGAGAAAATTATAAAACGAGGTATTACTTTTCTAGCAGTTGATTATAAAAGCTTAGCCATGGCTTATGTAAACAGAGTGAAGACAAGACTTTATCATATTGTTGCTGAAACACAGTCAAACTTTATTAAAGACTGTTACATTAGCATTACTACCAGACCATATCAAGTTTCCTCAATTTTGCAACTTCTGACCACACACATACATTTACAAGAACATCTTCACAGTGTCTCAGTGCAAACCATTATCGCTTCATTTAGTTTGAAATTAATTTGGCAGCAAACGAAGTGGAGGAACTTTTTCTCGGCTTCCCTCTGTCTATTCATTCATTGACTTTCACAAATGCTTTCTGCTAGAAAATTGATTTTCTGCTTTGCTATCCAACTTTCACCCTTCAGTATGTTGCCAAGTTGGCCCAAAATACAAACACTGGCCTGAATAACACAGTGTGGTACCTCACAGTTTAAGAAACACTGAATGTCTTTGTTTATATCACTTCTTCCCCATGCCATCTGTTTTAGACTGGATAAAGGGGACCTGCAAACCTGACTCACCTCCTGAATAAATGCATTTTAAATGGTGGAAACCTCATACACACACACACACACATACATATATGCAGTTATGGTACAGCAGAGGTTGTGGTGACATTGAGGCAGATGGGTACAGCTGAGGCAGTGTATCAGTAACTATGTATCTGTGTCTGAAATTGCTTCCTCGTTCACTGTGATGAAAACTCAGTAGGGCTCTCTATACAAAGTAGTAAACAGATACATACATTTATGCTTCATCATTATTTTGTGTCACCAAGAGACGTAATGTCACAACTGTAATTTAGTCTGTCGAGTTGAGGGGGGAGGGTGCCTTTATCATAGAAAATAGGTATACATGGTAACATCCTTCATCCTATTATATGAATGTTTGAGTATGTGAACATACACTTCAATGGCATAATGGCACGAAGTGAATGAAATGTAGCTCTCCAGGTAGCAAAAAGAGAGTGATTACAGACTTCCACGCGTGTAATGTTCCCCAGCCTTGCACATGTGTTTCATTGATTCATTCAAACCTTGTATACATTGTAGGCCATTCAGAGCAAGTTCTCTTTTACAAGGACACCCTGATTACTATACAATTAAAATATAAAAAACAATAAACATCATCAGCAAATAGAAATAGCAAATAAGAACAGATAAGCAATAACTAATATAAATTATAGTCCGATCACATTGAAAAACACTACAGTTGTCAAGACAAATACCAGGATTTTCAACTTTGTTTGATAACCACGTTTCAGAAAACACTAAAATGTCAGGGTCACTTTGCTGTACCGACACTTTAATATAGTCCATTGTGAATTCAATACTACCCACATTCATATGAACAATTCTCATGCCCTTGCAATCCAAGAAGCTTTGCATGTTAACATCAGCCTTCTAAGTTTTCTCCACATTTAAGTCACAACCTCCAGAGCCACAACTGGTGATACTGATAAACGGAGAACATACAGTACTAACAGGTTTTGTTTTGAATCTGGGTTCATGATCCTATGATTGGCTTTCTTCTATGCCAAGCAAACAGTCCGAATCATGATCAGGTTGTATGATGATGGATGTGTCATCAAGAGCTGCTGTGGAGCAGATAGCAGTTAGTCAGGGATGTGAGGGGTGTGTATGTGTGTCCTGTCATGTCAGAAAGTTGGCGTTGAGAGAAGGTGTGTGCTAATTCTTTGCTCCATTGGTCCTCAAACTCTTTAATTATATCCTTGTATCTTTCTGCTGTCTATTGCTGCTGCAACACTTCATTGCTGTCTTACTCTGTGATAATGTTATGTCCAACTTGACGTTTCCCTTTGCTTTCCTATTCCTTTGTACAACCCTGCATCAAAGCCATATACACATTATATACCTGAATACAAAATACATACCTGTCACTACTTGTTTACATTGGATTGTTCTTTTTTTCCTTGGCTTATGTGCTGTATGATTGATGGATGACTGAACACTAAGCTCTGTTGAATGTAGGAATGGGCCGGTATGAGATTCTGACGGTATGATAACCTTAGGTAAAAATATCATGGTTTCACAGTATTATGATTACAGCTATAAAATGTGATATTTTGAAATGTCTGTATTTAAAAAAAAAAAAAAAAAAAAGATTTTTTTTCCCCATTGAACAGTCTTTTATTTTTAAACATATATAGAACATGATCGAACATTAGTAAATATGTATTTAAAATAAAAAAATAACTGAAATCTTTCTAAATAATAAATAATTAAAAAAAAAATAAGTGCAGTCCTTTAACTGAGGCTAAACCTGCAACTCAAGACACGACATAAATGAATTCTCTTTTGTGAAAAAAACAACACAAAATGCAAATAAATCACTTAACCTGTGGCTCAAGATCAGAACATAAACAATTGAAAAGGGTAAAAACACATCTAAGATAAATAAAAATAAATAAATAAATGCAGGCAGGAGCTTAAAACTGAATCTCAACAGTTTTAGGAGACTTGGATGTATTCTCGGGCTGCCACTGTCCGCAAGCACGTTTTGCATGTTGGGGGACCTTCTTCCTCCAAGCCGCGGCCGTCTGTCTTTTTACAGTAGCCGAAGTATTTCCATACAGCCAACTTGAATATAAGTCAAACAATAAAAAAATCTATATATATTGTAGTGCAATATAAAAATGTCCACCGTAGGATATAACCCTCTATCGTTCATAACATCATTTTTATGTGTGGGGAACTGGGTTAGCTCTGTTGTTACCATAATGTTAACGTTAGCAGCTAACACTGCTAACCAATGTTAACGTTACTACGGTTGTGGTTTAGGTACGCAGTGTAAAGTACAACTCAACGTTGGAATGACCGTCGTTTAATCCAAATGTATGATGTGAGTTCATGTTATATGAACAATGAATGAAGGCTAATGTAACTGCAGCAACACTACTACAATGCGGTAGCATTTTTACGTCACCCACAAAGACTCGTTTACTGCACTGCTAGGGGAGCATAGATATAAACAACATGGCAGAGGTGGAGAGCTTGGTGGAGAACACAGTGGAAACAGAACCCAAAGAGGAATTGGTGCCGAAAATACTACATTGGGACATATATCGTTATCAGGATATAAAATTACTACATTGGGATATAAAATTTTGTCCATATCGCACAGCACTAGTCTATTCTGTTACCTTTGCTTTCAGTCTTATGTTGTCACTGTATGTTGGAGTAAAGACCAATTAGAACTTAAATGACTTAAAATTATATTTATTTTTACTCTAGTGTGATTTTTACTTGTAAAGGATACATTTTTACATTGCTGTATTGGTATTTTTCAAAGGATCGTAATACATCACTGCATAAATGTGCAGATGTATTCTGACACCTATACATACACACTGTTATAACATTATATGCTTATATGTTATGATCAGTATAGCCAGAGCACAGACATAACATAAGAAACTTTAGTTTGAAAGTTTCTGAGTGCAATGTAGATCACATAAACAAAGCATACATACCAGTATGTTTTCAGCCAGTAGGAGAAGGGCACATCTTTGGCATAGATTGCAGCGTGAAACCTGTGAAAAAATATCACTTTCAATAAATATAAGACAACAAAAATAATAACAATAAAATACAATTGAATGGATGTTTTGTTGGGTGACAATTGTGGTTAAATGATGGTGGTAATGCTCCACCGAGCATTAACTATTCGTAATTTAAAAAACAAAGAAGCAGTCATAATTTGCAGGCATTTCCAGTAAGTACACAATGGCCGTATTTGATTTGACCCTAATGCTATCCTGTCGAAATTCGCACACTATATGTCAGTAAGTACATAGTGTACTACACGGAAGTAGTAAGAATAAATATGTGGTCTGAGTTTGACATACCACAGAAAAGTGTGTTGTTTAGCACCCTGCCAAATTTGAATGATTAAAAAATTTGCCAAATATATGAAATTAGGCTTCAAAGTTGTGTATAAAGCATACAGTCTATGGTATAAAGCAGTCTCTTTCTGTGCTCCCAAACGCTGTAGGAGTGCCCGTCGAGTTCGCTCAAACCCCGCCCCCTATCAAAGTCACCACCTCTACCAGAAACATGGACGCTAGGTTTGAGAGCTTTCTGCTGCTAGCTCGGCGGCTAACTGGCTAACTGTAGACTGTAGTAGTAGTAGTAGTAGTAGTGTGTGCTGAATGTATTTATACCTCTACAGCAGCAGGGGCGGGTTTATGCTAAGACCCACTACTACTACTACTACTACAGTCTACACTTAGCTGAGCTAGCTGCCTAGCTAGCAGCAGAAAGCTCTCAGACCTAGCGTCCTTGTTTCTGGTAGAGGTGGTGAGCAGAGAAAGAGGCTGCTTTTTACACAACTTTGAAGCCTAATTTCATATATTTGGCGATTTTTGTAATCATTCAAATTTGGCAGGGTGGTTAACAACACACTTTTCTGTGGTGTGTCAAACTCAGACCATACTGTATATTTATTCTTACTTTACACGGACTTTAAGTCTTCGTTGGTGCACTATTGGGGAACAAAGGAAGCACAGTGGAGAGACCATGACATAAGCCAGAGAAAAGCGCTCTAAAGAGAGAAAAGTTGTAAAACAGAACTTTTAATCGAACGTGATCTCACAGAAATACGTGAAATGACCACAGCCTCTTAACATGGAATCTTGTGGTGGTGGCACATAATGTGCAAAATTTACATGTTAACTGCCACCCATTGTGTGACGTTGTTGAACCACGGAATTTGTGTGTCCACCCAACAAAAGATCATAATCGACTCGATTGTAAATTTAATATAATACGTGCGTCCACCACAGAATCCTGTGTTAAGAGTTCATGGTAATTTCATGTATTTCTGTGAGATCAGGTTGTTTTAGTCAAGAATGGGAACTCTAACCCCGCGTTTAGAAAGAAAACGTAGCATTAGCATCATGCTAACTTATTACGTTATTACACAGGAAGTGTTCAGGAACATGGTTGAGCTTAAGCAGACCCCTCATGAGACACGCATTTCAAGCAGTTCACACGGTCATTTCTCACGCTGAGAAGTGATAGATCCCACAGAAATTAATATATACAGAAATGAACAGTGAGGAGTTTATTTTTTAAATCCAGCTCTTATTTTAATGAAAAGAACATGTATTTACTATTAGAGTACAGCTTTTTATTTATATCATCGGTGTATAATATAAAGCTATAGTGTGTATTGTGTATTAACATAGAGTGTACTAAACCTAGAGCACAGTAACTAAACATTACTAAGGGCAATATAATACATACATAGCTTGAACCTATATATATTTAATATAACCTAAAATTAATGTTTTTATTAACTTATCTGAAGATACCTCTGACTCCAGTTTGGTTGAGTTTGGTTATCTTCTCACGTGACAATAATCAGCCAATCAAATCAGTGCATTCGGACACATGGAGAGACTCGACTGTCAGTGAGATACACACAGAGAAAATAGTTCATATGTATTGAGATGTTTAGTTATAAAGTTATTAGATGTGAAATGAATTAGATGTTTAAGTTTTAGTTAAATTTAAAAGTAAAAAGGAATTATTTTATTGAAAAAGCATAATCAAAAGCTTTCTGTAATGCACTTTATTTTAAAATGCCTAACCCATATTTATTTGATATAAGAAAAGAAAATGTATTTATCTTATTTTATTTTATTTTAATTATTTTTTTTATTAATTATATATTGCAGATTTATTTAGCTTTATTTTGTTGGCTTCTTGTTCATTAGTTTTGTGGATGGTGGTCAATTTCAGTATGTGTGTGTGTGTGTGGTTGTGTGTTTGTATACATATATATTTATTTACATATCACATTTATACATTTTTCTCTAAAACTACAATTTCCTCCTTCTTAGTAGTATCTTTTGTTATCTCCTCCATTTTCCGACAGAGGGCTTCCTGCTCTACCTTCAGGTTCTGATACTTTTTGAGATTTTTCTCTTTTTCTGCATCATACATCTGCTTTATGTTGTTGCATTCCTGGTAGACAACAGCATATTGCTGAGAGAGGTTAGTGAAGGAAGTATTGAGCGTCTCTAACTCTTCCCGCAGTTCCTTCTCCCTTAATTCCAACAATTCTCTCTGGCTTATTGACTCAGCCAAGTCTTGCTCCAGTTTTTTGCCGTACCGCTTCATATGGACAAACTCTTTGTTAAGTACGCCTTTGTCTAGCTCGAACTGTTTATTTTGTTCATCTCTCTGGAATCTATCTTTGTGGATCTTGTTGGTCAAATACTCAACCTGGTCCCACAGCTTCTGGTTTTCTTTCTTCTCTGACTCCAGTTTGGTTGAGATCTGATTGATCCTCTCCTCTTGAGAAGAACATTGTTCTCTTACTCTTCTGAGCTGAGTTCTTAACTCCTCAAGCTGTTGGTCATTGTTCCCTCTTATTGTCCTGCTGCAAATAGTGTTCATCAGGTTGCAAGTTATTCTTGAAACCATAGTGTCTGGTTTTGCAGTCTGTCTCACAGTTGTTTATCACTTACTGAAATTAAATTTCTCAATTGATCGAAATCAACAGGTGAAATAGTTTGCTAAGAGTAATGGACATTTACAGATATATACATGCATAAACATTTTTTAAATCACTACAGTATCAAAGCATCAAAGCTTGGGGGATCAAAGTGATGACATCATACACATGTCATGGAACTATTTCTTGTGATGACATCATTCACTTAGAATGGAACTATTGCTGTCATGTTTTGGGGTTTCGCATTATGCTCCGATTCGCTTCTTCTCAATAGTGACGGCTGCAGAAGCTCATGGGAATTTTAATATTCTAAGCCGTCCACCAAAATCACAGACAGAATGTGATTTCTTAGCAACAAAATTGAAATAATTGAGGTCATAATATAACCCTTAAGATTTAGGATTTTTACATTATCCTGGAGTCCTGAGTTTCTATGTTCATTAACGTCTCAGTTGCCTCCTTAAATGTAGTTATGACTTATTTTTCCTGTGAATTGCATAAAACTGATAAAAATGTTTTTAAAAAATGCCATTCAGTTAGCATACTATACTGTACCAGAGAAGCTTACAACTAGCTGTTGTCATCACAGTTCTTGTAATGCTGAAGGCCTCCAGTGTGGCCACCTGAAGGTTTTCCTCAGCAGCTGCTCTGTAATTGTGTTGATAGTCTGTGTATACTTTTGTTTCTGTGTCCAATAGGAGGGCGACTCTCTTGGGGCGATGGAGAAGGTTTGTCGTCAGCTGACCTACCATCTCAGCCCCCACTCTCAGTGGCGGAGACAGGGTCTGCTCAAGAGGAAACCTCAGGCCTGGTGAGCATCTATGTGTGTGTGTGTGTGTGTGTGGTGATGGTACCATATGTGTCTCTGAGTTTGTTAACATCTCAGTGTGTCACCAGTATGTCATCATCTGTTGCCCCTTTGGATGCCATGGAAACTTCCATTGATGTCTCCCTTTATTTTCTCACTCTCACAGTCGGATAGGAAATCAGTTCCTTCTGTGTTCCCTTCTCTCTCTTCCTCTTCTTATCTGTGATCCATCTTTTTAATTCTGCTTTCTGTATCTTTATTTGTTATTCTTTAATTTCTATTTTAATGTGACATTTAAAACGTATCAAAAATCTGAATCTGTGCTAGACTTCCACACTTTCCTTTCTTTCAGAGTCTTCCTCTTTGCAGCTACATTATGTAGAAACCTTGTTTTGAAGTCCTCAACCAAATGAAAATGCAAAATGTGGATGAATTTGATATATGCAGCAGTGTGACACAACATGCAAATCAGTTTCCAATACGTGTTTCACCAGGTCTGAAAAGGACAGGAAGCAAATCGTAATTTAACTGAGCTCTTTTGTCAAGAGGGCATCTTATCATGTATGCAAAGCACCATATTCCACCAGCAAAAGAGTGTTTTGAAAACATTTGACGTCTTAATTGAATGTGAGTATCCTTACATGTAAATCCACTGGCTATAACTCAGGAGAAAAAAAGATGGAGCTTCAACAACAGCTGAAAGGAAATGACAGGTTTAGAAATTAAAGTGAGACACATATGAAATGTGGTATTGTAGGCACCTTCATTTTCAATGTTTACTACATCAGAAGACAGTCTACGTGAAATGTGCTGGCCTAGAGAACATGGAGAGAACAGTAAATTAAATTGCCATTTGGATTCATTTATTTTTCAGGGAAGGAAAGAACAGACATAGCAATTTTGAGTATATTATTATGAATTATGAGTATTTTTCAGTATACAGTGTATATATTTTAATTTGTAGACATGGCCATTCATTACAACATGATATTCATATTTGTGGTGGTTTTAAATGAGGTTGTTAAAATATATCAGCCATATCGATAACATTATAAGCGGATTTAAAGGCTCTTTTTTGTTACATTTGCTGCAACCTAATTCTAACATGGAACCATTCAGACCTGCTATAAAATGCATCCTGGTGGGAGCAGATGGTATCAAAATGACGTTGTCACAGGATACATTTCAAGAGGATTCCCACTGCTGTGTGGACGGAGAATCAGTAGGACATGAAAATCTCTCCTCCACAGGTGTCAGCATGAACACCAGGCGTCACACTCCCCAACAAAACAGACCATTTTGCAGACAAATAGTGTGTGTGAGGGGGTGTGTTGGGAAAATAACTGTTCAGTATGGGTATAATAGACCCAGGTGACTGTGTCTTCACAGTAAACAAAAGTGATAGTTGCTCATCACTCAGTTGTAAAAGCAATGTCTTTACCTATAATGTAATTAAATGATAGCTGCAGACAAGAATGGAAATGAGTCTGATAATTATCTTAAGTAATTCTGGACTGGTGGATGGGATTTAATCAGAGCAGCGTTGCAGTCGGCACTTGAGGCTGTCATGAACTCCATTCGGAGTGATTAGGTAGAGAGGAGACAGGGCTCATTTACTCTGTGTCTCAGGGCAAGAGATGAGATTGAATCATCCTTTTGCATGAAACACACACCATCATCGTCCTCACATACGCACATGCCTTTTAAATTACGTCAGCCACTCATGGAGTCATTGAAAAAAGGTGAACGATAAAAAGGGTAAAAGATAGACACCGTAGTTGAAACAGCTATTGGCATCTCACTATTACAGAGGTGATGAGAGTTGGTCTATAACTGTAAGTATGTATTTTATGAGTGTAAATAGTTATTTTGTTTAACGTTTAACCTCCCAACACACATATATGGCAGCCTCCTCTTAGTTACAAGGATGAATTGTGATGCAAAAGAAAAACACCTATCTGTTTCAATGTATGTGTGCTGCACATAATACTGTAGACTGTGCAGATGTCAGGTTTTCAAGTCATCATTGCCTGTAGCAACAGAAATGCTTTTTGGGCCTTTACGGTGTGTTGTGTATTTAACATCTGTGTTTGTTGGCTTGTAGGGGTGTGACCATACACTCAACCCACGAGACGAGACGAGATTTTAACTATATTTTGAAGAAAACTTCAATGAGGAAATAAATGACTGTTCTTTTACTTGAAATTCACGTGTGTGTGTGTGTGTGTGTGTGTGTGAGATCTTTCCAGTAGCTGTCTCTAGCTATGTGCTCCCACTGTGTAACAGCAGTGTTACTCTGTGGTTAGTCTGCTGCGTTTAGCTGGCTTCCCAGGTGACCACAGTTAAAGGGACAGTTCACCTGTGTGGTCATACATAGAATCAGATCATCTTGAGTTGAAAATAGAAAAAAATAGAAAAAACTGTTGGAAACCAAGTGTTCAGAGCAGTCTGAAGCTGGTGCTTTTTCCTTTAATATGCTCTAAATACTTCACACAGTATATCTGAGCTGCCAGCATCATGACTCAGATATTTCAGGCTCTATATGTTTGTGTAAGATTAAAAATAAAGACCTTACAGACAGGATGGAAGAACTCACTAAATACTTGCTTACTTATCCCAATACTTATGCAAATAAGTCCACATCTGTACCGAAAGGCCTTGATATTTTTGTGAGTTGTTAAATACATGAAAAGGCACAAAAAGTCAAGGAAGTTGGTGATCTTTCACACAAAAAATCTCTCTTCCACAAAACAAACATCACTTCAGTACAATTTGTCTCTTTTGAATAAGTTGGCTTTCAGACCACCAGGTTCAGGTCTTACATCACATTTCCTGCTGAGAGTGTATTGGATTGAGAAGGCAGTGTGATCAGATCCAGCTGGGATCTGGGAACTTTTTCTTTTTGAGATCTCAGTGATCCCAATCTGAAAAAATGACACTTTAGCAAAGAAAATTTGTTGCTGTTAAGGAAAGAATGTCTAAAATGTAAATCTACTGGCTGACACTTTGTTGTTGTCTGTAAAACAAGACTCACTGTGGTTGCGAGTCGTGAAAAAAAAAAGATTAATAAGGATTACTGTTCATTGTCTGGCTGTTGAACAACAGCTCCTTTCAATGCACTCAACAAGTGTGCTCAGTGGTTTGAAAATGAGGCAGCTGCAGAGCCGGACTCCTCTCTGCTTTACAACTGAAATCTGGGACCCCTGCAGAGGAAAATGTGAGGTAAACAATGTGACAGCATATAGTCTGAGGGCGGAATGACTTCTTTTTTTATCGGGACGAGACATTTCTCTTTAAGAAGGAATTTGATTTATCTGCCTGTCAGCTGTGTTTGATTGAATTCATGGGTGGGAGAGGAGAGGAAGCCAGGAGACAGAGAGGCAGATGGAAACAAGAAAAACTCCACAGGCCTTGAACTCACACCAACTTATCACCCCACAGTATCAGCATGAGATAATAAAAGCTACATTACAAATCCAACAACTTTCACACTGTATTATATTTATCTTAAAAGTTAACTCCAGTGTATTACAGCTAAGTCCAACCATTCAATCATTGATAAAACCATCATGACCCACAAGAGCACCACTGAAAGGCTCAGGAGGAGCTTCAACTATCCGGCCACTTGGCTCCTAAATGAGGTCACTGCCTAAGACTGCCTGCCCCCCCCCCCAGCCTTTCTGTCTGTCTGTCTGTCTCCGTACCCCTCTGTGTGTCCGCCTTTCAGCTTGTCTGCCACCTGCTGACTGGCTAGCTGTTGCTGTCGTACTGACAGATTTATTGGCTGCCTCCCACCTGTGTGCTGACAGCCAGCAGAGAGAGAAGTTGAGTGTTGACTCAGGGTGTCTGCGCCTCTCTCTGCTCTTTCTTGCCCGTTCATTTCCCTTCATCTCCGCCGTCTAACCAGCAGGCAAAAACAGACAGGGAGGATATTTTCCTTAATATATATTTAAATCTTTGTGTCTGTGTGGGAGTGAAGGACATGTAAATCAATATAGGGTTTGACCACTATAACTCACAGTTATATTATGAAGCAACTGATGGCTACAGACTCAAACATTTAATATTCTGTATAATTTGACAGAAACTCCTGCTGAGAGAAACTCAGACAAAAAGCAATTATTGAAAACGTAGAATTGCTTGTTTCTAACCCATTTTTCCTGTCTGTAGGTAGCCATTGATTTTCGAGCTTGTAGCCTTTCACACTCAATCACTGCTGCCTTTGTTGCCAAGCTGACAACTGATCAGGAGTCAAAGAAGGCTCAGTCTAAGGGAAGTTTTTTTGTGTAATTTTTTTGATGAAAGCATGCAGCAGCTTCTTTACAGATAAAGTTCCCAGTCGTTTTTTGATTGTGCACATTATTTCTTATTCAAACATTCCACAAACCACATTCAAAAGTATAAAATGTCTTTTCTATGGCTTCAAAATAGTTATATCTACGTCAATATTTTTATATCAACAATGGCTTTAGTAGCTCCCTGTAATCTGCTTTATAGAGAATTTTAGCATATTCCAGCTCATTGTCTGTTTTACAGCCCACAACTTCACTGCTTTGATTGACTCTCACAGCTCTCATTATCCTAATTTTCAGCCATAGCAGGCAGCTGTTTTCAGACAATGTTAGCTAGCTTGCTGTTGAATATAGTGTAGCATTTAGCAGCTAACGAGACAGAAATTTCCCTCAGGAATTGGAGACCAAAAAATAGAACTAAGAGTGTGTTCCTCTGCCCCCAAGCAACCACAGAAATAAACAATTAATACTGCTTTAAATAAACTCTTCCATATTATTGGTGGTTAACATCAAAATTAGTGTTTAACCTTCCTGTTGTCTTCCCGTCAACTGTGCAACTTTTGTCCTTGTGCCTCAAAATTGATCCAGTTTTATCCCTCTAGACCTTTTAAAAGTTGGAATGAAGTTGGCTTAAACAGGTTTTACACATATTTTTGGAAATTAGGTTCAGTACGCCTCATGTAAATGAAATTATACCTCATTATTGAGTTAAAATAAAGCAGGAATTATGAAATATCTTGACTCGGTCTCTGCTACAACACTAATGGCTACACAAGCAGTAGATAACACTGCAGACCTGAATAACGCATCCATAGAGTGGGGATCTACTGGTATGCATGCATTTTCCTAATAACATTGAATGAGTATTCAGTGAGCACTTGCAGAGAGCTCTTTATTTGCTCTGTCTGAAGTCAACCTGAGATGTATGAATTGAGGAGGCTGGGTTGAGAGTACATTGAGTTCATAAAGATACACAAAAGTTGAGACTTAAGTAGCTTGATAAGATCTCCTTTTGAAACTTACAGGAAGTCCAACTTGAGATTTTGTGCACCTGATTTGCTCAGGAGAAACAGGAGAAATGAACCACAGTCTCACTTTGGTCTCACATAGATCATAAAGTTGTCTAGGAGAAATGAATGAGACACTATTTAAATCTCTTCTCTGTCTTTCTTTTCCTCTGGGGTACTCTATTGTTGGATTGCAAATATCTCAATGCCATTTCAGTTTTAAATGCCATTAATGGGGAAAAGAAAAGTACATTGGCATCCACAGAGTGAAGAGACCTGACCGACAAAGCATCAGCTTAATTAGTATGTGTCCTCAGTTTGAAAAAGGACACATTTTAGCTGCCCACATGGTCACATTAGTCCAAATTATTTGGGATAGGAAGGTGAACTTCAGTCTTTAAATATTAATACTGATTATAATGTACCAATTTTGAGATAATGAAGTTTTAAAATGAATCTGAGCACTTCAAAAGCACTCAGATTCTTTTCTCATTTTCTCATATCAATTTTTTCCCCTCTTTCCTTGACTTGCCCTCTGAATCATCCTCTCTGCCATCCCTATCAGGTCCTGAAATTGTTCACTTTTGCTTTCCCTCACTAGACAGCATAGTTGGCTTACCAAGCATTACCCCCCAAGGCTGTTTCTGGCTTTACAAAAGCTCCTCTCCCTTTTCACTAGGCCCTGCTCTCCAGTGTTATCGTTGTTTTCTGTGTTAAATCATCTTTATTTCCACTCAAGTGTGTCCATGAACTGTCGGTTAGGATTATTTCTTCTTAATAATTGAATACATTGGTTGATACATGTGGTTTATGTTTATAGGTTTATGATCTGGTAGAAGGGTCAGTCAAATCTGTCTGTATTCAATGACATTTGGTTGAACTTGGTGCACTGATTGTATGAGTAGATTGTCATCATCAGCAGTAACAGAAAAATCTTAAGTTATTATTAAAGTTATTTTTGCAGAACTTCCCAACGTCCATTTTTCTTAATAAATATCATCTACACTGTATTTGTGCACATCCAGCCTGCTATCCGGCTTTGTTTAACATACCTTTAAAAGCCAAGTACTATCTTCTGCCTTTTATATATGGTGACAGCAGTACAAGCACACAAAATAAGCCTGGGGAAAACCATGAAACACCCATTTTTAAACATACATGAGATTATGAGAGAACCATGAGTGAGACTGTGTGAGGAGACGATGAACGATTCAGGCGGATTATGCTTTACATACATTTTAATAATCCGCTCTCAGGGCTTAGAAGAAAAAACTGAATTTATTTCAAAGAACCTTATGTGTCTAGATGGCATATCAGAGCACGTGTTTAATCCCACTACTTCTTCTGTCTTCAACACATGCTAAAAATGTGTTGACTGCCCACTCTCATCTATAAAACATATACTCATTGAGAAGATTCATAATATGTCTTTTATTATGCAGCACACAGTCATATAATGTATTGTGTAAAGCACAGAAATTCAAATGTAACCTTTACTGTCTGTGTTCATGATATAAAGCCCTCTACTGTATGGTGACTGTAGTCATTCATGTTGAATGCATTCATATGAATACATAAACATTTAAAATCTGATAAAATACAACTGATGGTTTGCCATTTCCATCTCCAGCCTGTCCTCCTCCGCAATTCAACAGATTTTGGTGTCTCCTTCGGACGTCAGAACTTATATTAAGCTAATGACATATCAATGCCCTAATAATGCATGCTGTGTTCTGTGTTACTGTATTATAGTATGCATTTTATAATTAGGATTAAATAATGAATCAATGATGATAAAAAGTTTTGCGGTAAAAAGCTGCACCCCTCGAAACCAGATTTTTCTTATTCTTTTAATCTTTAGTTATTATTTCCCTCATCTTATTTTGCGCACCAATTTTAATTCTTAACTAAATTTTCATTATCTTGTATTTTTCGTCAAGCAAACGTACACAGAAAAGGCCTTGAAGGTAAGCACGTGACAGTTTTGCATTCAGACTGTTTGACCTTTTTGAGGATTTTGACGTGTGGCCAGCACTGAGATCTCGTTATTAAACAGTGAGCTAATCCAATTGGACTTTTTCCTCCATATGTCATCAACCTATGAGAGCTTTTCGACAGATAAACGTCTGTCAACCCTACAACTCATCATGATTGAGAGGGACAAGGGGCAAGTACACATGTAGCCAGGTATCTGGAGATTTTAGGTTCCTGAACGTCACAGTATGCGATAGAAAATGCATGTGCGACCTTTGTTTAGGCTTAATGCATGGTATTTATGAGGGTTCATGTAGATGAAACCTTTTCTGAAAACGATCTGGTGTGGACAATGTTATTGAAAATGGAGGGGGGGGGGGGATATCCGTTTTTATAAATACCCAGCTACGTGTGTACATGGCAAAAGTCTGGCAGACAACCACAGGACCAGGCAGTCTGACAGGAGACCAGCCGACCAGCGATGCTCTCTGAGATCTTCCACTTGGCGTACGTATGCGTTGTAAAACTCAGTGTAGCGCCCTTAGTCTGGATTGACAAACCACTAATTGCACCTACGATCTCTAGGTTCGTAAAAGTCGGACTCCTGAATCAATCAAAGGAGAGAGCATGAACGTTGACCATTTATTGTTTCATAATAACCATCAGGTTTCTTTAGTGAATTAAAATAACAAAAACAGAGCTCTTTCATAGAAACAAAATAAAAAATAATAAAATAAAATAAAATACCCCTTTGTTTTTATTGTCCAGTGTGTAAGTGTTCAGTGTGTTCAGTTCAATTTTTTACTACCGGGGTAGATTTTGTGTTTTGTTCCTTATCTGTGAGAAAGTAAGTGAATGTCCAGGTTAAAGCGGATCCCACAGCTGGCCACGCTGTGCACTTCTCCGTCCCTGTCCTTCTGGCTCGCCACCGAACCTCCAAGGCTCGGAAATCTCGTTCCTTATCCACACAGAAAAAAACCCAATCTACACAGAGTGCAGAAAACACTAATATTACTCACTATTCACTCACCATTATCAATTCACTTTCTCTTCTCGTTCTGAAAATCATCCTAAATATACCCAGATACAGGATATATAATACACAATCAGTGTAAATGACCCAGTACACATTTACAGTGCATTAAGCATTTTTTTCCACCATGACAGTTATTAATCATGAACTTAAATTATTCACTTAAAGTATCTTATTTATACTCTTCAATTACTATTTATATTTTTGAACATGTTTCCAATCAATATTCTCAAATCTTTAAAAAAAAATCTTTTTAACCGTAGCACTTCTTTTTAAACAGTTTTTAAATGTAAATAACAGTATTACATTACTTTTTTTAAACCCAACATCAACATTTTAAACAACCAAAGTGTAATAAAACACTAACTCATCACAATTACCATAAAATAACAATTAAATGCCAAAATCTGAGATTTCATCAACTCAAATGATCACCATATTGTCTCTACCACTCTCTTTTAATCATAGTATCAGCATATTAGCTTTGCCATACCTCTAGCACTCACATTGACATCAAAGAAATACTGATATCTGTTAGCTTAGCTTTAGCGCCACTCGCGATTAGCGTTAGCATTCAAATTAGCGATCTTTTTATATGTACTTTTTACTCTTTACAATGATACACACAGCACCAAATTAGTTTCAAACATTGGGAAACATTCCCGTAGCTCCGACTGGTTTTATAATAAGGACTTAGCACAAGTATTTTCAACACAATATATATTACAAGCCGACCACGAGGCTTAGCCTCTAGCATTTAGCCACCATGCTTACCGGAGCTTTTCTTCCCAGTATCACTTGTCAACACCAGGCTTGACTTTTTCTCCTTTACGACTTTCTGCATCTTTCTTTTCACAGCACATTCTTCCTCTCATGAATTCTCAGAACCACGTTTATTCTGAAACTCGTCAGCTGGTAGTACCGTGGCTCTCTGCTAAGTGTCTCGGGTCAGAAAGAAAGAGTGAACTCTGTGCACTTGGCAATGAGCAAGGGGCTGATGCGCCACCGAGTGGCGCGGCATGGTAACACACACTGCAAATGAATTGAATGGCTTTCTAACCATGTGGGTTACATCAGTAAAACTTAAACGTTTCTTAGTTTCCACATAATTACACATCCTTTATTTAAATTAATCATTCACCATCATCTTTCATTCCTGCCGCTATATTGAGGAACAATCTGTTGAATTCATATTGTATTGCAAGTTCATTACATTTATTTATCAATTATTAGTAGTGTGTATTTAATAAAATCCATCAAATTCACTAAATTGTGTGTGTATTTTTTGAAGTGATACAGGGGATCTATTGAATCGTAGAACGACAGATTTAGAAATTTGACTGATTTATCAAAATGTGGTGACCGTTTATTAACGAGAGCTTATTGATAAAACATCCAAAATTGCTACACCGTCATGTTTGCGTCTCAATGTGACTCATGTTTATTCCCAGTGGACGAGTGACCTCTTAGCTGTGTGAATAATGGTATTACCCACTGAGCTGACACAGATAGACGCTTTGTACCAAGCAACTGTCAATTGTTTGCCAGTGTGTATTTGTAGATGAACAGAAGCCAACTGCTTCAGTCACACTTTGGCTTCTGCTTCACCTCATTTAGCAGAAAGATATTAACCAAAGATTGTGATAATGTGATAAATACTTTTCTTCAAGAGAATAGTTTGGTTTACAATGATTTCAAATGGAGTTCATGACATCAAAAAAGTTGCTCACTGGGGTCCTCTAGTGGCAATGACAGCTCAGAATATGCTGCTCTTAAGGGCATAGTGATCAATTGTTGGCCACTAGGGGCAGAAAACCATCAAAGAGATGACCCAATGCTTGTGCCATCCAACGTCAATCAAACTGTGACTTTAGAAAACTACCATCAATTAAACTTCACAAACATACATTTTTGAGTAAATTTAATTGTGTCACATTTCCAGCTTGAACGTGTTAACAAAAAGTTACCTACCTACAAATTCAGCAGACACAGAGCAAGCATTTATTTGGAGTCATGTTTCTGGCAACCTGATGCATGTGTATCAAATATTAATGTAAGTTTTAGCTTTGCTTTGGCTTCCATCAATTGAGAAAATAGCTGCTGAAAGCTACACAATCAGCTAGTTGCCATTGTCTTTTGTTTGGTGCTGGGGGTGTGGTGTACAGTGGGTTTATCATAGCTTTTATGCCTATTGGGGTTGATGAGAGTGGAGAGGCTGACCCATACTAAATGTCTTATAGAACAGAAACAATGAGCTAAAAGCAGCTAAAAAGCCCTGTAGAGCTGCAGGATCAGGTGATACCGCTCCAATTTCTGCTCTACAAGTGATTCTTCCACATCACGTGATAATACAATGTTAAAATGGTTATGAAGAGAAAACAATCTATGAATTATGCCCTCAAAGTATCTACCATTTTTTCCCCATCAGCTATACTTTTCTTCCCTTTTAAAATAATAAAATACCAAACATGCAAAACATCCCATCACACATTAGTTTAGTGACATCTTGCAAAAAGCTCCCAATTTCTATCTTTGTCCAACACAACTAAAACCAATTCATATTCAATTCCCAGAATTTCTGAGGTTTCTATGGTTCAGCCCCTTGGAGTACAACAACAATGGGGGGTGTGTGTGGGTGTGTTGATCAGGGGGACTGAGGCCAAGTCCACACGTACCAAAACAATCTTTTCCCCTGCGTTTTCCCTGGCATCGTTTAAAGAATATTTGCGTACAAACGGATCCATCTCAACACGACTCAACATGCTACTTCATATTCCAGGCCTATAGGCGGCGCTGTTTCAGTTTCAGAAATTCACCAAAAACAAAGAGGAAGAGGCTATAAGAGGGATATAAGAGGTGGAAGGCTAAGCTCGAGGGGTGTGGCGATGACATCATCAAAACGCAGGTATGCGTCTTCACCATCCAAACGAACACTCAAGGGCTGCGTTTGCAAATTTTTTCACCCTGGGACCAGGTTTCAGAAAGCTTCGTTTTCAGGCAATGCGTTTACAGTATTCGTTTGGATGATCGGCCAAAACGATGCAAAACATATGCGTTTAAACCAAAAAGCGTCTCCGTGTGGATGGCCCCTTGAGTGTGAGAGGGTTTTGCAGCAGTCGGCCTACCACCCCACAGGGTGTAGCAGAATTAGGATATGTCCAGTAGCCACTGGTAGTATCTGGTGATACTGTTTCTTCCACTCTAGATCCAGGTGGGAAGGCTCGCCATGAACATCACTGGAAGATCCAAATCCAAGAAAACAACACAACAAAAAAAACTGATCTGTCGACAGACTGTCAGAGAAATTTCATAAAATTTAATTTCATTAAATTTTAACATATTAACATATAAAATTCAGTAAACAAAATATGCAACAGTACAATTAATATTTTACCCATTGGATAGTCAAAAAATGGAAAATAACTCATTTTTTGTAACCAAAATAGCTTCTCACCGCTTACAGTAAACAAATGAGTGCATACAATTAGCTCAATGAAGGTACAAATACAAATGAATACAAAATTTACATGAAAATTCATTTGGAAAGAAATGTGAATTTCTGACCAATCTCACTTTAAAGGCTGGGCACACTGACACAGAATGGCAGCGCTCAGAAAAAACAGTTTCTAAAAACCAAAAGCATATAAGAAGAGCACAAATACTTAACATAAACTCATAAATAAATTAGCTCTCGCCATAAATGAATTATAATAAATGAAAAGTCTTATAGTTAGCTGAATCACCTGCTCCACGGAGCTGTATGGCCAAAGCGCGTGAAAGGAGGCACAGACAGACAAAGCCAAATGGCTATTAGCTCGAGCTACTAGCGTTGCGGCTAGCGACTATGCTAATGCCGGTTTTTAGCAGTACTTTACTAGTACCGGACTAAAAGTGGACTTCAATATCACACAGCGTAAGCCTTATGTCTTCAATTTTCTCAGTTTTGTCACCCAACTTGTCTTTTCCGTTCACAATGCTCCGCCATTCATTCTTGCTCCTCTTTCCATACAGACTGGAAGAAAGAACGAAATACAGATGGGCACCCACAAGACAGGAGCAGGGGGCGGGACTCTCTGCATAAAAGAGTTACTGATTGGTCAACACTGGCTTGTCAATCTTTTCACAGATATCAAAGATCCTCTTTTTTAGATGATACTCATTACTCTGAGTTAAAATAAATGGACAATTGTCTCTAATTTGTTTCTCGTTTTGTTTTGTTTTTCCTCTCATTCTGGAACTCACTCTGTTATGTGGGTTACAGGTCACCTGGACAAGGGAGAACAATAGACCTGATTTTGGTGTTTGAGCTGATGAAGCATCTGGGCAAGTGGTGTCCAATTAGTGTCATGGATATCCGTGTATATGCTAACTGTTCTTCTATCTGAGCACTCCAGCAGCTTATTTCTCGTTCCTCTGTGTTTGAACTTGGCCTAATCAGTTTAATGAGATGCTGTTGTGATTGCTGGTAAGGTGACTTTGCATAAATAGTAGACAAAAATCTTTTATCCAAGTTGATTTTAGTAGTCAGTCATTTCTCTTGAAATATGTGAAATCTGCTTAATCAGATGGATAGTGCTTTACCATTTCCTGCTTAACGTCTAAGAAATGTTCCTCCTGCTCTATGCTACTTTTGTAAACCTGAAGACAGGGTGTTTTCTCACCTGTGCTGTCAGCGAATGTGAGAGGAGAGGAAAGAGAAGGCAGAAGGATACCTGACATCTTCAGCGTGTGCACACACCAGCTGACTGGGTGATAAATGATCTCTGGATCAGGCAGAATCACATGCAGGTCGTTAGAGCAGAAATAAAGACAAAATCTTCAACCATGCACAGATTATTAAGACCATTGCTCTAATAAATAAATGTAGCATCATTTTCTTAGCCTCTATCATCTCCTTCATTCACATTCCACATCTGAAGAGGACACTGGTGGACAAATGTAGTCACTTTGACCTGGATTCACCTTGTGAGTCTGTTTCAGGAAACAAGTGGGTGGTATCAGATTTTTCAGAGGAAGAGATCAAGCAGGGAGAGGAAAGTACTCACGTGGATTTGTGTTGTGTATGTGGATGGATGATATAGAGAGATACAGTCTGACAGGAACAGCCAGGGAGAGGATGACACAGGGATGGAGGTGAAACACAGTTAAGCCTCGAGGTGTCACAGTGAGACAAAAGTGGCATTTTCAGAGATGCGATATGAAAGTCCTTGTGTCTTTAACACAGGCTACATTTATAGGAGTAAGTGGAGGAGTAGCTTATGACTCATGAGATATTATTTTGTCAATGTGATAATTAGAGGCAATTAGGTCAGATATCAACTTGGGAGCACTAATCACTTCCTTAGCTCAAACTTTAGGATATTCAGCAATATGTGTCTAATTTGGCATGATGGCCCTTGAAATGGTGAAAAACAACAGACTGTATATAAAGATGGATGTATTGAGGTGTTACACCACGCAAATGGTTTGCACTGGAGCCAGTTTGAAGCCAGGATTTGCAGCTTATGGTGGGCACCATCTTTTCTGTTATAAGCCAGGATATTCCAAATAAGGAGTGTCCTTTCATACTCTAGAAACACTCCCTCCTACCTCCCAAGTTAAAGGTTGAATATGGAGAATGAGCAGAACACCGCCATCTAGTGTCTCGAGATCGTAGTCGCAACAACCAAAAATAATTCCAGCAGTCGGGTTGCCAGGTTCATTGCCGAGTGTGTCAATCGATCAGCCTGTGCCATGTCAAGTGATGAATCATACAGGGTAACGGCTAATTTCGACCAATTAATTTTACAACAGTATTTAACGTTAGCCAGTCTTCGACTGGAAGTCTTTCTTTGAGTGGTGTGTAATTGATTAGCTAGCTAGCTCCCAACTCAAAATGATTGCTTGTTTCTGTAGCCTGATCGGCGTGAGCAGACCAGTCAGTAAACTACACGATAACCCATAATGCATTTCGTTCCTACCCAAGCTGATATCAGCAGGCTGAAGTGGATCTTATTTTAGCTCTAACTCTGTAAATATACCACTTTATCCACATGTCTAACCTTTTTAGACCACTTTATCCACATGTCTAACCTTTTTAGGCGGGAAAGTAGCCATTTAGATCCACAATGTGACCCTATTTGTCCAAATAACATCTGCTTAAAGTTTTGTTCCTGCGAATTCGGAGCCACTCAAGTTAGCCGTAGCGAGTAACGCACTTTCGGTCATTTTCACAAAATAAAACACCCGTTGCCTTTTATTATTAAGAAAACCATAATGATAGAGTTGGTGCTTTTATTTTGAAAACAGGAATCGAACATACATAACATACTGTAACTGACTTGAAACCACCGAGGTACATTACATTGTAACACCAGTGGGAGTAGCAGTTAAACCTGGGGAGCGTACCTATGTTCCCTGATCGCGGCTAGCTCGGCGGCTAACTTGACTGCTAGCTCGGCTGCTAATTCGGCTGCTAACTCGGCTGCTAACTCAGCGGCTAACTCGGCGGCTAACTCAGCTAACTGGCTAACTGTAGATGGGATCATCCCTATGTTCCCCGGTCACATACAAAGCGGAGAACATAGGACCCGGGGAACATAGGGATGATCCCCTAATTATGTAGCAATACAGTCATACTTCACATCAAATTAAATAGGAGAAACTCCGCTACAAGCACGTCATTTTTACACATACCAAACACAACTCAAACACCAAGCATATTAATGTTCAAATATCAAAATCCGAATAGCGTCAGAAAGTCAACCCACTCTCCAAATTTCCATTGCTACCGTTTTGATACTTCATGGTACACAAACAAATAGCATCTCATATGAAAGCTAAGACCCTGGCGAGTTCAACAGTACCACTATTATTGCGCTAAAAACTCAGTGAACCAGCAGCCAAAGAATACAAAGGTAAACAACCACTTATTTACAGCGACTAACAGATATTCTGTCTTACCTTCGAAGTTTTGTGATGAAAAGTTGTACTTGAGAGCAAAAAACGCTGGTTTTAGTAAGTCCAACATGGCTGTGTTTCACCCAGTGCCAGCCTACAGTAGCTGCGCAGGAACAACAGACAACCCTGGCAACCCGCAATTCCGGCCGCTAATTGGCTGGTACAATGTACACAGAACGTGTCAGAACGTCATTGTCGAACCCGACAAAAAAATTCAAAAATATTAATTCAGACTACTTTTTTTTTTTTTTATGGAAAAGCAATACTTTCATTCTGTATTATTTAAAAAATATATATAGCTTTTAATAAATATTCTACATATTCAACCTTTAATACTAGCTTACTTTAAACACCAAGCAGTTCACACTGTTAAAGTCAATTTTTTTTAGGGGAAGTATCATAAACTAGCAACATTAAACTTCAAGGATTTCAAGGTTTTTATTGTCATTTCAACACATGTAGTTGTAAAAGAATGAAATTAAGAGTGTAATAAGGTATCAAATACAAACAAGAAACAGCATATCAAAATTGCAGTATAAATACGAAAACATGCCAGGTACTAATAATGGAAACTTTAAAAATTAAGAGTATAAATCTTTCTGAAAGTCATAGTTGCAGTAGCAAGAAGGCTAAGTGTATGCAGTACACAAGATACTTTGCAACCATGTAAACAGTAGTGATATAGTAAAGTGACTGCAGTGTTCATATTGGTTGGGGGACAGCGTAGTTAGTTCTGGGGGAGTCTAAAGACAGGAGAAGTCAGTGACAGCTTATCAGTCTCTCACAGCGATAAATTGGTGGTTCAGGACCTGAGGCTGAGTAGTCTCCTTCCTGGGAAGCGGACAAACAGTCCATGTCCAGGGTGCAAGGACTTCTTCATAATACAGAAGGCCTTTTTCCTGCACCTGCTGGTATAAATGTCACTGATGGCAGGCAGACTGTGCACAATGATCTTCTGCAGAGTCTTTACAATCCTACTGGCAGCGGGCCAGTTTTGTGGATGCTCTCCAACACACACCTGTAAAAGGAGGTGAGGCCTGGAGTGCCAAATCGAGCCCTCTCCAGCCTCCTCAAGAAGTAGGGTCAGACTGCCAAAACTCTCTACTTTTTCGCCCGAGTTCTCTGAATTTCTCACATGGATTCACAATAAAGGATTCACACTGAAGGACTTTTTAGATTTATTAAGCCCAGTTCAGACCAAAGAATACAAAAATTCAATACAATACAAAATTTTCTGGCAATCCATCCAATTGTTGTTGAACAATTTCAGTTATTGACCGACCACATGCTAGCATGGCTAAACAAACAACACTACATAAATCTGACAGCGATAAAGCACAAAGATGGTGTTCCTGCTTAAATATTGTAAATAATTATCCTTTTTCCCTGCATAAGACCAGTGTGGGGTCCATTCAGTACATTTTTTTTTCGGTCATGTAGCCATGTCCCAAGAGAGTTTTCACAAGATGTTAACGTTTTTTAATTAGCTAGCTAAATCTGATTTTGTCTGAAATCAAGGACCCATTTTTTTCTGCCAACATTATCATTAAGACAGAAAAGGTGGACAGGTATAGGAAGACAAATGGGCTTAACAAATTAACAAACAAATCAGTTACGTTTTGTAGTGAAAATATTAAGTTTGGTCAAGTGGTTAGAGCGCATGCCACATACGCAGCCGACCCCGGTTTGAATCCCGGCCGGAAGTCCTTGCATGTCACACACCCCCCCCCTCTCTCTCTTCCATGTTTCTTGTCTGTCTACTGCTAAATAAAGGCCAAGGTCTATGCCAAAACAAATCTATATTAAAAAAAATATATATATATATAAAGTTTACATCTGTGTCTCATATCAAGTTCTCCCTCCCAACATCCCACTGATTGTTGTTCAGACAGGGGTGGGTGACCTCTGTTCAGAGCAGGGGTATGTCCCTCTTTTTACAGCGTGGGATTCTGGTTCAAAGCCAAAGCCATCATGTGCTCTCTCATAGTCTCATCTGCTTTTTATTTGCTCACTCCTAGTCTTGCCTCTTTTTGTTTATTGCCTTAGAGTGAGCAGGCTAGAGTGATGTTGGAAAAAAAGTGCCATATTTCCCTCACATAGACAGAGGGGAGGGGTGAAGCATGGGAAACAAGTCCACAAACATTTCCATCGTGCTGGCAACACGAGATGAAAGGCAGCATTTGGAGATAGTCCACAGGTTGAGATGTGTGTGATTTTACTTTCTGGATTCATGCAAACTCTTTTGTGTGTGTGTTTCCTGTTGAGTGGAGAGTCCAGACAGACAGAGCAGTACAGGGAGAGGGGAGCCCCAGCTGAGCATGGGAGGAGAATATGAGCCGTAACAATTAGATCAGTGGTTTCAAACCACGTGTAATGGAAAGCCAAGAGCACAGATGCACCAGCTGTGTTAACTAATTAGCACACTTTCACTCAGAGAGGAAATGGGCTATTGCGTGGAGTTGGGTTGGTGCAGAAACCTCTAGGGCCTCTGTGGGAAATGGTTTGAGACCACTTACCCAGACAGTGAGGGGTAGCCTCATCAGCCTTGAGGTGTTTTCTCTGTTCATTTGCATTTACTTGGAAGACTAGACTCTTTTCAAAGTTTTTATTAAACACATATTAATAGTACATATATTGAGTGGGTGAAAACAGGTGGTCAAAAGCTTTATTTTCTTGTCAACTGTTACATGTAGAACCCTCCATCTACATTACAGTGCAAGAACTACTTTCTGTTATGTTGTAAAGGAGTGATACAATTTATTATACTTGTAATTAATGATACACATTTTAAATATTAAGTAAATGTTGGTTTTTGATGTATTGTGGCAGACTTAGCTAAATGAATGGTGTTTTAAATTTCTCTTACCATCATCAAATTCCATAAAAAGACCAAAACCAATATTGATGTAGTCAATAGTTTAACCTTAACCTGTCTGTGGGCCCCAAACCCTTGCCATTACAAACACCTTTTGCAGATTTCCATCATTCTGAAAAATATATACAGTACTGTGCAAAAGTAGGCAAGTGTGAAAAAATGGTGTAAACTAAGAATGCTTTCAAAAATTAAAGTGTAGTTTATTTTCATCAAATAACACAATGCAGTGAATGAACAGAAGATAAATCTAAATCAAATCAATATTTGGTGTGACCAACCTTTACCTTCAAAACAGTATCAATTCCTCTAGGTACAGCTGGTAGGATGTCCAGAACTAAGAACTAACCACAGATCTTCTCACATGCTCAGTCTTGCCATACTGTATGACCTGTGACAGGAAACTTGTCTTCCACAACCTCACCTTGGTAATAGAGTTTTGCTGTTCCTCGCCCTGTTTCTATTTTAGTTAATGACTGTGTTACAACCTACATGTGAAATTGATGATCATTAGCACCTGTTTGGTATAACTGGTTGATTATACACCTGACTATAATCCTACAAAAAATGATGAATAGATGTTGGTTTGAAGGCAAAGGGTAGTAACACCAAATATCAGTTTTATTTCGACTTTTCTTTTGTTTGCTCTCTTTGCATTTTGTAAATTGATAAAAATAGTTTATTTTACAGCATTTTTTCACACCTGCCTAAAACGTTTGCACAGTACTATATGTACATATCATAATGTTTGTTAGTGCTGCTTTGTGTATGATAATGATCTGATTGATTGAAACATTGCACAGAAACATTTTGCCATGATATCTCAGCCCCAGACTCATTAGTTAATCTGTAAAAATATTACAAATATCCTCATGTCATTGTTTAAAGTATATAAACTATAGTCAATATTCTATATTAACAGTGGATTCAATGACTGTGTAATATGTAAGGGATCACTTTTAGAAACAAACCACAGTTTCCCCAGCTTTACATAACTTTGAACATCTTATTGTTTTGATATTATAGCTACATCTTTACCGATTTGATTAACCCTCAGAGCTTTCATTAATGTTGTTTCCACCAGCCGTGGCAGACGTGGGATGTAGAGCGGGCCTTCCACTAAGCGCAGGTTTGGTGGCTGGTCCATGTGTCGAAATGTCCTTGAGCAAAACACTGAACCCCAAGTGGCCCCAGATGGTTTAGTCAGCACTTTGCATGGCTGCTCTGCTACTATCGACACATGTTTGTGTGTGTGTGTGTGTGTGTGTGTGTGTGTGTGTGTGTGTGTGAGTGTGTGTGTGTGTGAGTGAATGGGTGAATGAGAGGCAAAAATTGTAAAGCACTTTGTGCGTTATGGTAGAAAGGCACTATATAAGTGCAGTCCATTTCCCATTTATCATTTCCAGCAGCAGCAGTAAGCAGCTGTTGACAGAGAAAAAGCTTTCATGATCCCATTGCACACACTGATCAGCAACCAAAAGGTACACTGACAAAATTAGTGGAATCAGAGCTAAAGTGTAAATGAATATTTAACTCATATTTGGCAGTTGGTCAGAAACAGGACTCCAAAATATTCTGTGCACTCTGAATGAAAAATGGTTTGTTAACATATGCGCCATATCCACTTTATAATGTGGTAATAGATCAGTAGCAGTGCAGTGAATGGCAAAGACAACTATACATAAACTTCATAGACTTCCAAAAGGCTTTCGACAGCATCCATCGCGATAGCCTCTGGAAGATTGTGAGAAGCTATGGAATTCCCTCCCACATAGTTAACATTATACAACAATTCTATAACAGCTTCACATGCTCAGTAGGAACAAACACCACCAGCTTTCTAGTTGAATCCGGAGTTCGCCAAGGATGTGTGATGTCAGCGCTACTCTTCAATCTTGCTATAGACTGAGTCATGAGAAAAGCAACAGCAGACAAGTCAAGAGGGATTCGATGGACCCTCCATTCCAGCATCGAAGACCTTGACTTTGCGGATGACCTAGCCCTTCTATCGCATACGCACACACATCTGCAGGAAAAGACAGACAGATTACAACACTATGGTCAACAAGTTGGACTAACCATAAATACCAATAAAACTAAAATAATGGCTATCAACACCAATACACCAACACATATAAAAATTGAGGATCAGATCCTAGAAAATACTGACAACTTCACTTACCTGGGAAGTATCATCCACCATGATGGAGGAACAAACCAAGACATTAAAAACCGGATCAACAAAGCACGTACAGCCTTCATAAAACTTAAGCAAATATGGAAATCAAGCCAATCCAAAACAAAAACAAAACTCAGAATATATCAAAGTTGTGTACTGTCAACGCTACTGTATGGTGCAGAATGCTGGAAGACCACAGAAAGCGACATACGCAAACTATCCACCTTCCACACATCATGCCTGCGAAAAATCCTGCATATATTCTGGCCCAACACCATCTCAAACAATAAACTTCTCAACATTACCAAACAAGACAACATGTACAATATAATCACAAAGCGAAGATGGTCCTGGATTGGCCATGTCCTCAGGATGGACGCCGACGCTATCCCAAGAGTCGCACTCCATTGGACCCCAGAAGGCAAAAGAAAGAAAGGGAGGCCTAAAACGACGTGGCGTAGGACCATAGAGAAGGAACTCCAACAGCACCACCAGAGCTGGGGAACCATTGCAAAGACAGCTAAAGACAGACAGAAGTGGAGGGACTTTGTTGCTGCCCTATGCGCCAACCGGCGCGACGGGGATAAGTGAAGAGAATAGATCAGTGTTGAGCTTTCAGCTAGTTCTGCTGTCCCAGTAAGCCAAAAAACATCAATTTCTACAGTTAACACATTGTCCCATACATTGTTACTGTTCTTTTCCACTTAATGCTAATGTTTCATTTTGAAATGTGACCTTTTCCTTCTGAGAGGTTCCAAGTGCATCCCAGGTTACAGGGAACAGCTGTTGCAGGTAATGAAATATCCAGATTTCCCACAGGAGATGTATTAAGTTAGTGGCAATGACAACAAAGCAACAGGAATAACCTAATTACATTAAATTCTTTGAAAACGTCATTACTGTTTTTTATTGGCCAGTTTGGATTAATGTGCAAAAAATATAGTAGATGCTGACAGATGACAAAGGGGTAGATTTGTAACTTTAGATAAATCATTTGAGATAAAACATATCTTTTCAACTTTTTTACGAGGGTTCCTGCTTTGACCATTAAGTGCTTTAGGGACTTCGACCAAAGTTTTGTTTTTGGAACATTTATACTTGAGATCTAAGTAATTGTGAAATAAATTGCAGGAACATCTTGAGGTCCCCTGAGATATCCGGTTGTGAATTCTTGTTGAGAGATTTCTTCAAATCCCATCACAGAGTAGGAGGTCTATAATAGACAAACACAGAAGTGATGTGAAAGGGGCATAAATCACATGATGACTATCCAGACTGTTGACATATTATCAGTCTTGTCAAGGCTAACAGCTGCACAGAGTTGATTGGAAAAAATATATATACTGTCTGTCAGCCAGCACAAACATCTCTTTCCTGTGTTGTCATCTTGTTAGTTGGAGTCAGAAGGAAAAGGAATTTGGATATGGGCCAAACAAACAAGTCGGAATTCCACCATGCTGAAGTCACCACATGTGACACAGTAACATATACAGTGTAGTTTTTGGTGGTATACAACAAGTGGTGTGTCAGGTTGTAGAGGGACTTGAGCTTTGTGGACTATCCTGAGCTCCACAAATTCCACATACTTCAAAACTGATATTATTAAATATCCCCAAACCACCTTGCTACCGACTGATTTGTCATCATGTTTTGATTTTAAAGGTTTCATATTATATGAGGCGGGATAGTTGTCCGAAAGGTCTTAAACATCTTGGAAGTAGCATTTGACATTTGACATTTGGCAAGCTCATCACAATGTCCAACTAAACCATCTCCATGACAACAGAACAAACTCCATGACAGCTGTGAAGGCCACAAGATGTGGCTCAAAGCTCCACAAAAAGTGTCAATTTAAGTACATGCACAGTGTAATTTAGAATAATTTTAACATGTCTTGTAATATACACATCGCCTTAAGTTGAGCTGAATTTGACAGCAAGAAGAGGGAGGGTGGTTTCTGTCCTCATGAACTCACATACTGTAGCTATATGCTGCTGCTGTCTGAGGTGATGATGGTGTACTTTTTCCAGTGTGACCATGGCAACCACAGAAACTACTGGGAGAAACCATAAATTAACTGATTTCACCAGTTGAGTTTCCAAATTTCTGTTTTGTTCACCAGCATAGCACAAACATATCAATGAAGTCCAACAGGCTTGGAGGAATGTCAAAGTCTGATGAACCAATAAATGATATGACACTAGTTAGCAAAACATGTATAAATTATGTTCACTTTCTCATTCAAGTGAATGGGATGGTGTGTCCAGACTTTTCCCCGGTACTGCACATGATGAGATAATACTAGGTGGACAGCAGCAGCCTGTGGTGTATGGTACAGGTTGTTAGTAGGATCAGAAGTAGTTGAGTGGCCTGCTGCCATCAGTCAAAATATAGATGATGTTGCCTGGCAGCAGACAACAACAACCACTCACTGTCTGGAAGCACTTTAAGGTTATGAGACACTATAGATCTGACAGGATATGCTTCAGAAGCCGACCAGCACTGTGACAGCCTGTGCCGTGGGAGCTGCAAAGTCAAATAATTCCCTATAAGTTCACCACTATGAGCAATGCTTCTCACAGCACACAATACAAATATCGATTATATTACTTAAAGTTTACCACAGCATTTCCAAGCAGATTTCCCTGCCCTTGCTAGTAGGCAAGCCCCCGTTTTCTAGCACGGCCAATCAGGTCTTTTCCACAACAGACATATTATATTCTCCCAGTAGGAAAAGCACAGGTGTTATTAATAACACTAACGATGGCTCTGTTCGAATTAAATATGCCAGTAAGTCATGACAGTGTGACAGTGAGCCAACATGAACAATATCAGCAGGAGCCAGTTCCCCCAGCTGTTCCTAAGTTTATATAACTAGGCTAGCTTACATTGTAACTAGGCTATAACTTGAGTGAAGATTTTGCATTTTGCGTCATTAAATTGAAACCATTTGCACTAAACAGTTCTTAGCAATTACTAAACATTTATACCCTCTAACTGCCAGCTGAATCTGTTGCATACGTATAGCTGAATGAACCAACTCACAAAACTAAGCACTAGAACTTAGCTTGCTAATCATTCATGCTATAGACTGAGCAGTGAAAGAGGTAGTGTGGAATATGGTTGACATTTTTGGCCTAACATTTTACATTCCACAGAAAAAAATGTAATATATAATAACTTTATGATGTTAGCCTTATGTAAATGTCAAAATACCTTTGGTTAGCTTAACTAAATCTGATATTTCCCTCTTACTATAGATTGAATGAATACTACTAATTCTAAAACACACACATTTCTTCAGGTATGCAGATATAAATAAAACAAAGTGCTATATTACAGAGTATTGCCAGTGAAGTGTATTATATCTTCTACTAAAACTGTTTCTAATGGTACGGTTCCTTCCCGTTCACATAGTTGGTTGCTTGTGATTGGATTTACACATTACTGAAGTGTTTACCAGATGAAACATTTATTAAGTTTTAATAATGGAATTAGATTTAGTCAATTGATTGATTGAGTTTGAAACTAGTTAGTAGTTATTAAGAGCTTGGACCCTGAACCTGAATCATCCATCCTTCATTGTATTATTTACGCCTGTGAACTACTAGCCTTGAGAGCAGGTGTATAGGATAATGGGCTAGTGAGGGGCAGGAGTGCGGGTGGGCGGAGAACCAGGAGACTGGAAAAAAATGAGAATACACTGAAGGAATTACATGATGAGGGGTTAGTAATTAGACAGGAGTGGAGGACTAAGCAAATGATTGTAATGTGATGAAGAGGCTGCTGTCTCCATGACAGCGCTGACTTAAAGTTCATAACCTGTTTTGCTTCTTGATTACAATGTAGTGACAGTATATTCCCAAGTATGTCAATTTTGCATGTGACCTTTGCAATGCAATTTACGACATCTAAACAAAGCTAATTGTGAAATAATATAAAAAATCAACAAGCCTGAGCCAAACAATGTTGGTGATCAGATTGGCAGGCAGTTTTGTTGACAGTTCTATGCTTTTACCCCCCAAAACCAAACCACCAATATAGCACAGTGACAGATCATTCCCAGTACCCCTTGGGAGAGTGAGGAAACATTTTTGTAAGGTTAAATTTGACCCAGGATCTTCCCCTTTGCTGTGGGCTCCTCTGGCTTAAATTCTGGTATGTGAATAGATAAATATATTCAGCTGATGTTAACTGTTGAATACTACAGTAAACCTGTGGCCAGCTGTATTGTGATCAGAGGTGTAGGTCTTTGCCGCAGCTTTTGTTCTGTCAATGTAAAACAGACTTGATGTGTGTGGGTTAATCCTAAATGATGTACTTTGTGTGTGTGTCCCTAAACCTCTTTTGCATGAGTATGCTATTTGTGGGTGATAATTGGCATTGGCCCTCATGCCCAGTGTCTATTACAAGTATTGTTTTCATTCGTAAGCTTGGAAAAATTGAACTTCTGATCTCACTGTTTCTTTTTTTATGAACTACACCCCTGGTTAATTCTCTGCCAAATCCAGGCACCCCACTGTGTTTATTTTTAGCTTGGACCATGTGGTTGGAAAGTATAGCTTTAAGTCCTTTGCTTCACGGCAACCATTTTTCATTCCCCAAACTTGAGTTTCTTAAGCTCTAAATCCCCTTAGTGTCTTTCTGTCTTTGTCAGTGCATCCCCAGAGCTCTCTTTAGCTGCAGTATTTGTAGTTCTCAAGGGTACTGTGTTCATGTAGTTTCCATTAGCTGCTGAAACACAATGCATACTCTGTGTACATTATCCGGTGCAGTGTGGGTTCTTAATTTGTCTTTGTCTCTGTGTTTATTCTTCATCACATATGGGCTTTTAAGGACTGATTATGAAGACCTGAGATTTTAATTTGTTTCAAGCTAGTAGGTGGACATTGAATTTGGATTGTTATGTCTATTACTGCAAACATTTAGAGCACACATTAAATTCCCAACCCACCCCACACACCCTATATGTCCACAATTAAATACATAACACAAGCAGTAGGTTTTAACATACATGAACATACAGTACATGTTGACACTTTCATTCACACATACTCACATTATTAAGAACAACTAAAAATAGACTGAAAATGCGTTATAAAATGAGTTAGAGATACAATCAGTGCTCAGAATAATGAATGTCAACAGGGTGATGAGAAAATAACACTTTATTGTGAACTGTGCCCATAATTAAGGATATTAAGAATATTACCAGCTCGAAGTGTTTCTTGGGTTGGTTTATAATATTCAGAGGGTCTGCTCTAAACTGGGTGCATTAATCAGAACAAACATTCACAGCAAGAAACAGACAACCCATCGCTTCATGCATTGTGTGTGATCTGGAGCTGTCGTGACTTCCGTGCTCTTCACAGTGAATTAATCGCAGTCAGTGGGCCACAAATATGGAAGTAGAAACAGTATCAAGTTTCCACCTTGTCACTTTGAAAAGTGTGAAGTTTTATGTGATTGGTGGAGGTGGTTAATGTTGCAGAATGTGGGATGTTGCTGTATAGAATACATACATAGAACACAGAAGTTTCAAAAAAGGAAAAAAATGTATCAACTTAAACAGCAGTATAATGTCTACAACTTTTGCTTTTTTCATGTGTTTGTATGCAGCCTGAAGGCAGTGCTGTCGGCCTCACCATCCACTGGTGCATTGGATCTGTCCGGTATCCCTCTGACAGCTCGGGACATGGAGCGTCTGTGCTCGCACCTGCAGCGCCACGCCTCCAACGTGATCAGCTTGGAGCTGGGCTTCACCGAGCTGACCGACGAGGCGTTCCTCCTGCTGCTACCCACTCTGGCTGTTCTTCCTCACCTGGAGACCCTGGCACTGAATGGAAACAGACTGACCAGAGCTGTTCTGAAGGAGCTGACCGATGCCCTGAAGGTCAGAAACTCACTATTGATGTAAACAAATAAGACCTATTGCTTTTAGTTGCAAAGGATGGTATCTCTCCTTACTGAAGAGGACATACTTTTCCATGAGCTTTTAACCCATTTCACTGTCTATGGCAAAACCTCAAACCATATTAAAATCATGTATTTATCATTTGTGATGTCATTTTGCAAATTTAAATTTGGCCAATGGGAGGAAGACTGAGTGGTGCTGTGTGAGTGGGAGAAACAAGCAGCAGTTTGATGTGCAAGAACAAATATCAGTTGAGTAAACCCATCCAACAAAATATACTTCTCTTTGAACATTAATCTTTTTTAAATAAATAATTAGCTCACCACCCAAACAGCAGAAGCAGATTAGCAGTGACATTAAATAAGTCTGAATATACTAGAAAATATACACTAAAATAAACAATACATTTATTAATAAGTTCTGTGTGTGTATCCAAAGCTTTATGTATCTTACCGTGTCATAGAGCTCCATTGTTGTCTGAAAGCTGTTAAAAATATGTCAGTGAGACACACAGTTGTACAGTATGACCTGTTCCTTCATTACCATGAACACACACTGTAGTTTATTTTGAGTCAACCCCACACAAACACACACACACACACATACACACACACACACACACACACACACACACACACACACAATTCCTGGTGCCATAAATACTCACTAGCGTACAAAATGTGTGTTAATGTGCAGCTGAAAATAGTCTCAATCAAAAACACCATTTATTCCTGTTTGACTGTTTCTAAAAATAAAAAAAATACAGTGCCCAGTTGTTAAAGGATAATACTTGGCCTTTAATTTGTCCAGTTTGTATGAAATACTTGCAAATAATATTGACATTCTAATTAACCTAAGCAGTGCTTTGTGTCTTGTGATAATTAGCAAGTGTTAGCATTACTGCCATTAGAAACTCTCATGTAACTGTCCAGTTTGAAATACCCTGAAGATCATTTAAAGACACTTAGACTCTTCTTAACTACCTGGATGAAAAAATATTCTGTTCATTGCACAATAAAAAGATTGCGACTGTTTCCTATCCAGTGTTGGGGTAGTTACTCAAAAAAAGTAATTCATTACTAGTTACTAGTTACTTCTGTAAATTGTAATGAGATTACTTTACTAGTTACTGGATTTGAAAAGTAACTTCACTACTTATTACTTTACTTTCCTATTTCCGTGTAGATACATGGAAAAACATCACTTAGTCTGCCCACATAGTGTTTATTGTATACAAAATGGCATGTAAAACCATATGAAAGAACACTATCCCTGTCTTCACAAAGAAATATGCCTCACTGTAAAAGCCACAAATAACAGCTTAAAGGAGGCTATAGTGGGGTCAATGAACACACAAGTTTCAAAACACAGGCGTCAATGAAAGTGGTCAAAGAAAAATATAAACATAAAGGTCACTTTATCCCATAAAATAAAACAGAAATGCACTTAAGCCCATAAAAAGGAAACAGAAAATGCAGGGTCGCGGGTATTTTATCTAATATTTTTCTAAACCTGGGCGATTCAATGGTCGACAGGGGAAGCATGTCTTCTACAATGAACCCTGCAACTAGCCTGTTAATTTCTTTTTGTGTTACCTGCTGCGCTCCAAGACTTGACAAAAGCTTAGCTTGTTTAGGCGGGGTCGGCTGCTCAGTGACTCCTTCAAATGACCGACGAGCAGGATCTTTGGCCACAAGTTTTGTATTGCCATGCTGCGCTGACAAATGCTTAGACAGGTTGCTCATTGACGTGGCAGCAGTTGAAAAACACTTGTCGCCAGGGCATAGAGTGCATTTCACACGGATATTTTTGTCTTTTCGAGAAATAAACTGGAAGTAATGTGCATATCGTCACTGGCCAAAACCCCTATCTCCTTCTCCAGCGTCTCCATCTCCATCTCCAATTCCCTGCTTATCACCGGCAGCGACGTCACTCAAATCAAATCGATCTCCATGACAACAGTGCACTGCCCAGGCAAGCACACACACAAGCAACGCGCATGCACACACGCCACTTAACAGATCAGAACTTTACACACAGGCAAACAAGGCAGGGTAACGCAGAAAAGCACGTTACTATAGTCTAGTAAAGTAGTATAGTTACCGATATTTTTAGTGTAATGCGTTACTTTACTTAGTTACACAAAAAAGTAATATCGTTACTGTAATCCGTTACTTTGTAACTCGTTACCCCCAACACTGTTCCTATCCATGTAGTCAGCAGACAGCTATCTTTGGTTTGAGACACATGCTGTGTAAATGAGGTTTAGCGTGTTAGAAAGCTAGCAGTAGCAAGCTAGTGTTAATGCTAGTGTTAGTAAACTAGCATTAGCATTTGCGTTATCATTCACAGTACCAAATCATTACAGACTGCTAAATTAACCCAATAAACCTACTGATAACTTATATGTGACAACAGTATGGTGGTGTTTAGTGCAAAAAACATGTATAATGCATTTGTATAAAGTGGTGATCATGTTCACTGTAGTTACAACGTCTTGAGCTGCATTGCGAAGATGTTGAGAATGAGAAGTGTCAATTTTTCCACACTCAACTTTTTGACCATTTTGAGAGCACCATCCGGGTACTTACAGTGTACTGAATTTTTCCATACTTCTCAGTGTGAACGCACGTATTCACTCAGAATATTAAGTGTAAGTACACAAGTACAAGATCTGAGACACAGCAACAGTTCTCAAAATTTCCTCAGTAGATACCAATAGGCTTGTTGTCGAAGGAAGTTGAAAAGTATTGAGAGTTGTACTAACACATTGTTGGTTTTGGTATTTTCATGAGATTACTTCTGTATGAAAAATATGGAATTTTGTCAGCTTTGTCCATTAAAATCATTTGAAAAGTTTTTTCTTTCCTGCCATTCAATGGTATTATCAAGAATGGTGGAGTGCGATGAAAAAATCTACTCATAATAGTGTGTGTTGAGGCTGACAATCTTTTTGACAGTTATCTCATTTGTTTGCTGTAATCCTCTTAAAATAAGATGAGCAACTAGTGATGATGATCTTGTTATTAAAGTGTGTTTATATTTTTTCTCATAGGATCCAGGCAGTTTCCCCAGCGTGACATGGATTGACCTTGGCAACAATGTGGACATCTTCTCCCTGCCGCAGCCTTTCCTGGTCAGTCTGAGGAAGCGCTGTCCAAAGCAGGGCAACCTACCCACCATCCTGGAGTTCGGAGAGAGTCAGGCCAGCGACCCACCCGAGAGGCTGAGGGGTCTTGGGGAGGAGGAGGAGACCGATGACACAAACCGCACCGAGAGCATGGGTGACCTCCGGTCAGAAGTGGAAGAGGAACTGGATGGAGACATGGAGATAGAGGACATGATGGAGGAGCTGCTGGACTTTGATAGGGAGGTGCAAGGGAAGGAGGAAGAAGAGGAGAGCATGTGGACCATGGAGGAGCAGAGGAAAGTGGGGAGGGGGAGGAGGAGGAGGAGGACAGGGGAGGAGGAGGAGGAGGAGCAGAGGAAAGAGCAGGTGGGGCAGAAGGCAGTGATGGACGAGGATGACGACGACACAGAGAGCCGCTCCTCCAGACTGTCCTGCTCCAGCCAGTCACAACACTCCTCCGCAGCCACCGAGCCAATGAGAGTAGAGGAGGACGACTTGAACGACGACCAATCAGACCACTTGACCTGATTGCTGCTCCCTGCTCCGCTCTGCTTATATTTCCCCTCCTGTGTCGAGTCGTGTCTGGAAGGAGGCGAGAGGACTTTTGTCTCCAGCAGAGGCTGACTGAGCGTGCTCGAAGCTGAAAGTCACACAGGCTGCAGCGTTGGAAGGATGTCATCCATTGAACATGCTTATTCAATACTCCACTCCACTGATCAGATTTGTGAGCAGCCACCACAGTGTTCAGACACTGACAGAGTGACAGCTGAAGCTCAGTGACTATGTGACTGCAGCCGCTGACTGTAATGTGAGAAGACAATCCCCTGCAGGACGTCCGTCTGTCATAACTGCCTGTCGTTTCAAAGTCTGACTAGACTAAGGATGCTAATGCATAGAATAGACTGATTAATTATATCACCTGAGACTTTTATGTATAACTGGGAATGTTTATCTTTATTCAGGTCCTTCCTCCTTGTAACCATGGTAATACCTACATGTGCCTGTAACACGTCCCGTTACCGGTTAAGAGTGTGTGCGGCCACATAGAGAGATATAAAAAGAGATCAGAAAATATAGACTTACAAACTAGTCAGGGCCCTTAAAACTTTAAGAAAGTTTGCCAAAAACTAGAAGTAGAAATATATTAAATGCCTCCCACATACGTTGACGGTTAGCCAGATGGATCGCAAGATAGACAGAAATCCAAAGTCAAGCCAACAGATTTGTTGAAGCTAAAGAAGCAAACACATGTCATGGAAGAGGAATTCGCTGAAGATGAAATTAGTCAGCTGAAACCAAAAGAAGTAAACAACCGATGAAGGAAGAAAAATAAATTGAAATGAACAGAGCTGGTGGTGATAGATGTGATACTCTGATTGCATGTGCCCCAAAGCCAAGTGCTGGGTATCAAGTTGAAATATTTAGTAGCCTTTTTTCCCCTCATAATCCAGGTCATGTTTCACTAGACAGCACTGTACAACCTAAGCCTATCAACTAAGCAGCACTTATGTTGATGGGCTGAAGCAGTTTATATGTATTTATATATAGGCTGCAGCTATGACCACATTCACATATGGTGTCTGCTGGGTTACAATACTATCCTCACGCAGTATGTAGCGCTCACCCCATCCCCAATGTGTCACTTACAGTCTTATAGTCTGTTGCAAAGCTTTAAGAAACAAACTGTATTTTTGAATGTAGAGTATCTGTCCATGGCTAATTGTTTAGATTGTAATTTAGCTATTTAAAGATTACCATTCAATTCAAGGACTGATATTTGTTATTTTTGTGGTATGGGATGGTCCAAGCAATATTTGTGTACATGAATTATGCTTCAAAGCTGAACCGCACTGTTTATTTGTGATATTGTAAAAGTCACAGCCTGGCGTTGTTGATAACAGGGACGATTTAACTGAGGCATAGATTATGAACTTGTATAGTAGACAGCCTCACTTTATAGCAGTTATTAAATGAAATAAATGCAAACATATGTTTCCCCCAACGGCTGCTCCAGGCAGTAATACATTCACTTTTGGAGCTGCTAACGTGTGTGGCATCAAATTAAAAGTGTTTCAGTTGCATCTCGAATCTTTCAGCAACACCAACTGGCTCTGTTATTGAACACTGGCTGTATGGAGTAAAAGCCTGAGGCTGGGAATACATTAACAAACACCAGTATAGTATAAATCAAATAATATAACACTGCCAGATTTTGCCATTGAGTGTAATAACAACCCTAACACTGTGTTTGATGGATATTAACTAAAAAACAAGACTCTTGTATTGGAGTATATGGGATGTACAGCTGTTCATGTTACTGCTGGAATGTTTTAAAGGGGCACTCCACTGATTTTACTTATTGTAGGATGATTAATCAATCAATGAGAACAATGTTTTCTGTGGTACTGAAGTCTAATACAAAAAAATAACCCTGATGTCCTAGAAAATACTATAATAATTCAGTTCAATTGTTGAACTGCATTATGGGACATGTAGGATCCAGTGTTTGACAAATACTAGGAAATGAAAGTCAGGATATCTCAGTCACTTCTGCTTCAGTTTTGACCTTTTAAATAAAAAACATCTCCAGTCCTCGAACTTAATGGAAATGCAATACTAAATCTCTGGAATACCCCTTTAAAATGTGGTAGGTGCTGCATATCTGTATTGAATAATACTTCTCATCAAGAGATGTTGGATGGGAACCATTCTGTCTGTCTGATAAATATAACTGATATCTTACCTCTGAATTGATTGCTTGAGGCTTTGTGGAAAGGTCAGCTCGGTTGCATGTTGAAAATCCAAAATGTGGACCTGGACTATCTTGACAGTATTGCAGAGCACTTGCAGATGTAGATCATCTATTCTATCTTTCATGCAAAGCTACAAAAAATGTTACCACAGCCATAATCAGAAAAGAAATGAGCCATGCATCAAAACTGAAATTAAACTCAGAAATAAGCCTGATCAGTATAAACAGATTGGTCTGATTCTGTGCTGGCTTCATTTTATTTACAACACCAGTAAGCTGAGTTACAGCAGAACCTCATAAACTAAAGCAAGCAGCCAATTAAAGGTAATTTGATGGATAGATTTTGGAAAACAACCCTGCCTAAATAAAGCAACTCTGTTATGATTATTTTTACATATTCATATAACGGTGAACTGAAACTAACCTGACTTCTAGACCTAGTATCTGTTTATCACTGAAGGTGGAGTGACCTTATCCTTACCACAACAGCACACTACTTTGCCCAGAGGTTTATCCAGTGGCGTTGTAGTTTAATGTAGAAATTCAGTGGTATTGCACTTGAAGCTAATTACAAAGATATATTTTCCTTTAAGCTACCTTTACTGTAAGCTATCATTGCATTATCCCATTGAAATCGCAAATAGATCATTACAATGAACCCTTTAAACAGAGGCAGACGGGTTGCGATGCACAGCTTTACAGTTGTTGCAGCTGAGCAGCATCGTCAGACGGTTAATGCGAGACAGAGTAAGATTGTCCTTGAAAACCACAGTCATTTTCTGCAATTGAAGCCATTGTGTGGAGAAAAGTCAATGCCACGCAACTAAAACATTGATTTGTCATAAAGTGAGTTCCGATTGTGATGTGAGCATCTGTGTGCCATCCATTACCGGTTGGTGAGGATTACTGGCTTTCTAAAGCACTGTCAGTGGTTTGGACCCTGTTCTCACAGTCCAACTGACTAACTCCATTTGACTTCGGCTCCAGGAACTCTTGTGAAAAGCTTCGAGACTTATTCTCAGGTTTTATTGTGGTTTTTATCTTGCTGTTTGCTGTTAACAGGACTGTCTGATGGCAGAAAGAGAAAGAGAGTTTGACAGTGGAAGTCAGAGTTATGTGTACATATTTTTGGTAATGTGCTAAAGCCATGCACCTGCTCTGCTTTTATGTTAAGGTCAAGGCAAATCAAAGCAAGCAGGTCCTAACTAGAGTAGACTGATATGTCTAACGTAATCCTGAGTATCAAGAACTCCTATTTATTACCCTAAGATTCACATAATGTTTCAATATTAACCAAAACTCACATATCACTCAGCTGCACTTCATCCACTGCAACCCCTTTGTTAATAATCAAATACAAATTGTAGCCACATGTCTAATTGTTTGGTCTCCCAGTGACTAAAGACTGGACAGAATGACTTGTCCTACAGTGTGTTATTGTAAGATGTGTGGGACGAGGCTATGAGCTTGAAGTGACCAATTGGTCATGTAAGTCTTGCTGGTGTATTCTGAGAAGTAAAACGGAACATGTTAATGTGAAACTGAACACATGAGAGCCTGTAGCCTTGAATATTTTGTCTCTCTGCTAGCCTTTCTTCTATATGTATTTCTCATTCTACAGTATTCCTCTGTATTATTCTCTATACAGCATCTTTCTTCGGTCACTTTCGCCTTTCCCCAAAGCTCCCGCAGATCTTTAATTGTCATGCCACATTATCGAGGTGAGAACAATGCTCTGTGCATTCATTTACGAGTGAAGTTGTTATGCCTTGGATCTTACCAATAAATTCTATGATATGAAAAGAAATCACGTCCTTCTGTACTTTTTTGTGTTTTTAATATGATGACTGCGTGCTGTTATCCACAGCGAAGTTTGGAGTGCTGGTGTCAGCTACAGCAGAGACTACACAGACCATGTTTCGGGTTAGGTGAATCCATCAGCATCCTTTGGTTCATCTTTGTGGAAGCTGTTGCTGATTTAACTAGCTGAAAAATGCAATCTCAGCTTTTCACAATCTTATTTTTATAGATTTAATTGTGGTTTCTTAACTATTTGCTAAAGATTTATGGATCAGTTACAAGGTCTCAGTAAGAACAACATTGCCAGCTCATCATGCATTTCACTTGGTGTTGAGCCATTCATTTTCTGTAGTTGTAAATGTCATTATTAACTGCATTAAACTATCATGTGTATGTCTATAATAAAGGGTCAAGAATTTTTGATAAGACAATTGCTACAGTTGAGTAGTTTGTAATTGTAATTTCTACAATGACACAAGTTCAGGGTTAAATGTTAACAAGTTGCAAATAAAGTTAGACTTATATCCAACTTAAATAACCCAGAAGCCCTGCTGCTGCTTTATTTTAAAAAAAGGGGGGTTGGGGAGGGGGGGGGGGGGGCTAATGGTCCACTGAAAGGGTCTTTTATGAACTGAATAGCAAACAGAACACTATGGCCATGAATAATCTATGCAGGACTATTATATTATATGTATTATATTATATTTATACATAATATATTTATTATACTCGTATTTTAATACAAAACTAATTCTTCTTATTACAGTAGGTTGATAATTTTAGGTCAGTGCTTTGGTTACTGAATGTAACTACACAAAGTTTGTATTTATATATATATACAGATGCATCTCAATAAATTACAATATTGTGGAAAAAGTTTAAAAAGTGAAACTCATATATTATATAGATTCATCACACACAAAGTGAAATATTTCGAGCCTCTATTTGTTTCAATCTTGATGATTATAGCTTACAGCTAATGAAAACCCAAAATTCAGTGTCTCAAAATATTAGAATATTGTGAAAAAGTTCAATAATGCAGACTCACAGCGTCACATTCTAATCAGCTTATTAGCTCAAAACACCTGCAAACCTGAGCCTTTAGATGATCTCTCAGTCTGGTTCAGTGGGCTTCACAATCATAGGGAAGACTGCTGACTTGACAGTTGTCCAGAAGACAGTCATTGACACCCTCCACAATGAGGGTAAGCCTCAAAAAGGCATTGCTAAAGAAGCTGGATGTTCACAGTGTGCTGTATCCAAGAATATTCATAGAAAGTTGAGTGGAAGGAAAAAGTGTGGTACGTAGGAAAAGGTGCACAAACAACAGGGATAACTACAGTCTTGAGAGGATTGTCAAGCAAAGGCCATTCAAAAATTGGGGGAGCTTCACAAGGAGTGGACTGAGGCTGGAGAAAGTGCACTAAGAGCCACCACATACAGACATATCCAGGACATGGACTACAACTGTCACACTGTCAGGTCAAGCCACTCCTGAACCAGAGACAACGTCAGAAGCGTCTTACCTGGGCTAAGGATAAAAAGAACTGGCCTGTTGCCCAGTGGTACAAAGTCCTCTTTTCAGATGAAAGTAAATGTTACATTTAATTTGGAAATCAAGGTCCTAGAGTCTGGAGGAAGAGAGGAGAGGCACAGAATCCAAATTGCTTAAAGTCCAGTGTGAAGTTTCCACGGTCAGTGATGGTTTGGGGAGCCATGTCATCTGCTAGTGTTGGTCCACTGTGTTTTATCAAGTCCAGAGTCAACGCAGCTGTCTACCAGGAACTTTTAGAGCACTTCATGGTTCCTTCTGCTGACAAGCTTTACGGGGATGCTGATTTCATTTTCCAGAAGGATTTGGCACCTGCCCCCACTACCAAAAGTACCATTACCTGTTTAATGAACATGGAATTACTATGCTTGCTTGGCCAGCAAACTCGCCTGACCTGAACCCCATAGTAAATCTATGGGGTATTGTCAAGAGGAAGATGAGAGACCCAAGACCCAACAATGCAGATGAGCTGAAGGCCACTATCGAAGCAACTTGGGCTTCCATAACACTTTAGCAGTGCCACAGGCTGATAGCCCCCATGCCACTCCACAGTGATGCAATAATTCATGCGAAAAGAGCCCCAACCAAGTACAGAGTGCATATACATGAACATACTTTTCAGAAGGGTGACATTTCTGAATTAAAAATCCTGTTTTTTTATTGGTCTTACGTAATATTCTAATTTTCTGAGATACTGAATTTGGGGTTTTTATTAGCTGTAAGCCATAATCATCAGGATTTAAACAAATAAAGGCTTGAAATATTTCACTTTGTGTGTAATGAATCCATATAGTATATGAGTTTCACTTTTTAAATTGAATTACGGAAATAAATGAACTTTTCCATGCTATTCTAATTTATTGAGAAGCACCTGTATATATTCTTTATTTTTCTATTTCAAGTTCACCAATCTGTATATATTAAGCGATCCTTGTATGTTATTTATTTACTGTGGCCAAATGTTCTGGTGAAGGATATCAAACCACAAAAAACGAAGCATTGTACACAGTCTTTGGCTGACATCTAGTGGTATAATTTATACATTACAACAAACCCGTTATTTACTGGGTTAAATGTGCTAAATTTTGAGTATATTTTGAGACCTGAATGGTTGTGGCAGAAAAACGTGAAGTGCTTGGCTACGTCTGTGCGTGTGTGTTTATATGATTACAGCACTGCTGCTCTGGCGTAATAATCAGGCAAGTTTGTTTCACAATGAGCCACAGTCAAAGGCACAGGAGCGTCAAGTCACAAACAGTTAACGTGAACAGGAACGCGCTTCACTCACTGCACTTTACTAAATAAAATACTATATTTACTGAATAGAAAACCTGTGTAAACACTGAGTTATAAACAATCAATGCAATTTTCATGCTACAGTGATATGCCTATTCTTAATGTTAAAAAGCCACTTTATCTGAAAATGTACCTTCGTATGACAGTAAACCGGGTCGCTCTACAACGGAAGTTTAAAACTCTGTTAACTTGACGCTTGACGTTAACTTGACGTAGCGCGGCTGGTCTACGTCCCTCCTACGTCACATCCCGTGAGTGGGGTCTTTTTTTGTTTTCCCGTATCCGCCATTTCAGTTTTTGAAGTTAGTTGTCATCGGTCGCTGGGTTTTAGCTGGAATTCAGTCTCCTAAACGTGTTCTGCGTCAAAGATTAGACCTGAATCCGGGTCGTAAACCACGTAAGAGTCGTTTTCAGCTCGTGGTTGGGCTTCTGTGTCGGCGTGTGGATGTCCAGACGGCCAGCTGCGGGTGTCGCCTGTTTACTAAACGTGCTCTAGGCGCTAAAGTTTTTGTATGAGTTGAAGGCTTTGCGTGTGGATCGCGGGAGGGAGAGAAGGGAAGGCCCGGTGAAGCCTCGGCTTTGGAGTGGTTATCATGGCCGGAAATTTTGACGCGGAGGACCGCGGCAGCTGGTACTGGGGTCGGTTGAGCAGGCAGGAGGCTGTGTCTCTGTTGCAGGGGCAGAGGCACGGCGTGTTTCTGGTCCGGGACTCCATCACCAGCCCCGGCGACTACGTGCTGTCGGTGTCGGAAAACTCCAAAGTCTCGCATTACATAATTAACAGCATCAGCAACAACCGACAGTCCGGTCCAGGTAAGATAACATTGGTGTGGGGGTGTGGAGAGAGAGAGGGGGGGCGGGTGGGGGTCGGTGTATGGAGATGCTGATGTGACCATTCTTGCATGACTTGCACCAAAGCTAATGCGAAATAGTGGCTTTACCTCTCTGTTATGAGGTAATACAAGCAGGCCACACATTAACACATCTCACTGTAGTGCTCTGTAAAGACAAACACACATCTGGACGTGGTTTCAGAGCGTTTCCAGATGCACACGCATGTAACACACCAGACATGACTCCATACAAGCGCTTTAGTAATGCCTTGAGATTGATGCGCATGTTATTCCTACACACTCGTGTCACCAAAATACATAGTGGTGGTGGGCGGCGTGAGTGTTCACATACACTGTATTCTCATGTATACTGTCGCCTGGTTGCGCCGCTCAGATTAGTCGACATAACTAGCTGACCCTGAACGAGCTGTAAACGTTTAAAAGTCTGTCATACTGCCAGGTTTTGGATAGACTTTGACCAGATTTGTTCCCTGCCTCTGCTGGGGTTTTGTCCTCTGTAGGAAGTGCAGTACAATATTTTGTTGTGTTTCCTCATACCTTCTCAAAAAACCTTAGACTTTAGAGTTGAAGGAACAAACATGTATGAAAAGGGGAAAGACATGCGAGGACAAAACAAGGAAACAAAAAAACCACCCTGCTCATTCTGGAAATCACCTTCTCCATGTTTGCTGACCTAAATAGAATTTGAATTTGATTGAGCAGATAGTATTTTGTGTTTGGTTTCTCTGACCCCCTCTTCTATCCTCTCTTATTTGAACCAGGTTTGGCCCATCCCAGGTTTCGTATCGGCGACCAGGAGTTCGACGCTCTCCCCGCTCTGCTAGAGTTCTATAAGATCCACTACTTGGACACCACCACCTTAATAGAACCCATCAACAAGTCCAAACACACCTCCTTTATCAGTGTAGGCCCCGGGGGAGGCCCTCTGCCGCGTCTGGAGGACGAGTTCGTCCGAGCGCTCTTCGATTTCCCCGGCAACGACGACGAGGATCTCCCGTTTAGGAAGGGCGATATTCTCCGGGTTCTGGAGAAGCCAGAGGAGCAGTGGTGGAATGCTCAGAACTCTGAAGGCCGGGCGGGGATGATCCCAGTGCCGTACGTGGAGAAGTACCGACCGGCGTCTCCGAGTTCGGTGGCGGGGGCCGGCGTACCTGGGGGGCCACCAGGTGGGATGGGATTGTTAGGGAACTCTGACGGCTCTGCGGCCCAGTCCGGCGCTCCTCTGCTGGGAGACCCCAGTCAGTACGCCCAGCCCACCCCCCTCCCAAACCTCCAGAACGGACCTGTCTATGCCAGGGCCATACAGAAGAGGGTGCCCAACGCCTACGACAAGACTGCCCTGGCTTTAGAGGTAACTATGGATGTGTGTGCTGTTATCTGAAATCTTTACTGTAGTTTTCTGGACTCCAGTCTCACTTCATGCTTGTTCTCTTTGTGAACGTGAGCTGGTGGGAAGACGATGAAGAATGGATGTAGGTCCGGCCATTAAAGCTTATCGAGGCTGAGCTGGCATTCTTTTGCTTTCTTTCCCATTGTGCTTTTGATTATTTCTTCCTCAGTATTAGTCGAGTAAGTTGAATCAAGGTCAGAAAGCGCTCAGCCTCGATAATCTGCTCATTTAATATTTTGTCTGCACGCATCGGTCCAGGATCACAACAGATTGATCAGCGTAAAGTGTCCATTATGTTTATTAACTCTTCATCTTTCTGCACTAGCGCTGTAGTTGAGTTGGGGGTTGTTAGTGTTTATCCACAGGTTTGAACTTGATAGTAAAGATGAGAGGGCACCCAAAACAATGAAAGCTGCCTCCAAGCTCTCCTCTCTGCTCACTGTGGCTGTTTAACTGTCCGGAAGCGAGAGCGGGGCTCCCACGGAGCAGGTCGTTGGGGGAAGGAAATAGTTTGTGTTTGGGAACAGGACCATTTCCTCTGGTCTCTGTGAAGCCAGGAGTCCGGCTGAGCCTTGAGCCAGGAGCGAGACTAGAAGACAGGCTCCGTCTCTGCTGGATGCCACCGCTTATAAAGACGATAATACAGATCCTTTCTTTGACTTGAGCTCATCCACACATCTGCTGCTGCTGCTGCTGCTGCTGCTGCTGCTGGTTGATTGGTTGGTTCATCTTTGTCCAGCTCATTTGTGAACTATATAAACTTTAAAATGAAACCAGAGAGGTTTGTTTTACCTCTGTTTGCTTTAAAATATGACAGGATCACTATTGTTGGAGTTTCTGCCACTCCCACCTGTGGTAGACTTTTCTGGCTCTGACCTGTGTGCGAGGCAGCTTGTCCCCCCCCCTTGCTCAAGCAGTCCAGAAGTGTGACTCAGCAAGGCGGCACTGAACAGTTAATAATTAGCTTGCGTTTCCTCATCTCGTTCTCTTAAACCAGATATAGATATACTATATGTTGAACTATTGAATTCATATTTAATTATACAATTACATTTGGCTTTAGCATATTTTTCATACACATGCATACCAATAAAGCCATTTCAGTGAAAAAGTAGAGAGAGGGGACCTGAGAGAGAGCCCCTCCACCCCGCTGTGTGTCTGTGCGAACTCTCTATGAACTCGTGTGACTTTAATTGCTCCGGAGTTACACAGTTTTGGGCCAGTTTAGTACATTTCACTAATTTAGTTTTTACCTTGATTTGGGCATACAAAGATGTCTGCACATGTTGGACGCATTAGAGCCTTTAGCAACAACCCTCCGACGACATTTTTCCAAATATCCGAAATGGTCCCACACTGCCGACTTGGTGCGTTTGTTTGATGGATATAATTGACGCACATGTACACACATGAGGAGAGATTTCCCGCTACTGCAATCTCGCAAGATACTGTAATTTATCTAATTCTTGCGGTTATCCTACCGTGACATTTATAATCACGGTTAATTGTAAAACCGGTTAATCCTGAGTCTTACATCCCTATCTGTGGCCTAAATACCTCAAAGACCTCACAATGTTATGCCATCCAGTACATCAACAGACAGCTGGATGTGTCAAATGGCTCCAGCTTGTTATGTAATGACGAGCGTCTGCATGCTTTTCACCAGGCAGACATCTCAGCACCTCTATTTAAAGCATCCTGCATATAAAGCAGAGGCAAAGGGCTTAAAAATATGTGTGTGTGTGTGTGTGTGTGTGTGTCGGGGGGGGGGGGGGGGGGGGGGGGGGGGTAGCACTGTTAGATGTTGTAATAAAGCACAATCCAGTTATTATCATAAGTTCATTGTACTCCAGGTAAGCCGTCCGTAAAATACGCCTCATTTTTTTTGGGCGCTGTTGAAAACAAGCGGAATTGTTTCCTAATGCAACAGAGCGAGGGGAGCGAATGACCCACAAAACACTATTAACAGCAGCCAGCAGTCTGAATTAATGATATCCACAAGCAACAGCAAAAGCATGCAAACAGCGGCTTCAGTTTATACTGTCGCGCCGCATCTGTGTCACCGTTCACATATGATTAGAGCCGAAAACAAGGTCACGCTAAAAACATGATTCAGGCTCCAAATGTGAGGATGTGCTGCTTTTTTTCGTTGGGTTTTGCACTGTTAATTAGACAGTAAATTTTCTTCTTCTTCATTACACCACCATTTACTGACCTCACCAGACATTTTAACTATCTTCTTCAAGATAGTTTCCTGTTTCCTTCTACACATTATAGTTCTCCTTAGATACAAAGTATAAACTTTTTTATTTTTTATTTTTTTATTAGAACAATTCTTTTTACAGAACACAGCATTTACTTAGTGGATAGAGATATATAAGTCATAAATAGGAAATATACAAAATTACAGCCACATTTTTTTTATTGCTCAGCAAATTCAGTCTGTTGAATCTCCAAAACAACAATCTTTCAAAACAAAAGCATTAAATTCAACTTTTTTTCAAATGTACTTTTCAAAAATCTCTTGACTCTCTTAGTAGTTATTATTTTTAAGTGTCTTAAAACAGCAGTCAGGTGCCCGTATGATTGAATTTCCTCCTGTTCATACTGAGCATTAAGAGATCTCATTCATAGTAAGCTACAGTGTAAATGTTATGATCTTTTTGGAGTTTTTGGTGTTTAAGTGTATACATAAACACACTTTTTTTTGCAAAGATTCCTCAAATGTGGTCATCAAACACTTGTGACACGGATATGTAAGAGAAGGCAGGATATTTTACAGTGTAACAATAAATATAAAATGGCACTAAAACTTTAAACACCACTGCGAGTTTAATCAGTATAATTGTATGCATTTGAATTAAGAAAAAGGATCAAATATACATAAAATGCTGCCTATATAACTTTTTTTTAAATTAAAATATACATTTTGGACAATATATTCACCAATGTATCTGTGATCGTTCAATATCGGCTGAGCAATATATCGGTCAGGCTCTACTATTTAGTATGAATCCCTGTTTTTGCTCAACAGAGGTACACAGACTGTTGCTGTGGAAGATATCCTCTTGATTTGACTCACTCGTATTAGCTTCAGATAAACATTTGGATACATTTTTACACAAAATGAGGACTGTGGATTTTTGCCCACCATCACTCCCATTAGAAGTGCATCAGGAAGTGACCTTTTAATGAACAGGAGGAATGTAATTTCAGTGTTCACATTAATTAATTGTTATGTTTATGTATTTCTAAACATGTTTAACTGATACCTTTTATGCTGATGTGAAGCATCTGGATCCACCATTGTGTACGAATGGTGCTACACCAGTAAAACTGATGTGACTCTTCTTTAAAACACTGCTGTACTATAAGTATATAAATATATATATATATAAGTAGTACAGTACAGGAAACCATAGCAGAGCTTCTCAGCTGTCAAACATATCTAAACTACTTGACTAGTCGTACTGCATGTGTGCTTGAGGTTAAGTGTGCAGCTGCGGTATAGGGGACAAAAAATATAAACACTCATTTTTTAAAGTCTTGCTGCATCTGGAGACATCTGGTTACGCAAATTCTGCCAGGTATTCATAAGAAGAGAAGACTGTGAGAGCTGCTGTAAAGGTTATCAGACTAATACTATGAGCCATAGAGAAGTCAGAGTCTTACACACACCTGAACTTTGGAACTGTCTGTTACTGTTACTGCTGTTTGCTCAGGTTCAGTGACACAGCCACTCCTCTCTGTCAGGCTCAACCGTCACGACACTAGCATCCAGTGAAGGATTATGTACATTTAAGTCTTAATTTAGAAAATGATGATAGTAATCAATCTCATCACTGTGCCTGTCACATAATCACTGCTTCCCTCTCTCTCTTTCTCCTCCCTCTTCAGGTGGGCGATACGGTGATGGTGACCAAAATAAACGTGAACGGCCAGTGGGAGGGCGAATGTAAAGGCAAACGTGGCCACTTTCCCTTCACACACGTCAAACTGCTGGACCAGCACAACGCCGAGGACGAGCTCAGCTGAGAGCGGTCAGCCAGCCGCAAACTGGACACTAGTATTAGATCCTTCCTCATCCTCTTCCCTCCCGCCCTTCCTTCCTTCCTTCCTTCCCGTTCCATGTTTGTCACCCACCCCCGTTCCTCCCTCTCCCCTTCACGTCTGCTCCAGCTCTTACCTGCACCAAGTACAGTTTCAGAGAATCACTGAGAACAAATAAACCGCCCCCTCGCCGGACTTTGTAATGCACACACCCTCCATCTCTACCCCTCTGATAACCTTAACTGCTTCCTCTTCCACCTGCTCTGACTACCCCCACCCCCCTCCAGCCCCCAAAAGAAAAAAACGGATCCTACACTCTACTGCGGAAGATGTACCAGGTCCCCCCCCTTGTTCCGCGGATTCGGCAACACCCTTCAGACCTTCCCCCTCGTCGTCACACCCCCCCCCCCCCCCCCCATGCCCCTTCGCTGCGGACACGTTATCGCTCCTCAGGAGACTTCTCGCCGCAGAGTTCGACCATTTCCTCTTCCTGTGTTGGAGCCAGTAGATAACACGTGTCATTTTTCATCCTCGTCTGTCATCGGTCACCACAGTTACAGCGCTGTAGGATCACTCTATGCTGCATTCATGCGACAAGTGGAAACGTAACACTGATATTTTTGAGTGTTGGCCTTTTTTTCTTCTTTTTTTTTCCTTTTTTAATTACAGACTTTGTCTTAAACCTGATCCGCTCAAGTCGTCTCACACTTACAGTGCATGCATGTGGTGGATTTAAAACACAGAATATTAGCTGGAGCACACTATAGCAGCAAATTACTTTTTAATTTTTGTCGAAATTGTCATCTCCTCAATGGTGGAGATCGAAGAAACAGGGGTCCTGAGTAATGAATCCCTGACGGTTATTGAAGGTATCTGTAGGCGTTTATAACACTGACACACACAACACTGAACAATACCCTCTGATATTGTTCACCACCTGAAAAGCTGAAAGGCGAAAGGTATTTTCAGGTTTGAAAGTAGTTTGCATCTACCGTTTTTTGTCATTGGACTTGAATGCAGCATTATTTTTGGGGGTGACCCACACGCCAGCACACTAAATAAACACTCTAATGAACTACAGCTGGGAGGATTTAAGCAAGGTTTATCACGTCTGAAAAGAGAGGAACAGCCAAGTCACCCGGAGGTGTACAGCCCTTCCACAGAGCAGACCCAAGGACCAGTCCAGCCCAGCCCAGCCCAGCCCCTCCCACCCCAACTCCCTCCCTCCCCCCTCTCGCCCTACACCAAATATCCAACAGAGAAAACACAACTCGGAGTCGAGATCAGCAGCTATAGGAGCGACGTCACGTATAGTCGTAGCCGTAGACCAGGACCCAGCAGTCGAACCTGAGAAACTCATGTCAAGGTGGAGATGAAGGCAACACTACATCTACACAAGCTCTTCACACCTCCAACCTTGGCCCCTCCCCTCCTCATCCACCCATCACCAATGACCAAGTACCACCAAGTAGTCTTTTTGTAAGGAAAAAAAAAGAACATATTGTTATGAAATGATGTATTATGTGATTATCATTACATGCTAAAATATTGTTTTTTTTGTTCTGTTTTTTAATCTTTGTAATTGTCCTCATAGCTGATTATTTCTTTTTGTCCAGGGGGAGAAAGAAAGAAAGAGTTTCTGTGTACACTTCTTAAGCAATGGGTCGACGGCGCAAAAAAAATGGATAAACTTGACTTTTTTGTGTGCAGGGGGGGCACATCTGTTTGGCTCCCCGGCCCCTGATGAGGCCACACATGTTCTCATTCTACGTTTTTGGACACGAATGAAGTCGAACAGAGTGAATGTAGGATGTCCAACATGTTAGTAGCGTCTTCTCATGTTTTAGTGCTTGCCAGTTCAGCCCATGGAATGGACCTTAGCATAACGGGACCGCTCTGTGTCGTCAAATGTGTCCAAGTAAAAAGAAGAAGAAGAAAGTGGTATGATTTGGTACCTTCCCTTTTTTTTTTTTTTTTTTTTTAAATCCTTTTTGCCACCTTGCGTTGTTTTTGTTCTTTTTATCCTCAGGTTTAATCAGCCTGTTTTTCCTTCGTGCTTTCTCACTTAAATCTTGTGCCACTGTTTTATTTACAGCCTTGTCCATTTATGATGCACCAACCAACACGGACTGTTTCTTTTCCTGTCTTATCTCTACCCTCTGCCATTTCTGTATTGCCAAGAGATCATACGAATAGATCAGCAAATTGTGACGTAGTCCAGATTGACCCCCCCATCCTTCCTGAGGTAATTTTCTGTTGAGAATGAATCAATCCTCTCATTGACACCTGACAATCATCACCCTCATTTATCATAATGCAGAAGAAGACCTTGTGTAGTTCAGAGCTGTGCCACAGTGAACCTGGACCACTGTGAATTTGATCTGTGAGAACTCACCGTCTCTTCCAAGTGGAGGGTTCATCTCAGATGTCACGGTTCAGCATTTCTGGACGGTGCACCTCGTCACCTGTAGGTGGCACCGTAACATCCAGAAAGAGCAGGGTCCTACTGGAAAGCTGTTCTGTTAGTGCTGATGAGATTTAAAGGAGATGAAATTAGATTTTTAACAATGCACTTAACTGCTTTTACACTGTCTGCATTGATAAGTGCTCTCTCTCACATTTTTGTTTTTGTTTTAAATTGATCCCTGATTGTTCTCCATGACCTCACAGCTTTGACTGACGAGCTCTGCCCTGCTTTCACATTTTGTTCTTTGGCCATATTCCAAACCCGTGTGGAAAAAAAAAGATTCACTATTTAAAATGATTTGGCTGACTTCTTGGAAAAATCTGGTCTAGGAAAGTAACATTTGTGTTTACTGCCAGCTTTTGACACAGTCCTTTTTTCTTTTTTTTTCTTTTTTTAAATCTGTGTAGTTATAATCAAATCAAACTGCTTTGTCACATGCACTGCACTGCAGGTGCTTAGCTACATAAATCATTATCTTATAAATTGTGTTGTTAATGAAACCACCAAGAAGTATTTTTTTAGTAGCCCTGCATGAAGTCATTCCAAGAAGGGGTGGCAAAGTGCCCGTGGGAATTGTGTTAATATCAAAACGTGCCATTTTATTATAACACTATATTCTTTCAAAGACAATGGAAATTACCCTTTTATTTTCAGTAGCATGTAATGTGTTAATATACTAGTAAATAAAGTCAACCCCATGACAAATGATGGTTAATTTGCCTTTCTTTTATGCTTTAAAACTTGGTCCCTGAGAATGAGCCCTTTATATCTACATAGAGCATCTACACGCTTGGGGAGAGGTATTCAGTTGGTTGCAATTTGCAACTTCACCACTAGATGTCACTAAATTACACTAGCCCTATTAAAAAAAACAAAAAACTGTCATGTATGTTAATACTGGATGTTCTGATTGTGCAAAACAATTTTTCATTCTAGCTGCCCATGACAGTTGCATACAACAGAATTTATTACTGTTCATACTCCCACAGGACTTTGTAAATTAGGTAGTCTTAGTAAAAAGTGGGAACGTGTCCGTGAGTGAGTGATGAAGTTACATTATTGGTCAATGGCCCTGTGTAGAAGGTCCCCCATTGGTTGTTGCTCTTTCAAGATGAATGGTGCAACAGATTATGTCATCAGGGGGCGTTTACAGTTGGGACAGCGATTACCTGGAGAAATTGGGTGCTTTAGGAAATGACACCCAAATCTGTGTTTGGTGTGGTGCTTTTTACACGGGATAAGAAATCTGTAGGCTTTTTTATTGAATTTAGTGACATCGTCCCCCTGGATAAGCAGGAATACACGACAGACTGCAAACTTGTATAGTCTGTAATTGACCTAAATACATAACTGTGATTTAAACAGAGAACAGAGTAAATGTTTCCTCTGAGCTCCCAGCTGTGGTGTTAAATGCAGAGAAGTCAGCTCAACTCGTTTTTGAACAGACACACACCTGCGTCTCCTCTCCCGTCCAGTGTGATCTAGCCGACAAGACGCTCCACTGTGCGTTTTGATTTTATAACTGAACTAATACCAGGATGCAAACTCTTTATTTTAACATTTTCACATCAGAATTAAAACACGAGACTCGTGTAGCTGTAATACCAGTTTAATAAGGCGGCTTCTCCACAGGTGCGTTTGATTTGACTAACTGCGGTAACATGGGCGGAGAGGAGCCTCTTGAATTTGCACACAGAATTCTTTCATTCACAATTTCCACATCAGCCTCCATAGATCTCTAAAGCAGCAGAAAAAGAAGCGCGAAAAACATTCAAACTTAACAGAAATATACGACATCTGGAATAATATGATCACAGCACATCTGTGTAGCCTACTGTGTTTGACGGCAGGTAAATTGCGCTAAAATGTTTACAGATAAGCACGGGATTAAGATCACAGACCTCCGTAATTACAACAAATGACTGGTTGCACGGAGGCCTGATCATTTACTACTGACTGTAGCTCATTCAAAATAAATGGCACTAAGACTAGGAGAGAAAGCTTTCCATGCGTCCGGATGAACCAGAGCGCACAGTTAAGAACCCCAAATAACTATCACTCTAACTCAATACAGAGTGAATGTGAGAAAAACCAGACATCCGCAGAGTGAAACAGGTGAAAGCAGAGGGGTTAACATGGACTTAGAATAGAATTCATTTCAAATTAATTCTCTTTTAAAACTAAGTGTAAAGTATTGTTCTGGCAACTGCATTTTTTAAATTTTATTTTCATTAAAACGTAGCTTAACCATGTCATATGATGTGTTACTTCGGTGCATTTAACCAGCAATATATTGGGACCACTACAGAAGATTGCAGATAAACATTTCATATCCAGGAATTCATATTATCAACACTGTCAATGACTATTCTTTACTATTGTAACATATTGGCAATTTCACACATTGACCATACATGGTCCAGCCATATGAGGTTTTTGACCTAGTCTTGATCTTTTTATTTCTTTTCTTTTCTTAAAAACTTGCCTACTTTTTAATCTCTTTTACTTAGGCTAACTGTTCTATTTCCATTATAAAAGAAAATCCACATGAATGATGTCTTGAGATTACATTTTATATTAAAAGTAGAAGTCTACAAGAGAAACAAGACAACCTCCTGGTTAAACTAAGGGATGAAGAAATATGAATGCTGTTTTAAAGGTGCAATAAGTTAATAAGTGTGGAAATACTGCTATCTCAAGAACAAAACAAAACAAAAAACCCCAACTCTGCTGCCCCGATGAGCATCATGAGAACAGACCACATAAACTGTAAAAGAAAAATGGAAGCATATGGCCACAGTGATGTCACCAATTGATTTATGAACTCCTGTTTTGAAGCCTTAAGTTTGTCAGTTTGACATTTTTTTGGAGCCAGAAATGACCATATTTGGACAATATATTAGGGTGAAGCCGACCCCAACGCTAGCGTTTGTTACTAACTTGGTTGCATGGTTAGTTAGCATTTACAGTCTATGGTTAACTGTGAGATTGTAAATGCAAATGTTTGCCAATCACAAGATAAACCTAAACCATACCCTGCTTTATCATCTAATAATAGGTAATAAATCAAGTGAGAAGTAGGCTAATTTTCTCATAGACTTCCATACAATTCCACTTCTTTTTGCAACCAGTGGAGTCACCCCCTGCTGGCCAATAGAGAGAATGTTCTGCATTGGATTCATTTTTCAGACATTACCCCCACGCCCCCCCCCCCAACCCCCCCCACCCCCCCCCCACCCGTCACTAATACTTTGCCCATTGTGTCACCCTAGCTATGTGCTTGTTTATAGGTAAGGAAAGCATTTTTATTGTGTTATTGCTCTATCTAACACTGAGACGTGGTAAGAGTCATTCCCTGCCCAGCAACAGCCACGCATAGGGCTGGTCTTCTATAAAACCAATTAACTGTGATTTTCATAGGCTATATAGTGCGTTTGTAAAATACTTAAAATATTCAGACTAATAAGACAGGTCAAATTTAAAAAAGAGTACCATTTTAATGTATGTTGAAACTGTTTCCATGCTTGGGATCATTTGCATCACCTGACTTCTTCTCTTCAAATGCAAATTCTGAGATCATTATCATATGTACATATGTTTTTATGATGCGGGTACAACGCTGTCGGGTATGAGTTCATTGTATTAAAATCGAGGTGGTCTACTGTGAATAGTCTCCGAGTAATTGAGCAGAAAGTGTTGCAATCGTCCCCACCTCTTTAAAGGGGCGTACAGACATTGGCCTGCACTGTCCGGTGACTGGACAGCGTATGGGAGCTGTGTGATTTATGTGCGTATGTGCAGTACCCGGATGAGACGAGCACAGCGCAGCGCTGCCGGCGGGGCGGAACACTACTCTTCATCTTCATCTTCATCATCATCATCGACCCAGTTGGTTTTCTAGGAACCGCCGACAGACCCTGGCACACACACCACCGTGCTTTTTTTCCACTAAAGATTTGTCACGTTGATTCACTTCGCTACTCTACCCGCATCTCGACACACAATGGGAGAGCGAGAGGACCTAGTTTATCAGGCCAAACTCGCCGAGCAGGCAGAGCGATATGACGGTAAGCGGCGGTGTGAGGGCCGGCTGGCAGCCTCAGAGCAGGACGTGTGTCTCCTTCTTCTAGCTAATGTTAACGGAGCGCTGCTGTACGAGGTAGCTCAGCGTTAGCCGCGGTTAGCCACAGAGCTAACCTGACTAAGACCGCCCGTTTTTTCATGCTAACTATTCACTACCATGGCCCCACGTTGGAAGGTGCTTGTGTGTTATTAAAATAAAAGCCACAACCAGCAAGGCGCTGTGTTTTTAAAGGGGAATTGTTCGGATGTGACTGACAGAGGCTAACGTTAGCGAAGGGGCTACAACAAAATGGCGGATTAGCGGAGCGTGAGCTGTCAGGAGTTGCCTCCCCTGCACCACGCTAGCTTCCGAAGCTTAACGCTTTAGCTACTGGCTTGATCAGCTACTTTAAGCACCCCGGTGTCATATTAACATTCATTGTAACCATATTAACGTATGGAGCCAATTTGAACATTAGCGAGGCAGTGAATGAGTGTGAGTGTGAGGGCAGCTGTTCACTTGGTGGGGTGTTCCCCCCTGCAAGCAGTCTGTACGGATCGATGGGGTGAAAATGACTCCCTCTTGCTCTCTCTGGTTCACTCCTGTCAGACTGTCATACCATTACAGGCCTTGTAACGGTTAGAGGCTGTTTTTAGACGGCTGCTTGAAGCTACGGTCATACGTTGCCCGGTAACGTTATGTGAATGTGCCATGACTCATTCACGAGTGTATTTACAGAGTGATTTATGGTTTTACTGTTTTAAATGGGAACCTTTCTACAATCTTAGTTAGTCGTATTCATAAAGCTGATCTGCATCGGGTTATCAAATGTTAACATGCTGTATTTCTAAAGGGTTGTAAAGATTAGTCATATCCTCCCATAAATTACATCAGCCCCTGCCTCACAATCTGAAAGTCCAATCTGAACGATTTGATCAATGAACCCACACATTAAACCATTATTTATTTTTCTTAAGTAGTACCACCTTTCTTCATTTTATTAAGGTGATTATTAACTTTACTGAAGATGTGTCATCATTTGAATCAAAATCAGCCAGCCATCATCAATGTCTTTACAGCTTTACAGTTTCAGTATACCGTCATGAGACACATATCAATGATCTAAGTAAGTGGTTGAGATGTGTGTGTGTGTGTGTGTGTGTGTGTTTGCTGGATTGGTGCCAGTGGATAGGTCGAGGTTTGGCTTTGGTCAGGACACCGCCTCAACATGAACTCTCAGCAGCTTCTGCCATGTCACAGTTAAACCCTTAACATACGCTGTAAGCTGTAAATGATTACCTCTGAGCACCACAGCAATGCCAGAGCTCCTCATCCTTAATGCATGATTTTGCCCATCTGAAAACCCCATGGGTCTCTAAGGCGCATTTAATCCACCGTTAGGACCATTAATGCATATTGTCAAGTCAAATTATGCAATTCTATTTTTTTTTAAGTATGTGCAGATGGTAGACTAATGGGGTTTCACAGAGGTAAAATTGACAGCTAAGTTTTTAGGCATACTCTCAGGATGGCAGGTTGCAGAGATACATGATCTTCTGAATAAAATGATGCAACAAGAATACGAGTGCTCACGGGAGTTTTTGTATGCCTCCTCAACAGAGATGGTGGAGTCTATGAAGAACGTGGCGGGCATGGACGTGGAGCTCACAGTGGAGGAGAGGAACCTACTATCAGTGGCCTACAAGAATGTGATCGGAGCTCGGAGAGCTTCCTGGAGGATAATCAGCAGTATCGAACAGAGGGAAGAGAACAAGGGCGGAGAGGAGAAACTGAAGATGATCCGGGAATACAGGCAAACGGTAAAGCTTCCATAAACAAGCTGAGAACAGCTACATAGATATTATCTGTCAAGTCAGGAGCACTTGTGTGGGGTCACCATGTGTCACTGTCACTAATCTGTTCCTCATTTCAAAGCATCTCAGGACGCACTAATGTGAGATCACGTTTAATATTGATAATACACACTGTGAGCAGCTACTGGACAGACAGCATCTGAGTCATGGTTGGCAAGTTGTGCACTCTCCTGCTTTTATGAAGGGAAATAAGAGCTGGCTATAATTCTGGGAGAGGCTAGAGTGTGTCGGAGAGATGGGAGAGGCAGTTGGACTGCAGTCAGTGATCTAATGGGATTCAGAGATTCATTTCGTTAGTCATTCTTCGACTCCCTTGGGGGGGACACTTTTTTTTTTTCTATCACCATTATAGCACCTGGTGAGCGTTGAACACCTAAATTTGATTAGTAAGAATCAAATATTGAGGCTGCAGTAGAGCGTAAGGATGTTGTTAGCATGGAGTTTAAAGGGGCATATTTTTGGCTGCACGTGGACAGTCCACACTGACCCCTCCAGTTATGGACAGATGAGTCACTTAGACCCTCACACCCACACAGAAGCATAGAGCATAATTTGGACTTTAAAAAGGGCTTCAGTGGCAAATTACCAAAATGTTTTTGCTGATCAAATAATCATCTTCTGTTTGTTTTGTGGCAGGTCGAGCAGGAGCTGAAGTCAATCTGTGGTGACATTCTGGAGGCACTGGAAAGGCACCTACTCCCCTCTGCTGTCATGGGAGAGTCAAAGGTCTTCTATAACAAAATGTAAGAGCTTTGAGTTCAAATTAATATATTAATAATTAATACTAAAAAAAACCCTACTAAGTCCTGGCAGAGAATGCTGAATAAGCTTTTGTCTTTGCTTTTTTAAGTGAGTGCAACAGTTTACTAGTTTCATCATACAGTACAGACTTTCATCTAAAGAAAAGTCATGAGTCAGAGTCATGAAAGTCAATATTGTGATCACTTCTCTTTTTTTTTTCCCCCTACTCCAGGAAGGGTGACTACCACAGGTACCTGGCAGAGTTTGCCACCGGCAACGACAGAAAGGAGGCAGCAGAGAACAGCTTGGTGGCCTACAAAACCGCCACCGATCTAGCCATGTCAGAGCTGCCGCCAACGCACCCCATTCGCCTCGGCCTCGCCCTCAACTTCTCCGTCTTCTACTACGAGATCCTCAATTCGCCTGATCGCGCTTGCAGGTGGCTGTTTGTGCTATATTATGTTTCTTATGTGTGTCTTTAGCTTTCACCAACAGTGGTAAAGTAGAGTCATCTGTTAAAATGTGATCACAGCAGGTTGAGTAATAAAATGTTATAACAGGGTTTCTGCCAGAAAAGTGGTTAGTGTTAGCCTTCATTTGCTTAAAAAACAACAACAAAAAACCCCTTTTAAATTCATTATCATGCATCAGCACCCAAGTTCATCAATAGAATAAACTCTAATTTGTAATGTATTAAGTGTGTTGTCAATACTTAGTCAGCAAAATGTTGAATTGAAGCATTCGCAGCAGCAGTGTAACACCCCTGTCCTCTCTTCTGCCCTCTGCTGTAAACACACATCGGTCTAAGTGAGCAGCTGCTCTCATGTCTCCTGAGTCCCACTGCTTGTTTTTAGCCAAAACAACCAAGATACTGAAACTTGGCTTGTGTCTTGAGGCAATGTTGCATTTATTAATGACAAATAGGCACTAATTACAAATTACAAATTCGTATTTATTCCGTAAAGAAGCTACGTTACGGTTAAAATTAAAGTACTATACAGAATGATTGAAACTCTGCATAAGTAGAGCTGCAATTGAGTCACTTAATCAATTAGTTGATCTACAGAAAATTGGTTTGCAACTATTCAGGTAAAAATTGATTAATTGTTGGAGTCATTTTTCAAGCAAAATACCTAGTAATTAACAGGAACCAAGCAGTAGAAGAGCATAGCACCCAAAATTGTAGGTATGTCTGTAATAGTGTGAAGAGATTTAAACACAGCTACAGATTTGGGAGTTAAAGTTCATCAGACAGTTGGTGTAGGAGTGTTGGAGACCTGATAATAAAGAACCCAGGTGCCGCCTCTTGTTTTCCATCACTCTTCACTAATCCTCCCTGGTTGCTGTGCGTTACATTGTTCTGACTTGCGAGACTGAAACTTTAGACTCTGTGTTCATATTCATGTTGATGCTCTTCCAGCTTAAAGTATTTAATGTATTCACCACATGAATACATTAAACATGAGCTTTTCATGTTTATTGATTCATCACATTAAATCACAGAGGATAAAAGTGAACTTCTGTTAATATAGATCAATTAAAAAAAAAAAAAGTCTAAATGTGTGTATATATGAAAACAAACCAATATATTGATGGAAATACAAGTGTGTAAGAGTCATGTGGTCTGTATCGATCTTCTATAAAACAATGCCACACAGCCTGCTACGTATTCAGGATCAGACTGAGGGCCACTTCATGATGTCATAATAAATATTCATCTTCTGAAGCACAGTTACGAAGAACTGCTGAATCTGTTTCCTCAGGTTGGCAAAAGCCGCGTTCGACGACGCCATCGCAGAACTGGACACACTGAGTGAAGAAAGCTACAAGGACTCCACACTTATCATGCAGTTGTTACGTGACAACCTGACACTATGGACTTCAGATATGCAGGGAGAAGGTAAGACGCTGACACATAACGCTCACACAGTTAGAAGACATGACACAGATAAATCGTGTGTACCTGTTTATCTATAGAAGAACTTCTTTTTGCAGGTATAGATGCTGATGCACTGATGAACTAACTCACCCCCCACCCACTCATCTCTTCTCACCCCCCTAAAACCTTTGATATTGATGACATGTTCATTCTGTGAGCAGCTTTATATGTTCTGATGATGTTAACATGTGATATTGTGCTCAACTCTTTACAAGGAAATGGAAGATTAGGAAATTAACCCAAAACCCGGAAGAGCTTGGGCTTATTTTTAAGATCGGTTCTTCTAACGGTAATTTAAGAAACTTCAGGAGTGAGAGCAAAAACTCAGAATTTCTGGTTGTTCTGTCCTTTCTTCTGCGCTCTGAGAGAGCACACACACACACACACACACACACACAGGCAGCAGAGAAATTGCAGTGGAAACAGTGAACCAGGTGAAGTAAAAGATAACCTCATCAACATGTAGGAAAGCATTCACTGCTGCAATGTTTTACATAACCAATAAATTGTTATGAACAAGGAAGTCTTTCTTTATGTAGCCTAACTGTTTAGCTTAGTTTGTAACACATATTCAAAACTAGTCAAATTCTTGTAGACTTATCTAGTGGCAGTCCCCCCTCTTCTCAGTCCAGCAGCTCCCTCTATCAACAGCAGAAAGAGGAGGACAGAGGACAGGAGCAATGACTGTGCTAGTAGTGACAGACTTCTGTGCTCTGCATTCTTTCTAAACTTCACTCTGAAGTTTATTGTTTGTTAATATTAATTTTATTGACATTTTAGTTGTTTGTTTTTTTTTTCAAGTGAAATATTGAGTTTATAGTGAATTGCAGTGGTAAGCATTTCAGTTGCTGCTCGAGAAACTATATTGTTGTATTTTAAAACATGAATCAGTTCTAATGCTGTTCTGAATTTACTCTTTAAAAAAAACAATGCTCCTCATCTTAAACAGTTCTTTAGTAATTAAAAAGTAACAGATAAGAATATTGATAAAGAACCGAACCAATAAGGAGGATTGAGGAAATCCCAGCTATCCCCACCCCTATGACAGATTTACATTTAATGCTTGTCGTAGCTTTGTCATCATACAGAGCCCAGGAGGTATCATGGAGAGTTTGTGCTGCTCTCCATTTAATTATTTTCTTGTGTATTTTTCATTGTCAGCTGAAAGTTTAAAGATGAAAAAAGACAACATTACATTTTGAAGCACCTCAGAAGCCTGAACTTTATAAGAACTTGATGTCCACTGTGTCAACATTTTTACAGCGAAACATTGTGATCTCAAAGAAAAGAAAGTGTATATATCACATATCATTCCAAGATCTTAATAAAACCATGTCAAATGTGTGACTGTGACATAAAGAAGCAAGACTAATAGCATGACGGTGATACTTTATACTAAATGGATAGTATGAGATTTATTTTTTCTATGACCTCCTTGGCTCTGCATCATCAGATTTCATTGAATAATATAGCATAGTCGTCTGTATAGGAGCTTTGAGTACTGGACCTTGGTGCGATAAGTACAGTTGTTTGAGAGTCTCAAATAATTAGTCATGTGTATTTATCTTTTCTTCATACATGTAGTCCAGTTTCCTTTTGTTTAGCATCCTCTTGAGGAACATACACCAGAGATGAATTAGTTAGGTTGTTAGAAGAAATGGGCACTCACAGTGTTCGACCCCTCTGGAGGGCTTTAAAATGCACAAAGGATCTGCTCCTGTCTCATAGCCATCCAGATGAAGGCTAATGTGATTTGTCTGATCTTAGATGTTAGATTAAAGTTGAGATACTGGAGAGAAGGAAAAAAAGAGTAACAAGGACATCTGGATGTTTAAGGTCAATGAGGGTGAGCCCGGATGTTAAAAAAAAAGCAAAATCAAAAGTCTGGTGTACATAAGGCTGCTTTTTCATGTTGCACCACTGAAAGATTTGAGGAACACGACCAAACGACAATACTGGGATTTAAATGTGATCATTTCAAATGAAAGTACAGGCAGAATAAAGCACAGGACTGTAGTTATAACAAGCTGCAGTTGCTTGTTGTCCCTCCATGTTATTAATTTATTACTTAAAGTAACAGTTGGTCAGCTATGGTAATAATGACAAACTGCTGCTAAATCAAGACCACTTCACAGCCCTGAAACCTGGAGATCCAGATTCAGAGGTTTTTACGGTTATAACCCTAAAACAATGATATGATACATTTGATACTTGATACACTTGTCATTGACTCAATCCAAATGTCCAGACTTGTCCACTTGCTGACTCAAGGACTTAATGTAATGAGGCTTATATTACATAAATGAATACTCATGTGATTAAAAAACATTCAGGAAATATACTTCAAATGGATTACAGGCTCAGGATGTTGACATGTCATAGTATATATGACAAAAATCTACGAGGGCTCATGACACCAGGTTGTATACGTAGACATAGAACTTACTGCTATGGGAGTATTTTATGAAGAGCAAAAAGACAGTCCTCTTGTTATTTTTTAAACATTAAAAATCATACAATGTTGTCTTTTTCTACAAAGCATCATTGGTCAGATGCAGAGGCTCCAACATGCTGAGCATCTTATAACCAGACAGCTGAGATGTCTGTTGAGTTTTCTTCACTTGCTCTTTGAAATAACGTTAATTAGCTGCTGCTTCAAGTTTCCTGGCAACGGTTGTCTTCATCAACAGTTAAGATTCTGTTAATTATTAAAGTTTGCACTCTTTCATAGCGTTTTCTCCATAAACAGTCTATCCTTCAGCCCTTGTTTGATTCATTTTCTTTCCTTCCTCCATTCATTCCAGCAGTCTGCATTACAAAAGCAGCCATGTCTGGCCGAGCGTCCACCAGCACCTTTCTTTCTTTCTTTCTCAGTGACTCATCATCTCTCTTGTCTTTTTTTTTTTTTTTTTTTCTCGTTCCCTCTGCTGTAGAGTCCTAAAGGAAACAAACCTGACTGTTCATTTCCCATGTTAACTGTACTTTGTAAGTGTTGCTCACCCAAAGCCTTGCTGTGTGTGTGGCTGCCTTTTTATTTTCCTCTCCGCACTAACACTCACTCACAGTTTAATCTTTCAATGCATTCACCTGCTGCTTTGTCACTCGATCAATAGGTCGGATCTTTGATAAATTATCGGCAGGCAGAATCTTTGATCAGCAGTCAGTTGATCATTCACTTTAGTTGCCTGTTAGACCTGTATCTACACCCAGGAGCAGAGGTTTAGATTATTATTGGCATGTTACACTGTTCGTGTACACTTCACTGCATTTAGTCAACTCAAACTCACGTGACTGTGGTTGAGGACAAAGCAAAGAAAACCCTGATTGATTTGTATTGAAGTAATAAAGCATTTGAGCTTCTTCATTAGGAGCAAGTTGAAGATGTCAGATGCATCTGCATGTGTGTTTTTGTGTAAAGGTGAAACTGACTCAATATAGTCCAAGCACTCTTTTTTCTTTTTTTTTCTTTTTTTTCTTTACACTTTCAGTTTTTCAGACAGTTTTTTTGATTTGCATTTGATTCCTTGTTTCACCCTCACTGGACACTGGGGGGAGGGGGAGTTAAGTTTGGGTTCAGCATGCAGGAAATTGCCGAAATCTGTAATTAAGGCTAATTATTCAGTTTTTTCAGATCTTCATGGAAAAAAGTTTTTTTTTTAAGGGTGGAGCAGATCAGTTTAAACTGAATTTCATTTGGATTTAATGTTTCCATGCATTTGAAAGTTGTTTCCTGATGCAAGAACCAGTAAAAATAAATGAGGTCAGCTCAGATACTGACAACAACCAAAGATGAAAATTAGGGGGAAAACACATCATTTTTTAACTTTCACATTCATTTAAAATAAACAAATACTTCCCATTCTATTGTTTTCATTAATAATAGAAAGAAATAACCTGGGCTTTACTGTTGGCCACATTCCAAATTGAATGTCCCACAGTTTTAATGTACCTGTGTTGGGAGAAGATTGATGACTTGCTAATTTGCTGTTGCTATACCGTTTTTCATCATAATATGCAAATTTGTGAGGTCAGTTTTCAGCTTCCTCGTTTGTGGCCAGCAACTGTCAATTATGTTACTAAAATATGATTTTATCAGCTGTACGTTAGCTAGCAGTCTCATTTAATAGCAACAACCCTGTAAAAGGCAACTTAAATCTGCCATGAGTATTATTCTTGTGTTACACTGCAGAGCTTTTTAGTCCTGGTGTTCAATCTGCTGTCAAATCATTCTAACATGTTCCTGCTTTGCCTTCATACCCGTTCTAATGTTCATACAGTGTGTTTCTGCTTTTTAATGTTAAAAAAAAGGCTTTTCAGATGAGCTGAGGAACGATAAGCTTGGCAAGCATAACGCTATCGTGACGTTAGCTTGGAGTGTAAACTTCCTCAAATCCAGTAAAGAGCAGGACAGAGTCACGAATGTTGGCTGGCATTAGCTAACGTTAGCTGACAAAATCCAGGACTGAATTTCTTTTACACAGAAGAATACTTCATGGGAGATGTGCTGCTCACAAACAGAGCTTTTTAATACCTGTTATTTATAACCCCAACATTATATATAGTTAACTATGTATTGTATAGTGCTCCTTTGCTTTAGAAGTGACTAATGCTTGGTTACTAGTGTAGTTAGGTGCAATAACTGCAGCTTACGTTAGCATTAGCAAACAAATGCACTTTTTTATCATTTTGTTACACTTTTGCCTTGTTTTTTGTTTGTTTTGTGAAGGCTTAAAACAAACCTCACCCTCCAGACTGTTAATATCCACTGTTCTGGGGGGCGGGGGAGGGGTTTAGCAGTCAGTGGGTTTTTGTCCTGCCTGCCTGTGACTCAGCATTAAGGCTGGAAAACATGTTTTTGACTTGGACTGTTTTTCTTTACCAGGTGAAGAACAGAACAAAGAGGCACTGCAAGACGTAGAGGATGAGGCCCAGTGAGACTATGCCACCAACAGCCAACAACTTGAGACCCTCCCCTCACCTCCTCACACTCCTCGTCCCTTCACCTTCGTCGTCCTCCTTTTCCTCAACCCCCCTCCCTCTTTCCAATATCCTCTTCCCTCTCTGCGTGTCACCCTCCTCTTCCCTCCTCTCTTCCTTTTTCCTTCTTTCTTCCACCTCCTCCGCAGCTCCGAGACCCAGCAGGGTCACGGAGCTAACAAGTTTATTTTTTCTTCTTCTTTTTTATTTTTATATTAGCCCTTACATCATTCAAGAAAAATACCACTTAATTGAGACAGTAAATACAATGTTAGAAAGACAAAGATAAAGAGAGTCCCTGGATTTTTTTTTTCTTTTTTTTTTTGTCCTGGTACAAGCGGTTCTGAAATGTTATCTTTGTTTTCATTATTGTATTTTTGTTTGTTTGTTTTTTTTGCTTTTTCCTCAATATTTTTATCAGTTGCTGGATGTATTGAGAATTTTTTTTCTTAATGTAATTACAGAAATTAACTTTTATTACTGATAATGTTGACTATTAGTTATGGGAGCTATTTTATCTGTTTTTAGTGAAAATGTCATGCGAATCATTTTACCTTTTTATGGGCAGTTTGAAAAACTAAAAAAAAAAGTGCCCTTTTGTTAACTTAGTTTTTCAGAGGAAGTTGGCAAAATTCGCGATATCCACGTGGGGCAAAGAAGTGCTTAACTTTTACACCATAGTGATTCTGTTGTCATGTTTTTTGTAGTTGTCTTTGGACTGTACTTTGTGCTGAAATACTGTAACTGTGCACACATGCTGAAGGTCGACTTATAGCTAGCTGGTGGTTTTAATTCATCAAAAGAAAAAAAAAAAAAGAAAAACTTGGGAGTTTCGTCACTTGTGTAAAAGACAAGTCTCAATTTGGCCCCCTTGCTCCTCGACAGACAGCCCTAAAATATCAAGATTGTCAGTGCTTGCATGAGTTAGCAAATATTCTTTTTCTGCTGCTCCCCCCCCCACTTTGTACTAAAGCTCCTCTAGAATCAGAGGTTTACTTTCTTCGTCGTTTCCTTTGTTTGTTCTTCTTTGTTTTGCTTCATTATGTGTAACTTGGAGCTGATTTGTACTACTGGATATCTGACTGGAGCCACAGACAGGGAATCTGTATTGTTCTTACTGAAACACAGCATGGAATTAACATTAAACAATCTAAATTAAACATTACAAACTTGACTGTTTGCTTTTATTCATTTCAACCATTCACCCAGTTTTTTTTCAGAAGATTTTTTTTTTGCTGTTTCTTGTCATGGTTCAGTGTTACATGAATAAATGAAAGCATGCAGTGTTGCTACTGTGTCTCAGGAAGTCATAATTACTGGCTTGTACTCCAGGCTGTTAAACATTTACATTATAACCTTCTTACAATGAGCTGAATACTTACTAAAACTTATTGACAGGTGTTTCGCTTTCAATACAGGCTTTCTAAAACCCCAAACAGGATGAGGCTTATCGCAGCGCTCCCATACACAGAGCAAATGTTGCTACTGGATTCTGACTAGGCAACTGTGAGCATAATCTTAAATTTATATGTTCTATTTATAGTGTTTGAGAGACAAATGCAATCTTAATGCCTGTGGTTTCACCGTGACAGTGTAGCTCATGACTCCACCACTCCTGAGTTGCAACTTTGCAAGCTGCTGATTGAAATGAGTAGCTGTCAACACTTTCACTGAGATGTGTGAGACAAAGATCACACTATTTAATTTTGTCATTTTTATAATAGATTCATTACCTCAACACAAGCCAAAATCTTGCTTCTGTGTATACTCACCAAATTTTCCTCTACCTCAATTTCTTATCCAAGCACACACTCGCATGTTTATTCTGAGAGGCCCTAACCTTTTGCCTCCCTAGTTTCAGTTGCTTGTAACCTCTGTAGCAGCTGGGGCCTATTCTACTGTTACATCACATAACAGCCTGAGCTCAGTGTCTAAATGTAGACTCGCAGGTGAAAGTGGAGGAGCCGGTTAGACAGAAGGCTTTCACTAACAGCCAGTCAAAATTACTTCCTTTTGCTAGCTGCTTTTGTACCCCCCCCTGCTGAGAGACCCTGATCAGGAGCCACCTGGGTGATAAGTTCATGCTCCCCAGAAGACAAACCTATGCCATTTCCCCACCTTTCTGAAGTGGTATCTTCAATAGAGATTGTCTTTCCGCTACAGTGGTGAATTTAATTCCATCATATATATATATATATATATATATATATATATATATATATATAGATAATGTGTGTTCATGTTCCCAAGTGGATGCACAATAATGGTTTTGATAACCGGGGCTTTCAGATACTGGCAAATACCAGCCTTTTATATTAAAAAAGCAATTTCATAGATACCAAACTCACCTGGGGTTAGGTCCAATAAGCAGACAGATATGAGTGTTCCCCAGAGGATGAAGCCTACTGACTGTGATGATCCCCTGAATCACCAGCATGTTGACATTTTCACCCATCTATTGAAATACAATGTAATATAACATCTACAGGATGGATTGGACATTGGTGAAGTTCCACACTTGGTTAATTGATGCATGGCCTCCCTTGGAATTTTGTATTAATACTCATGGTCCCCAGAGGATGAAGCCTACTGACTGTGGTGATCCCCTGCATCAGCAATCTATTGAAATATCTCAACATGTACACAATGGATTGGACCTTTTTAAGTTGTGTTATTAGTTGATTGATTGCATGGACTCCCTCAAAATGTTGTATAGATATTTATGGTGCCCAGAGGATGATCCATTTGAAATTTGGAGTTAAATGTCTCAATTATTATAGCATGGATTTCGGTCAACTTTGATGCAGACATTTATTGTCCTTTAGTGATCCCCCTGACATTTAATCTAGCATAGTCATCTAGCCAAATTTGCAAATTGTCCTACACTTTGGTTTACTTTACTATGTGCCTATGGACATGATTGGTAGGGCGTTTTTGGAGCCCATTCATTCAAATATCTGTCTACCTTTCCTCAACATAAGGTCAAAGTGTGGTTATAGTGATACACAGTCACGCAGAAAAATGTCAAGAATGTGAGATTGATACTGAAACAGAGAGGAGATGTTTTCTCTTGAAAGCCACCAGGAGAGGAGTGGTGGACTCTTCTGACTATATCAATGTGCAGCAGCTCCTCTAGTGCCCTCTGCAGGTTGAATGTGACACATACAACAAGAGGAAATGCCCATAAAAAGGATTTAAATGCCACAGTTTGCTGCAAACGTTGCTCTGCTCTGTGAGGTGTTTTCTATGACGAGAAGTGCACAGGGTCAACATGAGGATCTTATATAAGTGGACTGGGAGTTTCAGTGTAATCATCAACCTTTTACTTTACTTTTGTCTTCCTTGTGTGCACATAGCCGTCTGTCTCTTCCATAGACCGTAAGAAGTAGCGTTTTAAACCTTGTAAACTCAGACATGTCATCGCAAAATTAACTGTGACACCTTTGGCACAATTATTTATTGATATCCTAAGTCACCTTTTAGCCATGCCTGTCTTTGATTTGCCTCTGCTCTGTGTGAAGGCTGCTGCATAGACACAGGTTCTTCAGCAACATGATCTCCCTGTCACACACCTGTTTTCATTTGATAACATTTCCATCTCACTTTCAGCTCCTCTGTTCTGTTTCTCTACCCGGCTTCATCATTTTCACTGCAGACCTGCTACTACTGATGTGAAACATGTTACAGACTCTTCCAAGGTTCTTTACAACCTCATACATGGTCTTATTAAATATGGTACACACATGGAGCTGTGATTCCCAACCAGGGGAAGCTACTTGAATGCCAGGGGGACGTGGAAAGACTGTAGATTAGTTTAACTAATTAGACGAAGAGTTGAAATTGTGATTGGATTAAAAAATATATGCACATATATTGCAAAGTGTTGAAATTAGATAGCTAAAAGTTATGATCAGTGATTAAAATTCTTAGATAAAAGTATGGATAAAAAGAAATTTGAAATAGTGAACTAAAAGTTAGGGACAAAAAGTTTACATAACATTAACGGATATATTGTTGAAATAATTGGCTAAGAGTAACAGATGAACGATTAATGCAATTACAATATTTTATGAAAACAAATCATCATACATACCTTTTTATAATATCACTAGTGTAAAAGCCAGTAATAATTTCAAATGAACACATCTGAACTATGTCTACAAAGGTGTAGTAAGTTAATCTGACAAGTGGAAACATTAGACAGAAATTGTTGGTAACCACTGATTTAGAAAACCTTTTAGTAAGTGTTCCCCACACATATTCGTCTTCTGTCTGTGTATTTATCTCTAATTAAATGATTTTCTTAGTCAGGTTATGTTGCAGAACCTGTTCTCAGTCAGCGATGTAAAACTGAAAAGTTGTCACACCAACAGAAAGAACCTCATGAGTCTGTGGGAGATGTGTTGGCAGTCCGGTTACCATGGCACCTTATGCTTTTTCCTCCACTGAGCAGCCTGTTGTAACATGAAACCTCAAGAGGGCAGCAAGTTCCATCTAATCGGACAATAGATCACTCATCCTAAAACCATTTCCATATTTCTACAGGAGATGGTGGTGAATGTGATCTAAGGGAACATTAAGTGCTACAGCTTAACTATATCATCATCACATTAGAAGACACTGTTTTCCAGAGGGTTTGCTCTGGGTGTAAAGTCAGTTGCATCCTCTTCTATATCTGCAGTCTAATCGGCGTCCTCTAGCTTCCTGTGGAAACTGGAAACTACAGCGGTGTTCTGTTGTCAGATCGAGGTTACTTCTTGCAGAGTGGGACCCGGGGAACAAACGTCAATGAAATATTATGAACTTCCTCTTCTGCTGAAGAGACAGGAGTTATAAATAGCCAGGGTTATTTTCAGGCAACACTTGTGAGATTTACTCAGCCCTGGTCTGATCTGGGCTGGGCTGAGCCTCCATGTGGGATCTGGTTACAGGACTGTACCATAAATATACAGCATGAACCTGCAAACTACAGCTCACTCTGTCCTGCCCTCCGCCCTTCAAATCGCAATGCAGTGCCCAAGCACCCTTTATTCTCAGAACGGACACACACAATATGTGTTCTGTACGACGTGTACACACATGAATACACACACACACACACACACACACACACACACACACACACACACATACACATGCACACACACACACACACAGTCCATCTTGCTCTAGCAAACAGGACTGATTCCACGAAAGCTGTGTGGGTTGAACCAATATTCTGGCCCATTATTAAAAATCCACTGTTGGTCACTACAAAGGTAATGACATACAAGGCAGGTTGCACTGATTTAAAATGTTAAAGCCAGATTTTAAAGCTTTTAAAGAAGCTATCATTGATATTTTTTATATGAATCATGAATCACATGACTGCTTGCATGTGAAAAGTATGTTTCATTGAGACAAACCCACAGAGATTTATCACCTGACTGAACATTTTCTGGTCTTTCGGCTCATTCTTTTGGTTTACTGGCCAGAAAATGATTCGCACTCATCGCTCTCATCAAGCTCGTTTCCATCAGCAGCAAGCAGCTGTTTCTGGCAAAGACACAGAAAAAGTTAGCAGCTAGCTTACATTTGCCAATTGCTCTGAAATACAACTCCAAATGGACTCTCTGTATCTGCTGGCAACTTTTTGCTAACAAGTTTGTTCACTGTAAATAGTGATAATATGTTAATATGTCAGTGTTGTGTGTACAGTTCGTCTTTGCTGCCCTCTAGTGACAAAAAAACTGTTTTAAATGAAAACTTAAACAGCTGATACTCTTTGCTACCAATATCTGCTTTATTAAAAAAATCTTAATGGGAAAAAAAGGACGAAACTTCAGGATAAGCAACAGAGGAGGGACTTCTCTTCAAGGACAGACAAACGCATATGTTTCGAACAAAACTGACTTTGTGATAAGATCACATTATTTCAATACACTTTAAAGTTAATCAGTCATGTTAAAGTCAATCAATCATATTGCTGTTGTCGTGTTAGATCCACTAACATAATTCTATATAATTCTGATTATGCAGTAATTATTGTAATTCCAATTATTATAGCATTGTCTATTGTCTATTTATTAGTATTCATCACAGCTGTTGGCAATGTGAGTTAGATCCTTTCTGTATCGTCTTTGAAATCCCATTTCAGTGTGTGCGTGTGTGTGTGTGTGTGTGTGTGTGTGTTTGACGTTCCCTCTGACTGGAGCTGAAGCTCTGGTGTCTCATAGTGACTCACCTCCAGTGTGTTAAAGCAAAGGAAACACACACAATGACACACACACACATACACAGAAAAGTAAACAGAAGATTAATTTGTGATGCGGCAGTGAATAGGAAAGGGTAACACTTGACCTGCCATCCACTAACTGTAACCCCTCACATACTACTGCATGGAAACAGAAAGGAAGTACAGTCTCTACAGTTTGAGCTGAACAGATTTGGATGATCTGAACAGGAAAATAGAAAAAAATGACTGTATTTACCAAGTCTAGGACTTGAGTAAATATATTCCCCCCTCATTACTTCACTTCAAAAGACCTGTGTTTGTGGTCACTGTGTTGTTTCATTTCACTTTAATTCTGCATTAAGCAACAATAGTGTGCTTATCTTGGAAGTCAATCACTTCTTAACTATGTGTTCTTATTTTAAAATAGAACTGGGCAGAGCCTTGTATGTCTGCTCCAAGGCTGTGGAGTGTGTGTGTGTGTGTGTGTGTGTGTGTGTGTGTGTGTGTGCGTGCGTGTGCGTGTGCGTATGTCAAGGCCGTAGGTTTCCTGTTGATGCCAGGCTGTCAGGAATGCCTCCAGCCAGGGTCAGAGGTCAAAGGATGTGTGTCACTGTCATTTCCCTTCTCTCAGCAGCAGCCCGTGATGCCCCTCCACACATAACACAACACACACACACAAAGCCTGTGCCGTGCTCACACTGACAGACATTAATATGCATGTAGAAGGCATTCATCCTTGTTTTAAATACTTCTGCTCATTTAATATTTATGTAGACAACATCATCTTCGTGTGACGACAATAAAGCTACAGAGTCAGAGTAAGGTCAGAGACCTGCATTTAAAACCTATTCATTTATTCACTAGTTTAATAATGGGAAGGTTCAACATTGAGGCTGTGCAGTTGCCAGTTGCATAACGAATCTCCCAGCAAATCACATCTGGCTGTATCAGGGAGGTCAATTTGAAGAACTCAATTTGAACAATCAAATTTAATATTTGTTGTTACAAGTTTAAATGAATAGTCTGATAAGCTCCCCGTGACAAATTGTGCTGAGTAAACACAGACTATCTCATAAGCTTCAAGCATTTTCACCATGACAGTGATAGTTGGCTGAGGCATCTAAAAAGCTTTTGTCATCTAATTACAAAATAAATCACATAAAATTGGCAAAAAGGTGCATTCACAGTCAAAAACATGGATCATTCTTATGTTGAGCAACCAGGGGTGGGATTAGTCATTTCTGGGATCTGGGCAAAGACAAACTGGGACCACACCTCTGCCCATTTCAGATCACTATTTCTATCTATTAACCTAAAGATGCAGCTGTACTTTTCAATAAGTAAAAAGTCAGCCATGCGGAATGTATGCTTGAAAACATGACACAGATCAGATCACTGACTTTCAGATCATCTGGAGACCAGGAACATGTATATGAAATTTCAAGGCAATCAATCATCAGCAATCAGTCATCAGCCAAAATAGTGGATCCATCGCTCTTGCCTTTCCAGAGCAATTCTGCTTGCGTGGCTAAAACTTACAACTGATTTGCCAAACTCCATTGCATAATTGCAATAATGTGCACAAGTAAGTGGATGTGTGTCCCACAATGCTGACAGGGAACAAACAAGAATGTGCAGAGGGATGGAGTCATTAGTCGGGTCAGGAAGGTCATCCAAATAATGTGTGTTTATCTACCACTGTCAAGCTGTTTATATTCTCCTGTCAAAAAGACAAAAATGTACGAATTTTGTGTCACACTTCAGCCCTTCATCCTGGAACCCACCCTTCTCCCAGTGTGTGTGTGTGTGTGTGTGTGTGTGTGTGTGTGTGTGTGTGTGTCAGTGCCAGTGTGAATGTTGAGTGTGTTGAGGCCCAGGTTAGTCTGGTCATTGGGGACAGGAAGCGCACTGCTACGATAGCACAAGTCCCTTATTTGTTTTAAGAAAGAGTGTGGTGCATACGCGTGCCTCTTCCAAAGGGAAGCGCAGGTTGGTTCCGTCATGCACACGCACACACTAACGCATATATGCGTCACACACACACTAAATCTACTGGGCGGGTACTGGGAATATCTGAGGCAGGATGCTGAGTCCAGGAGGAAACCCTGTCCAGACTGGCCCTCTCTCTCTCTCTCTCTCTCCCTCCCTCTCTCTCTCTCTCTCTCCCTCCCTCTCTCTTTCTCTCTCCCTCTCTCTCTCTTTTGCATATGTGTGTTGTTGTTGATGTGTGTGTGTGTGTGTGTATGTACGTGTGTGTGCAATCTAAAAAAGCTTTTATGCATTTCCATTAGTTACCCAATAGCAGACAAAGGGAAACAACAGAAATGAACTAGACTACTCCCTTTATTGGTGTTCTGGGGTTACACACATTTTTCTGGCAGTCTTTTTGCCAACTAAAGACTTTCCACAAAATCTAGAATATAAAACATTCACTCAAGACATGAACGTGTTTACTCTCTACACTTTTATCTTCCCATGCACACACAAGACAAAAGGCGCATATCCTCTGCATGTGACATCCATCTTGAGCCAGGCAGCACTCCATATCCTCCCCATGATCCCTCAACCAGAGTGGTAACATCCTCTGGTTGCAGCGAGGGGAAGCTGGCCTCACTGTGACTCCGCTCTGCGGCAGGTAACACCCCAACCCCAAATCTCTGCGCAGAAGCTCATATGCTGATTCCTTTGTCAGGTAAGAGTTGAAACCTTTAAAATATGGTGTTTCTTTCCTTGTACGTGTAGGAGGAAGCTCTACAACAGCCACGTTTATGCTTTTCAGGAACCTCTTGGGATGATCTTCTGGGCACATTCTCCTCTCTGCTTGACCTAAGGAGTTTGGCAACATTCCTGAGGGAGACATTTTTCCACTGACACTCCCAACAAAGTGGAAGAGGAATACACAGCAAAAAGCAGGAGAGAGAATCACTTTAAGAGAGGGTACGGGAAAAGAAGAGAGAAGGGGAACAATGATGGAACTGAAGATCCAGCTGATCCCAACAGGGGAAATCATCCTTTCTCCGGGGAAGAATGGAGAAAGCTGCTGCCACAACTGCAAGGTCAGTTCACACACAACTGCGGCCGGGTCCTAGGCCAGGTCTGGAGTCAGATTTTTCCACTCATCCTTCGTTCCAGTGGGTTGAAAATGGTGCTGACACAGCTGAGGTTACAGGGTTCGTCTCCCAAGGGGGAGATGTTGAGAAACATTTACATATTTGAAGAACCGTAAACTGCTTCAGAGTTGGCCGTCTGTCATGTAAATTGCATTGATGAATCAGAGCAGCTGTGGTTAGTTAAATGTTTTCTCGTTTAGCTCTGAGTAATGTTCTCAGAGTTATTCACAGCTAATTATACATGTAAAGAAGAGCTGCCTCTGTGGACTTGTACAGAGAGGGGATAATATAAACATTTCATTTACATAAATAGGACGACAACATTTGGCAGCACCCAGATATTTAACAGTATGATGTAACAAAATGATTACCAAAAGAAAAGAGACTATTTAAGATAAGATGTCATACTGGAGCTGACCTTTTAAGAGTTGAAACACCTGAAGGAGATCTAACCTGAAACATTCTCCAGTGATTCATTTCAGGGTCTATATTGTTCTCCTGTGGTGTGTTTTCATATTCGTTTTAATAACTGGACAAACAAGGACAGCAGGATACTTTAAGTGCAGCTACAAATGAGTTTAAAAGCAGAACATTTATTGCAAAGGTCAGTTTTTTTTGTTACTCCCACAGACTTAAAGAGCAAAGGCTTCTTTACAGAAATTGGTCGAATATTCGTGTCAATAAAATCTATAATAGAAGAGGCAGAGAGATATTGGTTTCTGCACCAGCTGGAGTGCAACCACACACTGTAGCATTTTGTGCAATAGGCGCGGCCACGGACACGCCCCACTGTGCCTGAAATAGTTTGCCAACAGGCGACGAGGGTGATTCCCACATTGTTAGCTTTTGGGTAAAATGATTCTGGGAAATGTAGGAAATCACTTGCTTAAATAGACAAGGCGGTATAGATATACTTATGCAAGGCACAAAGCATTTCTTAGTTAAAAAGAAATGCTTTGAATGTATTGAACACAGTCCAAAATACATTTTCCCTTAATGTTAGGTTTTTTAAATTGTATTTTGAGCTTTTTGAACACATATAAAATAAATGTTACCAATAAACAACAGCACACAGGTGACACACACACACACACACACGCACACACACACACACACACACACACACACACACACACTCACACACACACCGGTTTACTTCAGTCACTTTTGGGGTATTTACAAAGTCTTACCCTAACCATAATCATACCCACTGACCCAAAAGTCCCAAATTTTACCAATTTGGGACACTGCTTTTGTCCCTAATTGAACAAACTGTCCCAATTAACTGGCCTTAAGTCTGAAAACACACACGCACACACACACACACACACACACACACACACACACACACACACACACACACACACACACACACACACACACACACACACATATCCAGTGTCCATAGTTGTCATAATGGTAATGCTCATACAGCCATACAGGCTTAAACCATCCATAAATATATACTGTCAGGAGATGTCCAATGAGAGTGCTGTAACTATATCAGTCCAAATACATTGAGCCAGATATCTTTCAGATATTTTCAGATATATGACTTCAAACTGTGCAAGCTGAGACAAGTATAAGTCTAGAGGAAGTAGGGTGTGTAAAAAAAGATGCACAATTTGTGATATTAGATGTTTAGATGTAGGGACTTCAGGAATGTGATCATAGAAATTTTGCTACAGAATACATACATCAACGATTGGCTCCAAACTAGTTGTGATGTCACAAATAATGCTTATAGGTACCAATGTAAACTGACATTTAAGGCCAGTTCAGAGAAACTTGAGCAAATTTTTTGAGGCCAGGGAGCCATTTAAAGCTGCAATTATAGCAAACAGGCACCTAAGTATCTGTTTGGCCCGCTGCCCTAATGATGTGCAGAAGAATTTTAAGTGCCTTTCTCAGAATAAAACTGTCATATGGAAATTTATGGGATGAGCTGATGACAGGACAGTATGTATTTGCTGATGCTACTTCTCTGTGTTCATCAGATGTATCAGGATTACAGCAGTTTTAATTGTGTAAATCTTGTTGCCCTGTTAGGATAACTGCATGACATAGCCTGTAGCTTCTGCTGCGTTGCCGTGGTGATGTTTCTATGCAGGGGATTACGAGACATAGCTGTAAAACATATTCGACATGTGTTACATACTGTACTGTATGCACTTGTAGGAGGGCGGTAATACAGACAGCTGATGTGTAATATCTATACAGTATCTAAGGAATGAGGGGGGACTGGGCATTTTAAAGACAGTCCTCCCTGCAGTAGAAGGCACCATTTGGTACAGTAAAGCGTGGGGTCGATACGGGATTAGGATGTGTAGTAAAAGGAATGCGGTGTGGTTAATGCAGCCTGCTGAGTGCTGGTCACTGATGACTGGGGAGGTGTGGAATGTACTGTAGCCTGGATGGGAGGAAACGACAAAGACATTCCAGTACGCTGCTTTGCCCCCCCCCCCCCCCCCTTTCCCACATTCCTCCAAGGTCAAATCACCAATGTGTATGCAAGGTGTGTGTGTGTGTGTGTGTCAGGGTCATCAATTGTTCTTTAAGCAATCCCCAACACCCTGTGTAACCTCTGTTGGTCATTTGGCGTCAAAACTTTTAAAGGCAGTTTATCTGATCTCTTGGTTCACAGACTTCTGGATTTTGCCCCACATTGTGATATTATTAACAACAAATTGTAGTATGTTCCCCAATTATGGCTCCACAGAAGCAGAGTATAGGGAGGGTAAACACTGAGGTGGGTCAGCGATATGACTGGCCTTTCCGTCCAGTACAATCCGTCTGTCTAACCTCGCCTTGTCAACAGGATACAACCTGCCTACGACTGTGCTTATGTGTGAGCGAGTGCCAGTAGTTGCAGGCTGTTCGATGCTGGATCGATCACTCCCCCCTCTGGCAGTGCTGCCATATTACAGTCCAGCTCAGGCTTTGACAGCCAGCTGACCAGCTGGTTGAGGTCACCTTCACATGGACACTGCACACGTTGTGCAACTCTGCAGTAACGTGTGTAATAATGACGGCTATTGTTTAGTGATTTTCTTTCTTTCTTTTCTTGACACTGTCCAAACATTGTCACAATACACATGCCATACTAGTGGGGATGACACTGAGGTCAAGACCTTCGAGGTTAAAGGTTCATCTAGAGTTTGAGCTCTGCTGTAAAACCTTTTATCACATAGTCACTCTCAAGCTCTGTCATTGTGAATTCTTGGAAGAGAAATAATAGAGAAACTGTTTCTTAGGTTGGAACTTCAAGATGGCAAAAATCCTTCAAGGCCCTGAAGGCATCGAGACTTCATCTGCTTTAGAGATTACTGTTTTTTCCCCCACAGTGAACATTTTATTGCAGGAATTTTAAATTGTGACGCAATGAAACAAAAAGGTGTTCTATTTTTCAGCTCAGTACTGAAATCCATTGCCTGACCGTCACATTACTTGTAACTACAGCTGCTGATGATTATTTTTGCTACCAATTAATCTGTTTTGTCTTGATTAATAATTTTATTTGTAAAAGTCAGAAAAAAGTGAAAAATGTCCCATCATGATTCCCGTTGATTATCATATATGACTATATGGCCCCATTAATCAATTATCAAAGTAGTTGCCAATTCATTGTCTGACTAATCAATTAGTAGATTAATTGTATCTATCTATCTATCTACACTGCACTGTTGAGTGTAGGGAGGGGCCCTGCAGTGCCAGTGTGAAGGTGCAGTGGCAGCCTCACTGACGGTAGAGGGTACGAGAACTCTTTCAAACCGGTATCATCACACCGGTGAGCAGTTTGACGCACCTCCGTCTCTAAATTAGTCTATTAACACAGTGTATGGGAGAGACAGATGAATTCCTAGCGGTGGCACCAAACTCCATTCAAATATCTGCCCGTTTATTTACATTCTTCACGCTTGTGTGTGCACACAGTTGAAAGTTTAGTCTGAAAAGTGAGGATGGATGCAGAATTGCAGATATCCTTCTCCTGCTTTTACTAACTGTTCAGTGCGTTAACTCGCTTTCATTTCGGTGTGATAGTTTATGGATAAGCATAAAACAAAATAAATGTCTACGTTTTTGAACACAGTTTGGCTTTGATATGCAGGGTGCCTGAAATGCGTCTGTTTGTTATTCCACATTAGCGCGGCTTTGTAAAGAGGATTTTTATCTAAACACGGGAAGTTATTTCTACAGAGCTGTTCAGGAGTGTGTGAAGGAGAGCTGGGGACTGCTGCATCTTTGTCTATTAGAAGATAACAAGTCAGCCGTGAAGAGTGTTTGTAGAGAAAACAGTGAGGGCACGGTCTATGGCTTGGCTAAAATAAACCATACATCAGCCATGCAGGAGCCGCGGGGATGGGCTCTGGGTGAACTTCCTGGTGTTACAGTACAGTGACAGAAAAAGAAGGTGGGGGGAAATGAATTACCACACCACTCCCAATAAGGGCTAAGGGGGAAGTGAGTCCTAACAGTGTCAGTATTTTCATAATAACACCACTATCTATCATATTACCACTGAGAAAATGACTGATATTAAAGTGTCTGAGTAATATGACTATACGCTGCACTGCCAGACGAGGTAATGTCCTCTCATGAGGCTGCCGCCAGTGGAGTCACAGTCAGGGGCAGAGCTTCGCAGTGGGAGCGCTGCTGGTGTGGACTGGGAGTGGTGGGAGTAGTGGGAGGGTCAGGACGGGGAGAAACCCGGCAGGACGCCAGTCACTGACAGTCTGGGCTGACACTCACACCGGAGGGACTGACTGAACTGAATACCTTCTCCAGTCTGGGAAGAAAAAGCACTGAGCAAAGAGGAGATACTACCACCGCGGGTACTGAGCTCGGCTATTTCAGGTAACGTTATGTTTTATATCAGCGCTTCACTTAACGTCACTTCATTTTACCGCGCAATGTCTCTCGCTGTTCACTTTCATTTAACGCTAGCTAACTTACTCCGTCGTGACAGACGTGTGGACACTTATTTCTCACATGGTGGTGACATTTGGAAAGTTTGACAAGAGTCATTTTGAGACAGTGCAGCGTGCTTCATGACTGAGTGAGTGGGCTGAAAGCGTTGACGCGTGGAGAAACCCGCTGCGCCAAACGTCATTTAAAAAAGAAGCGTTTTAAGGCGACATATGCTTTCAGCAACTGAGCCACACTGTTAAATACACGTAAATACCTGTGAGGAATAAGTGGGAGACACTGTTCAATTCCGCATATGTTCAACACGCTCATATGTGAAAACTTTGGCAATTTGTAGATGTTTAAACGCGGCAGCTTGTACAGTCACTGCCGAGTTTCACGCCTTTTCGTGCGATAGAAATTATTGTAAAACTCACCTAGCTAGTATAGAAGCTATAAAGTTTGTATGTATACTGACAATAGTGTTTGCCGGTTTAAAGACTTGGTGCTAGCCGTTTTTTCTGAATTTCGCCTCAGTTGTCGTTGGCCGGTTAGCGAAGAAACTGGAAATGATATTTTGTACATGTTTTCTGAATGCACTTTAGTTTATAACGCTCCCTCCGTTACGTGTCAGTCATCTGTGAATTTGCCAGCTGACGTTCATTGAAGGCAGCGCCGTGAACTTTTAGCCACGTACTGATTTGGCGTGTAGCCTACAACTTCAGTTCCTTCAGGCTGGCCTTGTCTTTTTATAGAAGCCAGACAGACATAGATTAAGACACTTTAATTAAATAGCTAACCTCACAGCCGGTCACACCTGTGGGGACAAAGCTGCTGTAAACTGACTTGATGTGTCCCTGTACGGAGGGAGGGGGGAGCATCTGTTGTTTCTCATGGTAACCTACTATAAGCCATAATCAGTGTTGTTTTGATAAATGAATGCTTGGTAAACTTGGTAAGCCACCACTAACATTTAGGCTGTTTTTCCCTGAAATACCAAATCTCCATATAAAATGGGCGAGTTTTATGATATCTACCATTCCTTGTAACTTGAAAATGGGCTGGGCTTGCAGAGCTGTAGGGCTGTGCCTGAGAAAGTGTCACAGTGGGTGACTAAGGCTGTGTCAACAAGCCTGTCCACCTGTTAATGTGTGTGTTGTTTGTGCATGACGTAAACACAAAGAAAACACCTGGCAGTCGATGTAAACCTGTATGCGCCCGAACATAAGAACACATGAAAGATAAAATATAATCTGAAGCTTTTCTCCTTGGAGAAAGTGCATATAATCTACTGATCTTCATCCTGATAATGTGATTACCCACCCAGCAGGGGAAGGAGTGGTAAAGTAGCCTTGTACCGTACATTAAGAAGATCCACGCATACACAGATTGAAAGCAGATGAGAGAAGTGTCTAGAAATGAGCAGGGTGGGAGGGGAGGGATATTCCTTCAGGGCAAAGCTACTTAGAACAGCTGACCTGTTGCTTTCAAGGTCACCTGGAGGGCATCGGCTGCCTGCAGCTTCCTTAGGTTTGATATAATCTCCTTTTTAAATGACAGCTCATTATTGGAGATGATTAGCTTAGGAGCAGAGGCCTGCGCAGAAGTCAGATTGAAGTGCAGAATATTCAACAAGCACAGTCTACAATGTGATTATCCTACTTGGCTCTAAACACACAGTGATGCGCTGTTGTCAATACATTTTTCCAAAGCGGCCCCCCTCTGCTGCGTACTCTCTGGTGAGATTAGTTTCCGTTTAGGCTGATGTGGTGCGGATGCTTTCAGGCTGATTTTTCCCTCGGTGTCTTTTGGGGTTGTTGTTTTTTTTTGGCTCTTGATGGGCTGGGTTTTGTGGATATTCCTGGTCCGTGGCTGTGACAGAGTTGTGGTGAGAGTGGTGTTGGGTAGTTTGGGGTTAGAATGATCTTTTACCCCAAATGATTTTGCTGCTTTCGACATGTTTAGACTTTTTCCCCTTTTGGCTCCATATGGTCATGTAAACACAAACACAACAGGGCTTGTGAAATGGTTTTGTCTTTGTTTTAGATTCTTTAGATAATGTTAGAATGACCAAGAACCAAACACTTAGTCACTTATTTTGTCTACATTGGTTTTGTACTCAATAAGCTTGTAAAGTTTTGCATGTCTGCATCTGCTCAACTATTGAATGAAAAAAATCTGGTAAAATAAATCTGTTGTTGAATGTGCAAGATCCCGAGAACACCCTGCAATAGACCCCTGGAGGTCCCTACTATGGGAACCACATCTCTTTGGCGGATATAGGAACTGCTGTTGACAGGGTAAAGGGTTTTCCTGCTCATGTAGTCACCCTATTATACATTGGGGGGATCCTGGGAGGAACCCATAGGATACACCTGACAGCCTGGCCGTCAGCCAGACCTCCAGCATCACCCTCTGTGGCAGGGAGGACTCTCAGGCACGCATGTAAATCCGCACACTCGTGTACTTGAACTGTGTCGTAGGAAACAGGATTTACTTCCACTGCTGTGACCTTTTTGGATGTGAACTTGCCTCAGCATGCTGGCGACTGCTGAGGAGAGTTTACTCCATGCACAAGTGAAAAAAATGAGCGAAACACTCGGCCACCTGCGCATAGATGGAGCCTTACATCCCGGAAGCGGCATCTCCGTTTTCTGGCAACACATACATGGGTGGGAAGCCGGTGAGGGATCACTATGTCCTGTCCCTGCACTTGTGACTCCTACTGGTTTATCAGCTGTGAAAAGTTATTTGGAGTCTATTCATCATTCACTATTGATGTAAATGTAGAAAGCTTTAGTTAAGCTTTAAAAAACTGCACTTTCCTTAAAGTGTCAAATAAAAGATTTTTCACCAATCCCTACATTTATACAAGTTAATGAAATAGTTTGACTATCAGCTTAGTTTATTGTTCTGAACAAATAAAATACAACATACAAATTACTGAGCTTTAAAGGTGCTGGTAGGTTTTATTACCTTCAGACAGAGTCATACTAGCTGATTTTTATGCTATGTCCAGTTAAATCCCTGCTAGATGTTACTTTCATACTGAGCGTGCAGACACAGGAGTGATATTGATATTCTCATTTAACTTTAAGCAAGAAAGCGAATAAGCACATTTCCTCAAAACTTCAACCTGTGAGATTCATTACCTTTTTTTAATGGGAGAAGTGAGAGCAGGTTAGGAGTAGATGAAAGCCAAAATGACATCTTCCCACTAACTCGCACAATTTCACATATATGTTCACTAATGGGTTACACAGCTGTTCCTTATCCTACACATGAAGCCTATTTTAAAAACCTGGCATCTGTGATTATACAGTATGAGCCGAGGCATTGAGATATGGTTCAGGGCTTTGGACATTTCTTTCCTCAGATAACATTAAGCATAGATATCACAGTAGACTAAGCCAGGGACAGGACTGATAAGGTCCTAATGCAACAGCAGGCTGTATTCATGGCCTTTGGACTGGTTTCTTAAGACATGGGAGGACTGGGTCACATTGATTTATTGAAGGCAAAAATCCGATTTTACATCTAAAGCTACTGATAGTGGATAGTTAACCTCATACTTGACACTATAAAAATGTTTTTGTCACTATTACACAAAGTCTCCTCCAGCTGTAGTCATGGCGATGCTCCATCAGACAGTGACCGACCACATCTCATTTATTTAGACTGACGCTCTTCCTTTTACCACTCGACCGTTTCCTGTGAGAGAAAATTGAGGAGTGACACAGAGTGAAGTCAAAGATCAGATCATGTGGTAAATACACGGATTAAATAAAGTGATCTTATTTGAGTGGTATGTGCGAGACTTCAGGCGGTTGTTTAGATGATCGGCGCTGCAGATAAAGGCTGAGTGTATGGGAAGTTGAGTCAGACGCTGGGCTGGAGATTTGTTGGATGGGGAATTGGGGATAGAGGGTTATTGATCCGGAGCTCTGCCAGACAGACAGCAGGAGACACAGAGATGTAGATATAATGATGAGAGGGGGCGTTTGCATTAGAGTGTATCCTAACATCAGTGTGTTTGTTAAACAGAAAGCAGGGATGTAGTGTGTGAGTAATATAAACTGATAGCTGCACCAGACAACTTGAGATGCTGCCGATTTGTTTGGTGGTTCACTGAGTCAAGGTTTATTCAGACTTTCAAGTTTCCTTTTATAAAACATTGACCTATTTTTAGCCTAAAAATGTTTTCCATTCGAGTTAAGCAGGGTTAACGTATGACTAAACCTACAACGATTAGTCCATCAGTCGACTGAAAATTAATCATCTATTTTGATAATCGAGTCATTTTTTAAAGAAAAAGTGCTAAAATGATCTTGGTCTACCATCTTAAAATGTGAATGTTTTCTACTATCTTTTGTGTGTGATAGTAAACTGAATATTGCTTGTTGTAGATTGTAGAATAGAACAAGACAAGACATCTAAGGTTGCATGTCAGGCTTTGGGAACCCTTGGGAAACTAATCAACAAATTGATCAATATTGAAAATAATGGTTAGTTTTAGCTCTACATATGATATCTCGAGTAGTGATCCTTACTCTCTGAACTGTTGCTCCAGCATTATGAAGTTCAGGTGTGTTTTTACATGAGAATCTTGCCTCATGCAGCGCGTGCTGGAAATGACGCAGCAACACTTAGTAAGAGCAGTGTTCAGTAGAATGGAAGTAATGAGGGTATGTGTGTTACCTGTACATTGACACCTCACAGTCTTGTGTACAGCGCACTTGTGTGTGCCTGTTAAGTTTCCTGTGGGCAGCCGCTTGAGCTTTTCCATGCCATTCTTTCCCACATCCTAAAGCTATCCCAGCGGCCGAGTGAGCCCCGCCCTGCTGGGAATAAACATTACGAGTGACTGCCTTCTGCTTCTCCTCTGTATCACAGCACAAACTCCCTGTGGGACTGGAAACCACCCTGGAAATTAGTCAAAATCCAGCGCCAGCCTTCACTGCCATTTTTGTACATAGTGTGTGACTGAGGGTAGCTGGGAAGTCCTCGAATGACTTGTATTCGAATCCTTATAACAATCATTTTTTTCATTTTACTCATCATCTCTTGCACTTGATGTGTCTTTGACTTGATGATCCTCTTCTTGTTTGCATTTCACAAGTTGAGGACAGAAGTGCTCATTCATGTTTACGTACCACAGCGCTGATTAACTCTCCTCCTAATCTGTTCATACACCTTCACTCAGATTAAACCGATCACACAAGATATCCACTAATCCTTTTTCACCTGTTCTCGCACATCTTCAGCAGAGCCAGAAGGAGAGGAATCTGTGTGTGTGTCTGTGTGCGCGCTGTTTTAGGGTATTTTACCGGGACATCAAGGGGACCGCCACCAGGTTTTCCAGAAACCTAATGGACGTTACTCAAACTTCTGAACGCCATGTTAGTTACAACAATAATCCATGCGCAATTATATACTGAGATGTTTATTTTAATTGCTATTAATATGACTCATTGTGTTCCAGCCCTGTTTCCCACACATGGAGAAGGTAGGTGGTCTGAGAAATAAGGAAAACACTCTCCTCCTTACTCCTCCCCGCCCCGTAGCTGAGTAAAACATCCCAGAATATACCTGCGTAGCTTTTTAGACAGCAAAATATTTGCGCTATCTTAAAGGTAACATACGCTTATCGAAGGATTTGTGTTCACCGTCTGTGTTCTGTACGCTCAGCATCTGCTCCTCCAGCTACATCCATCCTTGTAATCATGACAAACAGTTCCTGAGCTCTGTGCATCCTGTACAGCATCATACCTGTAATTACATCAATCACTCTCCAGCGTACATACCTGTGATTTTTCTAACTGCTTCCTAACTATACCGTCAGCGCTGAGACACACCCACCCACTCTGTGTTTTTCTGTAATACGAAACCGAAGGCAAATCTCAGTGTTTGTTGAAACAAGGGTGCACATGGGGGGGGGGGGGTCAGTGTTTGTGTTGGGTTGATGCAGAACACCAGGACATTTTCAGGCCGTTCCCTACTCGAGCAATATTCGACAAATCACCAAATAAATTCCTCTCCTCATCGCTCTACCCGACCACACTGAAGCCGAGATGTGATGTGCTAGAGTTTGGCTATTTTTAACACACGGTCATGTTAGATGTGATGAACTAACTGAAAAGGCAGGAATGAGGAAGAGGTGGAGAAGAAGGGGTCATGCTTTTTTGTTTGCAGCAGGAGAAAGTGGAATCAGGTGACTGGAAAACACGGGAAAGAAAAATTGGCTTTGATTTTTTTTTTTTTTTTTTAAAGCAAATGGGCTTGATGGGTTTGACTCAAACTCCATTTAAAGGCAGTTTATTTTGCCCTGTGGTTGACTAGTAACTGCCTTATCAGGAAATTTTCTGCTGGGCCTTGTTTCGACTTAAAATTTTTGGATGGTCAATGCAGAATGCAATTATTTACTTTACTGTTTATTTTCTTGATTCAACCTTTTATAATAGTATTATAGTTTATACATAGTAAAAGTAGCTAAAAATAGAATAAATACAGTATATAAAATCACTGCGTGCACTGGGTGTCGGTCCAGAGGGGGGAGTTGCAGTCGATAGCGGGGCGAGGTGGGGGGGTGGGGGTTCAGTCCGGAGGGGGAGTTGCAATCGGTATCGGTCCGGGAGGGGGACGATTGCTCTACTAAACAGCAACACAGAGCTTTCAGGAGGCTTTGCTTGCACACACCCTGCATTGATAGTCACACAAACACACACACATATTCCGGGAGATTGTATCTCATTTGCGGGCGTCAGGGAGGCGCTACCAATATGCAGGAGACTCCCGGAACTTCTGTTAGAGGTGGGATGTCTGTGTTGGGCATTTTTTCTTTTGTTATTCAGTTAGTTTTCTGTTGACTGTTTTTGGAAAGTCCACATTTTCATAATTAATTTATTAGTGCAGTCATGCCTGGTACAGTTAGATTTGGACTTTTTTTGGTTACATATTTAGCTTAACATTTAGGTTAGGTCAAACCAGAAAGCTGGTGAGCTAATGGCTAATTTGCTAGCACACTCACCTGGAACGTGCTAACACTAATCAGTGACAACAAACTTCTATGGCTAAACTTCTATTTTCTCTTTGCTGGCTTGTGTACTGCCCCAGTAAAAAAAAACAGAACACTGTTTGCTTTAATAACAAGTTATTGGAAGAAGAGGGGAAATCTTTCTCAGTTAGCTTACTTGTTAGCTTAGTCACTGGCAGAATAAGTTTAAGAGCTTATGTGTACCATTGACTCATAATGCTCTAAAAACCTTTGTGAAGCAGTTCATACAGTTTTTAAAAATGTGGATGATACAAGACCACAAATAAGATGTAATATCTGACTCAATTTTGGACTTTGCAGCTCTCTGTTATCACACACTGTCAAGTTGACCTGTTGGTCAACTGAATGGATTCTTAGGTCATCAAAGTTGGACTCAACTTGAAAAATGAATCCTATCAAAATGAACAGAGTTTGACAGGATGTGCATTTAGTTTAAGGGTGACATAGTTGAATTCAGCTTTTAAACTAGGATACATACTATATATTGTAACAAAATGGGAGTCCTCTGTATGGACGTTGTGACTGTAACAGAAATAATTGTAGGTACTTGTGTTTCCATCTAGCTTGAGTAGTGGGACAATACAGCAAATACCAGCGTCCTTGGTTAAGACTATTCAGCTTTCTCTCTTACTCAGTACCTTTTTGTTAACCTTTAACAGAGTCCTTTCATGGAGCGTTGATATATCGGTACAGCACGAACAGGTGCGGCCTTGGACCTGAGGAGAGAAAAGAGAGTGGGAGAGAGAGATCGAGATGGAGGAGTGACATGAAATAACAGTTTATGGCGGAGGAGTAGGAGGTAGAATGTAAGAGATCGTAAGAAGAGAGGCGTATAAATAACCCGATCATGTGTGCCGTGAGGTCGAGAGAAAGAAAACTAAATATGGCATAAAAGTCAGATGCCGACGGAAAGAAAAGAAAGGAGCCTGTAGAGTCTGAAGGAATGCACACACAGGTGATGAATGAGATTAGGCTTTGACTCTTCGACTGATACAGGTTTCTGATGCCAAAGACAGCATTCATTCATTGTCCTTACCTGCTTTGAAGGGCAGAGTGTGCCAGTGTGTCCTTAAACAGGGCAACACCCCAACTGTGACGAGTCAGCAGTCCATGACACAGTCTACACAGATAGTAATGAGTGTAAAAGCCTTGTGAAATCCTTATCAGAGCTTTCTCCCTCTCCCTGTCCCTCTTTCTGTGCTGCATTAGGGACTGTGAGATCCAGGTTAGATCAGGGTTAGGAGGTTAATGGTTCATCTGTTTTGCAATCTCTTCCAGATTTGGCTGTAAAAGCTTTAACAAAAAAGCACTCAGCGGCTTTGTTTGAAAAGTGCTCTATAAATAAAATGATTGTCATTATTCATCAGGTGTTAAATTCTCCCGATATTATCTGATGAAGATAAGTTATGAATAGTTAGATATGCTGCTTATTCACTTCCTTACAAGAGTTAGATGAGGTGATCAGCACTGCTTTCATATCTGTGGTTTACAGCTGAAGACCTATAGGGACAAACAACCAGCATGGGTCCATCCAAAGGTTAAAAGCACCTGCCCACCTCCATCTGTAAAGCTCACTAATTAACAAGTTTGGACTCCAGGGAGCTACCGTGCCTGGTCAAATAACAGTCTGGCTCATAACTCCTACTCTTTAACATCAGTTGCTCTACAAACAAGATATGAGTTAAGTGACTGAGGTTTACAGTGCTGGGATCTTTGGACAAAGCAAGGCTAGGTGTTTCTCCTTGATTGCAAGCTTTATGCTAAGATAACTCACCTGCTTGCTGTGGCTTTGTATTAATCTCATCTCACTCTCAGCAAAGAAGAGAGTGGAGACATGGCAAGAAACTTACAGATGGAGATGGAGGCGTTTGTAGGACTTAAATAGACTACAACATACAGAGAGAAGCATCATTATGTTGTTTTTTGCATGACATGCTTCACATTTCACATCATTTCTGCCTCGGTGGAGCTGAGAGGACACAGTTGTCCTTCACTTCATGTATTTTTGTCATCTGCACAGCTGTGAGCGCATACCTCTGTAACAAACACAGATAATCAAAAGCTGACTATCTCACACACCCCATCAGCCCTGCCCAGTCTAAATATGACAAGTGCATCTGTGTGCGTGTCTGAGTATGTGCGTGTATGGGCGGCCTCCTGCTGTTTGAGGAACAACTGTTCGTTCAAATTCCGTCCCCAGAGGGATTAAAATGTTAAAAATGAGTTGTGGTGTTAAAAGGTGAAGCTCACATTAGACATTCTTTAGAAGTTATTTAGCTTATTTGGATTCTTATAGCATGGAATTCAATCTTATCATTAAATTAAATCTCATATTGCATCATCATTTTTCATCTTCAGATTCAGATGTCAGTAGAAGTTTTTGCAATCTGTGGCAAAAAGTTTAATTGGCTTGTTGTATTTTAACACATTTAACACATGGATATTGAGTCAGCATATTTACTATACATGATTGAACATATCACTGGCAGTTTCTGCAAGACTACACTTTTAACCTTGTGTGCCACTCACTGTAGATTTATGGGAAATGTGGTCTTGAATGTAAAGCCACCCTACAGAGGTCGCTATCATCTCCAGCATGTTTGCATATTTTGGTATCAAAATACACACACACACACACACACACACAGACACATACACATTTACACACTCAGTCTCACAGAATGCCTGTTTGTCTCTGAGTCTCAGGAGACAATAGTCATATTGGCAACGTGTAACATTTCATCATTTTCATGAGGTTAGCCAGGGGGGATGGGACGTGTGTGTGTGTGTGTGTGTGTGTGTGTGTGTGTGTGTGTGTGTGTGTGTGTGTGTGTGTGTGTGTGTGTGTGTGTGTGTGTGTGTGTGTGTGTGTGTGTGTGTGTGTAGTTGTCTGGTCACAGTAACTGCATGACTTGCAACATACATCAATAGTGTATGTGTGTGTGTTTCTAGACAATTGTAGGGGACATTAAGGAGTATATTGTTTGGAGATGAGTGTAGCCACTGAAGGATTAACATGTGTGTTTGCATTTTCTGTCTCAGCAGCCCAACCCTCAGTGATAAATCTCTAAGTAGGAGATTCCAGAGATGTTGCAATGAAGTGACGTGTCTTCTCCTAAGTGTGTGTGTGTATGTGTGCGTGCGGGCGTGCAGGGCAGGGCAGCCACCAACCAAATGCTGGTGAAATATGCAAGTGGCCAAGACCAAATTGCTGAGCCATCCTCTCTTGTTTTGGGAAACGGTCTGTGCTTAGTTACTTTCTGGACAGATTCCTCCAAGAGTTGAAGCAGTCCACACATTGATTCCAGCTCATTTGTCAGGTTTCATGTTAGGTGGATGCTCACATGTCAACAGCACTTTAACGAGAAGCCGATGGCCTCCGAGGAGAAATCTTTCCATACTGTTGCACATCTTTTGGAAATCTTAACTGTCTCACATTTTTCAGGAATGCAGGAGACCAGAAAAATAGAATAAGATGAGGAAAATAGAGGCACGGATGGAAGTAACGGATGCAAAAAAGGAAAGGAATGTACTGTACGTGCGGTGTCTGTCTGCATTAATCGCCCCGGATTTGTTTAGCCCCACGGCCCAGCTGTTAATAATGTCTAATCAGCAAAGAGGAAGTGCTCAAAGTAAACAGGAAATTCGCTGTTTAGAAATTAAGCAACTTAGTCCAAGCTGTTGTGATGCCACACAATAACCACGGGCTGGATACACGTCGCGTCGAGCCAAATTTGTTGCCATCGTCCAGCGTGATGAAATACTTCCTTATTTACTCTTTGCAATCCAGGCGTTGTTTGGTATTTTTCAAGTAGCTGGTGTCAGAGGGACGGAAGACAGAAGGAACAGGAAGAGGTGGAGGCAGGAGAGGAGAAGGAGGCAAATGCTGAATTGCTTTCTAAAATATTAGTCATCCAATTTCTAATAAAGGACTGCTACTGTAATTGCAGTCTTTGGAGGTGTAACTATTGTCAGCTGCAGCAGTTCAGACCAGTCGGTATTATTCCTAGAGTCTATTGTGGGTGTGAGTCTAATGTAAGGAGGCCAGCATTGTTTTAACATACAGCTAAAGCTCTTTTCCATATAAGGCCTGCTGGGTATAAATAAGACGAAGAGGCCCTCTATACATAGGGGAGGATAACAGACAGAGGGAGATAGAAGAAGAAGAAAGAGATAAGAGTACAGCAAAGGGATAGAGATGGAGAGAGACATGCAGTGAAGGAGCAGCAGGATAGATATACACCGCGGGTAGAAAAAAAAGGGTGGGAATGGGATAGGAGTTGGAGAGGCAGAATGTTCCCAATGTTTTGAGTTCCTTCACAGCAAGTCACAACCTGCCCCGCTGACTGGAAAGGCCTGTCGACTGCAAGACTTTTCCCTCACCTCGGGTTAGCATAGGGTTAAAGTTAGAAGATAGAGGTAGTCAAAGGAAAGCCTCCATGAGTACAGTACCAGTCAAAGCTTTGGACACACCTTTTATTCACTTGAGTAAGGAACTGGTGCTGTATATCAAGAGCTGTGTGTGTGGGTCAGCACGCTGTTTTGCCAGCATTTACCTTTACTTCTTCAGTACAGGTTTTTTTTTAGGCTACTACTTGCACTACCTTTTTTTCTTTCCAGTTTCTTCAGTCTTGTACTATAACATTTTTGACCTCTGTGCCCCCCAGTTGTAGGTCAAAAGAGACATAATTCAACCCTCATGCTGAGATAAAGGGGCTGTACAAATTCTCACCAGGATTGTATGAAGAAAACGTTTTTGTCATTAGAATAAAGATGCTATATCACATGTTTAAAAAATCATCTCATAGGGGTTTTAAAGTAAACACATGATTTCAGGAGGTCAGCATGAGCACAGTTATATTCTGCAGACACCTAACTTTTTTAGCACACACGTCATGTTACGTAATAGAGTAGTAGTATTGATAACCTCATCAGCAGTGAAGATAGGGAAGGACTGTGTAGCTATTCATTAGATGGCTAGTCCTATAACATTCATTGTAGTGTAGCTATCAAAGTTTGTTGTGAAGTGCCTGAGGCAATGATTAACAATGATCATCAAAAACAATACATGGATAACAGTGCATTTATTGAATACTGGCTAACTAGACCTCATACCAGTTCTACAAAACCTGAGTGTATTCCCTTTTAAAGAGAAAGCACACTGGAGGAATGTCCCTTGAGTCAGCATCAGTTGATGTTATCAGACCTCTGTAGACGGCTCCTCACCTCTGTTTGATGCTAACAGCTCCAGGCTGTGTCAACTCCTAATTGCACGACGCGCCCCAACCTATGACCGAAGTATTTCGCCAGTCAAGTTGCATTGTGGGTTATGTAGGTGGGTAGGTGCCAGGTTGGAATAAAAAAAAAAAAAAAAGACAATATCTCTGATTCTGCTGCATTAAGTTTTCATCCTTTTTATAAAACTGTCAATTCTAAATTTAACACATATAACTCTCCAGACCAGCATTATACAAAAGAATATTTTATTATTATATATCACACAGTAATTGCACTCTATTTGTAAAGTATGGACACGTTGACAGGTCGTAGTAGGGAAAGCACAGGTGTTACTAATGACATTAACGAGGACCCTGGAACTAAAGCAGCTACATGGAATCCAGCCATCGTTAATTTGATTATTCACACCTGTGCTTTTTTCTACTGTCACATGTCAACATGTGTTACAGTATGAACACAGTATATCTGACTATATAGAACCACAACTATGCGTGAAGTGTCAGACCTGTTGACCTCGAGCTGTGCCAGTATCATGTTGATGACACCAGCTGTTTAAAAAATAAGAATAAAAAAGTTAAGAGTAGACTGTTAATTTAAGTGTTTGCAGTTAGAGCCTCATTTTAAGAGGTTATTATCAGCCTGAAAATTCTGCAGAAGAGCCAATAAGCTGCAGCCGTTAGCAGCGGCAGCTCCAATGGACACACACACAGCCAACTTCCATTCATCCACTGAGAGGACCCAACCGCCTACTCCACTCAGCCCAGGATTATTCTTTTATGGAAGACGCTAGACACTTTAGGAAATGCCTGCACGACCAAACTGCTGCCACAGTGGAAAAGTAGGTGTGTGTGTGTGTGTGCAAGGCAGGGAGTGTCTCCATATTTGGTATGTGTGTGTAGTGAAGAAAAAAACAGACTACAGTCCAGTTTCCTTCATTAACTTAATTTCAAGCCCACTGCTGCAGCCTTTTGTCTGCCGACTCTCAGTACCACATCTATTCACAGAAACATCTCACTTTGATATGGTCTGCTACACATGGACACACACACAAACACACCAACACATTAACACACACTGTGGTGAATCATTCTCAGAGCAGTGAGGGAAGCAAGGGAGAGGCACGTTAAGTAGGCTGCACACAGAGAAACAGGAACAGTAAGAGTATTTGGCCCCCTGGGAACCCCCCCTTGTGTCAATATGATGCTGGGTCACCATAAACTGGCACACACCCACACACACACACACACACACACACACACACACATACTCATACACATAATATCTTTATTCCTCCTTGCGGTGACAATTTCACCATCTGTCACCAACTTCCTGCCTCTCATCCTCTTTCTTGATACTTCTGTTTCATCATGTTTCTTTCTCTCTCTCTCTCTCTCTCTCTCTCTCTCTCTCTCTCTCTCTCTCTCTCTCTCTCTCTCTCTCTCTCTCTCTCTCTCTCTCTCTCTCTCTCTCTCTCTCCTTCTCTCCCTCTCTCTTTTCTGCCCTCTTGTCTCTGTTCCCCCGACTCTTGTTCGCCGCCCACATGGCTCACATTCTTTTGCTCTGACATCACAGCCGCCCTGCATCGCCTTTTTATTTTTTCCTACTCTTTTTCTTTTCTTTTTTTTTGTCAGCTCTTGCTTCCCTCCCTTTCCTCTCCACTTTGTATTTCTTTTTAAATAAGGAGCCATACAAGGATAGAGAGATTTCACGCTGAGATGTAAGAATTTCTGTGTGAAAGATGGAAGAATGATTGAAAGAGAAATGGGGGAGAGGGGGTTTAGAGGAAGACTGTGGAAGAGAGGGAAAGTGAAAGGTGAAGGCTGAGGATGGTGATGGATGGTGAAAGTCTGGCCAGTGTCAGGAACTTGTTTGCATGAATATGTGTTTGCATTTTCACAGATTTACAGCCACTTCAAGCGGGTGTTTAATGGTTAAAAAAGGCCACTTTAGAGTTTCTTTTTTGTTTGATTTGTAGCCACTGGGTGAAGGTTTGATCCCACCTCTGGCTTTTATATCTTAGCTCACACTGACAGTTGCACTCTAGAGTGGAAAAAGGCCAAAAGTTCACACAGTATTTATCATTCAAGCTGATTTAATGACTTGTAATAGTGCCGATTACAAAAGCGACTTTATTATGCTGAGGGAGCCTGCGGAGTGTCGTGAAGACAGCAGGGCTTGAAGAAAAGTAACAGAGCACAGAGACAGCCAGAGAAAGATATACGAGGAGGAACTGTGCGTCCGTCATTTAGTGTTGCATAGTATTAGAATCAAGCACCAATGAGCCAGTGATCCAAATCCAGCCAAGTCCTCAGTAGATAATCACACACTCGCTCATCATCACGTAACTTCTAAGATGACCAACAAACCAGATTTCCCCAAAACTAGGTGTGTTCCTTTAACATAACTTAGACTTCAGAGTTCAGGGGTGCAGGCATATTGCTTTTGGTTGAGAGCCAGCTATAGCACAGTTCTGCTCAGTGGGACTGTGGTTTTAGATGACATGTAAAGTGATGCCTGAGGAGATTGTAATAGAAACGGGTGGAGTCATCATATGGGCTAGATGTACTTTCCTGTCAACATTTTGATAGAGCGCATCACCACAGAGGATTCAAAATCACCAACAGAACTGTATGTTAACTATTTATTTTCCTGTGTTATCTCAGTTTTAGCTATTCTAGCTTCGAAATAATTTTTCATCCCAGGCTAATCTTCCTGGCGCCACAGATGATGCTGTAAGTCTCATGTTGTATTACTAATGTCATCGCAGCATAGTGTGTATCAGCATCCTTTTTAAACGCCTGGGATTCGTCACAATGATGAAATCTTTGCAGCATAGGCTGAAAGTGCTGAAAATGAACCCGTTCAACCTTGCAGCCAGGGGTGTGTTCAGTATTTATAGAGACGTCATCTCGAAAAGCTCACAGGCAGTGTCAGACCTCACACTGAGGGTTTTTTTGAGGGCTGATATTTAGATATTGAGTTTATGAGCATCCGCATTAGAAGCCAGTTAAATAAGCTGATGAAACTTCAAGATGTGACTGTGTGTTCAGAGAGAAAGTGAGAACAATTTGAGGAAGCGGTCACTGGACAGAAGTTACTAGAGAAGACGCCCGAAGTCAGCTCAAAATGTTCTAACTTGAGTGAAAAAAATTGCATTAAATCTTTCTTTATGTAACAGAACACAGACCACAAAGTAGCTGCTATACAGTATTTATTGAAAGACTCATTTCTGCTCTAGTTTATGAGCAAACAATACATTAGTCTAATACCATTTACATGAAAAAGTGAAGCCAAAATATCTTCTTTCCGGGAGCTACCATCTTGCTTGTGTGATGTCATTTGGAGCCAGAGGTTGTGCAGAGACGGAGACAGAGACTGAGGTTGAAAGATGGAGGTTTGAGAGCGCCTGTCACAGCTGTCAATCATTATGTGTACTTTGATTTTTTTTTTAGTTTGGTTCATGTCCCATATGCTAACATAAAGAGGGTGGGATTTGAGACCTATACTGCAGCAAGCCACTAGTTGGCGAATGAGATTTTTTTGCTTTGCTTTTGTGGAGTTGTCATGACGTCTATCTTCATATTCAGTCAATGACTAACAGTAGTATGTCAGTCAATGACTAATACTAGTATGGTAAAATATAGTTTTATGATGTTTCCCTCTTAAGTGCCTCATACTTCTGTAGTATATTAAGACTAAAAGTGCATACTGAACATATTTAGTATCAGTGTGTTGCACATGTTGAAACGTGGGGAAGTCCTCAGTGCTCAGAGAGATGCGTGTGACCAATACTGTTTTCATGATACAAGTCTATTAAGCAATACCTGGTCCACACAGTTTGACCTCATTCAGATGAATTGCATTGTGGGTACTCCATAGGGCAACCCAGCATGTGTGTGTTTTCAGTGGTGTGTTGTCTACATGGAGCAGCTGCAGAAATCCCCTTTTAGTTAGCTCCACTTTAGTTTGCAGCTCAGTTTTAGCTTCTAATAAATGCAGCAGATCAGTGAGGCATGATGTTACATGACAACACATTCCTAAGACTTATTTTTAGATTGTATGGGCAACAGAGGGAGAGTGGAAAATCTCGCTCTATCTATCTATGTATATATATACATACATCCAAAGATAATTCTGAACAAATGTTGCGGAGAGGAAGTGAGTGAGGAAAGAAGAATTTATGAAGTGGGGAGCAGAGAAGAGAGAAAGAGAGAGGGAGTTCCCATTTCTGATTTCCCACGGAGTCGAGGTCACATGCGTTTCCCTGCAAGCAGTCAGTTGGATTTAAGCTTTTTTTTCTCCTCCTTATTTCCCCTCAATCTAAACAACTCAATGTTTAATTTGGTGTTTTCCCTCAAGAGTGGTGTGTGTGTGTGTGTGTGTGTGTGTGTGTGTATGATAAAGAAGCCAAGGCCAACCAACATGAGCTTTGAATCAGAACAGAATCACCTCCTTCCAACTCATTAACTCATCAGTGACCTGAGATATGGACCATATAACCTCACTTTGATAGGTGTAGTAATGTTTACATAGAACATAATGAATGATACATGATGCAGCTGTTGTAGCTACTCTGCAAACATCTGCATTAAGATGGAGGAGAGAGCTGAGTTCACTTATTGGGGAAAAGCAATAATATTTAATGTTTCAAGACACATGAAGATCCTCAGTTGTGTCTCTCAGTTGTCGGCTTTTAAAAAGATTGACATTTGCTTTCTATATGTACAACATGCATATCTTTTCTTCCGTATTATCTATTTAGCATTTACTGAGATCAGCCAAAATCTTACAATATTGAGAGCATGTTATAGTCTACGTCTTTTGGTGCTGTTGGCCAACATGTTGCGCTGGGCACCGGAGCCTGTAATTGAAAAGCTCTACTCGCCGGCCAAACAGCAAATATAAAACAATGTTTGTTTCCATGGCTTTATGCCCGTCACAACGCTTTTATGTAACACCGTTTATAGCTCCAGAGCTGTAAAGGACCAAACGAGGGATTGAATATGCTGTGTTGTCACCTAGTGTGTGTGTGTACGTGTGTGTGTGTGTGTGTGTGTGTGTGTGTGTGTGTGTGTGTGTGTGTGTAGGCAAGAAAAACTGTCAGGCAGTACGTGGGAGGAGAGAGACAGATGCTCCGTCTGGTGCCAGCAGATCATTAGGATGATAATAATTTTGTACTCTATATTTTTTTGTCTCATTTTTTTGGTGTTTGTGAACAGGACTTCCCCAGATATCCACACACGTCAATCATTCCCTACAGCTTCAGCTCCAAGAGTTAACTTCAGCTGGAGAAGGTGGACGGGCAAGGGTTAAAGTCTGACAGCTGAGCCGAGCGAGACACTGGTGGTCAGATACAGCCCCTCCTCCCACCAACTCAGAACAAATATGCTGCCTCAGCATGAGCCTGCAGAATACATACACACACACACCTTTACAGTCCACACACTTTGAGCCAGAGACATGAACACAGACGAGTAAACGAGTGAACCCAGCGTACATGTCAGTAGTGTTAAAACTGCAAAGCCGCTATCTGTGCTAGTATCTTTGCCAGTTTCCTGCTGTCTGTCCAGCGTATTCTCACACAGTTGTGAGAGAGAGAGAGAGAGAGACACACACACACAGAGAGAGAGAGAGAGAGAGAGAGAGAGAGAGAAAGAGAGAGGGAGCGTCTGGAAAACATTACTCAGATTCCTGCAGCAGGGGCTCTGATTATACTGGCAATGAAACGAGAGGGAGAGAGAGTGCAAAGAGTGAGGTGGGGTTGGGAGGTGGGAGAGGAGGAGGCGGGGGGGCATCAAAAGAGGTGTACAGAGATTAATCTCTGACACAGACACCGCTAAGCCCAGTACAAAGTGTGTGTTTTCTCCTGCTCACACAGACAGATGGAGGATACAAATGGAGGTCTGTTATTTTCAGGCATTTTGACGTCTGCCTCAGCAAAAAAAACCCTAATTGCTTCTTGAGTTTCATTTATTCAGGGACGACCAGCAGAGGGCAGCGTGGAAGAGAAAGAGTGTGTGTCCTCAGTTGTGCTAGTTGTTTAAGGGTGTGCTTTCTTTTATTATCACTATGGTTCTCTTTGATAAGACACCTGCTGTCTGTCTGTGGAGTACACTGAACAGCTTTGGTGCAATAGGATCACTTTGAATGACGCTGTATAACCACAGTAAATGAAAGCTGCATCTTTGACCATTGACTGTTGAGTAAAGAATCACTGCGCTCACCGAAAGATCCTTGAAGAGTCTTTTTCTTTTTTCTTTGTTTAAGTGTGTGGAGGAGTAATAAGGAAGCATGAATAGAACGACCTTGGCTTAGCCTCCACCTGAGCTATGCGAGCCTCGCAGCAGAATGAGGGAAATGGAATGAGAGGTGACGGCAGTTCATATTTTATGAAACGAGAGAAACTGAAAAAATGCAAGATTTTCCGGGGGAAAATTTCACCCTGCTAAAAGGTTACAGCTGAATCACTGTAAAAAAGATGCAGTCACAATACATACACTGAAAGACGTTGCTCAAATAGTAATTAAAGTGGAAACGCTGAAAGAATTTTAACTCTTACACTGAAATGGGAGTTGAAGTGTATGTGATGAACTGAACTAGAAGTGTCAATTAAAAAGGAAGTCCTGAAAGAAACTAGTGACAGTTCAAGTGTATAAACTGAAAGATGAAGTCAGCGAAAGTGTCAGCTGCAAGTGTGACCACTGTAAGAGTTGAAGAAGTTTTTATGTCGTCACTGAAAGGAGTTGAAGTGGTATAAACAGCTGAATTGTCATTTTGAAGACAAAGAGCTGAAAGTAGTTGAAATGTCGCCTGACAATTAATCATTGAAATCAGTTGAGCTGTTTTTGGGTAAGAGATAAAAACACTTGAAATGTTCCTTTTTTTGCATAAGTGGTAAAATGATTAGAAGTTTTTGTTGAAGTGGAAGCTCTGAATATGCTTTAAGTGTGCGCCGTGAGCAGCTGAATCGTCAGTTGACATGTCAGTGAAAGTAATGAAAGTAGTTGAAATTACATAATCCAAACTGAAAGACCCTCGAGGAATCATTTTTTTTCCTGAGAGGAGGAAGGAAACATGACTAGAAGTATTGTAGAATGACCTTGACCGAGACGTCACCTGAGCTCAGTTGCAGATCTGTGAAATAAAACTGAACTCATTGACTCTACTCGTACCCGCCCTTCATTCTTACTCTCATTAACCCCCCCCCCCTCTTCATTTCCAGCTTCTCTCTACTGTTCTGCCAGTTCCTTTCCCTTTCATGTAATTTTTCTCATCATACAAAAACCAGACTAGACACACACAGTATAAAATGTAGCTTTTTTTGTGTGTGTTCATAACCGAGATGGACCCAGAGATGTGGAATATGCAGTTAGCAACAAGAGCTAGTTGTTTGGATTTATGGGCCTATTCTCTTAGATCCACAGGAAGCAGGGAGTCATCCTAATGAGGCCTGTAAAACCTGGCTTTTCCTGCTGCCGCTCTGCTCTTTGAAGCTGCGACTTGGACTTCCAGAGGTCCATTTCTAGTGTGAATCCTACCGAAGATGTTTGGCCACTTCTGATTCCACACTGAGGTTTCAGCCTTACAGTTTACAATATTAGGTTTTCACTCAGACACTGTTATCCCAACCACCTCCTTACCTTGCGATGCTTCGTACGAGCTTGCAAACAGGTGATTTTTGAGACCCTCCACCAGCTCAGCATCAGACTTCAAACCGGCCTTTGTTAATGTCTGTGTGTTAATCAGCCGACCGCGCTGGAAACTTGCCTTCCTCTTTGTTCTCAGCAGCACATGCCTGTTGCCTGTAAGATGTCAACTGTTATTAGTGTTAACAAGCAGATGCATAAGACTGCCGAGGCCTTTGATCTGCACTGAGCCGGTGTGTGTACGCGTGGTCCGGACTGATTACACTCCCTGTAATGATATTGGACTAACGATGGTAGGGCCTCGAGTATGTATTTGTGTGCATGCATGCGTGCATTATCATGTGTGTGTGTCTGTGTGTGTGTCTGTGTGTGTGTCTGTGTCTGTGTGTGTGTGTGTGTGTGTGTGTGTGTGTGTGTGTGTGTGTGTGTGTGTGTGGATTCACCAGGCATCAAGAGGCCATATTTATGACAACGGGACTCTTGGCCACTCGTCTGGTTTCTGCTTTCTGCTTCAGCTTGTAAATCTCTGAGTGGGGGGAGAGCAAGGAGGTGAAGAGAGAGAAGGGGGGGGGGGGGAGGAGAAGGAAACTCTCTCAGCTCTAATACATGATTATTTATTGGCTCATCCCGCATTTACTACTTTACATCCAAGATTTTCCCTTTTTTCACATAAGCACGCTCGGACGCACACATCCTCTTTTACTCTTTTTTGGCATCGGAACACTTTTTTTTCCTTTCTCAATCTTTTACTTCTCTCCAGGGGTTGTTAAGGCCAGATGTGTGTGTGATGGGAGATGTGTTTGCTCTCTCATAGCCCCCCCCCCCCCCCCACCCCCTATTTCTTTTTTAAAGAGCAGCAAAAGAGCAAGAAAAGAGTCCAAAAGAGAACAGCTGTGGTGAGTTTTCACTTTTTAGCCTGTTGGATTGAGGAGAGGTCGACAAGAGGGGGGGGGGGCAGAGAGAGAGAAGGAAGGAGGAGGAGGAGATGGGGGGGGGGGGGGTGTATGTGTCACCCAACACAGGGACTGTTTCCTCTGGAGGGGCGAGAGAGAGAGAGGGAGGGAGGGAGAAGAAAGTGGGTGAACGAGTGGCGAGCTAGAAGAGAGCCAGAGAGGTGTGTGCAAGTGTGCGAGCAGCAGTAAGTAAGAGGAGAAGCTATGGCAGCAGCTGGATCTCAGGACAGAGGGGAAAGCTTCTAAAAACAAACTCTGGGCTAAATAGTGGTGGCGACGCGGCGCTGGAAGTCACATTCTTATAGCTGGACCGTCGGATATCAGTGGGAACGAATACCACATCCAGATCAGTCGAGAGCAGGAGCCATGAAGTACAGACCGATGGTAAGGCACCAAGTCGCCTCGCAGACAATATGGTGAAAATCAGGATGCTTTTTTACGGTACGAGTAGTCAAAGTTTGCACGGCTGCAGGATTCATACGTGAAGGGGTTAAAGGTGAAGTGGATTTGTTTTAGATTAGACTTGACATTGGAGTGGAAGACAAAGTTTTTAGGAGCTGCTTTATTAGTATCGAGCAGCTAAAGCCACGTTTAAATTGTGTAACCACCTTCATGCGCTTAAACCTCAAGGACACAGGTAAGCGAGGGACAGGTGAGACCCACATCTTTACCTCAACTGTCTCCTCTTTTTTTTTTTTTTTTTTAGCTCATCTCCTCTTTTGATCTGAGCATCCCTTCCCTCACCTCTCCTCTGTATTTGTCACGTCTATGTCAGATCTATTTGTATTCAGATCTATTTGATATCTGGGAAGGTGTGCCCTCATCGCTCTGTGTATATGTGTGTGTGTGTGTGTGTGCGTGCGTGTGTGTGTTTGCACCGCCCCAGGGCGAGGCAATCACATGGTGGTGTTGTGTGGCCGGGCAACATTCTTTGGCATTCACCGAGAGGGAGCACGTTAATGAAAAAAGCATGTGTTGATGTATCAATGAAGTATGAGTGTGTTTGTGTGTGTGTGTGTGTGTGTGTGTCTGACTTAATTTTTCATGTTGTACATCTTTTAAATAGTGAATATGTTCCTGAGCAGAACTCCCGCGGTTCCACTTAAATGTTTTGGTTCATGCACATGCGTCCACAAGGATTTTCTCATTTTAAGGATCTGTCTCTGCCTCTGCAGCAGCGTTTGCGGCTGACTGATTTGTCAGGATAGTACAATGCACTGAGAGATTCCTGACACAGTTGTCATTACTTCCTGCAGGGCATCTGACTTAAGCTCAATAGGTAGTTTATGTTGGGCTCGTGTCGACTCTCTCCAGGATATCCGCTTCAGTCAAACTTCGTCTGAACTTTAGTCTGGATGCAGCCTAGAAAGAGGGGAGTGAGAAGCTCGGGAATGGCTCTGTAAACTAGCTGGAATGCAAATTTAATGAGTCAAAAACCTCAAAGCTAAACGTCAATGGAGTATCGCTGGGGTCGGGTAAGTTACAAAGTTGCTAAATTGTTGTGGAGTGCCTGATGAAGTTATGGATGTCGCATGATTCATTTGAAATGTGAAGGTTAAAAATGAACAGTAAAAAGTGAAAATGTCTTTTTAAGGATGAACTGGGGCTAAAAAGAGTAGAAAAGAATTTTGACAGCATACAGCAGCATGTGAGTCCCACACAAAGATATTTTTGTCTCTTTTTATTTCATTAATGGTTGTAACCAGTGTGAAAAATGATCGCTGTAAGAAAAATGTCACACTTAATTGACTCCACAGTAGGGATGTTGTCATTTGAACATAGTCCCTGCCCCCTCCAGGAAGATCTCAGTTCAGGGTAAACAGTAGAAAAGCACAAATGGAGCATGTTAGGTCCTTGGTGAAGCAGTTGTGGATATCCACAGACAGACCCTGATTTGCAGCTGCTTGTGTTGTTTTGGCCCGCATGTCCGCAGGTAGGCAGGTTCATGAGAGTAGTGAGCTCGCCCCACCTGTCTGACTGCTCTGCTGAGCAGTTCCACCGTCTCCTGGGATGGAAATGAACATGCTAACTGCTAAAGCCTGGGGGCCGTTGCCATGGTAATCACAATCAAAACATTAGAAAGCAGGAATCCCTTAAGCTCTATGTGTGAAACGGGGAAACGCCTGAACATCCATACATACATATCTGCCTTTGATTATTGAATTCCCCTGTCTCACACATATACACACACACTGACTTACAGTAATACAGAGTCTAGCTCACCTCCAATTGGTTATTTATGTTTTTAATGCATATCTTCAAATCTCAATGAAAGTCGGTATGCGTGTAGGCCTGCATCGTGATTTATTGACCAGTTCCTCGTTTAATGAAGGCTGTGGTCGACTTGTGGCCCCATCAAAACCAAACAGATCACCACCAACTCCGTCGTGTGACTTGTGATGTCACACTTGGCATTATCACGGCCTCGCTGTATTCTCACAAAGGGCAACACTCATGTCTGCAAAACAAATCTAGACGTTGAGTAATTCTTCACTTCATGCCCCTCTCTCTTTCTACCAGCTCGTGCAAGAATAGGCGAGAGAGAGGAGGAGAAGTCGGTGCCAGACGACTGATTCATAAAGGAAAAATTTAGAAAAAGGGCAAATCTCTGTGCGAGTAGCGAACCATTTCTTCACTCTTTTTATCATCGTTATAGAACTTAAACAGATCATGTGAGACAGAAATCAGACGTTCTTTGTTTTCCTTCTTGCATATTTAACCTGTTTTTTGAGCAAATATTTAACTCCAGTTTGTTTAAGTGCTCTGGAGCTTATTTATTTAATAGCTCTTTGAGTCCCATCAAGCCTGATGTAAGCACACGTGGAGGCCTGTGACATGAAACTGTGTCATAGAAAGTGGAAAATACCATGTTTATATCTTTTTAAATGTAGAAACATTTGCTGATATTGATTTATTTGGACACTAACCAAAAACGAATGTGTTTTGCTGACAGGAATGGATAAAGGTCAATAAAGCAGATTAGCACTCTTGCTATTTCTTGGCCGGGTGGTGCAGGTTTAGATAGCTGTTAAGTCATTCTCATCATCATCCATCCACGGCTCATCGTGCACTCTGTATGGTGCGTTGAAAAGCAGCAGGTTGGATGAGCTTTACGTAAACACTGTGACATCTGAGCTCTCGCAGCACACCCAGGGCGATGTAAAGGTCAAGGAGAGAGCTGCTATTGTTCACAGGTCTGGACTGGATGATCGAATCTCTCTGCTATCTCCCCCTTTCTCTGCTTTCTCTTAGATCTTTGATGTTAGATGTTATTGCTCGCTCAATCCGTCATTCGAAAGAGGACAGAGGGACTGAAGGGAGGATAAAGGAATAAGAAAAATAAAGATAAGATTAAATGATGATATTTAAAAAGAGACCCATGAGGAACAGTTAAATAGGATTTGGATCAGTGATTGTATTTATCCAAACTGCATGATGTAATGTAGCTACATGAGACACCTCTGATCTTCCTCTCTTTGCTCAGTACTTTTTTATTAATGACCACAAAACTGTCATGGTGCCTAAGATTGGCACTGAATGTTTGCTCAGATTAACAGGCATGTTTACTTTATTTTTGGAATGGTTAATGATTTAAATGGAATGGTTAATGAGAATTTTTAGAATTTTAATCAATCAGTCAATCTTTATTTATATAGCACCTTTCATACAGGTTAATGTAGTTCAAAGTGCTTCACAGTTGACTGACGAGCTGATAATAAGACATAAGTGTTGACCAAGGACAACACAAAGAAGAGGAACAAAAACAAAAAAAAGTAAAATGTTATAAAAAAGGAGATAAAGTTTTAGGTGTAGTTATTGAGAACCACACTTTAAATGAAAAGAGTTAGTAGAAAAACGTTCCTGTCCATTAGTAAAGTATTTAAAAAGAAGACTAGTGGCACTGTTGTTTTGGTAAATGCTAATGTGGGCGTGTGACAGTGCCAGTTATTAGCAGATAATGTTCACTAGGTTCACCTCAGTATGATGTCTTAATGACACGTATGTCTGAGTGCTCTTGAGCAAGCGTGCTTTATAAGTGCAGTGAATCAAACTCTTATAGAGGTAGAGGTCTCAGAGTTGTACCTCTGCAGGTCTCCTCATGCTAACCTGCTTCCAAGCTCACTTGTTTGCTGCACAGGATTTGGAAAACGTGACGACATGTAGGAACTGGGTAGGCACGTACTTGGTGTGTTCCCGTGTGTTTGTTTGTGTGTGTGTGTGACTTGCGGTGAGAAAACGGGTGGAGGTCCGGTGTGCGACGCTGCACTCAGGAAAGCCAAACACTGAAAGCGGCACTGGGAAACAATGAAGTAATGGAGAGAAGAAGGGGAGCAACTGAAATGAGGAGGGAGTGTGAATGAGTGATAGAATGTATAGAGGAGGAAGAGGAGGGGAGAGGTGAAAAAACAAGGGTCTGCTTTCTTTCCTCCCAGGCGTCATAATATTTGGAGGGTTTTGCAATAAACCATGACACCTTTTATATAAATGAATGTCAGGTTTGATTCTCTTCATAGTGATTTAACCTGTTCCCAGGTGATGAATCTCTTCTAAACAGCCTGTGTCTTATAATTCTCTCCTAGGATAAAAGCAGCTGGACAGGAAGTCATAAGTTTCATATGTTTCCAGCTGCAGCAACAACAGCGTGTTTGGATTAAGAAAAAAAAGAACTAGTTAGCATGAAATAGTGAGCATAGGCTGCAAAATATAAGTTATAACACTGTCGACACTGTTTGATTGACAGGAGAGAAGTGCAGAAATATCACAGCAATGACTGATAAGCAGTGAGGAATGTTAGCCACACACATACACAGACACACACACACACACATACACATACACATATATACGCACACACACACGCACACACACACAGCTGCAGTTTCTTTGCTTTCTGAAGAGTAGTGTGAAACAATAGGTCAGCAGAGCTCATGGCGTCAAGGGGTGAGAGAAACAAGGATGTATGGGACTTGCACGTGCACACATGCTACAAGGGTGCTATGAGCATCTGTGCACTCCCTCAACCAGCAACTTTATCAGAAATACAGCAGAAGAGCAGCTCGAATGTCAGTTTACAGTGCAGCTAAACAAAGTCATGTTGTTTTTTTTAAATAAAGAGGTCAGTGAATGACTCACAAAAGTCGCAGTTTGGAGTCATTTTTTAAATGAGGAAAGAAAGGGAGACAAATATAACCCTTAAAGCAAGCAACTTTTCCCTAAGATCTTAAATAAAAACATCATTCAAGATGTCCAATGTTGTAAGAAAATCTTGAAATATATCAAATATTCAAGACTCAATTGTTAAATTCAGTGCAATATGAGGCCTGATACCTTTCTCCTTTAAACATTGTAGTGATTGAAATAATAGTCTGTGTCCATAATAGAGAGAAAAAAACATAGGGTTTGATTTCATGGTAATCTCAAAGGTTATAAATTCTAATAGTGTGTCAGCTTCCTTTTCTCAGCACTTGTCACTCTTCTTGATCTGCTGCCTGGAGAAAGTGATCAGCTGATTAACGAGGCTGATATCGGGCATTTTTAGAAAGTGCACTGCAGATTATCATCCGCCCTGCTCTTTAAATATCAGCATTGTCATATCATTGTCAACATCAGGCTTCCAGTTCCTTTAAAAGTAGCACTTACTGTACTCTCAGAGGTGTGAAGTAGCTTACAGTAAACGCAACCAATGTGTGATTTAAAAAAAACAGCTGTTTTAATGTGGAAGTCGTATATATTGTAGTTTCCCGTTAAAATCGAACAGTAAAAGTGTTTCTGAGCTGCAACCTAATTGCCTGCACTTTGGATCAGAGCCATCGTCTCGTCCCATATTTTAACAGCCTGGATTAAGAAGTAGAAGAAGAGCACAGATGAAAGCTCAGGTCATCATCAGATCATAAAGATAAGAGGTGAGTCAGCTCCTAACAGCCTCCCTCTTAGCCGGGCCACTTTCCTCTTTTAAAAGGCAGTGTAGGTAAAGTGCAGGGGGGGTCTTGGTTAATTAAAGCACATTAATATAACGGGGGGGGGGGGGTTGCTAATGGTATTTGTCGTTGCCTGAAGTTGTTTTTAAAGTCCAAAGTCCACACTGGTGTCCTGTGGTTTCTCTCCATGTGTGAAGCACTACAGGACACTGACGCTCTCCTTTTTGAAAAGCCAAGATCAATCATGCTCGTGCATACTTGTGTGAAATCTGCTCAAGATGTCGTGCAAGTGTGTCTTCTCTTTCATTCTTTTCTCTCTCTTTTATTCCTCTTCCTCTCACATCTCTCTCTCCTGTCTCACTCGGCGTTAATTAATATGTCCTCTCCTCCCTCAAGCGTTCTCCTCTCTTCTCTTTCTCCATCTCTTCTTTGCGGTCTCCTGAGGGATAAAGACTACTGTGCTGCTTAACACAACAACAACACCTGCTGTACTTTGTGTGTGTGTGTGTGTGTGTGTGTGTGTGTGTGTCCCTGTGCTTGCTGTCCCTGCCTCTACTCTCCAGCACAAGTCTAGTAGCTGGTTTTGGTCCAACTGGGTACATGTTAAATATGGATGTGGGCAACATTCGCAATCTTATGCTTAAAACTCAGGCTTCTATTTTAGAAAGCGGCTTCCTGAGCAAACGTGTCGATGATCTTAATCATGTAAGTTTTGCAATTTCACTTCTAATGCTAAGTTAGTATATATATTATTTTAGATATGTGCGACCTAGGTGGTGTTTTGTTGCACTTTGGTTGAAGTAATAACTTTTTGTTTCTCCCACATCTGTATTTGACTCCATCTCCAGTTGTTGGATATGTTAGGATCACTTAGAGATTGTTCTAAAGAAAACATTGGATGAAGTACAAACAGAAAATCTCCATTTTGTTTAGTTGTATGTGTTTGTGTATGTGAGGTCTTTTGTACTTCAAACAGTGGATCTTGGCATTGGTCTGAATGTGCTCTATTGTAGGTGGAACGCTGTTGGGGGGGGGGGGGGACTTCGGATTTTCTCTAAAGTCCTAAAAGATGTGAAGTTACGGGACAGGAAGGACTAAATTAACCGCTCGGGGGTTTACTTGCACACAAAAGGGGTTTTATCTCAATAAACAATGCAGCTGATTTGGATCTTTGGTGAGGCCGGCGGTCAAAGTTTATGGATTGAAGCTGATGGATTATTTGTGCTCATATTTAATATCAAATTTTAGAGTGTATAGCCAGGATACACTTTTAACCCATAACATATGTAACCATTTGTGATAAGGGGCCCTTTGAATTTTAGGATGAAAGTTAATTCTTGACCTTGACATATCATTTCAACATAAGCTACGCCTTTCCAGCTCTTTCAACAGCAACTCATGACCTTCTTTATCATGTATGAATACTGAGATTTGGTAGAAAGCTCAAGAAAAAGATATCAAGTGGACCATGAGATATGATTCTTTGGTCAGAAAATGTGTTTTTTAAAGAAAAAAGTTAAATACTGAGCAGGACATGTAACGGATGAAAAATAAATTTGTCAGCACTCTCTGTTGTTATGGTGACAGTTTCAAAAATGACTTCAAAATGTATCTTTGGCATTCCTGTGCTCAAATTTCTTTTTACTTCATCAGCCAACATATGCTGATAGAAATACATCCAGACTAAACTAGTATCAGCCGATATAGCAGTCCAACCGATCTATCAGTCTATAAATGACACAAACTTGCTGGCAAAGTTTCTTCCACCTCCATCATCACAGTTTGAATCCCACAGTGACCTAATGTCTGTACCTGTTTCTTACTGTCTGTTGTTGGTGTGTTAAAATAGTGCATTTTTTACACTATATTCTACCAGTAAGTTGTCCTCCAGTTGATGCTGCACTGATTTATGATTTTGATTGCCGGTTTATTCTTCTCACTCGTTATTTAGTCAAACAAAGATGGATTATGTGTGTATGTGCAAGCGTTTGTGTGGAGCATTTGCTGTTTTTCATTCCCTCCCTTCTCTATTTCTCCAGTTTCTCCTCCTTTTTGCGGGGGACAGGCAAACGATGATTGATGAAGTATCACAGTACATAGGTTATGTTGTAATGCTCATTCACTTACCCCGCCTCCTCATCCTCCTCTCTCTGTTCTCCTCTAGGTGGTGGCTAGTGACGGGGTGCGGGCTATGATGGAGTCAGCCCTGACAGCCAGAGACCGGGTGGGCGTGCAGGACTTTGTCCTGCTGGAGAACTTCACCAGCGAGGGCTCGTTCATCGAGAACCTGCGCAAACGCTTCAAAGAGAACCTCATCTATGTAAGCAGATGTATTGTCTCAATGGCAGTTATACAGAACCTTTTAGATACAGCCACACCTACAGAACCAGAGATTGTAAATAGAAGTTTAGCCTGTCATCCCTTGTACTTTAAGACTTGGATACTCTAGCCAATTATTGATGAAACTGAGGTCCATTAATGCCTGCAGAAGTTGAGCTTCTGTTGCTGTTCATTATGTGTTTAAAAACTGACCAAAATAGCTTATTAGCATCTTCTTTATACCTTTTTATAACCTTGACTTTTAGCATTCACTCCAAAATGCAGCATTATGTTTCAATTGGAAGAGGACCAACACCTTGTATAGTTCAGTTATTTGGTTCTACCCAAGTTTAAAGGAGTTTAGTTAGATATCAGTTGTCTCAGTCCAGGTCTTGTCTTGTTTAATCTTACTACAAGTGGATCTTTTCATGTGATGTGAACAGTATATTTTCCTCTCCGTCAGACGTACATTGGTTCAGTGCTGGTGTCAGTTAACCCTTACAAAGATCTGGAGATCTACACCAAGAACCACATGGAGCGGTACCGCGGGGTCAACTTCTACGAGGTCTCGCCACACATGTAAGTACACAACCTCTGCACACCTTACAGTCCGTGGGTCAGACCTAGCACTACATTGACAAAAGACTTGAATTAACAAATGACAGTCAACAATCATTCTTTTCAGTAGTATCCTCATTTGTGTGAGAAATGATTCAGCGCATTTCGTTGTTATTACAGGTGGAACATTTTTTACTCATTGGCACAAACGTCATTCACAGTGAACAGTGTGTTTAGTGTTGTCTGTTGTTTTTCTCCTACACTAAAATAAAGCATCAGTTAACACTTATAGGCTTTTCCCCCCACAGTCGAAACATTTGTGGCACCGGTGTGTGTGTGTGTTCAGTGTATTTGTGAATGTTTGAAGAGTCAACAAGCTGCGTAATGCTCTCATGGTCTGACCGTTCTTCTCTCTATCGGTCAGACGGTCTGTAAGACATCATGGCATGAGGCATGAGTGTTTGTTTGAAAGGTTGCCACAGGAATGGTGAGGGAATCCCCCATTAAATCCTCCCAGACCCTGTAGGTCAGCTACAAAACAATCAAGTTCATTATAGAGGCTCAAAGTGGCGTCATCGAAACATTCTCAAACCTCACGCTAGCTCTTTCTCTCTCTCTGCTCGATTCCACTGGTAGTTTATTTTTCCTCTTCTCTTCGCTTCAGTACTTGAGTGTACGGCCAAATGTTTTCTCTCCCCATGAGTGGAAAGAAAGTTGTGCTTTGGCAAGTGGAGATGGAGGGCTAAAGAGAGAGAGCGAGAGTGAGCAAGAGAAAGGGGGGCGGGGGGGATAAGCAAATGATGGTACCAGGCAAGAGATTTCCTCCCAAGAGAGAGGGAATTCCTCTGACCTGAACCTGAACCCCCCCGCAGCTCACAGCCACCTCCCAATATCACACTAATAGGGTTCACACATATAATCTGATGCTGCTATAGCCAAGCTGCTGTTTTTCTTCTTTCTAAATCTTCCAGCAATTAGTCTGGTGTCAGAAATGTGTCCAAACAGGCTGAAACAACATAGCGGTGCTGATAACAGCATGGGGCTGATAAATGATACTGTAACTAAAAGCGGCTGCACTCCAGTATGGACTTTATGATTCATACTGGTAGTCAGTCCAGTGTCTTTCCATGTTCACACTGTATGAGGTGTTACCATGTGATACTTTCCAAACACAAGTTCTCCAAGACACACTAAGTGTTAAGTTTTTTAGACAGAACATCATCATAATGACTGATGAATGAATCTCAACTGTTTCAGTACTACACAGATTTAGTGATTTTTTTTAAATGTCATTTAATCATTTAGAACGTTTTATTTAATTAGTATTTAATTTTTTTTCTTCTCTTTTATTATGTTTAACTGATAACGCTTAGAATTTAAAATGTCAATGGAAAACACTTACGCCAATATTTAAAGCTATAATCAATATTTTTTTGTTGGCAATAATTTACATAACTACATGTAATGTTAAAAGAGTCACTTGTAGATAATTATCACCCACCTCTGTAGATCTTCAGAGCTTTTTAGTATCTTTCAGCTCATTGTTTTGGTTTTACTGCCTGCAACTTTACCGTTTTGGTTCATTCTCACGGCTCTCATCATTCTCACCATTTGTTTTCAGCAAAAAAAAGCTCTGAAAACCATCTCTACGTTTCCGAAAGTTAGTGATTAGCTGGTTAGATGTAAAGAAGTCAACATTTATCAGGTGGCAATAAGTACTAATGTTGTTCTGTATCTGCTGATTGTGTAAATAAGCACTTGTTAGCCACCAAGTTACATTTTTTCAAGTGATGGAATTTAAATATGTTTATAGCTTGTGTTCAAAAGATGTTGGGCACTTTATTTGATAACTGCTATAATATTAAAAGGTTTTCTGTACCAATTCCAGGATTTTTGTTTAAATCTGCCAATGTAAAATATTTCTCTCTACTTCACCTAAAGCACTTGGTTTATTTCCCCTGGGTATGAAATGTGCAAAATAAGTAGTTTGCTTTGTTAAGCGATGATTTCTTGTCTAAAACCCTGAGCATCTAAAGCTGTTTCCCTGTCTATAGTCCAAGCTTTGTTGCCCATTTGTCTCCAAACATCTTGAGACAGTCTCCCTGATTGCGTCTCTCCCTATCTGCTCCTCTAGCTACGCGGTGGCAGATAACTCTTACCGCTCCATGAGGACAGAGAGGAAGGACCAGTGCATCCTGATCTCCGGCGAGAGCGGTGCCGGGAAGACGGAGGCGTCCAAGAAGATCCTGCAGTATTACGCCGTCACCTGTCCGGCCAGTGACCAGGTGCAGACCGTCAAAGACCGCCTGCTGCAATCCAACCCTGTGCTGGAGGTGAGACTCCATTCTGCTCGTGGACCACACAGAAAGCTTTTCAGCATATTGGATTATGCTGTCACATTTATCAAGCTGCTGATTGATGACAGAGGGAGATAGTGTGTATTAGTTTGTTGATGAATATGAGGCTGATATTTTCTTTTTATAAATCAATCTGTCAGCAGTTTGAAATAAGGCTGATAACCTCGAGATTAAAATGAAGAAATATAAATCATGAGTAATATGTTCATATCTTTTTATCAAGGTGGAAATCTGTCATTCACCTGCTGATAAGTGCCAACACATCATTTTTTACATTTAAAATATGATTAATACTCTTAACATTATATTCAGTTTAAAACATGTATTTAAAGCTATTCAAGATACTGTAGAAACCATTATTCCTGTTTAAGGTTGTTTAGGATAATGAAGGCAATAGGGAAGTGTTAAGTTTACAGGAGCGCTTGTTTCGATGTGTGGCATGTCTCATCCAGATGCTGTCCAGATGTGTATGTGTGTATGCGTGCGCTGTGCCCTGTAATCTGTCCAACTGTAGACAAACACTGCAGGGACTCTTACCTTCTTGTCTGCCTCCTCATCTTTATGACACTCTCTCTGTTTAACTGTTATCTCTCTTCCTCCTTAATCCACCACTTCTCACTCCTCTCCCTCTCTCTCTCTTTCTCTCGTCTTTTTTCCCTCCAGGCCTTCGGCAATGCCAAGACGTTGCGTAACGACAACTCGAGTCGCTTTGGCAAGTACATGGACATTCAGTTTGACTTCAAGGTGAGCATGATGGTCTGATTTACACTGGCAGTTACTTTAAACACGCTCCAACAAGTCCATCTTTAGAGGGAGGATATTGATTGTTGCAAGAATCTAAAATATTGTTCCTCTTATGTATTGAAAATCCTAAAATAAAAACTTTTTTTTGCATGCCAACATAAGAAAATGTAATGATTTCTATTCCCACAACTTCCCCATGATCTTTCTTTTGATTTTCGACATGAATCACATCACTCCCTCTCTCCTGCATCTGTGCTTGTGGACGCACAATATTTGCCTGCATGTTTATAATCACACCTCAGTACCGTAGCCTCAACCTCTCCTCCTCCTCCTACTCCTCCCCCTTCCCTCCCTGGCCTTTGTCCCGTCGGCAGGGTGCCCCAGTTGGAGGCCACATCATCAACTACCTGCTGGAGAAGTCTCGGGTGGTCCACCAGAACCACGGGGAGAGGAACTTCCACATTTTCTATCAGCTGATCGAAGGAGGGGAAGAAGACCTGCTGAGACGCCTGGGCTTAGAGAGGAATCCTCAGCAGTACCAGTATCTGGTTAAAGTAAGCATATAGGACTGACATTTGTGTGTGTGTGTGTGTGTGTGTGTGTGTGTGAAGTGTCGGTAAACATATCGGATGAGTATTTATAATGTCTTTGTGGTAAAAACTGTTAAAAACTTGGGTGTGGTATGCATCTTTCTGCAGGGCTGGAAGGTGTGAAATGTTTCAATAGAAGTGCTATGGGTGTGCCATATTAGCATGTATGGTAATATGGCTATACATTTTTATGCCATTAAAATGAGCAACCAGTGTCATTTAGTTATGATGCTTTGTTTGTCTTTTTTAGTATCTCTATATATTTATATATATTGTTATGCTGTAATTATGCTGTGCTGATGAAGTGATGATATGAACAGCATGAGTATGAAAAAGGTTAGGTACAAGAAAAAGCCAGAAATCACTTGAAAAGAGCCAAGCAGCTGATCTGACATATAAACAACCAGAAACAACAGATTTTGAAATGAATAACAGAATGTTGTGCAATTACATCATGATTAATGTCATTATTGTGAAACTATCCTGCAATATCATATTCATTTAATTTAACAGATCTTTCCCAATACGTCATATTATGCAATATAAACATTAATTTTAGTTTAAACAAAAGAAGCCAAACTTTTCAAATGTAACATAATAAAATATAATCTAAGCACAACCAGCGGTGCAGTCTGAAATTAGCCCAAAATATGACTGAATTCAGTGAATATCTGGAAAGGAGGTAGTAGATAAGATTCCAGGATTACTTTTTGAATAAAGTATAAAGATTTGATGGCCAGCTCTATCACTAGGTAGCTGTTTTTTATGTGGATACCTACTCTGCACTGTGCTGTGTGATGAGATGTATAGTGATGCTCACTTTCTGTCGAGACAGCTAAGTTAATAAATTACTGAAAATGACATAGTTTTATACCATACTGTATTCAGTTGTTCAGCACTTTCTTATTACATCACAGAGAAGCTGTGTTTATGTTTCTTCCTGCAGTTTTGCATGTACTACATGGTCTCAATGGCATGCACTACACTAGCATGAACATGAATGAATGCAGCGGTTTGATGTGTGGTTTATTACAGACATATTAATAAAACAACCTGCCGAAGGGGAATTACCTGCAGCCATGCCAAATCATACTTAAGTTAGACAGTGAAGTCATTCCTGAGCCACACCTCTGTAGATGAATGTAAACCACCTGTAAATTCTGTTGCAGCAGGATCTTACTCTATCCTGTCAGAAGCCATAGGTCTGTAGCCTCTGCATGTTGAGTGTATATGTGTATGTGTGTGTCCCAGTGGGAGCTCTGGTTAATAGGCTCTCAGTAAGAGGCTCTCTGTGCAGCGAGAGGAACTTTCCTCAGGGGGTGGGGATCTGCCTTAAGGGCACTAGCTTCACCTCCCTTCAGTGAACACACACCAACAGCTACAGAGCAAAAACATTTCACGTGCACGCTCGTGCAAATAGGTGTTTACATGACGTGTCAATGGGAGCTCACATCACATGTAAACACCTATTAAGATAATTTATGGATTTTTGCCCTGCGTGTTATTAAATTTGCAAACTAGATTAAGAGCCTGAAGTAGACAGGAAGTAAACAGTGTTTTGAGTGCTTTAGCTTGTTTGTGTGTGTGTGTGTGTTTTCCGTAGGGTAACTGTCCCAAAGTGAGCTCCATCAATGACCGCAGTGATTGGAAGGTGGTGAGGAAAGCCTTGAGCGTGATTGGCTTCAATGAGGACGACGTGGAGGTGAGCGAGTCCAAGCAGTGGAAATGAAGCCTGACATGTTGACACCTTCTTTACTACCTAAAGTAGTAAAGAAGGTGTGAAAACTAGAAAAGTATCAGCTGAAAGTGATGATCTCTCTTCCTGAGTATCTAAATATGTTGCACTTTGGTTTTCCTTCTTTCTCTCACTTCTACTAAGTAATTGAAGTTTGCACCACACAAACACTATTACCACCCTCACTATGTGTGTTAACAGCAATATATATAAGCAGTAAAGTTCTCCATGTGCCTGAGGGGGCTGAGGCTGTTCCTGTGGATATATTTGTGTGTGTGTGTGTGTGTGTGTGTGTGTGTGTGTGTGTGTGTGTGTGTGTGTGTGTGTGTATGATATTATACGGTGAGAACTTGTTTGTGCTCAGCGTGGGAGTTTTCCTACATGCTCAGGAGTCTGGGCTCGCTTCCAGAGCTCAAGAACCTCACACTGCTTATAGAGTGAGGAGCAGGTGTGTGTGTATGTGTGTTAGCCTAATTTTAATCACTCACCCTTATCTGCCTAGTCGCTCATAAAGATAGGCTCAGCAGTAACCACAGATCTGTATAATTCATCTCCTTACCTTTGTTCTCTCCCTCCTCCCTTCAATCCTTCTTCTTCTAATTATCTCTCCTTCTTCTACTCTCTCTCTCTCTCTCTCTCGCTCTCGCTCTCGCTCTCTCTCTCTCTCTCTCTCTCTCTCTCTGTGTGTGTGTGTTTGCCTGTGTAGGAGCTGTTGAACATCATCGCCAGTGTGCTCCACCTGGGGAACGTGCAGTACGGCGGAGAGGACGGCATCGCCTGCATCACCTCCGACACTCAGATAAAGTACCTGGCCAGGGTAAGACACTGCACCGAGCAGGTTCATAAACACTCCTAACAGGCTGCCGGTGAAAAAAAGGCTCAGATCAAGCATTTAGGATCTCTCCTAGGAACATTAAACAAGGACTAAAATAGTCCATCCTCAGAGGAGGACTTTAGAGGTATTTATGAGGCTTTCTACACTTATTTACAGCAAGGAGAGGAAATACTGTCAGCAGAGAGAGTGATGTCACTGCTTTATGACTCTCAAAGCCATAAAGTAGAAATTATGATGACCTATTACAGTTTTTATGATGTGTGAGGTATTGAATATTAGAAGAAGATTAAGTTGGAAATGAAGGAAATAGCAGCATAGGCTTTATGTGTAAGTAACTAATTTATCCAATATGCAAAATTTTACATACATATCCTAAATCTCATAGTATTATATATATTATACTTTTTTTCCCCATTTGCATAATATGTTTTTAACACTAGCAGGACTTATGAAATAGGGTTTAAGAATAAATTTAAAGACAATAAATTAGTATCTATTGTGATTCAACTGTGTAAATAAGTCAGCCCTATCAATGACATCATGTTATTAAATCATAGCGCCACATCATGAAAATGATTCCATAATAATATAAAAACTCTGTGTCTCCCAAATATTACAGTCCACATTCAAGCTGAAATAAATGAATGCAATTAGATTATATCTGTTATAATTAAGTTCCATGTTGGCATTAGGCCAGGAAACAGGGAGTCCTTAGCCATTGTTTGTGCATCCTTTACCACTCTTAAGCAGGCAATATAAAAGGTAATTCATCCCAGTCTTCATCCCACACAAAGTCAATTGCAAAAAAATGCTTCTGTTTTTTATCATAATTATCTGTTCATGACTTCATTGTTATAAATATTTCCAAAACATTCCTCTTCCCACTCATTGTTTCTGCCTGAAAGCAATCTGCTGCTAACTCCAACATGTTGGAACACCTCTGAAGCTTGCCTCAATATTTACTTAGTCCAGTTAGGAATGACTTCCTGCTCTGTGAAGCTTGATAAGTATTCACATTCACATATCTGTTTATTCCTAGTAATGCTGGTTAAGACTTAGTCAATGATGTCATTTGCACATTACAGATCATGAAAAAAGAAAAAACAGATCATGCTTTGTATACAATAGCCTCCATTCATTTCCGCTGCAGTCTTCTAATTACGCCTGATGTCAGACATGATCAACAGATACCATCCGCAGTGATGTCACAGCGGCTGAGCGGGCCGACGTCTGTCTGTTGACATTTTTTGGGGATCATTTATTTATAGTGATGGGGCTGCACCGCACGCTCTAATGTTGTTGTGCTTTTCCAGTTGTTAGGAGTGAATGGGACGGTGCTGACGGAGGCACTCACACACAAGAAGATAATTGCCAAGGGGGAGGAGGTAAGTTTGAATATTACACACACTCATTGTAGCAGCAGTGTGCGATAAGCATTTGTATACAAAGCTTTCCTGTCTGTGTAATGTCTGGTCTGATCCAGTGTAATTACATTGTAACTTGTCGCTGCTGCTTTCTGTGTGCCTCTGTCTCTCGTCGCCATCTCTCACCCTCCTCTCTCTCTCTCTCTGTGTGTGTGTGTGTGTGTGTGTGTGTGTTTCGTCTTCAGTTGATGAGCCCTCTCAACCTAGAGCAGGCATCCTCAGCTCGGGATGCTTTGTCCAAGGCAGTGTATGGACGCACCTTCACCTGGCTGGTTAACAAGATTAATGCTTCACTGGCATACAAGGTATACAAACACACACAAATATTCACTCTCTACAGTAACCGTGGCAACTTCCCATTCAAGGAATGTACATTTTTGACCTCATCTTACTCTCAGGAATTCGTATCACCTTCTATTGATGATATTACATCTATTAAACTGAAAACAAACTTGACCCAAACTGTAGTGCAGAACATGTGGTAGTGTCCCGTTCATTTTGTGACAGGACAGCTCCACCTTGTGGACTTTAACCAGTCCAACAAGTGAGCACAAGGCCTGGAGTCTCATCTCTGTGGCAGCTGTTACATGCAAGCATTACACCAATAAACTCATATGAGCCCCAATATGTGTTTTTTTTCTTGAATACAACTACATAAAATCAGATTGTAATATTTAAAAATATTGTGTGCAGTGTCTGCAGTTTTCCGTCATATAGATATAAAGATGAGTTTTGTTGTTTTTCTTCAACAGGACGACTCGTACAAGAATTACTCAGTCATCGGCCTGCTGGATATCTATGGCTTTGAGGTCTTCCAGAACAACAGGTACAGTATTAATGATTTTAGGTTCATCATTTAGTCCATTATTGGTTTATAGATAGTAATGCTGAATTTAAACCTTTCATGAGGTTTGTTCAACAGCTACAAATCCGTCTAAACAAGAAAGTAATTGAAACACTGAAATTTAACCCACACAATCTGATTTTTATTTTTTTAATTTAAAAACTAAATAGCAATGTAGAAGAATGTAGAATTTTCTGAAGCTGTCAGCTGCATCTTATAGTCTTCACCAGCTGCTAGAGTTTGCACAGTTGCTTACTGAGCAACCTGAGTCAACGGTGTATGATGAGATGAAAAAGTTAGTGGACCCCCTCAAACTGCTATTTATGCAGACAATAATTAACCTTCAACCTTAACCTATACAGTAACCTATGTTTAAATACAGGATGCTATGAATTACAGTAATTGGGTAACACTAGCCTTTAGCGAAGGATCGGTCACCAGCCACTCAGTCAAAGTCACCCACTACCGAAATAGCATGTTTGTGACATGTTTTTTTCCCCCCCTTGAGCTAACATGTCTGCTGTTGTTGTTTTGCAGCTTTGAGCAGTTCTGTATCAACTACTGTAACGAGAAGCTGCAGCAGCTATTCATTGAGCTCACCCTCAAGTCGGAGCAGGACGAGTACGAGGCCGAAGGCATCACGGTCAGACGCCACTTTCTTCCCTTCTTCCTCTCACACACACACACATCCCTCCTTCATAGTGCAGTACAACGTATGAGAAATGAACACCTGGAGTTGAGGCACGTTCACCAGCTTATTTTACATTCCTCCTCCAGTCCTGCCAGTCTCTGTTCAACCTTCATTACACTCTCTGGTCATGTCCTGGTTTAACCTCCTGACATCACACTCTTCCTCATCTCTCAGCTGGAGTTTAGGCTTTACAAAGAGCTCTTAATGTGATTGTGGTTTCAGTTATGTTTGCCGACGTGAATTTGATAATCTAATGTATTATCCTGCTGTTTCGCAAAGGCTTTTACGCCAAGTGATTTGCAATAAGTGCTGATATTTTTAGAAGATGCTGCAATATTAGGAGTTAATCCAGCATCTTTTTTTTATCATTGGAGCTGTGTTATTTATTTCCACTTAAAAGCTTTAATGATTCCTTTTTAGGAAATTATGTTTAATGGCATCAAACATCTGTCACTAGAATTTTGCCTTCATTTGCATGTATTGTATTTACATCGATTTGTTTTGCTTCTCTGCAATAGAGAGGCCTTTTGTGCACACTCTCATATAAATGCACTGGTTAGAGAGCAAGCAAACAGGTTGTGGGAGAGACTTGGATTCACCTCTCAAAGAGCCTATTATCATCAGACATCAGGGCCGTGGGCTTCTGTGGAAATGATGTGGCTGTTAACATGAACGCTGCAGCACTCAGGCTCTGTGTTTATGTGTCCACATACAAGTGGGTGAGCAGCGAGTCTGAGCGCCAGGATTCCTGAAATTCTGCAGATGATTGAATTTTATGGTCATTAAACGGTTAGAATAGTTGTAATTGTATCAGGGTTAGACTGATAGAATTTTTAAATTTAAGAATTCTTCGGCCTGTCACAACAATTACGTTATCAACTTATTTTACAATAACGTAATTATCAACATCATCATGTCTATACAGTATATGGACTTATTGTATGATACGTGAACATGACCATGATCATTTTTTTTACCTCAGTATTGCCACACTTCACAATAGCAGCTAAGAGGCTATTCATGTCAGCGTCCACTCTCCAATCCCACCCCACCCTCCTTACATTATTATGCTATTATATTATTATTATATCAGTGGTATAAAATGGTCTTCAAATGACAATAATATCATTTATCGCGATTATTTCTGAGACAATATATCGTCCATGTTATCGTGACAGGTCTAAGAATTACATTTATACACCGAATTGTACGGTAGTCATTTATCAAGCAGTCTTTGAGAGCCTAATTAGATGCTAACCTCGCATTTGAAGTTGATGTCCAAACTAGTCTGACTGCTTGGAAAATAATAGGTGTAAGACAGCAACTGTCCCTGCAGTCTGCCTACGAACAGGCTGTTCTGAGACAAGCCAACAAGATAATAACTGAGCCGTCCAATGTGCCACACTTAGTAGCAGCTACTGCCATCAGGGAGGAGGTTTACAGCACCACAGTGTTGATTCATAGATTTAAAAATTTTATCCTTTCTTCAATAAATTATGTAATTGGCAGCCGATGAAATAAGGATGAAATTGATATAAAAACCAACAGAGCTTCATTTTCACTTATCTACAGATGATTGACTATTTTGTTGACTATGATTCTTGTTCCCTGTAGCCGTCTTACCTTGTCTTTTATGTATGTGTAATACTTTGTATGGATGCAGTATGGGTGGAAGCCTGATCCAAATGTCCTACAATATGGGACAATAAAGTGAATCTTGAATCTTGAATCTCAGCAACTGATGCCACCTCAGGCGACCAGTGTTGGCATCAGTCTTTGAGAAATCCACATTACTTCAACCGAGCTTTTAAATCTGTTGATTTAATGATAATCCTGTTCATTATGCCAAATAAGGACAGTTCATGTCTGACTAATGTTAATTTTCACATAATCTCTAACTAGAGTTTTGTCCTTCCAGTGGGAGCCGGTGCAGTACTTCAACAACAAGATCATCTGTGACCTGGTGGAGGAGAAGTTCAAAGGCATCATCTCCATCCTGGTGAGAAGACGCTCTGCTCTCCATCTGTTTGTAGCTGAAGAGGATTTGAGACTAAAATTGTACTTTCAAAACGATGATTGAATTCACTCTGGAGGTGGACATATATAGCCAATGGCAGTTACCCAATGAGTTTGACATATTAGGGCAATAATCCTGGTGTCTAGTTGTCACTGTGAGATTGATTGATAACCAGCAGATATGCACTTCAGTTGTTTGTTTACAGCTTAAACAAATAAGATATAATATATCACTGAGCTTTAGTGGTACTGGCAGGCACATTTTTTAGCTTTAGACAGAACCAGACTAGCTGTTTTCCTTCTTTCTGCTCTTTATGCTAAGACAAATATAAGACTGGAATCAATCTTTGCATCTAACTCTCAACAACAACACAAGTAAGCATGTTTCCCAAAATAATGAACTGTTCCTTTATTGTTCAGTCGTTACTATAACAACCAAAAATCAGTTTAATCTCACTGTATAGTTAATTATGTATTCATTCATGTGATCCAGGCACCACTTGTGTGTAAACTCTAAACACATAAAGCTCAGTATCAAGTTATTGTAAGTGATATGAGGGGATGTTGTTGCTGTTGTGAGATAATGACTAACGGCCGCTCCTCCCTCTGCTCCCGCTACAGGATGAGGAGTGTCTGAGACCTGGAGACGCCAGTGACATCACCTTCCTGGAGAAGCTGGAAGGCACAGTGGGAGGACACCCACACTTTGTCACGTCAGTTTGATTGGAACTCTCAGCACAGTATTTAAATATGAGGTTGTCTGCTTGCTGCACTGCTGGAAATGTGTCCACTCCATTCACTTTATGTCCATGTGTCTGTCTCTGTGTGTGTGTGTTCCCCTGCAGTCACAAGCTGGCCGATGGAAAGACCCGAAAAGTAATGGGCCGTGACGAATTCCGACTGCTGCATTACGCTGGGGAGGTCAACTACAATGTCAACGGTGTGTGTGTGTGTGTGTGTGTGTGTGTGTGTGTGTGTGTGTGTGTGTGTGTGTGTGTGTGTGTGTGTGTGTGTGTGTGTGTGTGTGTGTGTGTGTGTGTGTGTGTGTAAACAAGCTGTCCTCATTTAAGTTGCCCCCTCTTTATTCGTAACTGGAAACAAGTACGAAGCAGACGAAGCGTAACAGCTAAGGCCAGTGTGACGTCATTTTCCTAGGATCTTTGGTGTTGCAGTGAATTTGGCACCGAGGTTAAACATGCTAAACTCATTCCCACTTCTAAATATCAATACCATCTGCTAAGAATAACACGTCATCAAACCAAAACAAGTTTATTTTAGAACTTTGTCGCAATGTGACCCACTCACTTACTTAATGCTTTTTATGCCTGCTGGCATGAAGGGCAACAACAGAGGAACTCCACTCCTTTGGCACTTCCTCTCTTCCTTCCTCCTGCTGTCCAGTATTTGGGAATTCTTGTAATGTGTTCTCTTCGTATTATGTGTCCAATCCATCTCCTCCGCCTTCTCATGATGGTGGCGTAAGTGCTGTCTTGATTGGTCTGAGCCATGGATGTATTATAAGAGCTGACAGGGCGCCACCACTCTAGCTTATCAGCCAATTTTTCCCAATGGTCACTTGTGGTATTGCAGGAAGAAAAAAAACCCTGTGGCTCAAAAATCTTTTTCCCCATAGACCACTATTGTAAAAGAGATGTCTGTAAAACTGTAGACAGGACACCTTAAACTGCAATCAAGTTCAATTACGACTCTTTCTATTATGAATTTTTGATCAATGGAGGTTTTATATTTGTTGAACTGTCCTCTAGCCGAGAAGAGGCGATTTTAAAAAACTGTGACGTCATCCCCATCGGAGGAAAACTCCTGGCCATATTCAGTGGCAATTCTACAGTTTGTAGTCTTCTAGCGTGATAATGTAATCAGCCCAGTCAAAGTTCAACTGAGGTGAACTCTGACTTGTGAATGTGCAGGAGAAACAGGAAATACATGCTGGAATTTGTCCATCCGGCAAGTTTCAATAGACGCAAGCAGGACAATATAGTGAATGATTATAGGAGTATAACAGGAGGGTTATCCCACCTGAAATGTGCCCAGGAAGTGCTTGAGTTTCATTGACATTAACTTCATGTTTAATATACTCAAGTTATGAAGTCAACTGGTGAACTTATCAATAACAAATGAAAAAAGGATTAGGAATCCGAAGCGTCTTATTAGAATATGATGAAATGTACTTATTAAAATGGATGATTATTTAATAAAGGCCTGTTCTTAAATCTAAGCGTGTTGCACATAAAGCCTTGATGGAAGAAAGAGCATCTATTTGAGGATTTATGGTAGCTCTGTCTCATGGTGAAAAATGACTATAACAATACTGAATTAATGTATTCAACAGCAACACCAGACTTTACTGAATTTTACCAGTAACAGTCGTGGAAGTGATTAGTCAGCACATGTATAAAAAATAAAACTGATCTTCTTCTTCTTCAGGATTTTTGGACAAGAACAACGACCTGCTCTTCAGGAACTTAAAAGAGGTGAGACTGAGTTCAGATCGAACAGGAGGAGAATAAGTTAGGACGATTGTAAGGAAAGCACTTTGATAGAGTGATACAGTGTCTGAGTCAGTGGTTCAGCAGTTTCCTTTTGTGTTGTTTGCAGGTTATGTGTATGTCAGAGAACAAGATCCTCAACCAGTGCTTTGACAGGGAGGAGCTGAGCGACAAGAAACGTCCTGACACGGTGAGATACCTCAGTCTGTGTGTGTTCCCTCATCGTGCCCTCAGGTTTGCGCTGCCTGTTCCACACACTCCTATAAGTGATGCTCTCAAACATCCCAGAATACTTTCCCACAGCAAAACAAACAGTGGTGTGTTTCCCCTGTCCAGTATTGAGTGGGCGATATGATGGGGATTCTCTGTGGCCTCCCACTCTCTGAGGAATGCCCTGACACTTGTATGCCCTTCACACAAACACACACACACGCACAAACACTTAAACAGGGTACTGTCACAGGCTGGCAAGTTAGAGTCCCAGTCCTCCACACTGGGCCTAGTGTTCAGTCTCTACTGGATTGCCAGTCACGTCAGCCACTCCTCTGCATCGCTCCTTACCTCATCATCTCTCCCTCGCCGTAAACGCAGCAGGCTTCCATTTCATTTTGCTCTCTAGTCTTTGCTTCAGTTACTGACCAGCATCCTCTTCCAGCCTCTCAGCCTCATCTCTTCATCCCTCTCTAACCAGCTCCCTTCCTCTGTTTCTCTTGTTTGTGTCTGCCCCTCCAGGCAGCAACCCAGTTCAAAGCCAGTCTGGCGAAACTCATGGAGATCCTCATGTCGAAGGAGCCATCGTACGTCCGCTGCATCAAGCCCAATGACTCCAAGCAAGCAGGTATGTAGTCAAGTTTTGTTTTGTATAATATGGTACCAAATAGGAATGCTGAAACGCTTACAGAAATACTAGCTGATACTGGGAGACAGTGTTAACATAGTGTACTCCAGAATTAAAGAGTGTCTTTAATCAAAGGTGAAACTGGTGACTGAAATAAACAAAGAACATCACAAACAAAACTTTTGTTAGTTCTTATTGTAATGATTTTAGACTTGTTGAACATCTTGGATTGTTGCAATTTGTCTTTATCTTACCAAGTAATAGAACTACATGTGAAAATACATGTGATCTTCCCTTTTTTTTTACACATAAAAAGAATTTTTAAAAAAATGTATATTTTATTGTTTATCTCTTGGGCTGACATAAAATAATAATATACATAAGTCTATATTGTACAGTAATGGTAACTTGTTTGGACAAGAGGGAGTATAAAGACCCATGATATTGCTGTGCCAAAAAAATCAACAAACAATCAATTATAAAAGTCAATGATACATTATGTAATAGTTTGTTGACTGAGCTCTGTAATAGCTTTGATTTCAGCTTTATGTAACAGTTCTTGTAAACACAGTTGAAGCAGCTTAGCAGCCTCAACAAGCTAATATTTTCACAGAGACGTCATGTTAATCTCGTGCTTTCGTTAATTCCACCAAAACCGTTTGTTTTCAGAGGCATCAGCGGCCGCCGCGTTAACTCTCCGTGTGGTTGTCAGTATATCGGGCCGGCCTTTGTTTCCCCCTACAGTTGGCCTTTTGTTGAATTTCACACTGTTTCTCTGTCCTTTGTCACTCCTACTCCTGCTGCTGTTTAGCATTTACTGGTTTTCTCTGGTTCATTTTCTCCAACAGACCTTACATTTTTCTCAGACTCATGTAACCGTGCTCTCCATCTCCCACTCTTTTCCCCTCTGCTCCTGTTCCCAGGTCGATTTGACGAGGTGTTGATCCGTCACCAGGTCAAGTATCTGGGATTGATGGAGAATCTGAGGGTGAGGAGAGCCGGCTTTGCTTACAGACGGCGCTACGAGGTCTTCCTACAGAGGTGATCAGCTGCTCCTTTTTTATCCTATAAGGCACAATTACATGTTACCACCTGAAGCATGAACTACTTCATTATAAAGGACATAATGGAGCCTATATGCTTCTTGTTGTCTTTTAGTACACATCTGAACTGATTATAATGTCCTTGTTAAGTCAAATAAGCCAAATAAGGCAAATGATACAATCAATTCCATACAATACATTTACTGTAAGAACATTTTTACCACTTACAGAATATCATATAGCCCCCAAACCAATGTTGTGGTCAGTTTTGATATAAGATGTCTGCCATCTGTAATCATGTGATAAACATAACTGAATAAGCAAAGTTCAGCTGTGGACTGATTTTTATGTGAAGGACCTGGGTTGGATTTTCCACAACAATCTAAAGGATGTGATGTTTTTGAGTACCCTTCCTCTCTCTTGCTAACCTCAACAAGAAAACGGTGCTATCAGAGTAGAAACACGGCCGTAATGTCAAGTCACCCACTCCCGAGCACACACAGCTGAAACATTATTTCCTCAACAAAGGAACAGAAAACAAACTCTAGACCAATAGCAGAACAGAGCTTACCCCTTTTGTTTTTTCTGTTGGTAGTAATAAGATGGTAATGGCACACATTTCACAACAAAAGAAAGCGTGTTGCTTCCCGGCCACAGCTCACTGAGCCTACCAGTGTTTTGTAAACACGATTAGTAAAAAAAAGTGATGTAAAATGTTGGTTGGACCAGGTTCGAGTGGTTGATTAATATATATTAAGCAAGTGTTTGAACTTAATTGAACAATTAAGTCTTCCTCCTGAACCAGTATTCCAACTCATACTTACTTTTTCACCTTTGTCTGTTTAGGTATAAGTCCCTGTGTCCAGACACATGGCCTAACTGGGAGGGGAAGCTGTCCGATGGAGTGGCCACACTGGTCAAACACCTGGGATACAAGCCTGAGGAGTACAAACTGGGCAGGTCAGCAACACAGACACACACACACACACACACACACACACACACACACACACACACACACACACTCATATCTAGAGAGAAATGTTGAGAGGAGTGTTATGATGTTTCAGCTGTTTTTAATTATGTCATTGAATATGTTTTATTTTAAACAGATCCAAAATTTTCATCCGCTTCCCGAAGACCTTGTTTGCTACAGAAGACGCACTTGAGACCAGGAAACACAGTCTCGGTGAGAGCCTATGACATCACTGATGATTTGTGTCAAACAATGTCAACAACAGTTGCAACTCAGATTAAAACCATGTGTCTCCTTTTTCTCTCTGTCATCACACAGCCACCAAGCTGCAGGCAGGATGGAAAGGCTACAGTCAGAAGTCTAAATACCAAAAACTCAGAACCTCAGGTGAGGAAGTCTGTAGCCACACATCTATACTGCATTTTCCCTTGTTAAGGTCATGTTTAGAACTGTAAGATGTCTCCTGGTAGGTTTTTATTGTTTCTTTGTTATTTAAATGACAATGTGTGTCCTGTTTCTCATCAGCTATTGCCATCCAGGCGTGGTGGAGGGGGATCCTGGCGAGGAGGAGGGCTCAGCGCAGGCGAGAGGCCGCTAATACCATCCGCAGGTACAGACTATGCAAGCACAGGCCAGCAGAGGGCACAATACACTCACTGTGTTATAGATACACAAGTGTCTTCTAACATCTGCTTCTAAAATGAGCAGTTTAATTACTTCATATAAATTCTTAAGTTCTTCATTAAGATTTAACATCAAGACCTTTTGTCTTGCAGTTGTAAATATAAGCAAATAATGTTCATTTTTATTGAAGTATTGTTGTCTTAATTGGCAGACACCAACTGTATGATGTTCAGACTTTCATTGCTTTGTGTCTTCATCTTTCCCAACCTCAGGTTCATCAAGGGCTTCATCTACCGCCACAAGGAGCGCTGTCCGGAGAACGAGTATTTCCTGGATTACGTGCGCTACTCTTTCCTCATGACACTGCGCAGGAACCTGCCCAAGAATGTCCTGGACAAGACCTGGCCCACTCCACCAGCAGCTCTCACTGAGGTGGGAGGAAGTTTGTTTCCGTGAAAAATAATACAAAATAAAAGCTAAGGGCATTGTATTTACAGCAAGTAGAACAGAACTAAATCATCAGACAGAGTTTTTATATATGTAATACACAAATATTGTAGTTTTCAAACAATATTTGTTTTGCATAGGAAGGTAATGAAATAATGAATTTCACAAATCTCAATAAAATATAGATATGAATTTATAAAAGAAAATTCAAAATGACACTCTTTCTTGAATAACACATAAGATCACATATGCTATAGTAACTTCTCACACATCCAGTATGTTTTATGCCTCCACATATATGCAGCTATACATATATGTGAAACCTGTCTGTGTCCTCAGGCGTCCGAGCATTTGCGTAAGCTGTGCATGCAGAACATGGTGTGGAGCTACTGCAAGAAGATCAGCCCTGAATGGAAACACCAGGTAAATATTGTTCCATCACCAGTCAAGTCATGCTCTTTGCCTCTACTCATCTGACTGTCAGGTTTCTGCTTCCTTCATTTGCTTCACTGTCATTACAATGTGTACTTGACAGATGGAGCAGAAGATGATTGCCAGTGAGATCTTTAAGGACAAGAAGGACAACTACCCGCAGAGTGTCCCCAAACTGTTTGTCAGCACAAGACTCGGTAAGCTTCAGACATCTGTTTCTATTACAGCAGACTGTCTTATACAAGATGAGGTGATTTAACAGGATGTCTCCTCATGTTCAGATGGTGAGAACATTAATCCCAAGGTGCTGCAGGCTCTGGGCAGCGAGAAGATGAAGGTGAGTAGAGCAGAGTCATGATGAAAGATCAGTTTGAAAGCGTGTTTGTGAGTTTCTTCTTCATCATCATCATCCCTTCTGTTCCCAGTATGCAGTGCCAGTCACCAAATACGACAGGAAGGGCTACAAGGCTCGGCCACGCCAGCTACTGCTCACCTCCAACAGTGCTGTTATTGTAGAGGAGGCCAAACTCAAGCAGCGCATCGACTATGGAGCTCTGAAAGGTCAGAGGTCAACAGCCAGATGAAGCATTTAGCTAAGAGGATAGCTTCTTTTGGATTATTCATTAAAACTGTCCTTTCCTCTGCAGGCATCTCGGTCAGCTCTCTCAGTGATGGCTTGTTTGTTCTGCATGTGCCCAGTGACGACAACAAACAGAAGGTGAAGATTATAGAACAGATTGTAATGAACCTGATAGTGTCGTGTCAGAAGCTGGTCTGATGTCATGCTTTCTCCTGTGAGTTTAAACCGGGTGTGTCTTTGCAGGGCGACGTAGTTCTGCAGAGCGACCATGTGATCGAGACCTTGACCAAGATTGCCATCTGTGCCGACAAAATAAACAGCATCAACATCAACCAGGGCAGGTGAGAGGCAGACAACCATCCTGTGTGCACATGACAAGTATTACATTGTCACAGCAGACTTGAAGTCTTGTTTTTCAGTGTGTGTTCTTACATAATGTTAACAGCAGTGTAACACTCCTTAAAATAAATCACTCCTACACATTGAACCCTGTTAGATACAAAGTGGCCAAGAAAGCCTTTTTCAATCTGAAATTTAAAGTCTGCTGAGTCTTTTGAGTCTGGTCTAACTGTGCTTCTGTTCCTCCTCCAGTATAAAGTTTACAGTGGGTCAGGGGAAAGAGGGGATCATAGACTTCACACCTGGATCAGAACTACTGGTGGCCAAGTCTAAGAATGGGCACTTGTCTGTGGTGAGTGTCAAAATCCAAAATTGATTCAAAAAATTGATTTCCAAAATCATATACCTTATAAATGCTTGATGCTGATATACTATACTATACTATATAAATATTTTGATGTACCATACTATATATACTATTCTATATAAATACTTTGATGTACTATAGTGTATATATACTATACTATATAAATACTTTGATGTACTATATTTACAAATACTTTGATATACTGTACTATATAAATACTTTGATATACTACACAATATAAGTACTTTGATATACTGGACTATATATATACTATACTATATAAATACTTTGATATACTATGCTATATAAATACTTGACTTCCTTTTGTTTTTTTCCTTTAGTCCTGACAGAGCAGCCGTTTCACAAAATGAAATCTAAAAATATTTATACTCATCATTGTGAGATGTGCCTTTAAGTTTGCAGCTAGTTATAAGATTATAAGACTTCATTCTTGTTTTTTTATAGAGCCATCCAATAATTGACAGTATTTTAAGCTGCACTGATCAATATTTTAATTTTATTGACAAGAGCTGTGAAAGTCGCTCTTAGTAACAAACAGAAAATTAGCCCTTCAGCTCTTTTGAGCCATTTAGCGCCTTTTAGCTCATTGTTTTGGTTTTCTAGCTCACAAACTCTCCTCTCTCTGAAAAAAACTGTACTAGAGAGCCAGTTGTTTAACTCAGGTGCTGCTTGCAATGAAAACAGTTAAAAGGAACTTTTTGTAATTGTCAACATTGTGGTTCCAGCTTGTTATGTGAAAAATTCAACCAATGCAAGGACTTCAATATCCTCCCACAACACAGAGCCAGACTTGTGTTTGAAGACAAAGGCGATAAAAATGTCTTACCTAGCTCTTTGTCAGGGAGGCACCTGCATGTTAGAGTTGTCTGGTAGCTGTTTAATTCTAATGAGAGGTCATAATCAGTGGAGACATAATTAGTGTCATGTTATTTGGAATGAGAAAGTGCATTCATGTGTATTTTGACTGATGTGAGGTTTTCCTCTGGATCTCTTCCAGACGGCTCCCAGACTGAACTCCAGATGATGGCCAGTCTGACCACACAAACACACACACACAGACACACACACCAGGACCCAAGTACTCCTGACCACCCTCCAATCACATGACCGCAGACGCCACTCTGCCTAAGCCAATCAGACGCCAGCTTGTCACCGCACCGGTGGCACGTGCTTCCAATTAAAAAGAAAATAAAAGTCCAGCAAAACTAATTGATATATTTATGTTTATATATTATATTTTTTGGGATTAATACTTATTGCTGTTTGAATATTGTGATTTTATATATGAGGCCAAGGAATAACAAATATTCGGGTGCATTTTTTTCTTGCACCGTGTGTGTTTATTGTGCTTTATTTGGGAACATGACCAAGAAAACAATGAGGGAAGCTTCAGAATAAGAGACGATAATGAGAAGAAGGGGGGATGTTGTTGATGAAATGAAATCAGGGTTAGCTGTTGCCTGTTGCCTCTTTTTTTCCTGTTTACTTCATCTTTTTTTTGATTTGTAGGCTTGACCGTCTTCCTGCTTTTCTAACTGGGGCGGATGGCTTGTTGTTGAAGGTGTGTAGAATAAGGCTGACAGTATGTAGGGTCGCTGTTGAGGGGTTCAGGAATGAGAAAGAACATCTCTTCATGCTCTTCATGCACGAGAATCTAATAGATCTTGATGGTTAAGAGACCTGGTAATAATATAGTGTCGTACTGTGGCTCACCAAAATAGTTGGATGTACTACTGAATATATTTTCATGTATCTGTATATGTAGACTGAATATGAAGGGAGTTTATCACGAGCGAATCACTACATTAGCGAAACAGTATGCACTGTAAATGCTGCAAAAAGTGAACAAAGAATGTGTGAAGTGGCTGAGGAAAAGGCGACGAAAAGGTCAAAAGAAAGATGAGAGAATGTTGCCATCATTTGCCTCGTTGCCGGGTGCTTGTGCCTTTCTCCTCGATTAATCCTGACTATTCTTAACGAGGGAGTTGAAGAGCTTTATATCAATGTAAGAAAACCATGACACTCAACATGAGACTGAGTCGAGTTAAGTGTAGATAGAAACCCGTCGTTCTCTGACTGAATGTGGCTCCAGCACCATAACATGCTGCGACTCGCTCCAAGGCCCCAGCATCGCTCTCTATAGCTGGCTACATTTCTTCCTTTCTTCCTCCCCCACTTTTTGCTTTGCTTCTCCAGCCTCCCCCATGACCTGCCTGTTATCTGTCCTATGACTGAACTGGTCTGATAGCTGCCCCCTGACCAGGGTTCAACAAATGTTTTTGTGGATATTATACAATATATAGATCCATTCTTACACCTGTATGCCTTTTAAAACTGCATTTAGACAAAAATGTGACTAAAACTCAACTCAAAATTTAAAGCCATATAATTGAAATTTCTTTTAATGGCATAATTTAGATTTGAGTTGAGCTAAAATGAATATGAAGGCGAAAAGTATAGCTCTGTTTAACAATAACAAAATCTGCCTACTAGTACCTCTAAGGCTCTCTTACAATATGTAATTTCTTTTTTTTCTTTTTTAAAAATCCATATAGAAACTAAAGTGTAAAATTGACAATATGTGCTTTCACTGGGCCGGGCCAGACTAATTCTTATGAAGCTACAGCCTGAGACTGTTAGCCTAGCTTAAAGTTAGCCTAGCTCTGTTTCTAAAGGTAACACAGTCTACCTGTTAGCACCTCTAAAGCTCTATAATCATGTCTAAGTTTATTTATAATATGTACAAAAACTGAATACTAATGACAAAATGTGGTTTCTCTTGGCTGTTAGCTATGGCTACTTCCTGTTAAACTGCATTTGTCATCTTAACACTTAAGTTTTTGTTGGAATCAAACAAACCAGATATAATATGTTAATTAGTGAGTTTTAGAGGTGTTGTCAGGTGGATATTTTTATATTTGGACAGAACCAGGCTAGCTGTTTCTCCATGTTTCTGGTTAGCTTTAGCTAAGATAGCCGGTTGCTTACATAAGCTTCATATTTATTAACAGATAGAAATGAGCGTGGTATCAATGTTCTCATAACTCTCAGAAAGAAAGTAAATAAATAAAGTTCCCAAAATGTCAAAGTACCCATATTGTCAGGTTATAAAACATCTGACAAACATATGAAACAGCGATTAAACATTTACATGACTCCATTAAAACTCATGACATGAGTAAAATATTAATGCGTCCTATTCAAGATGTCACACCAGTTCAGGTTTAGAGCCTCCTTCAGAGCAGCTGTAAAATAAAAAATATCTTTATAACCTTCCTAACTCTTGACTTTTGCCCCCCAACTCTCTTCCAAGCCTACAGTTGAGACCAAAGACTGATGGTGAGAAAGTTGTGTTATTGAAATCTCAGTAAGCTTACATTTTGAGAGGAGCTCCAAAATGTTTCGAGAATTATTATTTTTTTAAATCTTTTTCTTTTCTCCAGACCTTGCTCAATGACAGAACTTTTTCTCTCTCTATGGCTCTAAGGTGAGGCGGGTGCAATATGCCAAGGCAGGACTGTGCTACTGCCCTTATTAGCCAAAGACCCTGTTGATTTCTAGTGATTCTGTGTTGTATGATTTATATATTATTATTATGTCAGTCCTGAATGTTATGTTATGTTTTTCCAGGAGGGAGATGTAAATGTACAGTTTGTTCTGTTATAAATGAAAGATTCAAGCCAAGTGAGGTTTGATAATGTTAAACATTTGGGGGAGAAGCAGCTTTTAGTATTGTTTGCTAACTTGTTAATGTGCCTTGTTGGATAGCAATACAACAGATTAATGTGGGATTGTAAGAGAAATACCTCCTTGAGTCTGGTCATTGACATTTGACAACCGGTGTTTGGCCGTTTCTAAAAGTTTCCCACCTAAAGGTTTCCTCTCTCCGTGTGTATAAGCTTTATTCAAACCAAATTCCTAAGTTTGTCTGTTGATTTACAGATGCACTCCTGCTATCAGTCCTGACTTACTGTATGCACCAAACCAATGTATAATTATGCCAACACACTAAAAAATAAGATACTAAAGATTTGCTAAATAAATTTGAAACGTACAGTAAAAACCAAATGAATGACTTTTCTTTTTGTTCAGCGGTGTGTGTGTGTGTCTGAGTGTCTAACAAAACGTTTGTGCTCTATGTTTCGAGGTTAATGCTCAGTAATAAGCATACACTTCAGTTTACTCTTTGGTTTGTCTGTCTATAATGACAGAGTCCATGTATCTGTTAACAAAGGGTATCTACTATGCAGCAAGACCCCTGCACACCATATTGTGCATCACAGCGAAAAATGCATTGCAGGCCTTTGTTTTGACTGTTTTTATGCCACAATTAGCAGATTACTTTTAACTAAAGAAGGTTAAATTACCAAAAGGGGTAAGGCAGACAACTGCCCTAAGGCCCCCAGAGCTCCAGGGGTCCCAAAAGTTCCAAACCCACTGTGTGCCAACTGGTTTGTGTTAATTTAATAGACATGAATTGAATATGCACCATTAAAGCACATAATCAACTGACAGAAGGTCCTTAATGCTCTGCCAGCCTCGCTCTATTACTTTATCTTGACAACCTGTCACTGTGTAAGAATCCAGTTTCATTAACTTAATTTTTTTTTCATTTTTATGCTTGTATGCACATATTTTTAAAACAATATGTGTCTAATCAAATTATCATGCAGCAAACCTAGGAACTTGTAGTCTACTATCCAAGCACAGGAAATGTTGCATGGATGGGATTACAGGCCAAAAGATCATCTAGCTCCTTCAAAATTATATATGTAAATCCTTGTTCTCCAGACAAAGAATGATTTCATCACCCTGCTGAGTCCACTGACTTTTCTAAGAAAATGTATTGATAACAGTAACTTTACAGAGAGGGTCTGGATTTAGGAGCCGCCTGACGTCTTGGGCCCCTGGGTTTACTTCTATGGTGTAATCCATCAACACAGGTGGAATGCAACTAAGTTGAATGCACTTAGTTGCATTCCACCTGTAAAGCAAAATAGTGAAATAGAGCTTTAAGTACTTGTAATTTTCTTGAGTTTTTCCATTTTATGCATCTTCATACCTCCTGTCCTGTCCAGTATATTTCAGGGTTAAATATTGTACATTTTACTCCACTACATATATTTGACTACCAGTTACTTTGAAGATGAACATTTTAGATATAAAATGTGATTAGTTTATATAATATGATGAATTGTTATAAATGAAACAATCTAACCATATCTAAAGTAAATAAAATTAACTTCACCTTGACCAGCTGACATATTAACACATCAGTTTTAATAACCCATTAATATATAACTCTTAGAGGTGTTATTTTGCTTAATGATTACTTTGACTTTTCCATATCTTATATATATTTTAATGCATTAAGTAACACATCCAAGTTCTTCGTCCACCGCAGTCCTTCATGACAATTTCCAGTGTACATACTTTGGAGCGGCCACCAGGTGTCGCCCTCGCTGTGTTAAATTCCCCACTGTAGTTTTTGTTTTCAACTGGTTCATGTGAACACCCCTCATGTATTTCTAGGAATTAAAAGTTTGGCATGAGGTCTGAAGTAAACATTGAGCCACTTCACGTGTGGATGTGATTTATAGTCTTCATACAGGAGAGATAGCAGTGCTTACGCATGTCCTAAAGATGGGTTACACACTCAAAACAGAAGGCACTGAAGGCCTCAGCTTAGTGTTTTTTTCTTAGTTTGAACGTGCTTCATTGTAACATGAAGAGGAAAGGGAAGAAAACTGTCTCAGAGTGGTTCTGTTATTATCATTGTCTGGTATTAAATAACATTATTATGATTGTATTGAGTGTTAATTACATTTCCACAAAAAATACCTTTAAGTTTACATTCCTCATTTGCCTTCTACCAACGATTTCCTAGTTTTATTGGCTCGCAAGTTATTATAAGTTATTATAATCGATCATTCATTCAGTGTGGCGCTGAGTTGTCAGTAGGTATGTTTACTGTTGTTGTTTATTTACTGTTTTTATTTGTTTGTATTTGGCACTCTATAATGATCAGCTGTCCGCTCCTTATGTATCTATTCATTTATGTATTTATATATTTATGTATTTATGTATGTGTGTGTCCAAACATTTCAAGACTGTGATCCCAAACATTTTTGCAGTGTTGAGAAACAACACACATGTAATATTGTCCCTCTCTGATTGGCTCCGGCTGGTCTCCTAGCTCAGCCTCGGACCAATGGGGAGGCGGTGTTGTTTGTGCACCGCTGCTGCGCTGCTATAAAGCTTCAGCAATGAGGGATGAGAGGAGAAACAGTCATCCAAAAAGAGACATCATATGTGTGTGTTGTGAACTCGCACCGCTACTCTGTGTGTGTGTGTGTGTGTGCGTGTTTGACATTGAGAGACATTGTGGACCAGCAGCAGAGACAATTTGGGACTGAAGACTGAGCGGCTTTATTATCTCTTAATCCACTGACTCAGGTAGGCTGTCCGCACCAAGGATGCTCCACACTGGAGCTGTGACGCTCCGCTGCTTAGAGGAGAGGCTGACTCATAGTTTCTGGCGTCCTTTACGGGAGAAATCAACATTTCATAATGACTTAAAAATATCATAGGCGTTATTTTATCAGTAAGGTGTTCTTCATTTAGTGTTTCTTTGTGTCACGGCTGCAGAGAGGAATCAGCCTGTGACATTGTTATCAACTTCAAGTCTAACCGTGTTTGATCAGTTTTACATCTTGTTGTTACTTCTAGAAGAAAAGACACGCACAGCTGATTCTATTCCACCACATACATTAATTACAGTTGTTATTCGTTCACTGTCAGGATCACTTCTTCCGTGTCCTATTTCTGTGAAGACGACAGCCGCTACATGAAAGATTTAATCAGTAGGCTATAGGCTTTAAATGCAGGAGCGCGCGGTGTCAGTGAACATCTGTTTGCAGCTGTATAACAGTGGAGCTTGTTGCATGTTGAGGCTTTTTTGTTGGCAGCAGCAGTCTGTTGATTAGTGTCTTTGTTTCAGCAGCAGCATCATGTACTGTTGTTGATACCGAACAGCTGAGCGCCTCCTGCGTGGATTTGCGTCAAGTTTGAGAGAAACAGCATCGCTCACTTCCGTTTAGTCTTCTAAATAAAAGCATTAATTAAATTTGATCCAGGTTAAAAGTGGAAAAATCTAGTTAAGCAAACATGTGTGTGTTTTCACCAAGCAGTAAACTGTAAGTACATGTAAACACCCTGCAGTTATTTCATCCGTTATATTAAAATTAATCATAGATTATGTTATTGCTGCATTTATGCTATTATTTTTTATTATGTTTAGGTTCTTTTATATTGATGATTTTATCTTGTAGCACTTTGAGATTTGCTTCAAATGTAAGGTCCGTTAAAAATAAAATTAGTGTTGTTGTTGTTGTTGTTGTTAATATGGCTCATGTATGTGCTACTGCACAGATAATGTGGATGGATTTAAAATGTTTACTCGCTATTTTAATGTATATTATCATAATGTTTCAGACTAGTTAATGAAGCTTTAAATTAAAGCTGTGAGTTTTTTTGTTTTTAATATAGGAGCTTTAATCTTTGTTATAACAAGTACACAGATTTAGCTCCTTTTATTTTATTTTTGCCCACCGGAAGTGTAACGTATCATTCTGGTGAGCTTGACTGTGTGCGGGGACGAGGGCTGGAGATGCAGATTGTGGATGGGGTGGAGGGAGGGGCGGGGGTGTGCAGATAGTCCAGTTCAGACCAGTTCTAACACTGCTCTTCACTCACTGCAATATTGTTACTTTTGTCTTATTGTTCTCAGCGCGATGATGTGCTGTTAAAAACACACACACACACATTCAAGTGACTGTGCGTGTGTGTGTGTTATGATGCAGTTTATTCTCAATGGTCTTCAGTGCTGGGGTTGATGAGTGGCATTAAGTTCATATTCAGACAAAAACAAGTTGTCATACAGTACAGTAGGACAGATTTAAGTGATTTTTATTTGTATCATATTATAATAATGTAATAATAAAGATGTGAATGGAATGTATGTCTCTTATGGATTCATGTCATGTTTCTTAGGGTTAGGTGACATGTGAACGAGCGTCACGGTGCTCAGCTTTCACCGTGAAGCAGCATCCTCTCTGCTCCTATCACAGGTCGGTTTAAAGTCAATCTCGCGCCGTACTGGTTCGAACCGGCTGGAGCTCGCGCTGCGTTCACGTGTCGCGGAGTTTTCTGTAAACATAGGTTGTTTTTCTTCAAAGCGGTGTGGTCTCCCCCCACACACACCCACTTACACTGTGTAACATTTTTTAATACTGACAAAGGAGCAATCCAAAAATAGTCGCGTCTGTTGATGTATATTTAATGACCTATTTAAGTCAGACTGCAGGTGTTTTTTATGTGCTATTTGTTGCCTACATGTAATAAAATATATCATAAAAAGCTGGATTTGAGAAATATAAAAATTGCATTGTAGCACCAAACTCAGATCCTCTAAGAATTATTTATTTTTTAAATAAAAGCTTATGTCAACTATATTTTCTCGCAAGAAAGACCCCCTTCTCTATATTCATCCCCCACGGGTCCTGAATGCATCATCAACCTCACGTGCAACTGCTACATGAGCTATGTCACTCCCAGCCAATAAGAGAGGAGCTATTAAACCCTTAAGCCAATCAGATCATTCAGGGGCGGGGGTGTTTAATATTAATGGGAGGGATTTGTGCTCTTCAAAGGCCTCAGCTGTTTTCTGTTTTGTGAGAGTCCTCCTTCACTTCATCATCATCATCATCAAGCAAGAACAAAGAAACAGAAATTATTCAGCCTTAAAGAGTCATATTAAACATTTCATTGTGAAGTCAAGCAGCTGTGCAACATATTGTTTATATATGAGTACATATCCAGAGATGCTGAACTTCCCACTGAGTAAAACAAGCAATGCACCATCAGAGTCACACAATATCTGTGACCATGTTTCCTCTCCTGTAAATATATATATATATATATGTTCAAGAGAACCATCCTGAATGTGGCTGACTTCCCATCATCTTGTCTCTATCACCCCCCCTTGTATCCTCCAGGCTCCAGCAGCCTCCCTTCTTCACTAGTCAGGCCAGTTGAAGTGCTACCTCCAACCCAGCAGAGATGGCTCCCTCGCTGGCCACGGCTTTCTCCCGCCGCTGGTGGATGGCGGTGACGGCGGTCGTTGAGAACCTGCTTTTCTCGGCTGTGCTGCTAGGCTGGGGGTCCCTGCTCATCATGCTCAAGTCCGAGGGCTTCTACTCCTACCTGTGTGAAGGACCTGGTGAGTCAGTATTACACAAGTTATGATATTTGACAAAGGGAGGGTGTGGGGGTGGGAGGTGTGGAGAACTGTTGGAGACCATCAAATGTGGAAAGTAACTGTGCTCAACTGTGTACTACTTATTCACTTCTTTGAGGCACTTTACTTCACTCTTTCCATTTTATGTTACATTGTACATTCATTCAACTACATTTGAGGAGAAAATATACTTTTTACTTTTTTATATTAAAATAAAGAGATTAAACCATTGATTCTCAACCTTTTCAGACTTGTGACTCTTCACAATAAAACAGTGTCTAATTGAAGCCAGTTACACCAAAGAATGATTTCCCCTCTAAACTTGTATCCTAACTGTGTAAAAAGTAGTGAACATTAATGCCACTGATGATAAATCTATATTAAACTATAATAACACATGTATGTAATAATATAGCAGTCACAGAACCAGCAGCAGAACAAACACTTAAAGCTTTTGTGCTTTTTCTTGAATGAGATTTTGAATGCAGAACTTTTACATGTAATTGAGCATTTTTATCCTTTTGATAGTTGCTGTACAAAGATATGATGCCTCCTGGTTGAATCTGTGCATTTATTATTACTTTATATTTGTCATATATTTTATATTGCCAATAAAGAATTGCAATCGGTAAATGTATTGGTAGTTCTACTAAATACCTCTTCCACCATTGGACCCCAAGTGTAACTGAGGGGAACTTATATCAAGTAAAAGCCCTGTGGTCAGATGATTGACTTACTTTGGTTAGCCACACTAGAAACTAAGTGTCGCTGTCATTTAGAACTAGCTTACCACAACTTTTACTGCTATATTTGGTTTTTTTTTAATAGTACAACGTCCCCACATTATTAGGAGCGTTTGTAAGTGACCGTTTTCACTCCTACATCTGCTGCATATTTGTCATGCAAATATGTGGCTAAAACACATGCAAAGAAGTTTTAGTGCTAATAGCCTTTTTTAGCATCCAGTATTATAATGTAGAAGCCTTGTTTTGGTTTTTATGGTTTAAGGAGACCTTGTGTGACCACACTTTGAGTATCTGTGAGCTGCTTAGAAACCTAAAAACTCATTGTTACTTAATGCTGAATGAGGGTGTGTGAATGTGTACAATAGACTTTATGGAGAATCGCTCAAGTTTCGTCTGGCAGTGACCTTTGAGCAAAGCAGCTACCTACGTATTAGCAGAAATCTTATTGATCCAACAGTTAGGATTTCCTTGTGGAACACTAGTCGATACGCCAGCGGCCGTCAGGCTCTAAACAAGCGGCTGTGAAGAGACCAACATATGGGTCAGATCAGGTTATTTTATCTTACTCTGTGCGTGATCAAAGGTGATGCAGTGAGTTGCTGCACTCTGCGGGTTATTAAGTTGTGTTTTTATGACAGAAAATTGCTTTGGCTCAGAAAATCAAAATCACATGAGGAGTTTGGGTCATCCTGACAAAGAGCCAGTGTCCAGTCATAGTCACAGTAACAGTGTAAGTTACATACATGCATAACAACAATATACTGAAAGGTAAGTTTGTCATCATCAGTAGAGTTTTGAGTTGTCTCCATTGTCCAGGCAACAGATGTATGTGTGAATGAGACCATTCATCCTTTTTCTTCTCTGCAGTGATTATCACAGGCTGGTTTCTGTCTTTGTCTCTTTGATCCTCTGATATGTCTCTGCCTGTGTTTCTCTCTTTGTATCCTACAAAAGAAGCAATGATGAAAGCCTTGCAGGGTTAATTTGCGCGTATGCTTTTGCCGCTGTCACACTTTATATAGCACTTGTGAAGACTGTCTCTGTGACTGTGAAACATCACTGTAGGCACGTATTTCCCCAGTGAACTCTCATTTCTGTATTTATCAGTGCTTACAGTGTGCTTCATCTACAGAGAATGAAAAGCTAATGGTCCAATGATGTATTATTGAAGGCAGCCTCTTTATCTGATTGGATTAGGTTTAGCTGTGTGAAGTTAACCTGTATGGATCCTTGGTATTGACCCTACAGTCACCTGATTCTTTCACATCTCACTTTCTCACCTCCGCTCTCTGACCTGCTTAGTAACATCAGCAATTTTGATGTTTAGGACATCTGGAATCTGGAAGCTGCTCAATATGCTCAATTTGTGTATGTAGTCAGTGTTTGTTTGTTCTCTGGGTAAAATGTGCAGATATTGTCCTACTTCTAGCAGAACTTGGCAAAAAAGTTGAGCCCTACCTGGTTTCTACAGTTTTAGGTCACGTTACTCATACAGTGGTGATTGGAACTTTACAGATAGACTTTAAGTACTGCTTCTGTAATTGTTCACTCATTCAGTTTCCACAGTACACCCACAATGGAGGTCATGAACAATATATGGGTTTTTAGAGACAGCACTACACAAAGGCAGTCACCAATCTTTACACAAACAAAAAGGGTTGCAGCATTATGGAGGTAGTCAAACACACTCTGAGTCAGAAATGAGAGGGCATTCAGAGGCTGGGCCAGCCAGACTACAATTGTTGTGCACATTGTGAAGGCAGTCTGGTGTTTGGCTGAGGAAACAAAGCACGGCCCCAGAAGGCTGCTGCCTCGGCACCTCTGATCATTTACATAGAGCGTTACAGTAGATAAGGTCCTAAAGCATTCCTGTGACCACACATAGAGGAGAATGCTAGAGATGTCGGTGATAAAAGGGCTTCATTTAATCATTTCTTCTGTTTGACTTGTGTTCCTTTGTTTGAACATCTAACCCTCTCTTAAAGTTCATAGTATCTATAGCTTCCAACACGTGCTTCCTCGTGGCAGTGAAACTCTATGTGGTTTGTCAGTTCAGTGCAACCTGTTCTCCCACGATGAAGTTTTGGTTACAGCGGCTGTGTGAGAAGTGTACATATATACGTGTCACAGCACACATAGAGAGATGTACATTCCTTCGTCTCACCCGTCATCTGCTCTCGCCTCGTTTTCTCATCAAATGGATCGGCCTGTTTGTTCAGGTCAATCTGAACAGAATGTACTTTAACTCAGAGAGGAACCAGTGCAAGATTAGAATAGTTGAAGTATATCAAAAGCACACATTGCTAGTTTGTTCCTCATCCCTTCTAATTTATTGCTCTGTGTGTATCCAGTTGTTGCCCTCTAGCAATCATTAAACCAAATGATGTAGACTGTGAGTGTTTGACATCACCTGCATGTATAGGAGAAGCTTACAGAAGAGAAGGGATGGGGGTTTGGGGGGGGGGGGGGGGGTGTTGAAAGGAGGAAAAAAAGGAATTTGGCCAAACATAGACATGAAAAGCTGTTTTTGTACTGTTGCCATGAAGGAGAAACACTTGTGAAAAACGGCCGGTTCACACTGAACACACACTGTGTGACTATTCATGAGTAACTTTTCAGAGAAGGAGTCAGCCTTTATACCCTTGAGTGTGTTTGTGTGTATTTGTTGTCAGGGCTCTTCCCTTATTGACTCAGGTTTGCTGCAGTCATTTGATTAGTCAGCAGCCGTGGCTCGCCATGGGGCAGATGCTGCTACCTGCTATTAGCCCAACAGTCAGCACTTAATGCTCCAATACACCTCAAATACCAGCGTGAGACTGTAGATGCATGTAATCCAGCTATTGACAGAAAGGTTTGATCACAAAGAGGTCTTTAAAGCTGATAAAATGCACATATTTGAGATTTTTCTGACCATTTTTATCAAGAAATATGGTCAGATTAGAGCCTGGAACTGTATCAATGTTATCAAGGGACACTAAAAACTTAATTTCAGTTTTATTACTTACCATTTTTATTCATAATAATAAAATTCTGTGGCTGAGATCTGGGAAGACGGTGACATTGCTAAAAGGACGTGAAACAAGGTAATAAAGATGTTCACACAGACTGTAAACTAACCTCCAGTTCAGCCAAATGTATATGGAAGAGAAAACAAAGGCCAAAGGCAAACAGTTCATTGTAAACATCTGCCACAGTGTATAGACTGACATTAACTTAATTTTATGGTAATGGTTAAATTTTGCATTTACGTTTTACCTCCAAATAAAGTGATATTTAGGTATTTTGGCTTATTTACAACCTGTTTGCTCATTTCTTGCCTGAATGGACTTTGTTGTAGCAATACCGCTTTGAACTCAGATCTCAGTAACTGCTTTTTAAACCCATAGATCAACATTTAAGTCATTTATCTACCATCACGTTAACTCAAACCAGACATCGCTGCAGGCTTTTTGAGCTCAAGTCATCCCCACATCTCTCAGTAAATATATGATCCAACATAAAACAACACTGCAGGCCTCAGGTCTTCATTAAACCACATGACCTTTCCCCTAACGCATGCTCACAAGCCACACACACTCACTCACTTTCTGCACCACGATGCATTTAATATGACATCATAGCTTCCTGTTGTTGTTCTAAAATCTCCCTGAAATGTAGAAACCAGCGTCAGTACCCCCTTCCTCCTCTCCCTCCCCCCTTCATCTTTACCTTAAGCTGGCTCAACACAGATCTAAATCACCTCCTTCATGAACATAACGGGAAAGCAGATTTTCAGCTCAGTCGTTTATTAGACTTTAGCTGCTGTTGACTGCGTGCCCCATAAAACAGAAGGGAAGAAAACACTGATGACTAAGTGCTTTACACCTCCCTCCTCCAGACACTGAATATGTGGTAAATGCTGAGTCAGTCTCTATTGTTTTCCCAGCAAAAAATAACAAGTCAAGGTGAAGAAGTTGTTTTCCTCAATCGTCCTTCCTCTGCATCACGCCTGTTTGTATCAACTGAGATTGACCAGAGGCGACAGTCTAATAGAGCAGACAGACAAAAATAGACTCCACATGAAGTGCGATGGACTGTGTTTACCAGCTAGGGATTCAGCAGGAGGCAGACTGAGCCGGAGTTCGTCTGTGCAAAAGTGTTACAGAGAATTCCCCCCTCGTACCCTGCAGGGGTTCAGTTTGTGGCTATTTCTGGCACCTGTTTACCCCTGTATTGTGTTGTTTTCCCCTCCGGTCGGTTTACTTGACCTTTAATGAGTCTCCTGGCTTTTTTTCTCGATCAGCACCTCAGTTCTCGGAGAGGGAAGGCAGACGCAGTAACTCTGACCTGAAAGTGGAATATTAGAAATGCCAAGAAGGTGTTTATTTTAGATAAGAGCAAAAAACCTCAAGAAGGAATGAAGTGAGCAGTTTCTTTCCTCTCTGGTGTTGTTTCGTGTTTGTTATTTCTTGTATACAGAGAATCAAGATGCTTGTTTTTTTATAGCACAATAGACCTCCTAGTTTGATTTAAAGGTACAGTATACAAGATTTCTCATGAACTTAGCCCAGATTCACCCTATTTATCAGAGTGTTTTTTGCTGCTTTTTTAAACATTTTTATTTGGTGTAAACAATGGAAGTATTTAGATCATTTATCTAAATCCCCCCTCCCCTCAAAATGTGTTGTTCTTCTTTGTCCTTCAGTTGGATGTTTGAGCTTCACTGTGCACAATGATTTATGTGCAAGGTTGTTTTTGCATTCATTTTCTAAAAGTAAGGCTGTTTTTTTGTATTAGATTATTATCAGAATATATAAGCAACGTTCATCTTTCAGTCTGAGGTGTTGAGGTATTTACTTTTGGATCGTTTACTGCATAACAGTGCATCATATTTTGTACATGTCATACATTTGCTATGTAAACAAATCTACAGCTGCTCTAGCCGCTCAGTGAGGTTGCACTTTGACACGTAAGCATTAACCAAAAGTAGAGCTGCTGGGAATGGAACTAGATGCTCGTATCTGGTCATAAACCAAAGTATGGCGTTCAATGGAAAAGTACCATAAAAAACAGTGTATAAAAAAATCACCTTAAATGTGATTTGTTTTCATTGAAAAGTGGGGTGCGTCTTATACACTGGTGTGTCCTATACAGCAGTAAAATATAGAGAGAGGTTGGATCTGGATATGATGAAAAAAATGATAACTATGACTATTAAGATAATGATGTGAATGTCCACACTTATGAACTATAACGTCCTACAATCCATCTAATTGTTGCTGAGACGTTTTCCTTAAATCCCAAAATATGAACCTGCTTGTGGTCTAGAGGTAAAGAAAAATAAAGATCCCCAAAGTCAGCAGGATTTATCTTCACAGAAGTTCATGACAGTCCATCATTGTTGAGATATTTCAGTCTGGACCAAAGTGATGACTGACAGGTTGACACTGCCATCCCTAGAGCTATGTACAGCTGTCAAATGCAGCAAGCATTAACTTAGATAAAATGGAGTGTAGTGAAGTAGAAGAACCTCAGACTTGCACTTAGGTAAATACATAGTTACTTTCAGCCTTTGGCAGTAAAACCTCACAGTCTGGACATGTTGGTTAACTTACAGATAATTCCTACATATATGTATAATTAAAAAATGGTCATTTGGGACTCAAGTTAACTAAGAGTGTTTCCTCATCTTTCCCTCTCTACTCTTTCATTTTTCTCACCATCCAGTAAACAACTCCAACCTCAACGCCACCAACACAACCTCTGCGCCGGCTGAGGAGTACTTGGAAATGAAAGGCTGGCCTATCTGCAAGGACCAGGATGAGATGCTGAACCTGGCATTCACAGTGGGCTCCTTCCTACTGTCCGCCATCACCCTGCCCATGGGCATCGTCATGGACAAATACGGGCCACGGAAGCTGAGACTTCTTGGCAGGTGAGGCTGGAGATAAAGCTCTTAATCCATTTTCCACTTGTTATGACACTGAGCGGTTATGGACTGTTCAGTTTGTTTATTGCCAATGCTTTGTGTTCCCAGCGCCTGTTTCGCCTGCTCCTGCCTCCTCATTGCCTATGGAGCCAGCGATCCCAACAGTACGTACGCTAATACATCACTTTAACGGCATCATACGTTCACTCAGGGACCCCACTGCCTCACACACACTCCTCTCAATCATGTTGCCTTTGTAGGTGAGCAATAACGTAGAGCTCATTTACACACAGGCACAAACATTGTATCGATGCTGTGGTGACACTTCAATCAGTCAGATGGGATGTGTGGGAGTTGCATTGTGTCAGTAGGGTTACCAGCTCAGCCTGTGTCGCTAATCCGCTCTTTCTCCCGCAGATCTGTCCATGCTGATCTTCTTTGCGTTGGCGCTGAATGGGTTCGGAGGCATGTGCATGACTTTCACCTCTCTGACGGTGAGTAGCAGAGCTATGCTTGATTCTGACACTGTGAAGTGTGTGATGCTGATATTTTTGGATTGAAGGAAACAATTAGTTGATTTATAAGACATATATAAACCATGTTGTCTGTGGTTCAGGAGGTAAAGCAGGTCGTCTACTAATCAGAAGATTGGTGGTTTGATTTCTGGCTCCTCCAGTCCACATGTCAATGTGTCCTTGGGCAATATACTTAACTCCTAATTGCTACAGATGGCTTTGAGTGGTCAGAAAACTAGAAAAGCGCTATATAAGTACAGTCCATTTACTACAAAAATAGTAGTAAATAATAGTAATTTTTCCAATCATTTTGCAAGCAAAGATACCAAAAACTTGCTAGTATCACATTCTTTTCTTCTCATATAGTTAATAGAATATATTAAGGGTTTTGGAGTGCTAGATAACAGACCATGAATAGACAATGAAAGCACAAATGAATTTAACTGTACCACTTTCTTGGTGTGACAAGTTAAAAAGCAAATACTGGATGAGTGGAAGAATCAATGCCAATTTGAGCAAACCCATTATCGCTTAATACCTCGATATGAGCTGAGAGATTCTTTGGAAGACGAATTGTAATTGGAAGAGGAGAGAGAAGAAAGAGAGCCAGCGCAACGCTGTGAAGTGATAGCATCAGAGAATGAAGAGAAGAAAAAACACAAGGGTCAGTGAGCAGTGATGGCAAATGGCAGATAGACAGATGCATTAGGGAGAGAGAGAGAGAGGAAACGTTTTAAAAAGATGGATGGAGGAGGAGACGGCCTGGGCAGCAGTTGGAGGGATGAGCAATGATGTGCAGACAGGAGGAAGTGGATGGATGGGAGTACACAAGAAAAGCCACTGGTCAGGATGATCTCATCAGTTAGAGAAAGTGCTGCATCACAGGAGAGGACACGTGAGAGAGAAGAGAGAGAGAGAGAGAGTGGTAAAAAAGAGAACCAGACTGCATTAGTAATCCGTTATTCACTCCTGCTCCCCTGCTCTGGCTTAGAGCCAAAAAAAGACCTCTCCTCATTAATTTTTCATCCACACTAGGACACATGCATCCCCAGTGTGTGCTGTTCACAGCGTCCACAGATGTGCTGTTGTTGTAACAGCACAACAGGCCGCGCGTTAGAGGTGAAAATACTTGAGATAATGACACAAATTAGGGGTTCTGGCTGCAACATACTGTATCTATCACACATTAGATGTGAAGATAGCGGTCATTTCTGTGCAACAGTGTTGCCCTGAGGCATCGACACTCTGTCACTTTATCACAAAACACAGTGAGAGCAGAATCAGGCTGCCACAGAGGAGACAAACAGGAAGCAGCAACAGGGGAACTGAGTTTGCCTGTCTCCCCACCCATGCTTCACTGTTTCCCACTCGGGCCGCCTACTGGGACCCTGACACACACACACACACACACACACACACACATGCATATACACAGAAGTTGCTCAGCTGGTTTCAACCCCCACTCCTCACCTTCCGCTCCCCCCACATCCCTCCAACCTCCCAGTCTTTAGTCCCAGCCTGGTTGTTTTTGTCTTCTCCAGTTTCAGCTGCTCTCCCTCAGCAAGGCTGGACCTGTACGCAACTGTCAAAGCTGTCAGGCCTGCACGCAAGAGCCTTGTATGCTACTGTACGTCAGCAATGTGTGTGTGTGTGTGTGTGTGTGTGTGTGTGTGTGTGTGTGTGTGTGTGTGTGTGTGTGTGTGTGTGTGTGTGTGCGTGCGTGTGTGTGTGTGTGTGTTGTTTTAGCTGTGAGCTACAGCGAGCTGAGAGAGTTACAGCTCCCTGCAGGCCTTGACAAATGTTTACGCTGCTTTGTGTGCTGCCTTCCTTTCCCCTTCCTCAATCTCAGGATCAAGGCTTGTTACTGAGGAAAACCTCTATTTTAAGAAACCTGTAACTTTTATATACAGGGCGGGGAGGGGTAGGATGGCATCTTAGGCATCACAGGTCTTTTAAATATCTTCAGGTCAGAGTGACGTGTGTGTGTGTTTTCCACTGATTTTTGGGAGCAGAACAAGAGATTTCTTTCATTCTCTTCAGCCATAGTTCTGTCTTCATTCCTGTTTTCCAACTTCTCAGGAGCTCAGAGTGGCCACTTTGGCTCGTTCCCACCCTTCTCTGTTATTTCTTCTCTTTATCTATCTTTGCTTCACTTCCTCATTCTCTCCTGTGGATGCACACTCAGCAGCACTCAATGTGCCTCCAATGGAAAACAGGGAGTGAAGCCGAGGAGGCGAGAAACTCCCTCAGCTGCCTTACATTCTTCCTGATTCTCCGCATGTAAACAGCTTCATGTTACAGAAAATGTCTTCGAATTCTTTTAGAGTAAGTTTTCATGCCCCCCCCCCCCCACGCACACACACACATATATGTACATACATCCACACCCACAGCACACATGAAACTCCTCCTCTTGTTCTCTGTCTTGCTCGTGGCACGTGTTGGAGCCCCCTCTGTTTCCTGGGTTTGGTCTCCTGTTCTAAAGCTTTGCTTGCTGTCTAAACCTCTAGTATATCTTCTCTTCATAATGCTGAGTACATACTTAAGGGCCTCATCTACCTGACCTTCTTGTGTGCAACAGTCAACAAACTGGCCACAGATGTATTTTTTAGCTGAGAAATCAAATAAGCAGAGAACATTTTCACCTTAATGAATGAACTTTTAGGTGGGGCCGAAGGCATGACTGCATGTTAGGTGGAAAATTCACCAAGCTCACACACACACAGCACTTCATTCTTCTCAGTGGAAGGGTGAAGGGAGTGAAAAAGTGGTGAGATCAGGCTGCGGACTATTTATACCATGCTGGAGATGGCAGTGTGAGATGGAGGAAGTACAGTGTATGCTCTGTTTACTGCATGTGACCACATAAAATGAAGAGAAGGGAACGATGAACTGATGCCAAAAGGTCAAGAGTCATTCTGTAATTTGAGATCCAAGCTGGCCATATGCTGATATCAGCCTGCTGTGGATGTGGCTTTGTGTAGTGGTGTGAATCTGGTTGCTGGATCTGTTGGATGCAGCTGGAATGACTGTAAATCCCTTCCAGACACAGAGGGGTCTTAACACATGTTCAGAAACGTCACCGCCCTTCCAAGAATATATTTCTGCTGGAAACTTCCAAAAGTCAACAAATTTCAGGCCAAAATACATCAAATTAAACCCCCAAATATATTGGACTCTAAAGGGAGGGACCAAAAGCTGACGTTAGGACGATGGAGGTATGCAGTCTGGTGTTCGTCAGCTGGTGTTTGCTCATCTTACGGCCCAGTTGGCAGTTCTTAATGACGGATGGGGTCTTATCCTGTGCGTCAGGACAGGACAGGACAGGACCGGTCAGAGCTGGTTCTCAATGGTCCAGTTTCCACTCACTGAAGCAAACCCTGTTCCTTCTTTCATTTCTCTGTCCAGTTTCCTCTTTTCGCCCTCTGACTGCCTTTTAGGCTCAGCATGTTTTTGTCACTCCCTGGTTCTCTCTGTTACCACACACTCTGCGTTTCCTTTTCCATTTTCACTACTCAGCATACGCTCTTATCCAGCGTGGCTCACGAGATGTGTCAAAAAGCACACGGCAGCCGAAACATCTGCAGTCACAAGGGAGACTTTTAACCACATGCTGCTTTTTGAATAAGTTGCTAACAGGGATGCTAGACAGCTAGATGTGGAACAAATGTGGAGCTACAGACTCCCCGTTGACCCATTTATTGTACATTCATATTTATTACCTTCAGAACAAGGACCCAATAAAGACATGAGTGATTAAAAATAGATTTTACAGGCCACTCTTACCTTAAACAGTTAAATACTGAAATATATTCAATAAAGGTATTCATAAGGGGTCACAGTACAGTTTTTACAGTACAAACAGCATTAATCTCCTCTGCCTGCATTGATAACATTCAGCAGTCTCTCCAAACAAGATCTAATCACAACTGAGCAGGTTTGAACAGGGCCAGATTCAAGACATCAGTATTTCTTTCAACTTTACATAGAATAATATTGGAAAAGCTTGAAGTGAGTGTCATATTTACTCCTATAGCTGACATTCATAGTGCTGATGTATATAGTGAAAGCAGGCTAGGTACATTCATGCCGACAAGTAAAAGTTGCGTTGACACTCCATCACTGCATTGAGTTCTTCGAAAAACTCTCCAAAAGCTGTTCTCTCATTGGCCAACCCGAAAACTTTTTTTTTTAAAAACAACAAAAAAACCGCACATTGCTCCAGTGTAATTTGGCAATGATCCCAGAGATCTATGAGTGTTTTTTTTAATGTCTCCCTAAAATACCTGAAGGAGAGTCTTTCAAAGAAGAAGAAGCTTTATTTAACCCATTTTTGCATTTTTGATCCTCATAAATCTGTTTTATAATCCATAACATGCAGTCATGACTAACACCTGAGCTGCCTGGACACAGTTCCAACAAAGCCGTGATATACACACTGCAAATACACTTATCGATTTGTTTTTCCATCCTTTAAAGCACCTTTTGTGTCTCAGGAGGTGACTTTGAGATTATTTCTTACACAATTTAATCAGACTAATGCCTTTACCCCCCCCACCCCCCACCCCACCCCACCTGCACCTGTCTGCACCTGCTTCTAACCGAACCCTGCCGCCGAACCCTGATCTCTTATCTCCAGGTGACTTGCTCTGAAGCTAAAATAAACCTTTAGTGATGGCTGTCCAAACACTAAGTCCATCTGCGTGTACCCTGACACTCTGCATGGATACACTGTGACCACAGAGCTAACAAAAGATCTATTCAGGGAAGAAGCAACAACAAAGTAGTGGGTGGGCGTTTGTATCTACCTACAGGACTGCTTGCTTTCCTTCATCAGTCGGGCTCTAGATAAATAGATATTTGATCCTTAATGTAACAGAGATTTAGGAGACTATAGAGTGGAATCTCTTAAACAAACCTGGGGTAAACCTCTGAATAGGAACTGTGTATTACTGAAACGTGTCAGCAATGATATTTTGATCAAATGTATGATGGTGCCCAACTTTTTCTACTGGACACTTATTGCCTTTTCCAGGAGTTGGAGTTGTGTACATCCTATACTGTATGGTTAGCATTTAGCTGATAGCAACATTGTGTCTTTGCCTCGCACTTAAGCACTTTTTAACTGACAACAATATATTCATACTACTCAATTAATTCTAAGCATAGGAGAACTTGTTAGCAAATGTATTTTTATTGGCGCTTGCAGATTAGAGCACCTATAGAGTCAGATTTCAGTTGTATGGCAGTATATCTGTCTATCTGTTATCTTTACAGTTACTGTGCTGTCATTGGTGGTTGTGTGTCTGTTAGTGCCTGAGGCCACAGCAGATTCTTTGTCCTCCACTGTTTTAACAGTCACCGCCTCACCTGTCTAAGTGACTAATGTGTTATTAACTCCAGCAACAAAAACACTGTTATCTGCCCCTTGTCAAGCCTGTCAGCTGCTCCTCCCATCAACTCACACAGTCACAGTTTATTTTGCTGACCCTATTGATCTGTACTTCTTCTTTCAAGATTAGTGCAGCAAACTGGTTTGTGACATGTTTTTTTGGGTAACTGTGGTCTTACCAGCTAACAGACAGTGACTCAGACCCAGTAACACAGAGAAACTCCCGATGTGACGTAAGCGTTTTTCATCAGGCCAATGCTGCGCTCAGCATCGTCACAAGGACGAGATGTGCTTTCTGCATGCAGCTGCACACACTGCACACTGCACCGCTTACACTCTTAAACAGATTTTATTCATAGAAATGATAGCCAGTGGCAACAGTGCTCTTTCCAAATGAACCTGCTCCAAGAGCGAACAAACAAGCTGGAGTGTGTTAGAGGGAGAGACACAAATGAGGTGAATGACAGAGAGGTTAGGGACTGACTCATCCACACTGCGGTGGCTTTATTCCGATGTATCTACTCTGAATATCTGGGAAATTGTTCATTTACAAGAAAGAAAACTGAATGAAAATGATTGGGGTTGTGAGGAGGGAAGTATTTTAAACCCTGCCTTGTTTACTAGTCAGCAGTCTTTGGTGCATTGCTGCATGTTTTGGCACAGTACAGCTATCTGTAAATCACTGGAATAGGATGAAAACATTGGCAGGACTCACACTGCACGTGCACAAATCGAACTGCTTCACATCACTACTAGAGGTCAGAAACTCCACAGGATACCTTTGATATGTTTGTACAACGTCTAATATTTGCCACCAATATACACATTATTAAAAGCCTGTACAGAGACAGAACCTTTGTATTCTATAAATGTCAAATGAAACATGCCATGAAATTAAATATGTTTTTTGGACAGGATAAAAATAAAAGACTGCCCTCCCAAAAAGTCAACCAAAAGAGAGAATAAAACACCTTTCCTCTTCTCTGACCCCTTTTTCAATCCAATCATTTTCAAAAAGTTCCCTATTTTCATATTTTCCCAGGTTTGACATCACTAATAGAGCTCTTGCAACACACTGGACGTACAAAAATGAGTCATTATCACAGGCTGGAGGATGAGGAAATGATAGAACTTCAGTGGTAAAATCTGAACCTGTTGACTCTGCAGAGCTATCATGAGTTAGCCTTGATTCATTATGCTGACCGCATCATGTCTGCTGAGCTGGACACAAGCTGAGTTGCTCATTTATGTCTCCCCTTCTCCCCTTCTGTCTTCTTCTGTCCTCCCCGCCAACTGGGCCAAAGGTCACCCATCCTACCCGGGTGTTGTCAGTCTGTCAGTCTCCTCCTGTAAAGTGTCATAACTGGATTCTTCCGGTCGAGTGCCGCTCCAGAGAAACACGAGCGCCGAAACTCGGTTGGCCCTTGTTATTTTGTAAGTCATAGCAGGGGTGTAGCAATTTTCAATGCTCACCTTTGGTCTAATTAATCCGGGAGAGAGGCGTCTTTGTGGGGTGAGAGGGTTCAAGCAGCTGCCTAACAAGCTGCACCCCTGCCGTGAACACAGCGGCAGGATGGACAAGTGGATGGACACATGAAGACAATGGAGAGAGAGGGGATTTTGAGTGCAGCTTTTCTATTTATGAACAATAATAATGCTTCTGAGGAGTTACACCCTCATCTCATTTTTATCTTCCTGCCTCTACTCATCTACCACTTCATTCACTGCTGTTGACTAGAGCTTTGAAGCTCCTTTAAAGTGAATCAAACATGACACTGATAAAGATGATAAATGTCTCAGCCGCGTTTGGCTCTTGCACCCTCTGTTGCTGTTTTCCACTTCCTGAAGGAGGCTGTTTACAGTCTGAAGTTGTCTAGTGAAGAACATTGTGTGCTGTTGTCTCGAGTGGCGAGTTGAGCATCATTATGCAAGAGTCTCTGGCTTTTCTCTCTCTCGCTCTGCTTCTTCGCTTCAAATGCCGGAAAGAATAACAGTGTGAGAAACATCGCGCTGCAGCACAGGGTGTACTTTGTGGTGACAGGCCTATCAATAGTCAATAATGTAGAGGCCTGGCAGGGCTACGTGTTGGCCTGCATATGTGCAAATTTCACATCTGTTTGTGGATTGTGGAAGGACAATAATAATATGACAGCAGAGGTGAGTGTGCAAGCTAACATGCTGTCCAAAGAATAAACATCAAGTAATTGACTAAATCCAATTATAGATATAATTTGGGCAAACAGGTTTAAACCAGCACTTACACTGCATCCCTTCGATACATGATGAGAAGGTTTAAAGCAGTAGAGATATGTTGTGTATCTTACTGCTGCAGCATAGTGCGCAGTGTGAATCACGTTTGGAAGGTGTTGCAGCTTCAAAGGAAGAGAAAGCCTGAGTCTATCACTAGCGCACAGAGGTGATGCACTTCAGAGGGCTTTTAATCCATGTTAGTGGTATGGCTCCAGGGATAGCAGCGTCTTTCTGTCTCTAGTCTAAACTCTAAATATCTCAACAGCTATTAGACAGATTGCCATGAAATTTTGTGCAGGCATTCATGGTCATGATCCTCTGACTTTTCATTTTACGCCACCAGCATTAGTCTGACATTTGTTATTTTGGGTAAAATGTCTTGGATGGCTTACCATGACATTTGGTTCAGCCACTCATATCCCCCAACAACTTTGGTGAACCCCTTAATTTTTCCTCTAGTGTTGTGACTAGGTCACAATTTGGGTTTGTCCAATAGTTTATGACCAAATACCTGTGAAACTAAGGACATTATTTTAGTAATGAGTGCTTGTTCAAACCAAAAAATGTTTGCATAGCTCACATGTTAAACTAAGATATGTTAAACATTAGTAGCTAAACACCAACATGTTAGCGTTGTCATTGTGACGACATTAGCATTTAGCTCGAAGGGTTCCTGTGCTGAAGTACAGCCTCACAGAGCCGCTAGCTTGTCTGTAGACTCTCATTCTTGTTTCTCTTCCTCCACTGTGACATTTGAGAAGCGCAAGACCAGTCTGTGCTTCTGCATGGTGTGTTAGAAAGGGATAATTGATTTTTTTCTCCTTTTAGGCCCCAAGCTAATAGTTTTTTCATGGTGATGTAAATCATATTCAGATATTATAAGGTGATCAAGATTGAGATTATCCGCCTTGTTCTCAATGAATCTGTTGACATCACATGTTTTTGTGTGTTTTCATGTGATTCAGTGTGTAGTCTGACTCCTCTGGTGTTCTCTCTGCCCTCTTCTCAGCTGCCCAGCATGTTCGGAGACCTGAGGTCGACCTTCATTGCCCTGATGATTGGATCCTACGCCTCCTCTGCTGTCACTTTCCCTGGCATCAAGGTAACATTTAATTTGTGTTGTCAGTTACATCGAAAACCCAAAATATGAATTCTTCTGCTGTTACCCATCAGATACAGTTTCTCTCTAAAAGTGTGGTGCAGTTAATAAATCAGAAGGAATTACAATGTGTTATCGATTCTCCATTATGATGTATTTGTTTGTCCTGTCTACCTGCCTGTAGGTAATTTATGATCTGGGTGCCACCTTCATCAGCATCCTGCTGGTCTGGGCTGGCTGTGCCTGCCTCGTCTTCCTCAACTGCTTCCTCAATTGGCCTCTAGAGCCCTTCCCTGGCCCAGAGGACATGGACTTCACGTAAGACTACCAGACTACACACTCTCTCTGGCACACATACCAAAGCATACATCTCTGTAGCCTCCAGCTATCTCTCTCTAAGTAGCCATTGTAATATTGTTAGCTAAACTGAGCTTATACCTGATGTAAATTGATTCCAACTGTGTGTTGTCTGTACAGTCTACATCCGCCAGAGATCACCGCAGTCCTACACATACACACACTCATGCACACTAAATCCCAGTGTAATTCAGCAGAGGCCCCGCAGACAGGAAAGACTATAAAACCAGATGATGAGGGGGCTTTGCTCTCATTCTCCTGGATCTTTTGTTTCGTCTTTTTTCCCCCCCTCCTGTCTCCAACCATCTAACACTTTCTCCCCTCCTTCCACTGTTTGTTCAGGGTGAAGATCAAGTTCAGCTGGCTGGGCTTTGACCACAAGATCACAGGGAAGCAGTTTTATCGACAGGTGACCACTGTGGGACGCCGTCTCAGTGTCGGCAACTCCATAAAACAACATAACCAGCCGCCCAAAGATCTTGCTTCGCAGGAGGCCAACAAGCTGTGCCTGTCCACCGTCGACCTGGAGGTGAAATGCAAGGGCAAGGATGAGAGTAAGTCTAAAACTGAGATGAAACTTTAATAGTCCTGGGAGGTGCTTTGGAAATCTATAGTAAGGCAGCAGTAAAAGTGGAAACCAATAACTGAATAACTGCGGTAGGCATTCCCTCTATTCAAACCCACTCATGACTTTTGTGGCCTTTGTTGCCATCCAAGACTGGAATTCCCAACACGCTGCTAAGAGAACGTCACAACAGCCGTCTGTGTCTGCGTCAGAGACACAATACCAATGGTAAAACAGAAGCTTTTCAAACATTTAGATAAGTCAACATAAGTGCTCCCTTGTGTTCTAATGGTTCGGTCTTGAGCAAAGACAGCCTCACTATTTGTCTCGTCCCCTTTGCCAACTTATGAATATTCATCTTATGGTTCTCAAAGGCCGGTCTGCTGTTAAGAGTGAGCATTGTGAATGAACTGGGCAAGAGAAAACATCTGTGCCAGATTTGTCTGAAAGCTCCATGATGGACAAAGGCCTTTTCTAGACAACAGTCCACCCCATGGTCCTGGGGAGGAGTTGTAATATGAGCATGTTATGAAGTGCTCCATTGGGACCCAAGTCATTAAGCTGTTTTTGTTCTCTTACAGTCATGTTTGTAGTTAATTTGAGCTTATCAATATGAAATCATTGAATATTAATAAGGAAATTCTCCTAACACAAGGTAAATGTGGCAACAGCAACTCCACCACAAATGTTTGACAGCAAAAAACTATTATGATTTTTACAATATACTGTATTTATTAATTTACTTTTCAGTCCTATTTTTGTTAGTATTTTTGACCAAAATGGTAAAAATTCTGTTTCAAAGAATTTATAATGCTGCCAGTTATATAATTCTGAATCCCTTTATTTCATTTTAATTTAAATTCAACAATGACGTGATGCGTGTAACTTGAAATATGTTGCTCATAGCGACACATTTCACACACAGATAATTATTATCTGACTTTGCACTTCCTCTCAGCTCTACGGCTAATTTTGGCCTATTTTTGTTTGTGGTTTTGGTTTTCCGGCACAGATGCTGCACTCTCATTAATCCTGATCGTAAGCTGCGATTATACACTTTCAGCACCAAATAATGACAAAACAAATGAGTGATTAGCTAATGAACTTTGTGGAGCACTTAGCCACTTAAGAGACAGAACTTGGAAAAGACCGGATAAGAGTGAATGGTGAACTAACATTTACCCTAAATACAACTCCACATGTATATGTACAGTTGAATCATGCCTGCTGGAGCATCAGGGTCTGACCTAGATCTGTACATAACAATTAGGTATAAACACCCCTTACATCCCAATGGTACCCCTTAAATGCCCCTTTACCTCTGCCCTAAATCCAAACTAAGCTAATTTCTGTTACCCCTACACCGCCAGGCCTCCTAAGATCCTCCTGCTTCCGTCTACCGCTCTGGTTCTCCCACATTGGGGTCAGGGACTCCCAGCAGGGGTGGCCTGGTTACTCCTCTCTTGGTCTCTTTGGTACCAAATGGACCGTGGAATCGGTTCGGACCCCGTCCTTAGAAAAGCTGCTCAGCAGGTGTGGAGCTCATCAGCAGGGAGCTCTAGAGAAGCATTATTGTGGATTGAAGGCCAAGCATCAGCTGGTTGTCTGTGTTTCTGTGTGTACGTGTGTGTGTTTCAAGCGCAGTCATGATGCCCATGGTTGGTTTCATAACAGCTGGATATGTTCTGTCTGCCAGCAGCTTTCAAGAGGCCCATATTACCGCTACACCAGTTCCTCTTTAATTTGACAGCAGCTGTGAAGATTTCAGTGTATTTACTTATTAGTCATTGTGTCTTTGATCTGTTGAGATTTAAAATGCCTTATTTGAATTTGAACACATTATTTTTTATGACCGTATCATCGGTAACAAGCATAAATCATGTAGCTGTGCTGACACTCTAAGCACTGTGTACTTGTTAGGTATGTAAACTACTTTGTTAGCCAGCACCGACGACAGGCGCAGACGGGTTTTCTCTGTGTATCTTGTGTCTCTTAATATCTCAGTCTCTTTAAATGCTTTTTAAAAATCTTGTAATTGATTTTTTGTCAGGCTGCTTTTATCATATTGTAGCTATTTGTGCCTTGGTCAATGCAGGAACAATATCAAACCACACGTTTCTTTAGCCATGCTAGTAGCATGGCTTTAAAGGACATCAGCATTGATTGTTTGGGTCACTGTTTTGGTCCATAATAATATATCGCAACAATGATTGACCTTTCTTTCAGCACCATACATTTATTTGATATAGATATCCACAGTGCCAAAATCCTGACCTTTCCTTCAGTGCCACTAGCAGGTCAAAATTTCGCTTAGCCCATGAAATATCTCAAAATATTATACATAATTTGGCTAAAAATGTTCATGACTCCAAACAATATATCCTACTGACTATCCCTTACTGCATGTCAGCATGCTAACAGGCTAAGCTGACATGGTGGTCATTGTAAACATTACCTGCAAATGCTATTTTTGTGGGTGTTCATGTAAAAAGAAAAAGGTCTCATTCTCTTATTCTAACAATTATCAAGCAAAGCATGTTTGTATAAAACATTACAATGTCTTGTGAGCTTAACTCATTGCCAAACAAACCCTTTAATTAAGCCTTGGATGGATACCTGTTGTTCTGGGTAATAACCTCAGCTCCATCTGTGTACCAATCATTAATTGATTTGTCCAGCGCATCACTGCATGGGCCGTCGCATCCATTTTCTATTTATCTTTCTATTCACAAGTTTGATTAATGATCAGTTTGTCTTAGTTTAACCAGCTTGACATTTGCTTTAATTTGATTCAAATCAATTTCTTGTAATCCCCCAACTTTGTGGAAGTGGGAGTGTGTTTGAAATTTAAACTTATTTTCATTATCTGATAGATTTCTTCTGACTGCCCACAGTGTTAAAATGTTTGCCCAGGTAGAAAACAACCTTTAAATCCAATACTTCCACAGACTCTGCTCCTCTCTTATTCTTATTCTTGTTCTTGTTGTTGCTGTTGTTGTTGTTCTTCTTCTTCTTCTGCTGCTGCTTGATAACATGTAAAAAATGTATTTTACTCTAAGATGTATATCAGGAACACTGTAACCGAATAACTGAGTAACGTATGCCATGCTGAAGAGACCACAAATGAGGCTATGCAAAGTGTTTGGGAAACTGTTGGATACTTAAATACTTTCAAATGAATAATTATCTTATAAAAAACAGGAAAAAATAATGTTAAATTAAAAAAACACACTCATTTCATTACAAGTATTTGTATTGAGGTGCTCACAAAAGGATATCTGTAATAGGAAATGTGAACACTGACTTATGTGACATATGTTTAGAAGTCACAGATTTGATCTCGCCTCCACTCTAATGACTGCTTTCTCATTTCCTCTGCAGCTCAGTCCTTCATGAAAAGTGTCTTCAGTCCCATTTTCATGCTGAGCCTTATCACCATGTGTGTGACCCAGCTGCGCCTCATCTTCTACATGGGGGCCATGAACACCATCCTGGAGTCTCTGACAGAGGGAGACCTCAACACAGGTGTGCGCTTTTGCTTGCACATAATGGATTAAACTCTACATGAAATCACTAATTATTTTATTTGAATGGTTTCTGGTTTTTTCCTTTAACACCTGATTGGAGATGTCTAATTGTTGCACTGGATGTTCATTCTTTAAGACTCTGTTTCTTTCTGCTCTGTGACACCTAACAATCCTCTCTCAGCTGCTTTTTGCTCAGCTTAACCGCCTATATTGCTTGTTGCTAACTCCCCTCCGTCTCTGTTCGTCTCTCTCGCTCTTTCTTTTTTTTTCCTGTCACGCTGGCTTCCTGCTGCTGTTTCAGTGGAGAGGATGCAAGTGGGTAAGAAACTTCAGGCTGAACTTTACAACTTCTAACCACCTACATTCTTCAGCCTCTCTCCTCAGCTGTCTGTCCTCTTTGTCTGTCTTGTGAGAGCACAAACTCTAGAGTAAACTGTCTGGTCACCACCCAAAAAGTCACTGTAACATCCACAAAACTGTCTTTCTCGACCTTTTCAGTGTCTTTGCCTGTTTCTGTGTGCGATACTCCTCTAAGCTACTCATCCTCCATCCCCCCATTCAATAACCTGAAAAATAGCATAAAAAAATGATCCTAACTTTGTCTGCATGGTTGTCTATCTCTCAGTGAGCGTCTACACATCCATCTTCGGCGTGCTACAGCTTTTGTGTCTGATCACCTCTCCTGTGATTGGCTATGTCATGGACTGGAGACTCAAAGACTGCGAGGACGACAAGGACAAGAGCGGCAAAAGGTGAGGCTCACTACAAAGAAGAAGAAAAACATATTAGTGGTGGAAAGGAAGATCATTTCTGATGTTTACTATTTAGTGTACGGAAATATTTGATTGTATTATTTTCTCTCAGGGAGCCTGGTCAGCCCCGTCGCCCTGACAAAACCATTCAGAAGATCATTAATGCCACCAGAGCCTTCATTTTCACCAACCTCCTCTTGGTTTGCTTTGGAGTCACCTGCCTAATCCCCAACCTGCCCCTTCAGGTACACAGACACACTGGTGGATAGAGAGCTTGTTTGATTGGTTCTTCACATGCTGTCTTGAGCAGGTTTAAGATTAAGGCTCATTCATGCTTTTGTGGGGATGCACATTTTCCCAGCATGTGCTGCTGAACCCCTGAGTGTCCTTCAGAGGGGGAGTTAACACTGCAGAGAGGGAGAGACTGAGATGTACATGATGTTCAATTCACATGGCAATGCAGCTCCTGATGTTTCTAAGCGCTTGAGTGACACCTACTGGACAAAATAGTTATTGCATGTTATTTACGTGTTCTGAATCTCATTTGTCAAAGATGAAAGCCATTTCACATTGAAAACAGTTGTAGCGGTGAACTGACCCTGTACCTAATAGAAATTTAATTTTCCCTGTGTTTTGTCCTCTTCAGATTCTTTCCTTCATCCTGCATACTGTTGTCAGAGGCTTCATTCACTCTGCAGTCGGAGGCCTCTATGCTGCTGTGTAAGTGTATATATTTAAATGCTTATAGAAGTAATGAAGCATAAAACTGTATATACAATTTATTACTTATGTATTGCATGCCCGAATGTATGTGGACTCCCAAATATTACACCTATTTGCGATTGCTGAACATGTGATAGCAAAACCACAGACATGAATATGTGACTATATCAGCCTGCACTCTTCTGTGAATGCAAGCTGATAGATTTTGGCATCACACTGCTGGATTTGTGCCAGTTCAGTCAGCACAGCATTAGTTAGGCTGAGCGCTGATGTTGAGCAATGAGGCTTGGTGTCCATTTCACCAAATTTGCAACATGGGATAAATTTGTCCTGCGTTAATTTTGACACATGTCTTGATTTATAGTTCAGACGCATGCACAAGTCTCTGAGAGCCCTTTAAGAATGCAAATTCATCTGAAAATTGTTCACCCTAAAGGTTACAGATGGGGTTGAGGTCAGGGCTGGGCACTCATGTTTTTCACCACCAAAATGGGAAAACTGTTTCATTTTGGAACCTGCTTGGCACATTCTCATGTTGAAACAGAAGAGGGCCTTCCCCAAACTGTTGACACACAGTTGGAACTACACTGATGTCTAAAATATCATTGTGTACTCTAGAACTGAGATTTCTCATAACTGAAATTAAACTATGAAAAACAGCCACAGACTAAAAACAACAACAGTTGGCAACAACAGCTGGTAATTTACTATTCAATTTGATTTGGCCTCAGTTGGAATTGAACCTTTTGCTCACACAGAAGTTGGTATTCATATTTATCATAAATAATCTGGTCCAAAAAAAACGACACCACAGGTTAGTGATAAAACTTTCTGAAACTTAGAATCTGAGACATGTTGTTTGTCCCCTGCAGGTACCCGTCTTCTCAATTTGGCAGCCTGACAGGCATGCAGTCTCTGATCAGCGCTCTGTTCGCCTTGATCCAGCAGCCTCTCTTTATGGCCATGGTGGGACCCCTGGAAGGAGACCCTCTATGGGTAAGATGACACAAATAAATGGATGTTAGCATAAATGAGTGAAGGAGGGAACATGGAACTATGATTTTTATTTAATCAAAGTTCAATATGTCAGTCTGACCCTGGTGTTGTCTTCAGGTGAACGTGGGCCTGTTGGTTGTGAGCATGCTGGGATTCTGCCTGCCTTTGTACCTGCTGAACCACAGCCGCCACCTCCAGCGCCTCAGAGACGAGCAGGACGAGGATCCCAAGATTTACGTTAAGATCAACAACGGCAGCAAGCCAGAGGCCTTTGTCTAAACCGCAAGGAAGACTTAAAAAAACAGGGAGGACAGGCCACGCTAAAGAGAGAGAGAAGAAAAAGAAGAGAGGGGAGGGGATCAATTCATTCACCCCTGTCTTCCCTTGTTGCTACCGGCGCCTCTCTCAGTTCATCCGCACCTACACATCCCTTACATTCCCTGCACACACACACACACACACACACACGTTTTCACACATTATACAATACTGCCAATCAAATTTGGTCAAACCTCGCTGTTGTTACACACTGTGAGAAACCTGGCACACACAAACGCCCTCCTGGAGGCTGAACTGAGGAGAAAATAGACTAACAGGAGAAAGAAGCAGAGCCAGACTCTTTATATCTCTCCAAAATGACTCCTCTTCACATCTTTTCTTCACTCTTGCCAATTTTGATTTATGTGCCGTTACGTCTTTCACTATCGGTCAGGTGGTTCAGCCTCTGTCGGTCTGTCCTCCCACTTTCAAAAAAAAAACATAAAAGAAGAAGATGCCAGCCAATGGGAAGCCACAGTGAGGACAGTATTGTACTTTTAAACCACCTCACGAAGAAACTGTTGCGTCATGAACATGCCAGTAACCATGACGACCTTTGCTTTCCGACCAGTCCAGGTTCATCTGTGGTTATCTGATGCATGATCGTCATCTACTTGTCACCTTTCTATCTTAGACAGCGCAGTTTTTAACAGAGATGCCTGTTGTCTGTTTATTCGTTAGGATTTTTAAAAAATTCTAAATGTGGCCATGGCATCTGGAGGGCATTAAGATTACAAAAAAAAAAAAAAAAAAAAAAAAGGTTCCACAGACAGCAGCAGTATTGGTAGCAGCTCAGCGGATCGAAACACACAGTTTGAGTGATATGATGCCTTTTTAAGTTAGTCAAGAAAACATTGCAGTGAGAAACTAGTTTTTATTGTTAGATGAACTACACTGCATGCCAGATACACTGCTGGTTTTACGTGATATTACTGTTTCACTAGCGCAGGAAGACACTCAACTTGCCATGTCAGTCTTTCGTGTTTGTATCACCAGACTGTATCACATTTTGAATATTTTGTTGTTTTCTCTCCAGTGTATTTACTTGCAATATGATCGCAGGCGTGTGGTTAAATCTTTGTTCCATATGTATGATGGTATGACGACGCGGAGGAGGAAACGTGTTTAGAGTAGGTAGACGGGACAAAAAAGACGTAGTGTGCTTGTAAAGGTTGGAGTTGGCGTAGAGGTTATTCTACCCCGCTTCACACACATGAATTTCAAGTCTTGATTCATCGTAGCAATAAGTGCTTCTGTGAGGTGCTGGGCAACATGTAGACACACAATCACGTACGCAGGCAAATGTATACATTTTATGGACTGTATTTCAAAAACAAAAATAAGGTGCTAATTAAATTACAGAAATGTGTTTGCATTTTGCTTTAATGAGCAGTTGAGGTGACTTTACCACAAAGGCAACAATTTGCCATCAAATTTTAAGTGCTAAACACACATGGTAATTTTTAAAATACAGGATTCCAAAGAACCAGTCGAGTTTATTATTGTTTATCTCTACTTTGGTCTTGGTTTCTGATACGTTTTGTGGTTAATCTTCACCGTAACTCAAAGTGCAACTACAGCAGCAGCTCTGGGAAACTTGAACTCACCTCTTAGACACAAAGGGAGACTTAACACGCTTGAATGCTAGCAGGCTGATAAAGATGCATCTAGCTTCTCATAAAAAATGAAGCGTGAGACTTATGAGACTCATGAGACTCAACGCAGCCAATAAAGAGAGAGAGAGAGAGAGAGAGAGAAAAGCCCAGAACAGAAGAGCAGGGTGTGTGGAGGAGGCGATAAAGAGATAATAATCACTTGTTGGATTCAGTCTGCTGTCTTCAAATTGCCATACCGTGAAGCTCCTCAGATATTTTCTACCTGGCAGTAACTCACAGAGGCACTTCCAAAGACAGCCATGACCCTCAGAGTGCCTCTCTATGTGTACAGATGATGGGAGGAGATGATCCAGGCAGGATGTGGCCCTCTCTCCCTCCCTCCCTCCCTCCCTCCATCTATCCATCCATCCATCTATCTATCGCTTTCATCTACTCATTCATCCGCGAATATGTCTTGAAATGATTGACAGGCTACAGAGCTGAGAGACAAGCGTCTGCTGCCATCAGATGCTCCCAGTGAATGACTTAGTGAGAAGTGAATGGCACATGATGCACTTTAGACCTCTAAAATGGACCTCAGTCATGTATTTTTTGAATGGCCTGCCCCCACTGTATTGTACACACAGTGCATGGCCGCTTACCAGTGGTGCATGATGCAGAGAATGTATACTCCGAGCTTCAGATGTAGATTTGTAATTGCAGAACATGGGAAAGATATGTTATTTTTTTATATTCACAGAATAGAAACTGACGCTTTATATGTTCATTATGTCGCCTTTTATGTGCACGGACAGTGTGGCAGAGGCTCGTCTCTCAGCTCTCAGCATGGACGTCATCAGATCTGTATTCTGTATTCATCCTTAGTAAACTGCATGAGTTTGTTATCTATAAAGGAGCAAAGAGAAATGTATGGAGTGACACGAGTGCCGTAATTATTTAAACATGTTATATAAGAGTGACATATGTAGCTTTAGTGAAATGGAAAAACAAAGTGTTCACATGTGTTCAAATTAGTTTGCATGAGCAAATTACATTCACAAACAAGGTGAGCATTGTTATTGTCCACTTGATGGACAGATGTTTAGAAAAATGAAATCATGCTGAAGACAGTAATGAATTCTTGCACAATATCACCAGTATGTTTTTTTTTTTTGAATGTCAATATCCCAACCAAGGTCAATGAACAAAAAGCAGCACCTTTTCAATAACTTTAGTGTGGATCATGTGCAGGAATTCATTACATTCTTTTGCATTTCTTTATTTTTCATAATTTCTTTATGCGCTAATTAATGTTGTCATAAGAACATGTCTCCATCCATTATCCAGTGTGAGGTGACAGCAGGCAATGCAAGGTAGTCCAGATCCTCATCTCTATAGAGACAAGATGAAAGACAAGTCAGATTTTTAAAATGTGTCAATAATTTGTTCTCTGTAAATGCAGACTTACAGACTTACAAGACTAATTGACTAAACGTGAGAAAAAATTATTTCTATAAATACCAATTTTGTACCTCAGACATATGATATTGTAAAATTTGCTCTGAAACATGTGGGTTGTACTTCTTTTTTTTCCATGACACAAAACTGTCTTAAAACACATTCAAGTAATTACGGCATTCATTTGACTCCATAGAAATGTATCTAATAGCATGCTGTTTTGACCTGTAACTAATATCCATGTGGCTTGACATGCTGTTAAGATGAGAGATAAAGGGCAGGTACAGATATATATACTCTGATGCAGTACTTTCCTCCAGCATTATGAATGTGGGTGATGATAGACATTGATTTTTCATTTGCCTGCAAACCCATCTTGAGATGACTGATGAGTTACCAGGTAAAACAAACAAAAAACCGTCATTCCCTCAAAATAGGGAATCTAATCAGCACTTTCCTTCACTGCCGTACCTTAAATGACTCACCCTGTCCTTGACGCCATTACCTTCCTGATCTGATGATAATGATTCAGCCCAGTCTCCCTAGGATAAAGATCCTGTCGTAGTTTGGTTAATTGATTGATGTATTGATGGATTGTTTATCCTCTGAAGATGAATCCTAGTGTCAGCTTTTGCTCGCGGGTGTTTTATGGCTGTTGTGATGATGTTAAATGGGGGATTTCAGCTGGAACACCAACGCCTTGTTTCCCTCCCCTAAGGATGACCCTTTTGTGCATTTTTCTACCTACCATAGTTTTCTCTTCTTTTATTTAGCTTTTTTTTCTCCCTCTGATGTTTACGAGAATGTTGTATTTTACATGTTCTTATATTGTATATTTGGTTTTCTCTTGTCTTGTACCACAGTATAGCCATTGTCATTGACATTTTAAGTCATGTTTCAACTGAAAGACAAAAAGACAGATCAATATATGAAGCAAAATAAAGACAATAATTTGTATAAGATGTGTCTCTTATTTCCAATGAAACTGCAATACTTACTCGGGGCAGTAGGGGTCAGGCTCTCACTGTATTACTGATACTCCTGGTATCTGGAGTAGATGAGAACGGGTATCTGTTGCTTGATAAGGCATACATAGCAACACCTTGTAGGTAAACCTGATGAGCAACTACAGTAAATACAGTTTCTTCAGCATTGTTTCCTAATCACAGGAGAGCATTGGTAAGTGGATGTGAACAGTCTGAGGCGCCATATAAACAGGTTGAACCAGAGTTTGACAGCCTACCTGTACTGGTTTGACCATGCTGGGCGTTTTCTCACAAGTAAACAGGACTATAGGCCCCACCCTCTGGGAAGACGACGACCTAACCCAAAATGATCCTTGTAAACTGATGCCGGTAAATAAAATGATTGGTAAACTTGAGGCAGACACCCACCTGTATGAATGTAACCTCATAACCATCACATCTGTTAAGCTCATGAGGATCTTTGTCATGTGAGCTTGAAAATGTAGTCAAGTCCACTATGAAACCTAAAAGGCACATGATTTACAGTCTGACTTTATTTTCATTATAACTATAATAAGTATGTTATCATGATTAGTATTACATTGCAGAAGCCACAATAGGAACAGTATGAATAGGGAAAAAAAGCAAATCCATGACTTTTATGCACAGTAATAAAAAGCAGCAGTTCAGCAATGACAATTGGTTGAAGAGGTATTATCATATTCACACACAGCAATCACCACAACAGGAAGTTCACGTTGATTTTTATAATGGTTTACGAGCTGCACTTGAACCTCACATCAAGTCACCTGTGTGAAACTAAAGGTGGGGGTCTCCTCCTCTTTCTAAGCCGCGCCCCTTCGCACACACACCGCATCTTCCAGGAAGAAAACTCGGGAGTAAAAGAAGCGTCGGCGGTGAATGAACGGCTCCTGTCAGCTTTAGAGAAGCTTCCAGGGGTTTCCTGCTGTTCGTATACTGCTTGTCCCACGGAAACACAGTCAACATGCTGATTAAAGAGTTGTGAGTATTATCATTTTATGAAACTGCGTTGTTGTTTTTTTATCGGATAGGACACAGACTGTTACTGTCGACAATAACTCTTAACTAAAACATAGCAAACTATTTAAAATGAGTGACCATTACAAGTGGGAAAAACGATATTCATGTTCAAATGTAGCTAGGTAAACAAAGTTTCTGTGTGTTTAAGCAACGGGCTTAATGTACATGAGTGAGTTTGAACTCCAGGTCAGAACTCCGTAGAAAGTTTAGACAATTTAAAGTTAATTCGCTTCTTTGTAAAACAACGTACATGATATAGGTCTAGTTTAAAGCAAGGCAGGTCGTGTTGTGGTATCAGCCAGTCGTCACGTTGGTATCGGTAGACTGAGCTTGATCTTCGCATAGAACTGAGTGTTAAGGTTTAGTGTACTGTGTACCCCGCCTAGGTCACCCTGCTGACTGTCATTTGGTAGGAAGAGGTGCGGCGAAGCACGTTTTGAAAGTGACATTTCCTCTTACTTTAGTTATACTTTTAAGGAAATGATTGATGCCGAATTCAACATTTCATCTCCAATATTGAGAAAAACATATTACATTACGTTTCATAAGGCATTACTGTGAGTTTATAAGCACAAACATATCAAATTCGACAATATTTGAATGGGGTTTCAGGTTTTTTGTTGTTGTTTTTTTCAAATATGGGAAAATATAAAATAATAGTACAAGTCAGTAAGCCAAGGCAAAAAAGTTTTCATGCGTCTATAGTCCAAAATCACAAGTCACACATGTGTCTCAGGGGGCATGAATGAATGGAGTGAATAAATCAATGATCCAGTCGCGGTACATTCTTGTACCTACTGAGCTTGTTTTATGACTATCATGTCATATGCACATCATTACAGGACAGACATACAGGAGCTGTCATCTGACCATAGGGCAAAGTGCATTAAAAGGTTCAGCCATGTTAAAATGTTATGCTTAGGAGAATGAACTCGTGACTCAAAAATATTGTTTGTCATTTTCAGGAACTGTTATATTATTTCACTGTAGACTGTAATAAAATGAGAATGGCTCTTGGTGGCCTTCCTGAAGGCAACTATCCAACAGGAAACAGTATCTCTCTGTTAAACCTTTTCAATACATCACAGACCATTAGACTTTTGCTCCAACATAATCATTTACTGTTTAAAAGTACAATCATAAATAGTTCTAAAATCAATAAGTAGTTGGCCGAAACTTGTCAACTGTGCCATGTCTCTGTCAGTGTATGGGTGCAGGCGAACATACAGTTTCTTTTTCATTAAACCAGCCATCAAGTTCATGCCTGAAAGGCTCCTCTTCCACTCTGATCTGTTCTAATGAAATATTCAGACCCTGCTAGACTGGCAACAGGTGGCAATTAATTGGCTATTGTACCATGGCACATGAGAAGGACACACGGAGAACACACGGGCACGTACAGATGCAGGGTTTCCACCTAAAGTTATAATTTGTTTGCTAGCGCTAGCATTCTTGATTGTTCTTATCATTTCCTCTTCTCTGTGTTTGTGTGATAGTAGAGCATTGTGTAGGTTTGCACACCAGCAGAAGACTGTCTTGCTACTTCCCAGTGCTCATTATGCATTAACTATAAATCAGCTGATAAATATTCTCCAAAGCAGAGCTCTAATTAAAAAAACATGCCTCACAATGATGTTATTGTGCTTTTATGGCTACATCACCAGGAGAAGTGTTAATAGTTTTATGAGGTCTCTGGTAAACATGTGTAAATAGCCTATGACAGTCACTCTATGTAGGCCAGCTGACCTCAAATCTGTGTCCTGTTGAAGAAAGAATTGTCCATTTAACATTGTGCTAGAAGTCAGATTTCATGTGTGTGAGTGTTGAAATCAAACCCACACCCTTCATTTTAAGGTAACGTGTGCCCAACGCTCTGATCGGTTTGAGGAAAGCAAGCAAAAATCACATTAAATCTCTGTTTCCAGCTTCTCCTTTGTTAGGATTGAATATTTTTTTCTGTTTTGTAATGGTAAACTCAATGTCTTTGGGTTTTGGAGTGTTGGTCAGGCAAACATTTGAAGTCATCTTGGAATTAGGAGGAGTGTGATGGACAGCTTTCATTGGTTTTTGACTTTTTGTAAATCCAACAATGAATTGGTTAGTTGAGAAAATAATCTACATATTTATCGAGAATGATATTGATCATTAGTTGCAGCCCTACCACATTGTCTGCAAAAATAGGAATAAATAATGTCTTGTGTAGCTCTGAGGGAGATTTCCAAAGTTATACAAAAATAACCCTGATGATGTCATCATGGGAAATGTAGGCTCCAGTGTTTTGTGGAGCTCGACCAATACAAAGGACTAAAAGTCAGGATATCTCTGCCTCCGCTACTTTGATTTCAATCATTCTTTGTTCAGTCTGTCTCTTGTGACTCCCTCAGCTTTTTGGAAGTGCTGTACTCAATCACTGGAGTGCTCGTTAATGTAGCTAGGTAGCAAGCACTAATTGGGATGTGTATATCAAAAAGACACAAAAATAACTTGATGACTCAGAGGCTCCTATCAATTCTGAAGGTTTGAGAGCACTTCTGAAACATGCATTATTATTGTTGCTTATTTTATTGGTTCATCCAAGAGACAATCTCTCTTTTATTTTCCACTTACCAAGTACAACTATTGCACATAAAACAACATATGACTAAATACTGAGAGTATTGAAGCAGGACGTTGATGTCTGTAATTTAGACCTAGAGGGGAACTGTTCATAGGTCGACATCATCACTAATATCCTCATCCCCTTCCTATATTCAACAGTATAATGTTGTGTCTTCAGTTTCATGGCTGACTGGCAGAGTTGTTCCCTAACACGTTCTTGTGCTTTCTGTCTCCTGTAGCCGAATCGTCCTGCCCGTTTCAGTGGAGGAGGTAAGCACTCATTTATTTACTTTTATTTATAAAGGACAGTACGATTTAATTGACATCATTGTAATGTACATTCAGATGTGATCCTATATTTTTATTTGTAGGCTTTTTTTGTCCAAATCCGACAATCTACAATTACGGCAAAGAATATAATCGTAGATATCACATTTGATGAACAAGGAAACAATAAGGGTTTTACAAATGTCGCATCAGGGTTGTTTTCTAGCATTTCAAAAAACCTTTCTGCCTAGTAGTTGTATAAAAAGTCACTTCTAGTACCATTTGATGAATCTTATTATGTTTAGCCTGTCTCCATGTCGCAGTCACTTCTCTTTTCCCAGCTGGAATGCTGCTCCAGGCTGATGGTCAACATATTTCAGTTATCATCATACAATCTGATCTTACTGCCTTTTCAGATGATTAAAGGCATTACATACATACTGTACTAGTGGCTAGCACTGAGTACAATATGTGCCCAGACGTGTGCTGGTGTTTAAAGTTAGCTGCTCTCAGGACTGTCACCGTAGGCTGCTGTCAGATGCCCTTGCAGTTGAAACCCTTTGTTGCAGCTTCATATCAGGTCCAGAATTTATTTAGCAGTGTTTAATCTGCCATAACCCTGGCTGCTGCCATATCATGGAGAAAGCAGGCTCTGCTTCTTTACCTTTCCCCCTCTTAAGATTTGTGCTTCATGGCAGTGTCGTCAGTGTTTTTCTAGTGTTATACTACATGCCTGTGTGTGAACCCTTTCGTCTCTTTACCTAACATCCACAGACTCACTCTGTGGTTTAATCAAATGTTCCATACAACAATGTTTGCTTTGTTTGTTCTGTTGCTTAACACAAAGCAGAAGCCAGTGTTTCACTAAGCCATATAATCAGTGTTTGCGGTATGACTGGCTTTTTCTCTGATCCCCTGGATTCCTGCGTTAGCAGAGTAATAACCGTGTAAATTATAATACTCGAGCTGGAGCAAATTTGAATGAAATGGGATTGGCTCTGTAGTCTGATGCTACATTCACAGAATTTGGAAACACGGTTTGGTTGGAAACTTAAAAAAATGATTCCATCTGGGTCCAAAGTGTGATTACTCATTATTGCATTTCTATTACGTTTAGTTTAAAAAAAACTATGGAAATGCAGTTTCTTTTTTCTTCTGTCATATATTATTGAGCTGAAACAATTGATTGGTTGTAAGTTGATTGGGGTAAGTTGTCTGTCAGAAAATGAATGAGCAACATTCTTACTTATCGTACAATAATGTAATTATCAACATCATCAGGTGTATATATCAACTTATCATACTTCAACATTGCCACACTTCACATTAGCAGCTAAGAGGCTATCATGTCACATTGGCTAAGCAAACAGTGTTCTCCGTTCCTCACTGTGACGTCCTGAGTGGAGACTGCAGAAGCGAGCGCTGTTGCTTAAATGGAATTAAAGGTAAATAACTCTGTACCAGCCCATAATGGCTATCTGTGTTTTACAGAAGTGTAGCGCCCACTCTCCAATCACCCCCCCCCCCCCCCAACCCCTTGCATTATTATGCTATTATATTATCATTATATCAGTGGTATAAAATGATCTTCAAATGACAATATCATTTATTGCGATTTATTTTTGTGACAATACATCGTCCAACAGAAGTAGCTAGTTATTGTGTCAGGCCTACGCTTAAGTCATATTTTTGTCTCTAGTATTTTAGGTAAAAATTACAATAAAACCACTATTTACAGCTTATCAAATGTAAAAAAAAAAATAAAAAAAATCACTGTGGGCTCTTGGAATGATATTTTCTGACATAAACAGACTAAACTGGCCAAATTTCAACCTTTTGGTTAAGACGAAATGTAGCATCTATTCTTTTTAATTAGATTTTTAGTCACCAAGCCCTTTAACACCCTGATGAGATCTTCAGGGTTATTTTCTCAGACTTTAAAAAGCTCCCTCTTGAGCCACAGAAGATATATAGCTGTTTTAAGTCGTACTCCACATGAATTAAACTTTCTGTGTGCTGTGTGAACCTTCAATGAAGAAAATAATCACCATATCAATAGTTCATGTAATAGTAGCACACAATTTAAATATAAATAAATATTCAGTTACTGTGCAGCTCTCTATGGAAAATTAACCCCCCCGCCCCCTCAAATTTACTGTTTACATCAGCTTCCAGGTGGTATATTTTATAACTCAGTTTATAGCTGAGTTTTTTCATAAACACCAATGATGATGATCAACAACAACTCACAGATAACTTTTGTCATCAGGTTTAATGGCTTCAAACAAGTAGAGACAAGAAAACATAGACGACAATGGTGTTGCTTTGAGCGCCTTAATCATTCTGACAGTTGCTCATGTGATGAAAACGTACCATCAGGCTTTAACCCAATGATTGTTGTTCTCATTATAAAGCAAGGAAACATGAATTCATAGCCCACACCTTAATCACACAATGTGAACCAGTAGATCCGCTTAACAGACAAACTTTAAAAAAGGGAGTACTTTGCCTTAACCTGTTGTTTGATCCCAATATTGCTGTCCACCTTCATTCAGGTTCAGCCTGTTTCGTTTGTAGCCAAATGTTGTCCTCCTTTTGTCTCACTGGGCTTGACAATGACATAACACACTGGTTCTACACGGCAAGTCACATTCCGAAGTTCCCACACACAGTGACATGGCTGAGCATCTACAGCTACCAAAATAGGTTATTAGATTGTACAGTCGCAGCGCTCTGTCTCTGGGTAGAAGAAGGCTTGGCTTGATTCAAATACAAGACATTTGTCCTGCTAAACTTCAAACAGTGGATGTGTCATCACTGGTCTCACCAGCTGCCACACAAATCCATAAACATTTTTTAACATACACATCAGGTAAAGGTACAGGTATTCCCCCAAAAACAGAAGCCTCAGAGGACCAGAATGTAAATCAAGCAGCTGTTACAGCATGGCATAGCAAACCCTGTTTCAAGCAATGCAAGCAAAAAGGTTTTCTGTGTCTCTGTATGTGTGTGTGTGTGTGTGTGTGTGTGTGTGTGTGTGTGTGTGTGTTATGTAGAGTTGTGTGGCTCTGGCAAAGGCTACAGCCCCAGTAATATGAGTCAGTCTTTCCAGTGTGACAACACTTCTGCCTGAGTCAGGGAGGGTTTGAACTATTGGGGGTTGTAGCAGGAAGAAGTGAGCAGGAAGGAAGAACAAGTGGAAAAAGTGGAGAAAAGGCTTACTCAGCTAGTTTACCAATGCTAAAGACTGTGTCTGGGATACCAAAAGGGAACTTGTAACTCACGGTCAATAATGAATGGTTAACAGAGGTCATGTTAGAAGGATTTTCAACAGGGGTCTATGCATTTGTCTTTGCATTCTCTTGAGACTCTCTTAATGTAGTATATATATTTATCAATTTCTGCCGAAGTTGTATAATAGTGTAACAACACTAATGTATTGTTTTCTATGCACCAGGGTGAAACATTCAACACAGAAACTGTTTTAGAAGAAATCCTCTAAATCCCATTTTTCAAAGATTGAGCTGCCCAGTATGCTAGTTAGCTGTTAGCTGCTACTGAGCCAGAAGCAGCTAACTAGCAAAGTAGAAACTACTTTAGAAACTAGCAAAGTGTCTTTAACAAAACCATTACCTTTAGCTTAGTTTATCAAGTGAGTGTGGTTTTCATTAACTGTGATAAAATAAATGAAATAATAATAATAATAGGCTACTAGTAGATGTTTTTCAGGACATTTTAACTTATCACAGGATAACATAAAGCGACATTAGCCATTTGGAGGCAGTAAAACAAGCGTTAAACAAAACATTAGCATCTGCCATTTACACTTGTTAGTGTAACATGTTAGAAAACTGCCTATTTACACATCCAATAGATAGTGAGCAACATTAGAATTATTTGGAGTCATGTTGCTGTTTTATATAATGAATATAAATCCAGTATTCACTCTTTATTTAGCTCTGTTTTGGTCTCCATCAACTCTAGAGGAAAAAAATCAGCTGCAAAGTTCTCCACTATGTTAACCAGCTAGTCACTAACCTTGTCTGTTTCCGCCTGGTACAGAACAGACAGCATACAGTTAGTTTATTATTTTCTCTGACTGAACCACAGCAGCAAATCTTCTGGCCAAAACAATAAGCTGAAAGATACTTTAATGCTGTGTAGAGGTCCTTACACACACCATAGCATGATACTAACCTATTATTAGCTCCACCTGTGTTTTTCCTGCTATGACAAGTCAGAATGTCTGCTGTTAACACGCTGTTGTGTATCTGTTCACACAACAATAATCCACTCTCTGTTTTGTCCCTGTAGTACCAAGTGGGTCAGCTGTATGCCGTAGCAGAGGCCAGTAAGAGTGAGACGGGTGGAGGAGAAGGTGTGGAGGTGTTGGTCAACGAGCCCTACGAGAAGGATGAAGAGAAGGGACAGTACACCCACAAGATCTACCACCTGCAGAGGTACGCAGCTCAGCACTGCATGCCTCACAATTCATAAGACATAGGAGGAATACACAGAAATGATTCTACCTTGATAAAGTTATTGTCACTTATAACTAAAAGCTTTATTAATGATAATAATGATATGTAATAATTTATTATTGCTTAATATGAGTGTGAAGCCATTAAAAAGAAGAACTCTGGAGTTGCCAAGTCGGCAAAAAACAAACTGGTCCTTAATCATGATATTTTATGTCTAATTAAATCAGCTATTTTTTTGAGAGTGGAAAATCCTTGGAAGCATTTTTGGATTTGCAGAGGCCCAAAAACTGTCCATTAAAACCAAGGTTCCATTTTATTTTGAAAAGGTATTCATGCATAACATACTTTGGTGGAATCTAATTAAGGGTTTTCAAGTTGACAGATTCAGACAGGGACAGAGAAAAACAAAATAACCCAAATGTAAATGTATGAACATTATTTATCTAACGCTGAAACTGTAAAACCATATAGATCTGGTCCTACTCTGTCTTATGTTTCTGAAAGTCCAATAACTGGTATTTTATAATTGTACACACTTATGTATCTACATCATTGTCTGTCTCTCTGCAGCAAGGTGCCACGTGTGATCAGTGCGTTGGCTCCAAAAGGTTCTCTGGAGGTTCACGAGAAGGCTTGGAATGCATATCCTTACTGTCGAACCAGTGAGTCCCACTACATACACAAAACACCACAATGCATAATTTAACATGTTAGCAACCCATTCTCAGTCAGTGCCTTGTGATCATATTGTACTGTAAAGACCAACACTAGCTGTTTAATGATGATGCACAGTTACAATGTATGTTGTGGCATTTCACCAAGGAAATCCGTGTATGACCTATAACCTTGTCTTTTCTCTCTCTGATCCATCCTCCTTTCATCGCTGTTGTCCTTTTCTTCTGATGCAGTTCTTACAGTAAGTATTCTTTCATTTTAGGTTCCAAATAAAAGTCACAATTAAGTCTACCTTTTTAACTGTGGGACTGTCTATTACATGCTTTAGTAACAGGAGTGCAGTTATAACAAAATGAAGTGTTCAGTGAAACAGTGTTCAACTTAACACAATGAAAGATGAGATGCTAGCCATGTTGGATGAAAGGAGATACTGCAATGATGAGCTTCACTTCACAGAGTAGCTGTTGTGTGTCAGAGTTATGTGTGTGTGTGTGTGTGTGTGTGTGTGTGTGTGTGTGTGTGTGTGTGTGTGTGTGTGTGTGTGTGTGTGTGTGTGCATGGCAGACACACACACATGTGCTAATGTTCATGTGCAGACATTAATACACAATGCCTCCTCACACTGTTATGTAATAACTTTTGCATGTGTACACACACAGTAGGTATGATTGCTGATTGACTGTATTATCTGTCTGTCCCATGCTTACAGAATGAATACATGAAAGACGACTTCATGATTAAGATTGAGACGTGGCACAAGCCCGATATGGGGGATCAGGACAATGTAAGTCATGTAATCTAGCATTGCCCAACATCTCATTAACAGACACATGGAGAATTATTCTCTACTTACTACCAAAGTACAAGTAATAAGTGGTTTCTGTAATCTCTCACATATAGCATTAGTGGGACCAATCTATCCACCTCTGCTCAAAATGATGTCTTTCTTCTTGTTTCTGTAGTTGAATTGATTGAGCTCTACTGTGCAGAATGACGTACGTTAGGAGTTTGACACTAGAAGACTGTTTTCACATTCGTCTGCTGAAAAGTGGAAAGTTTTTCTCTCTGCTCATTGAAAATCTGACCCTTTAAGGGATGGGCCTATGAGCATAATTTGTGACATCATCCTGGTGTGATGTAGAACTTAAAGTCGTCAGTGCTGAAAACAGTGAGAATGGACTTCACAGTGAAGTAATAGACATTTTGTGTCCTGCAGTTAAATTTCCATAATGAACAGTATTCATAGATTTGGGGATTTTTAATGAGGAAGAAGGAGTAGATGCCAGTTCTAGGATTTTAAAGTGGTAGTTTTTTATGTGGAAAACTATATTGGGCACAATCAGGGTATTTTTATTAGTCAGGAGGGAGTCTTACACATTACAGGTATAGTTATATATATATATATATATATATATATATATATAATTAAAATTGGTGCTAAGAATAAACATTTAGTTAAATGAATGTAATTGAATGTACTGTCCTGCTGTACTGCTGTATTTACAGAAATTATAGAACTAATGTAAATAAATTATTAGTAGCATCATAAAACAGTTATAACTATAGCTCTATAAATAAAAATGTATTATTATTATTATTATTATTATTATTATCATACTCTTACTCATTTTTAAGTCATATTCTGTCTTCTATATAGATGACAAACTAACTGCAATACTTTAGTTTATGACCAAATACTGGCAAAAGTAATGATTCCCATCAACCTCAACTGTACTTTGTACTTAGTGCAAATTAGCGAAGGTTAGCAAGCGAAGATGGTGACCATGTTAGGTAGCTGATGTTAGCATTTAGCTCAAAACACCACTGTGCCTATGAACAGCTTCATAGAGCGGGTAGTATGTTTAGAAGTTGGTGTCCTGCTATCCTCAATCTTCAATGTGAACTGAATGAATCTGAAACTAGTCCCACCACTATCAAGATTTTAGATTTTGGTCAGCATTCTTGTGCTGCTCCATGTCATTATCAATTGTCTGACCAAAGGTCATTGCAGTTGGGAAATGGCAGATACTTTTTGGTGAATCTTCTAGTAGGCATTTTGCCTTACTAATGCAAGCCGTCTGGGGGAAATTGGGGACAAAATTCACAGTCCTTGTTTTGTGCTAAAATGCATTTCAAAGTTCATCTGAAACTAATGTGATGAAATTCACTGCTTTTTGTTGGGACTTTGTGATCTCTGTCTGGATAACGTTACTCCATTAATCACTAATATAGATATATATTGAAACTCATCCTGCACTTGTAAAACTAAGTTTTGTTGAGCTGTATGTATAAATGAAATGTGATGTATTACCTGCCTTTACAAAGAAATTGACCTAACATAATGTTTTGATGTATTTGCCTCGCTGCAGGTACATGGACTAGACCAAAGCTCGTGGGAAAAAACTGAGATTGTTGACATTGATATTGCTGACAGAAGTTGCATAAATGCAAAGGTAAGAGCAAAAATTCTACATGATTTGAAAAACAAGCACATCAGAAGCCAGACATGTTTAAAAAGGATTTACAATCAGCTTGTAAGCGCTCATTCACAACCTTTCTTCATTTTGTAGGACTACAAGCCAGACCAAGACCCAGCCATCTTTAAGTCAGAGAAGACGGGTAGAGGGCCTCTGGGGCCTGACTGGAAGGTACGTACACTATACCTTTTTATTTAATGTTTATTTATTATTTCATGTTTTGGGTTCAACAGCCTGGAAACAAGGTGTCTTTAATGTTCTGTGCATATGTGTTTGCAGAAAGAACTCGCCAACAACCCCAGCTGTCCCCATATGTGTGCCTATAAGTTAGTTACAGTCAAATTCAAGTGGAGGGGACTGCAGAACAGGATGGAGGGCCTCATTCAAAAGGTATGAAATTGTTATTGTCAAGAAGGAAAATATGGGGTTTGTTATATATTGCCGTCTTGTGGCCAGTGTATGAATTGCGCCCAAGACAGTCTTGCTTTGAGTTAGAGATGTACTTCAGATGACTTTTATATTTTCTCCCTGTAATTATTGCCTAATCTATCTTCCAATGTGTCCCTGCTGTATCCTCACAATGTCCTCCTCACACATCTCTCACTCTGTTCAGGTGGAGAAGCGTGTGTTCACCCACTTCCACAGACAGCTGTTCTGCTGGATCGACAAATGGATCGATCTGTCGATGGATGACATACGACGTATGGAGGAAGAGACAAAGGCGGAGTTGGACGAGGTGACTGAGCTCAGTATTTTATTGTGCACTGCGTTTACTTTCACAAGTTCAATCCTGTATTTGTAGATCTCAAAGAGCTTAATGACCTCTCAAAATTAAAAATACAACCAGCAGAAGGAGATAGGGCTGAGTGATTTTGCTGCATAGTATACTCAACATGCCACAACCTAGGGGGCAGTGAATGACCTAGGCAGTACACGTACATGCATAGAATATATATGAAAACTGTCATTTTAAGATAGTTATATGATTATATAGTTTTCTAGAGGATTATATCCAGTAGGGTCAAATCGTGGTTTCAGACTTTTGGACCCTCTGTATCTTATAAAGTATGGAGTGCTAATTACCACTACTACTACAAACACTGTTACATTTCCCACAAGTTTTACATACATCTTTTAATCTGGACAAAAACATATGTATGATGTATGTGAGACATCAGCAACTTGTATGTCATTACAATGAGAAATGTTTTAATGACATACAGTACAATTAGAAATGACACAATATGTTTTTATTGCAGTATGTGAAAAGGACTATGTTAAAATATGAATTGTTCCAACATGCTGCCGTAGTCTTTACAGTTTTTCTCATCATTGTTTTGCCTCCATCAGCCCTGCTTGTGCTGAATAAAAGAAATCAGATACTTTTGTACACTTGTCAATAAAATGTGTTTTTCCATATGTTAGATGAGGAAGAATGAAGAAATTAAAGGCATGGGTGTTGATGACTGACCGGCTAACCCAGTAAGTGTTAAACTTTTTATGTTGTTGAGATTAACATGCATAATTTGAACCAAGATGAATCAGTCATATCTTTAAAACTTATCATGTTTTCCTCTTCAGATCACTCTGATACAGGAGGACTTGACTTCAGTCAGCAAGCTCAGACTCCACTCCTTGGATACTGGACCCAGAACAACTTGATAGGCATAAACAAGAACACCACAGTTACACTCTAATGAAATATGCTCTTAATAAGAGCTCATGATTGCAAACCAATTTTTGTGTATTCATACACTACAATTAACTACAACTACAGCACTAAGAAACACATTTGCAAGACAATCAGTTTTGAAGATGAATTGTTCTTGCATATGCCTCATGGGTCCTTTTGAATTTAAAAGCGAAAGGAAAAGGTGCAAACTGACTCTAAAGCAACATTTCTGTATTTTCCATGTTTACTTACCAGCACAAGTCAAACTTTTCTACTAGTCTTCTGTCTGCAAAAGCTCCAGCGTTACCACAATCTTAAAATGTAGTTTTATAATTAAAATAAAGTGCTTTTAAGAAAATTCAGTTAGTTTCCTCTCACAAAGATCTCTTACTGCTGTTTTTTCAGTATTGGAAATCCTCCACCCACCTGTGCATGAAGGGTCTTTATGTAATATGATTCATCATGACATGGTGGTTGGAGGCATTACAATGAAAATACAGCTTATGATTGATTTCTTTATGATTATCAATGCGGTGTGGTAATCCCGGTCTGGCTGCACCTGCTGTCGATGCCAGCTGCTGATTTATGTTTTTTTTTAATTATAGCTTTGGGTTGAGGTTTTGAGTGTTGGTGATGATAATACAGTACGTAAGAAGAACCTGAACTCTGAACAGACTGTAAAATGATTGACACACAGTATGTCTCGATAACTGTTCAAAAGTTATACTGTAAGTCTTGTGTTGAATGAAATAACCTGGATTTTAATGTAACTATTCATGTGATTGTGTATATTAAAGACAATTTATTTGTTCCTTGTTTTCTAGTCCATTTGTACATCTGTTAGAATAATATACACATGTTTGCAAGCAAATATCCTTTTCACCTGTACTTCTCTTGAGTACATGACAGACTGAACCAGAGTCAAGATAATGTTGTGAGTCACAAACCCTCAAGTCACTTAAACTGGTCTTTTCTCTAGTAAAGGTGTTCCTGGCCTCACGACTGAGTACATAAGGTTAAGGTGAAGTAAAACTGTGAAAGAGCAGAAATGTGAAACCACTAGCAGCAGCTATCACTCAGAATAAAAGCATTGCTTTATAACCAAACAGAAACAGGCCTCTTAACTTGTATATAAGTAACAACGCTATATGCAAAGAATGCCCCGTTGCTAACCTCAAAAAAATCACGTAGAAAATTAATGACAATTTGAGCAGTTTTTGCAGGGCAGAAATTTAAATAAACGATTTTTATTTAGGAATATATAAACGCGATGATAACATGATGGCAGAACAAGATGAAATGACCCTCCATGTCTGGTTTCATCTACAACTCAGGTGTTATGCTTTTATTTTGACGGAGAACTGTCTTCCGGATTAGGGGCGGGAACAACAACATTAGCTACTGTACGCCTATTCTTTTTTTTTCTTTTTTAGGATAACCTAGACTAGAGGCACTCTAGGATAACCAAGCATTGATCCACCCAACTCTGTTTCTGATTGGCTAATACTCATTGCCATCGTTGGTTGGGCTGATTAGGTTTAGCGGTGAGGAGTTTGATTGGTTAGAGTTAGTGTCAGTACATTAGAGTAAGACAATCAAAGACAGAGTAGGGCGGGTCATGACTTCGCCGTCCTAGGAAAAAAATCGTCTACTGTATTCAGGCTGTTTGCTGTACGTCTCAAGTAGCTAAACTACGAGAACAAGTACCATTAAAGCATACCAGGTAGTGTACAAGAAAACACATTCTCTAATACCGTTTTTTATTCAAGTCTTAAATGTTTTATTAGAAAATGGAGCTTGGTTTAGCTTGGCTATTAATGTTTACCTTTGCGTTACACCATGACAACAGTGGGGCATGATGTAGCTAACGTTACACGCAGTTAGCTCGATGTAACGCTTTCAGTTTTGTGATAACTGAGTCTGCATAAGTCAGATTAAAGATGTTAGCTGCAGTGTGTGGTTAAACCCCTGGTTGCAACTGATGTTAGCGACGTTAGCTAGCTAATACTTAACGTTACTGTTCGGGAAATGGGTTTATTTTGACATTAGTTTGTGTTTTAACTGTGTACCGTCTGCAATACAAGTGTAAGTTATCGCAGGTTTGGCTCATTTTCTCCCAGGTTGGAGATGATGGAGGAGACGGAGGAGCAGTCAAAGACGGAGCAGTCAGACGCCAAGCAGCCAGACCTCAGTTTGAGGAAGGGAGACTACGACGGAGAGAGCCTGAGGTGAGGCATTTTTCGCATCCTCTCTGCAACTTCCCTTATTACACTAGGAGTGGTGGTCGGACCTGCCACCAGCTTTCATTGTGTCAAGCCGAACATAGCAGAGGATCAATATACATATATGTTAAAAAGCTTGTCAGTGAAGCAGCACCAGTGTGTCAGTAAGCTATATCATCAAATTGCCAGATTTCTGAATGGACCCTGGCCTGAGAAATTTCACACCTGACCCACCAGACTCACCAGAGTATGCACTACATAGAGCACACTGAGTGGATATTCACATTATGTACAACTATTTGAAATGTGAGCGTCCATTAGGATAATGAATTAAGTCTGGTTAACCTCTTAAATAAGATCAAATACTAGTAAGCTGATGTTATTTTGAACCATTTAACATTTTAGTAATGTTGCACATGAGTGTACTCACTTTTGTTACATGCTGTCTACTCAGTATTCAGTGTTCTTTTGACCGGTTGTAGTGTCACAGCCATAAAGTGGCAGGGTTTACTGCTCATAAATGTCATGTCATGTGGAAAGAAACTGCTTCTATGTCTTGTCGCTGAGATATTAAATTATTTGAAGTGTCTGTCAGGGAATTGTTCCTGGATAATGTATCTCCTAAGGACTTTTCTGCTTTCTTGTTGCTTTAAAGTAGTTTATACTTAGAATAAGCTTGATTGAAGAATCCAAGAGCCACTGATACACAATATGTTGTGTTCTTGAACCCAGTTTGGTGTCGCCTTCTCTACACAGAGGTGACATTGTCCAAGTCTTGCCCATGAAGTCAGTCAGAAAAACAGGCTCTACAATGTTGACATTATTCTTTTGTCCATATGTGACTTTTCTGCTGAATATTTCTGTTATTTTGTTGAATTAAATGTTTGTGTCAGTGCACACCGCTGGTCCCAGACCTCTGAGGCTTTTCTGAAAGCATCTGTCTCATTTAGGATTGAATACGCTCCAAGATTAGACACAATGCAATGATTGCCAGCATACAAATCTGCCTGTATCCTGGCAGGTGGATTAGGTTGCCTAACAATACACACTTAATGCGGATTTGAATGAAAAAAAAACAATGTATTGCCAGTGGAAAGAGCAGCTCTGTGCTAAACAGCTTACACAAGGGAAGGGAGTTTTTATGTTCATGTGTGCAAGTTTGCAAGTTGGTTTCTCAATTTTTTAAATAGTCTTAATGTTGAGGCATTTTACAATGAGATTATGTAGTTTTTAGCACACAAAGAAGACCTGTAGACACATTAACCAATTCCCTAATCACTCAGTCCAACTCTGGAGCACCCAAATCCCTGAGGCAGGTTTTTCCTCATTTCCCTCTTTCTACAGAAGCAACCAGAGCTTCATACTGCTGTCCGCTTGATTCTCTCCTCACAATCCAAACAAACCTTAAATTATCAAATTTTATATTTTTATTCTTGTGTTAACAATTTTTCATCTTTCTGGAATTACTGTGCGCTTTCAAATTTTTCACTTCAACACTCGGGCTTTCAAGAAGACAGCAGGACTTGTGTCAAGAACAGCTCTTGAGCCATAATGGATGATATCAGTCGGCTGCTGGGCACCATGGGGCGCATCCGCTCCGACACCGTGTCCAGCGACGCCACCCAGTCGACAGGCAGCAGACTGGCTCTGCGCCATCGGCTCAACCAGTTGATGACTTGCGTGGATGACTTGGACCCTAAAAACGAGCTGCATGATAAAGTGGTGAAAACACTGGATAGCGCCTTTCTCGCCTGTGGCAAAAGAGCCTACAAGCCCAAAAAGGACAGTTTCAGGTGGAGAAAGATGTCATCTTTTTTCCTGTGTCTTCTCTGTGTGCTGAAGCTGAAGAGATACAGTAGATCACATTGTAGTACAGTATTGATCTTCCCTCTATCTTTTTTATTTTCCAGCTCTTTTCTTTTTCTCTTTAACATGCCCTCAAGGATTTTCCTGCTGTATGTTAGATAAACTGCCTTATCACCAGCCAACAAAAGACACAGTTGATTCTGGTTGGCTGAAGCCCTCCAGCTGAACTTTGTCCTTTGATTCTCTGTCATGCGTTTTGCTGAGCAAAGAAAATTCAATGTTATGGATGTTAAGAGTTTGGGTGAAAGGACAACTATGTGTTCACTGACCTGACCTGTGTGTGTGTGTGTGTAGCACACATCCCTACTGTTACAGCTTTTAAACCCAGATACTGTACTCATCAATTAAGCTCTTTGATTGTAATATAGAATATTTCAAGGTGTTTTATAATAGCTAATAGTGTGTTTAGTTCTGAATGTTCAATTATTAGTAAAGAAATGTATATATATTTTTTAAGCAAAGTAAAATGACAGCATTTTTTCCATGCCTGCAGGCTGCAGATGGTGACTTGGAACGTGGCCACAGCCGATCCTCCGGATGACGTGAGCTCGCTTCTTCGTTTAAGCTCTCCAAAGAGTCCAGACCTCTATATCATTGGGTAGGTGGAGCAGGGAGTGTGCAATGATGGGTTGGGGGCAGTGGTTAATTCATATGATTTGGAGAAAAATGACAATTAATGCTGTGTTTGTGTGATAGTCTGCAGGAGGTGTACGCAAGACCACTGAGATTCCTGTCAGACATTGTGTTTGACGATCCATGGAGTCATCTGTTTATGTCCACGTTAGCACCACGGGGCTATGTTAAGGTACAGATGTGATCAAAACATCCTCGTATACATGCACACTTATTAGCTCCATTATGGCAAAAATGATAATCATGATTATTTTAGTCCATATTGAGATCATCATTATTTGATACAGTTACTCATTGACTTTGGAAACATCATGAATTTATTGGCTAAATATATAAAAATGACAACTAAAAGTAAATTAGACCAAAATAGTTAAGATAATGTAATTGTAATGATTGCTAAGATGCATGTTGTTTGGAGAGCGATCAATACTAAAATGGTCATTCATCATGGTACTTTGAGAAGTAAGAAGAGAAGACTCTTATCATGATGACTATTAAACAGTGATTATTATCATGCAGTGTGTGTACAGACAGTTGAGTAACCAGGTTACAGTTGGTTATTCTCTAGAAAGCTGATTTCTAAATGTCATGTGAACAAGAAACCTACTCTCTGTAATTGGAGTGTGTGGGATTAGAGAAACCTGGGTCCACAGGTGGATTTCACTCCCTGGAGAACACCAGTTTCTCTGCCATGATACACGTAACCAGGTTTCTAATCAGCTTTTGACAAGTAAACATGTGTACAGTAACTGACTGCCAACAGAGATTATTACACTTGTATTTAAAATGATAGAATACAAAGTCTACTAGACTGAAACAAAAAGGAAAAAACATGTAGATGTCTAAATAAGTCAGTTTCCTCCTCTGAATATTTGACTGTTAAATTTAGACACATTTTGCAGTATGAGGAAGAGCTCTGCACTGTGCGGCTGCTCTGCCACATGATGTGCTTGATTTATAATACAAGACTGTAAACAGCAGCATCATTGTGAAACTCATGCAGCACAATAATGATTTTATCTTGATTATCTTGTTTTCATAATTGTTGGAAGCCAAAATTATAATTGAAAATAAAATTAATCGATTAAACCCCCAACTAAAATTGAATTGCATTGTTTTTTAAATTCTGTACAGCAAACATATCTGCTCTGTAAATCACTTATCATGTTTTCACTTTTGAGAACAAGTAAAAAGGAAGAAAAAAACAAATCTCAAATAAAGCAATAATGTTGTGTTCTATCATAGACAGAGCAGATAGTCACACTGAGCCTGACCGCATCCTGATACACAACACTATAGCCACAGAACAACAACCTGCATTAGCTTTCCTGCTAAATCTCCTTTTTATCTAACTTACTAACAAGAACCGGTCTTGTCCTGCACCTTAACTTGCTGAACAAGCAGCCAAACAAACATTTGCATCGTGATGAGGTGCATTGCTAACATTAGTTAACAGGCTACATGGCTAATTGGCTGCTCAGCTACAGCACTTTGTTTACTTTGTCTTTTGTTCCGTACAGTGTAAATAGTGTCTGAAATGAATGTTTTGACTCACCTGCCCAGAGGACTGCAAGAGAGTACATAAAATAGACTTTCTGCTGTATTTACTGTGTATGTTTTTGTGTGTGCGGTTTAGGTGTCCTCCATCAGAATGCAGGGTCTACTGTTGATTTTCTTCTCCAAACTGGAGCATGTGCCCTTTATCAGAGACATCCAGGCAACATACACACGCACAGGCATCTTCGGTTACTGGGTGAGAAACTTGTCTCTCACATAGCTTAAAAAACTGAATGAAGAGTGCAGAATGGTTTAATAGACACTGGTTTGCATGTTACTTTCCCATTTGCCTCTCAGGGTAACAAAGGTGGCGTGTCCATCAGTCTGTCTCTATACGGCCACAAACTGTGTTTCCTCAACTGTCACTTGGCAGCTCACATGAAATACGCCACAGAGAGAGTGGATGAGTTTGAATACATCATGGACACGCAGACGTTTGACTGTAAAAAGGCTCCAACAATTCCTGACCACAGGTGAGTAGAATACAGACTTTCATCACATGAAGCTGCACTATGTTACACATTCATTTTCCGTCCTTCCTCCCTCCTCCTCTGTCCCCTCTCTCAATCCAGACTGGTCTTCTGGTTTGGAGATCTCAATTTCCGAATCCAGGACCACGGCATGCACTTTGTCCGCACCTGCATCAACAATCAAACCTACAACCTGCTGTGGAGCAAAGACCAGGTTTGACAGTTTAAAATGAGACTTCTGATCATGTGACAGTCCCAACACTGGAATGACTAACCTTGATGATGATATGAGACATCACTGTGTTTTGTGTTGTCATTCACAGTTGATCATGATGAAGAAGAAAGAGCAGGTGCTCGAGGAGTTTGAGGAAGGGCCCCTGGATTTCCAACCCACGTACAAGTTTGACTTAAACTCTGATACTTATGACAGCAGGTAACTCTCTCTAAGTAACACACAAGAAATCCTCATCATGATCAATTCTAATTTAATCATGCTTTTAAAATCAGGTTTTATTTCTAGTACTTGCCTCTCAGAGTATTCATTTGTATATATTTTATCTACGACTCTTTTGGACTTCACAGGGACTACAGGACATGGTTTGCCTTTAAGTAAGAGAGTTAAAAACACATGTCCACATCTTCGTTTAATGTACCACGTCACCCCTTTTTTAATTCACCTAACTGCACTTCGGTACGGACATACTGTACACACTACTTTTAACAAGATGCTAAAAGTAGTACCCTCTTCTTTTTTAAAGCAGTCTAATAACTTAGAGTCTTAACCACATGTTTTTTGTCAAGGCTTAATACCTGCATCTGTTACTAACTGCAAGAAGACCTGTCATGATAACTACTAATTGGATGATATATTGTCTCAGAAATGATCGCGATAACAATGTCATTGTCATTTGAATATCATTTAATACCAATTATATAATGATAATATAATAGTATAATAAGGCAAGGGGATCGGGGTGGGACTGGAGAGTGGGCGCTACACTTCTGTAAAAACACAGACTGCCATTATGGGTTGGGACAGAGTCATTTACCTTTAATTCCATACGATAAGTCCATATATAGACATGATGATGTTGATAACTATGTAATTGTACGATAAGTCGAAAACTTAGTTATTGTGACAGGCCTAACTGCAAGTTAAGCAAGAGCTACTAACAGTCTTTTCAAGACAAATGTCAGGTTGTCTCTGCAAAGAAAAGACTGAAATATTTTCTCCATTTTATAGAATATTGTCTGAGGTCAAAGGCCAGTTGTTTTGGGAGCCAATACTGTTTCTGTTGAAGGTACTCTGTGGAGTTTATGAAGGGTACTGGCATTATGAGCAGTGGTTTTATTAGCTGGTTGTCATTTTGTTTGTTTCACGTGCACAAGCATGAGGGTGCAGGCCATTCATGTGTGCTCAGCCAGAGAAGGTCTGTGCATGTTCTAATCTAACTCTGTGGAAGAAGGACTGATAGTGCCTGATAATCTCTGGGCCCTAAAACACAAAAAGCTCAACATGAACTGAATGATTTATCTCAGAGTGCTTTATCTGTTTTTTTTTCTTAATATATCATAAAGCACATGCACAAAAAAGATGTATGTAGATAACAGGATCTGATATTTTTTTTAAAAATCTGCAAATGCTGTACAAAGATGGAAATTAATTCAGTTAGTTAGACCTCAAGAATACACTCAACACACTTTACTGAGAAAAACTCCACGGGGTACCTTTTTAAATAGCAAAGTATCAGTGGTCCATATTAACCTGCAGTGTTTAATATAGCTTTACTGCTTTGATAGCTTGTTTATCTAAAACTTTGTGGTCAGATCACTCTGGCTCCCAGAACAGCTGCTGTGCAACAACTAATATGCATGGCCATAAATAGAAGTTTTGGTAAGACAGATGCTATGGCTGTGGTTAATGTGTGTGGATATCACTCATACATGGTTGTGCTTACACTGTAAAAATCTGCAGTGATGATTTTACTTAGTGATTAATGACATGTTACAGTGTTTATGAGTGCTTGATGTTGACGGTGGTAAAGTGTTAGTTACCACTGAAAATGTGCCAAGTCAGCCGTTTTTTGTTTTACTGTTAGGCCTGTTTTAAATACATTTTAAAGGTGCAGTGTGTACAATTTAGTGACCTCTAGCATAACGGACTTGGCAGAAATGTAATACAATATTGATAAGTATGTTTTAATTAGTGTAAAATCACCTGGAAATAAGAATCATTGTGATTTTTTGAACTTAGAATGAACCTTTTATATCTACATAAGGAGCGTGTCCTCTTCCATAGAGCCCACCATGTTGCACCGCCATGTTTCTACAGTAGCCTAGAACAGACAAACCAAACACTGGGTCTAGAAAGGCCCTTTCAAATTTCACAGCCCCACTAGATTCTCCTACATGCTTGAGAGGGCCACTCGATTGCAATCTGCAACCTCAATGCCAAGTTGCCACTAAATTCTACACACTGCACCTTTAAGACATGTTATTCTATATATCTGCTCATAACAAAACCTCATTTTAGAATTCAGTTTAACATCTAAAGACTAGAAACTGGAGACATTTTGTGTCATCAAGTCATCACATATCTGAGACATTAGCATTAATAGTGTACTAACTTTAAGATAGCAGCTTACAGCTACAGTACTATAGGATCTAAAAATAAACTTTGTTTTATCGGCTGTATACATAGGTGCACCACTGCACGCAAAACTCTGATGCACGTTGAGCTCACATTAAGGATAATAAATTTACCTGCCGTCTTTAAATTCAGGTTTTTCATGATATGGGTTAACATAACATGAAAGTGTGTCCTGTACATCTTAGAACATTTTCCTTCCTGCAGGCTGCTTTTGCATCAAAACAAGAAAGATGAGTCAACAAAGAACGATTTTGAGTATAAATCCATAAACAAATTTCAATATTACTTGCTGTGGTGGTTTTGTACTACTTGCAAAATGTGTTCAAGTTGCCCCATCATTAATAAGCATTGATATCGAGATTGTAACTTGCCCCCCCTCCACACCCCTCTATTTGTCCATCTTGCCTGGTATGCCATATATGGTAGAATTATTGTATTGTCTCAACACATTTTCTGTTTTCCTCATCCACTACCAAGTCACGCACCTTGTAACAGTCCTAATTTATGCTAAGAGTTGACTTTGTCCCCTAACTAAACCAGCCTCCTCTGTGCTCTCCTACAATCACCCTGTCCAGCGGTAAGAAACGTAAACCTGCCTGGACAGACAGGATCCTGTGGCGGCTCAGACCCAAAGCCCCGCCCCCCGACGAGCAGGAAAACAACGTCACTGTGGATGCGAAACAGGTCAAGCAGCTGCAAGAGGATGAGGAGTACCCGTTGAAGATCAGGCAGGACTTGTACACCAGCAATATGGAGTACGGCATCAGCGACCACAAGCCGGTCATCGGCCTTTTCACACTGGAGGTGAGTTACCAGAGCTTTGGCCTCATTCTAACACTAACCAGCCTCTACTCTCTTTGGATCTACTTCTTCCACACACCCTTTATCCACTGCTTTCTGACCATGGTGTAGTTGTTATTGTAGAGCTGATGAATGCTTGTGTGTTATAGAAATACCTTAGCTAATATGAACCCTAGTATTGATCAGGTTTTACTCTCAGTTTGAGGTAGTCAGTGGGAATGAGGGATTATGTTTATTTTATAATATCATGCACGTAAAATCTGTCGAAATCAAAGTATTAAAGACTACACTGTAGTTTATTTAGATTCAATCCAACACACATGATCCTGCTGCTGGAAATACTCAATAGAGTGCCAAGTGTGTAGCAATCCGCTACTGAATATAGTCCCCAACAAATGTACTATTTATTCTAGAGAGACTGACCCTGAAACTGGAGTAGCTGAATGGAATTGAGCCATTGTTGAATACAAATTTACACCTGTGCTTTTCCTACTGTGACTTGTCAGCGAATTCTGTGAAATGTGAATTCTCAATTCTTCTTCCACCATTTCTATCTCTCCGTCCGTCCAGCTGAGGAAGATGTACGAGACTCCTCTGGTGCGTCTGCAGGCAGAGGGCGACTGGAGCGCCGACATCGACGCCATGGTTCTCTACAGCCCCTTGCAGCCGTTCTCCTCCAGCACGTGGGACTGGATCGGACTGTTTAAGGTCAGCTTAACAACGACCGCTCAACACTGTCAGTTTTAAACGTGATGTTGATGTTTTAGTGCCAGTCTTAAACGTGTGTATGAAATTCAGGTCGGGTTCACCAGCCTGTCGGACTACACCACCTTCACGTGGGTCAAAGATGATGAAGTGGCCTTCAACGATGAAGTCACGCAGGTAGTAACTAGTTAACAGAAGCTGCTTTGATTTTTTTATCTGGAGGAGTAATATCAGTAAGTACTCAGGTGATGATAAATGTGTTTGGTTTTCTAGGTATATATTAGTAAAGAGGAAATCCCTGTGCAAGGAGGAGACTTTGTGCTGGCCTACTACAGCAGTACTCTGAAGTGCGTCATTGGAATCAGTGAACCTTTCAAAGTAAGTGTTACATTTATGTCATACCACTCGATGATGTACTTGAATCCACATAAAGCATTTAGGACGACATCCACTAATGGACATTTAGTATTCCTTTAATCCATTTTGACAACTTCAAATTTGTTACTAAAGTTCCTGGTTGTGTAGAGAGGTACCAATGAGATCTGCTGGTCTCTCTTTTAGGTCCACGAATCCAAAGTAGCCATCGAGGAAGGTTTGGTGCCCGAGAGGATCAACAGTCTTGACAAAACCGTAGCGGGTGATCCCTTTTGGAACTAGACGTGGTACGATGTAGAGATGGATCCAATCTGGCCCGGTTCACCTGAACCACAAGGAGGCTTTTAATAATTATGTTTCTTAACCTGTCACCAGCTGAAGGAGCAGTTTAGGAAATATGCTGTCTGTTCATGCTGTTAGACTCTCCACTGAAAGCTCTAATGCTACTGGTTTAGATATAAGTTACTTACACCTCTGTGGTCAGCACACTTTTTTTTTTTTTAACTGGTCTCCAGGGTCACACCTCCAATAATATAGGAAGAAGAGTTGAAGGTCTGACTAAAAGAAAGGCAGCAAACATGAACAATCTATCACCTGACCTAAAAACAGAGAATGAATCGATTAGAGTGCTCAAATCAAATTTAAATTGGCAAAAATCGAGACGTGCCAGCTTTTAGTCCTGGCCTGAAGCATAATAAACTGACAAAATCACTGCACTGTGTATGAGATAACATTATGAGATATGATGCAATGATTTGACCAAATATGATGTGTTTAGGTAATGAGGAATGGGAGGGAAAAGGTTAAGTGCATTGATACAATGGGAGGTAAAAATATGTGATATGTACAGGCCTGCTGCTTTGTAGGATCAGTCCTGCTGTATGTGTCAGTTTGTGAGAGGAAGTTCTCCTTTCAAGGCCGTGGTGATAGATCAAAACATTTTTTTAAAAGCTACTTTGTGAGGCTGAAAGAAAAGCTAGAAATCTCTCTATTAAAGTTTGGGTTGTTTGGAAGAATGAAAGCACCCCAGTCAAGTTTCACCTGACTGCTGACAGTTAGGAAAAGGGAATTGCAAAATGATCATAGCTCCAAACATAATGCTGGAGTAGAAGCTTACACAGGAAAGGACTCCGTTAATGGCTGAATATTTACTTACATTTTCCAAGTGTTCATTACACGCCGAGATAAAGCTTTAAGAATTAATTAAGTGTTTGTTTATAGAAAGATAATCAAAGCTTCACAACTTCAGGAGGCAGTAATGAACAGGTAGAGCTCTCTCTACATTCAACCCCTGTCAACTCAGACTCAGATAGAGTTCATACGATCTCTAAACATACAGCAGGTTTGTGTGTGAGCAGTTTAGGCTCCAGAGAATTACCAGTGAAGAAAATGAAGACTTAAGATTTGCCCGACACAGTGTGAAGTACAAGATGATGACTGAATAAAACACTTTACGGCAGAAAGAGAAATTAAATTTTATTGAGGATAGCTGTTACTTTAAAATCCTCTCCATCCTCTATATTAATACATGCAGTATTGACCTCATTCTGAGGTATGTGGGGATCTTAATCTGTGTACTGTTTTAAAAAAGAGCAACTTTGCTGTAGTATGTAAGCTGGATCTACACATTAAAGGGTTTAGTATGTTATTTCACATATTCACAGGGGCTCACAGAATATTTAACCATTGTGTTGTGGAAGATAAGCGTTTTGATTTTCTCCTCACAGTATTTTAATTAACTTCAGTTGTTCCTGGAGGACTTGAAAACATAGGTGTGTAATATAAATTTGTTTTTTTGGGGAGCAGGTTAGCTATGGCTCATTTTCAGCTTGCTGTCTTATTATTAGCCCACTAGCACTTTGCAGTTTTTAAAAGTATATATATATATATATATATATATATATATATATATATATATATATATATATATATATATATATATAAATCTTTCCCTTTTTAATACTGATATTTGTATCACAGCAAAATGGAGAGTGTAAAGAAATGTTGCACTGTTTATTGTTAGTATTTATAGCTTGTCACGTCATTATAAGTGTGTATTGAGAAAGTTTTGTTTTTGGACAACCATATCGATTCAGCAAGTGCCTTTTGAAATGATTGTTGCTTTACATTCATTTGTACTGTACCAAGCTGCTCAATTTTGATACTATGTGTATCATTAATATTCATCAGATTATTTTTCACAACATGGTATCATTTTCATGGCCTCTTGTTTTAAACTTTTCAGCCTTCAGCTATGTGTTGTACTGAATGTTTCTATTTTTATTGGCTTGCTGGAATCAATTATTTTTTAGCCAATTTGACACCTTTTTTATTTTTTATTTACACTGAAGAGTGACCTATTTTCTCAGATAGCAATGAGATGTTTTAATGTACTGTAACAAAATTACCAACAAATTTATAGCTTTGCAAATATTAAATAAGTCTTAACTTTATTCTTTGTGTGGTGTGCTCATCAATTGTTTGCAACTATTTGTGTGTTCGTCTATAAGAGAAATTACGGTAGCCGCCGGGTGTAGTGCGTTGCCATGGTAACCGTATGTTTTGTTACCTCTTAACTTCAGCGAGAGGCAGAGGACATTAAAAGGGACACATTTACTCTGCAGAGGGGTTTGTAACAGCACGGAAAAAAGGTAAAGTGATAAGACAGTCTTTTGGTTTGTGTTTTGTCATAATGTATATTTTGGGTAACGTTTTAATGAATAACTTTGACCCAGGGTAGCGCTTGCCTCTGACTATCAACGTCAAACTCCCACAATATCATATTCATGGTAACAGCTTCATAACACAGGTTTAAATGTATTCATGGAACTTTTATCAGTAACAATGAAATAAATATTTAACTTACAACAGCCTTCACAGTTCAATAAGAGAAGAAATGCTTTAAAATAACATTAAAAATTCCATGACCATCATTGACAAAGGTTAAATGACATATTGTCTGTTTATATGTTTATGACACTACTGACATTACTAGTAACTTTAAATGAATCAACTGTTCAGTGTCTTAAGATACAGAGTGCAGTGTTATTTTCATACTGTACATAAGTTGATACTCTGAGACTTTCTAATGCCGCTTCAGTTTTGACAATTCAAGCTTTTTCATCAAACTATAGGGCTGCTACTGAAGTTTAGTTTCATTATTGATTAGTCTGTTGATTATTTGTTTGGCCCATAAACTGTCAGAAAATGCTGAAAAATGTTCATCACTGTTTCCCAAAGTCCAAGATAAAGTCCTCAAATGTATTCTTTTGTCTTGATCAAGAAGCTGGAATCTGAAAATGTTGGACTTATTTTCTCAGAATATGACTCAAAATGATTATTTCTTCTTCCTGCCTGCCTATACTGTTAGTGACTGACCACCAGTGGAGAACAATGTCTATGCCAGACCGTAATCCCCAGGAGGGTGGTGGCCCCAATCTAGTGAGTATTGAGGTTATGCGGAATCACTCCGAGCTCTTCAGGTCAGAATGCATGAGGCTGATCATGGAAAGTGACAAAGCATGCAAGCGTATGCAAGATGACGACAACAAGCGGCTAGGTAAGGAGTGGAAATAATAGAAAAATCTGAGTCTGTTTTCACAAAGATTACAGAGATGGACTGTAGTGGTATTTCTTCTGCTTTTCAGATCAGCGGGTCAGAGACATCCAGTTTCTGAGGAAGGAGTTGGAGCTGAAGTTGGAGGAGATTATTCTGGAGATTGATGCCCTCTTAGTGTTACAGAGCAGGGTCATGAAAGCCCTAGAGGCCTGCAAAGAGCCTATGAGAGTCACCATTCTCTGTCTGGAGGAGAGGTGAGGTTTGAAAATGAGAGAAAATGAAGAAAAGAGGATGTTATGCGATCATGTTTAGAATTAGACATTTAAGACTGGGGATAAAGAGGAAAGAAAAGAGGAGTAACGCTCTTTTTTTGTTTGTTCTGCAGAATGAAGCGTCTTCCCTCTGAGAGGCTGCATGATGAGGTGGACAGAGAGCTGCTGAGGGAGAGGGAGCTCATTGACGGAGTGGGTTCTCTTCTGCAGCGTGTAGCAGAGCAGATCACCGAGCAGATACGGTAAAGGACAAAGATAAAGCATGTAGATGATTCACCGCTTTAATCTGGACGCAGTTGTACAATTTACTTTATAATTTTATCCTGTTTGTGCTCCAGACTGAACCGATCTGCCAAATATTACGTGGAGCAGGATCTCAAGGAGAAAGCTGAGGCTCAGTGCATTGACGACTCCTGTGCCTTAATGACCACCCATTCCCAGAACACCCTGCAGAAGTCCACAAATGCCAAAATTCTCCTGGCGAGGTGAACCACCATCTTCTTGTTTGATCCATGAAAGCAGGAAGATGATATGAGATCTTTGACAGGACAGTTTTCACAGTTTGAAATGGTCGTCAAGGTTTCTACACAGGTTTTAGAAGCCAGCAAATAAATAAAAAATACGTTTTTTTACTCCCAGGTCTTCATAATTGATTAAAACTCATTATCTCCTTCTGTTTCAGCTTGACAGTGACTCCGAAGCAGTGGGAGAACATCTCTGACATCAACATAATCAAAGCGGAGCAGCAGAAGATCAACTCTCAGTCACTTCGGGCTCTGACGGAGTCTCTCCTGGAGCAGACGGCCAGTGACATGCAGAAGCAGGTCCAGGCCACAACGTCGGCCTTTCAGCTGAATGTGCAGGAGATCAAGACGGCCAAGAGCCTGATGGAGGATCAGTTGTCTAAGGTAGAGTAGATGAGTGTATGGAGGTCCAGTAATGATTTATTTCATTAAGGACAGACAAATGGATATAAATGTGGTTTGACTTTATTCAATTGGATCACATTGGAGTGGATGCTAATATTGCTTTAGTAGCACATGGTGTGAATGGTGCTGCAGACACATCTCCACCCTTCCATGACACCCTGAATACTCTCCATCTTTAGCATAAAACATTATTGCATTGCCGTAGCAGAATCAATACACAGAATATACTTTTACGGGTAATTTTGTTGACTGTTTCATAAAAATAATCATGTTTACAGTACTGAAACAGCGCAAAGTTTAAAGGTTGGTTACACCCAAATGACAAAAAAACCCCAAAACAATATATGTTGGCAGCAAGGTCTGTGGATTATCTATTGAACCTGGGACAGTATTTGCAAACACAGGTTGACCTCCGTCTGCTGCGATGTCCCTCCTCTCTAGATTCTGTCTGAATTCGCTAGCCAGCAGAGGAATAAAGAAGATCTCCAAGCATCCATCGCAGAGAATGAACATTTCCTGAGCTTGGCCAAGGCCCGACTGACTTTGCGTCGGCAGAGGCCTGGCAAAGAGCACTGCCATGATCCAGCACAGTCCCAGCTCCTCGCCGAGGTCCAGCAGCTCACCGTTCACATCAGCAAGTAAGATGAGAAGGGTCAAGGCCACAAATGACTGTTTTCTGGCACCTTCTTTCCCATATTTGAGATATTACTATTTAGAACCAATCATTAAATGTTGTCTCTTTATCTCTGTGCTGTCAGACTGCATGAGGCAGCGGCCCAGTCAGAGGAGCAGCAGAGGGCTCTGATTCGCTGCCAGCTGGATCTGCAGGAAAATATCGGGATCAAGGCCAACTCTCTCTACATTGATGAGGTCATCTGCGCCCAGCACAGGGAGCCCATTATCATCCATAACTTCTGAGCATGCCGCACTGGGAAGTTCCACATATACCTGGTATTTATTTCAAAGTGCATTTATATAAAAAGAATCACTTCAAAGTGTGCGTGTGAATATAATTCTTTTTCATACAGTCATCTAAAGAAATTCAGAGTATTAAAACACAACATCATGAAAAGCTTTTTTCTTCCAAAATTAATCATATTTTATTTGTTGTTGTTTTTTTCAAATTCATGAATGAATAAAATTGATCAAATATCTTTACATGTCACTTATTGAAACAGTAAAAATAGAGACCAAGACATGCCCACAGCTGTTTGTAAGGGCAAACTCAACGTGGTTATAGCTTAATGCTAACTGGAGTGGAGTGAAGTGGAGATTTTTATCACTGAATGAGAGACGGTCGCACCACACAGACTAGTCCTTACATACTGTAGAGAATAGCTTTTACTACACATTTACTCTCAATATCTGCCAAGTGGAACTGAGCCAACAGACAAAACTAACACTACTTTGCTAATCCCTAACTAAACTGTTTAGATTAATGAGCAAAGCCAGGAAGTAATATGTAATATGGTTGGCATGTCTGACCTGACAGTTGATCAAATGGTGAAAACTTTTGTCAAATTACATTTCACAAAAACAACAAAATATACCTCAAATTATGAAACATTATGAATGTATGCAAATATCAGCTAAACAAAGCCATATTTTTGGAAGTTGTGTTACAACTGGTGATGTTCTAATGTCTTATAGCAGGAAGAATGAAAGTGTTGTGATAGGAGTGACACATGCTATCTTAAAAGGTTATTAAGAGTGTCAAGGGTATTAAAATAATGAGTATTATATTTGGAACTACCTTCTCTTAATGTAAACACAGTCTTAAAATCCTAACTTATACTAACAACCTTCACTGAAACATCTAATCAAATGTCTCATGTTGGCTAATAAAGCTACATATGGACAGCCCAAATACTTGTCTTCCATCCCATGCTTATGACACATTAATCAAAGGTCTTTGATGCAGTATATCCATCCTGAGGAGTGCTTCGTCATTTCAGGAAAAGGTGAACTTTGCACTTCGCCTGAAAGCACACAGGATAAATAAAAGCTCTTATTGTAAGAACATTTCAATATTGTGCATATAAATGGTGTGATATGCAGGAATGGTACCTCATGCCAGCGTAGTGTAATGAGTGGCAGGGCCAGATGACAGTGGGGACAAGTGGCGATCAAGTCTGGGTCAAGTCCATTAACCTGAGGCCCATTGTTGGGTCTGAATGACAGAGAGGTGGCCTTATAGGTGCCGCTTAGCTGAGAAGTGGCCCCTTGCCTGGAGAAATCATCCTCATCCTCATCCTCATCATGCTCTTCCTCCTTTGGATCAGCATCTCCATGATACCACGTGGATACTGGGAAGCACTCCAGCTGGTTTGGAGCAACAACAACAACAAAAAAATAAAACACTTTCTTGAAAAAGACAAACTTTTAACACTTTGTAATAATTACTGACAGCAGTTATAAGATTTGAACTGACAATAGAATTCATAATTGTATGTCTGCTGAAGAACACTGGCAGTGGTTGTGTGTTAGCAAGCTTACTGTGCAGTATGGTAGCTAATTGTAAAAAGCAACTTTTCACCAAGTCCAAAATAGATATAAAAATATTTTCTGTAATGGAGTTATTAACAAGGTGTTTGATTAAATCACTAATTGTGAGGTTTCAAAACTTAAAGTCTCCCTCCATTAAAAAAATGTGATTTTCATCTTGTTCACTCAGTCGAATGTTTGAGCTTCACTGTGTGGAGTGATGAATGTGCAGAGTTTGATGATAGAAGACTGTGTTTACTTCATCTGCTGAAGGACGAAAGTTCAATCACAATGTTATGTAGAAGAATATTACAAACCTCATGTTCCTCTATGTCTCCAGCTGGGAATGAAGCCATACATCTGCTACAGTTCACTGTTATTTTCGCTGGGGGAAAGACAATAGGCATGGTATAAGTATAAATATTAATATTTTGGGAGTTTGATTGGGTTTATTGTGCCAAAGCCCATATTCCCTTACTCTTGTTAGGGGTACTGCTCGTAGTTTGAGGAGGACCTGAGCCATTGTCAGCAGCTGAGCAGGTCAATCTGTGCTCGGACTGGTCCTTCAGGGTCACATAGCGGTTGCAGTCACTGCACCGCTCAGTGCGACTCCCACAGGCCTTGCTGTGTTCATCCAGGTCCTTCCAGGGCATGTCCAGCTCACAGTACTGACAAGACTGCAGGCGCTCCACACACTCATCAGACTGGGAGACAGAGCAGAACAGGGTCATAGGGTGTGTACCTATATTTAACTATTACTACAAATCTGTTAGCAGTCAATGTCGGGGGACTCACAACAGAAATTAAAACAAAAAAAGGTAAAAATTGAAGCAGTAGAGACATACTGGAGATATTCTGACTTTTACTACCTTATATGGTTTAAGCTCCAGAAACACTGGATCGTACACTTCCCATACATGATACGATATATGATACGATACTATACTACATGATACAACACGATACTACATGATACGATATGATATGATACGATACTATACTACACGATACAACATGATATCATATGATACGATACTATACAATACGATACCTCTCAGGCAAAAGGCAACAACAGTACCACTGAGCTTACCTCATGATCCATTAGTTGACAGCGTTCCATCTTCGTGTTGCACTTGGAGCATCTTACCTGCATATACACAGTTGTAAATATACAGAGAATTAACATGTGACTCTATGTGTGTGTGTGTGTGTGTGCACATGTGCGTATATCTGTGTGTGTGTGTATACCATGGTGTGCTGCTCCTCTTTGTGTTGGTCCAGTTGATCTCTGGGAACTGATTCTTTGCAGTCAGGACAGATGCATAAGAAGCGGCTGCAGTGTGTTTCATGCAAAGCGAAGTTGGCCTCTGCTACTTCCTTGTGGCTTAAACACAGAGGGAGATGGTCATGAGACAAAGTGTTGAAAGCCATATGTGTGATAGGGATGGAAAGGACAGTGGTGTATATACTTGTACTGAATGGTGTACAGTACCAGCCAAAAGTTCCACAGATTGTACCCCACATTTTAATTGAAATTGGAAAGTAGCAATTTCAAGGAATTACTCTGATTAACAGCTTAAACTCCAGATTTAAAGGTCCATTAAGTACTGTGTGACCTTTATGTAACCAGAAGGATTTAATTGCAGCAAGAGCTGATCTGCTCAGGAGGTCTGTCATTCAACCAGTTCAGAGATTCTTCACATTTTTAACTAGAGCTGCAACAATTACTTGATTAATCCATTTGTTGATTGGCAGACAATTAATTGCCAACCATTTTGATGATTGATTCATCATTTTGCTTCTCAAATGTGAATATTGTCTGATTTCTTTAGTCCTGATTGATATTTTGGTTGCATTTTGGACTTTAGGAAGCAGTGATAAGCATTTTTCAGCATTTTCTGACATTTTATAGACCAAACGACTTAAATAATTGACAGATTAATTGATGAAGATAAAATAATGGTAAATTGCAACCATGTTTTTATAAATGGCTGGGTGACTCTCTATATATGACACATGAAAGTGTATCAACAACATGTGTCCTACTGATGAATGTAAAAGACAACTTTTTCTTTCACATTTTGGAAAAGTATTCATCTTAACGAAAATGAAAGTGAAGTGTTTGTTTGTTTTGTTCTCATTGTCATCTGACACAGTTAACTTAATATTTCTCTCTATGACCTAAATGAAAGTGAAAGGCCTGTCCTATGAACCCTGACATGTAGCCTACTTATGCCAACACTTATAAAAACTCAATTGAAACACCTGCTTTCACATAGCTTTACATCAGATATGCATTATATGTGTTAGGATGTCTAGTTTCTCACAGATTGGTGAGGTGTTAAATATTGTTCAGTTTAATTTATGCAGTTATATAACCACAACCAACCTGTCAACGCCCGTACTGATTCACGTCTTACTGACACTATATTCACTTTACAGTAATCAGAATACCATTACACAACCAGACTTTTGAAAGTCATTTGGTGCCCTGGAAAGTTTGACAAAGTCTTTTCTCACCACTGGCCACAGGTGCGTGTTGCTTCCGTCGTATCCATTGACAGAGATCTTTAAAAATGATCCACTGACAGCAGAGGAAGGTCGGTTCACCAGAACAGAAAGTGAAAATATCTTTCACTACATGATGAAATTCTTTGAACGTGACACAGGGTGGCGCAAAAGATCCCTCCATATGATTTATGATTTCATTCAAGTGACTAGGATTACTTTTTTATAGAACTACTGATTAGCATGATGGGTGAAAGGTGAAGTCAGTATTCAGTTAAATCATTAGCAAATGTCAACAGTTAAAAGGTAATGAAGAGGCAATGTCAGACTTTAAAAATGTGAGTTTTTTTCGACTTTAGTTTTTTCTGTATCATGACATTGCTGCCATCGTGGTAGGAAAGATATAATATCTATACTACACACAGTGAGCTGAAGAAAACACGTCCAGGTATGAACAATAATCAATGGCATTTCAAATGATCATAAATTTATTAAACTAAATTTACCATAAGTGTTCATACAGTAGCCTACTTAAACGTTAGCAAAAAGTGTTTACATAAGTCTTGGGGTTATGATGGAGAAGATTAAAAAAAAAGATTGAAAAGAAAAGACACATCTATGCACTGAAGATTTGATTTCTGTTGACTAATACACACATTAACCAATTGATACATATTTTTACCGAATGTTATAGTAATCTATACGAGCCCTTATTTGTTTTATCTCTCGACTCTATACTGCATGAAAAAGTCAGATGATCATCACCGACATGACCTCATAAAATATGATGCATTGCATAGGTTATATTACCCTACTGTAAAAGCTTGACTGTAAATGTATCAAGAATAACGATCCAGTAATGTAAGCGTCAAAGATGTGTTTTTCTGCATATGCAAGAATCCCCACTTTTTCTTATGCTGCTGATAATAAACTTTTAGTTAAGTTATATTTTAAAAGCAAAACTTTTACTTGAGTTTGACGGTGTTGCTATGCTACTTTTCTTAAGTAAAGAATCTGAATACATGTTTCACCATTGCAGCCTAATATAAAGTAGCCTTTGCCATATGTTTGCCATTGTACAGTAAATGTACCCTACAACCTACAATGCGTTGAAGTGATCATTCCGCTGTTTCCGATAGTTCTTGAATGCAACACAAAAACAGTTTGGAAGGAAGGAAACGCTTCAGCACGTCGCCTTGGAGACAGCTGCCGGAAGTAAGGACTGTTATGGTGAGAACAGCTGAGTCTTTAACCACTACTTAGTTTGATGTAAAGCACAATAAAGTAACATTATTATTATTTCGTGTAGCTAGCTGTTAGCACGTTCCTGACGCTGTGTTCAAATTGGCTCGTGTTGTGTCGCTTTAGTCTCGCGCACAAACTTTTGCTGTGATTTGTTCGCGCGCCTTTCCTCATAGTAAAATATGACAAAAAGATCAACTTATCTGCTGTATTAAGACATTTGTTTTTAATGTCAAGTGTTTATAAGTTGTTCCAGCAAACACCTGATACACAAACAGGACTTAAAAGGCACTTTAAACCTTTGTAAGTTAAACGTTTGCGTGAAGCGAGTGGTGAAGTGTTAGTAAAGCACTAGTCTATTTTAATGAACGCTTGTTTTGTGTTGTGTGTATGCCAATTATACATTATAAGACAATGGGTCTGGGGGGTCCTCCACTATAAATACGTTGTCGATTTCCTGTATTTTATACATAGGGTGGATCAGGGTAATGTGAGACATTGACTAAGGACAACTAGGCTCTAGTGCATTTATCTCTTTTTCTATTCAGTTCTTTTAAAGCTAACTGGTGTATATGCAACAAGGAAACATGTGATATTAAGTGTTGATATAATGTATTGGATTCATATATAAATATGGTAAACAAGTCAGAATTGCAAAAAGTGTCCCACATTACCCGAATCCACCCTACATTTAGGGACTATGGTTATACAAAATCCAAGAAATAATGAAGTTAGTCATAATGATGTATTCTGCCAGAAAGTATAGTACCACCTATTATGATACGTATTATTATGACTATGTAGCCTATGTGCCATACATGCTGTGAATGAACAAACCATATTTTGTCATTTATCTAACTGAACTTCTCATTTTCCTGGAGGTTTGAAAAGAAGTAAAAACAGAAGTGGGCACAAGTTCACTTAGATGGGCCGTCTGCCCTCATTCACCTCCAGCCCACCTTCACCTCCATCTAGTCTCTCTGCCTGGCAATGTCCCGCTCAGCCATGCCGTTCGTCAGTGTTGAGGCCACAGCCCCAGATTCTCTGTCCCTTCTCCACCAGCGCCTGTTGTTAGCCGAGGAGCAAGCTGAAGCTCTTATTCAAGACATTAGCTCACTGGGGGTTTCTAGCGACCAGATCTTGGGATCTACAGAGACAATGGTTGCCAGTCAACGGCCTGTGAGTCTACTGAAGATGCGTCAGGTCCTGGGGGATGAGGGCATGCCATGGCAACAGAGTGACTCTCTAGTGAGGCGAGTGTGTCGCATGGAAAGTCTGCTACACACTCTGAAACTCACCGTCTTTCATCTGGAGACTGAGAGAGAGATGAATCCCTCTCACACAGGTAACGGCTGATGTGTAATCCTATTAACTAAGACAGAGAAGATTACAAAAAACATCATTTATCCCACATATACAGTAGTGCTATGTTACAGCAGCAACTCATATCAGGATACAGCTGTGCAATGGAAATAGCTTATGAATAAATATGACACAAGAATTGTTGATATAATGTGAGAATACAAATAAAAAATGATGTCTAAATGTGAGATTAGTGGTGCAGAAATAAATAGGGAAAAACCGGAAGTTTTTTGTATTTTTGCCGGTGCAGCTCGTCTGGAGCAACAGCTAGCAGCACTGCAGCAGGAGAGTGCAGAGGAGCAGAAGGCCTCCTGTAGGATGGTGATGAAGCTCAGGGATCAACTTCACCAGGCTTACCAGGAGAGAGATGAAGCCTGTACGAAGCTGCAGCAGATGGGAGGGACACTGGAGACAGCTACTGCTGCCAAGGTAATAATATAAAGAAAAGAAAATACTACTGTTTTTGTACTTTTGACAATAATTTTTATTTGTTAGGATGATATTTTACTCAATATTTTCATTGTAGGCAGCACTTAAGAATGATGGTTACAGTGTGCAGTGTTATGGTGAAGGAGTGAAAATTGAATAGCTTTGAGGAAAAAACATTACATCATATTTATAGCTTCTGGGGTAATCAGATGTAAAGTGAATGGATTTAGACAATAATTAGAAGGAACCATTTTTAAATAATTCAATTTTACAACAATATAAAAGACAAACTTCATTAAAAAATGGGATATGCAAAAAAGGCAACACAGTAATAAAAAAGAAAAATTACAGCTTATTGTAGGATAAATATCATTAATTGAAGTAACATCATTATGAAGTGCTCCTGCCAATGATGCTGTTTTGTGAAATGCTGTGATAGGACGTGTGGCCAAAACAAAAAGTACAAAGAAGTACAATTAATATTTAACAAACTGCAGTCTTCTCTTGGGTTCAAAAGTCATTTTCTGCCTTCAGCATTCCACCCACTGTCTTACACATTATGCTGTCTAACCCAAACTAACCCAAGTTTGCTTAATCTTATTAGAAATACCTGCATATATGTATGCATATATGTACATACATGTATCAGCATTATGTATCATTTCTCCATAATATGTTTTCTGAAGCAGGAAAGCCAGGAATTAACTTAAAATTGAGAAAAATAATTTTATTGTGATTATATTACCACCACCTGTTATTTCACCATTTCTTGTTTATTGTGCTTTTGTTGAGGGATTTCTGTTTTCTTTCATTTTCCTTCTCTTTAGCCTATGTAACAGATATTTTTGAGGTTGTTGCAAGTAGACCTGTAAACTACAGGCATTTTCTTGCCAGGAAACACAAATTGCATAAGTGTGTATGATGATGTAAAATCAGTGGTGGTCATATCTTTCTGTACAGATGGATGTCGCTCTGGCTGCAGAGGAGCTGAAGATTCTTAAATTAGAGATGATTGAGAAACTGAAGGAGGTAAGTGTCTGATTTCTTTAGCAGTCAGAGCACTAGAATTCATTGTATGGAAATGCACTGATGGCATTTTAACACACGTGACAAATACAGTCTCTTGATCCTTATTTTAGCCCTTTCACACCTAGCACACCAACTATCAAACAATTACTCTATTAGCATTGACCAACTGAAAATGAACCACAGTAACAAACCTGTCTACTGTCCAGATGAAGGAGCAGATGAGGCAGGAGTCGGCCTGTTCCCACGAAGCCATGAAATCTCACTGTGAGCTTCTCCAGCGGGTTAAGGAGATGGAGGGAGTGATGGAGATGGAGAGGAGACAGGTACATCTTAAGAAAGCGGACTGAGAGACGAACATGTGTAAACGGCAGCTGACGTGTGCTGTTTGATTCTGGTCTCGCAGGCTCTGCTGTTGCAGTCAGATTGCCAGACGCTGAATGTGGAAGTCCAGACCGGCCGGCAGAGACTTGAGGAAGAAAGAGCGATAAGCAGGCAGCTCAAAGAACAGAGAGGTAAGGAATATCAAATCTGATGTGGCACAATAACACTGAATGCTGCTGTATGACTTTAGGGGGAAAAGGAGATGTAGATAATATAAATTTTACTAGCTGCCAGTGAAGAGTAGAACTATTTGGCATTTTTGCTTAATAAATGACTTGATCTACTTTCAAAATGATTTATAGGCCATGTTTTTGCAGGAGAAACAAGCTGAAAACTGAACTCTACCTTATTAATATTTCTCAGTGCTACAGATACACAAGATGTTCACATTTTGAACCACATTTACTTTTTTACAGAAATGAAGGACTCCCTCGTGTTTGAGTTAAAAACTGAACTGAAAGTAAGTCAAAAGAGAGAGCAATTCAGTCAATTCTCACCTGTGAACTCTATGAATGGATACGACCGTGCTGTATTTATGTTGCTGAATATTGTATGTGTGTGTTTCAGTGGCAGCAGAGAGAAAACAGTAAGCTACAGGAAGAGGGCAGAGAGCTAAGAGCTACTGTTGATAGAGTTCAGGTCAGAAGCTTTACAGTGTTTCCTACTGCAGGAATGTTTCTTTCTTCATTCCTTCTTTAAGCCATGCAACTGTTTTAGACTGTTTCATCACAGTCACCAAAGTAAAAGTTACAATGTGTTTTCCAGGCTTGAAAATATGACAGTAATGTTCAAAATATGTTAAATTATAACAACCCGAATAACAAATTTCCAAGATATATGGAGATAAAATGAAAATTTTGCTAAAGATTTCATTCAAATCTAACAACAGACACCTTATAATTTGTAAAGTTCTTTCATAAATTCAAATGTAATTACAATAACTGTGTAGGAACACTTTTTCCCTCTGGTTTTCAACTTTTAGTGAAATTTTCAGTTATTAAGTGTAATTTAACAGCAGTGTCTAATTTTCTGCACATCTGTTTATATGTTTATATTTTTATAAACAGACTCTGAACAAGCAGCTGCAGAGTCAGTGCTCACAGCTCAGTTCAGCCCTGCGTTCACTCACAGTGGAGAATGCACAACAACAGTCTGAACATCAGGCCAGCTTAAAGGTACACACACACACACACCACACACACACACACACACACACACACACACACACACACACATACATTCTGATGGACACAGACATGTTTCTCTCTGTGTCTTTAGGTCGAGAGGAGTCGTACGGTGAAGCAGCTACAAGAGCAAAACCTGCAGCTGGAGTCAGCCAGACGCAATATTCAGACTGAGCTGCAGGTGGTGCTCACAGACAAAGTAAACCTGCAGATGGAGCTGTGAGTTTGGCTTTTTACACACACACACAAACATACACACACACACACACACACACACACACACACACACACACACACACACAAACACACACACACACACACACACACACACACACACACACACACACTCACACACACACTTTTGTGTTTGCATAGACAAAGGTGTTCAGTCACAATGATTGTCTCCACCTGGGAAATCTGGTGCTGCTGGGTTTTTTTTACACTACTCTAATGCTGTAATTAAGATTGAGACAGCAGGAACAATTAACAGATGACAAGTATGCAAGTGCTCACAATATTGAATTTTATTGCAAGACTTACATAAGCAAGGTTTTATGTGGCAGAGTAAAGAATGTTAATAATTCCTTTTAATATAGCTGGACAATTTGAACTGAAATCAACATTATTCATAATGTGTCATATTTCCCATTGTTGCTATACATCACAATATTAGAAATGAAAGACATGGTTGTGGTCCTAACTGAATAGTAATGAATTCCTTTATGGTGATGATTAAATCCTTCATTTCTTTATATGATTATTGGTTGGCCTCATGACTAAACTAAAATAAACTTGTAAAATATATTGAAACAAACATTTTGCTGTGAATGAAAATAAAATGAATGTAACTCTACAAAGACAAAGACTGTGTTAATATTCAGCTCCTCAGCAGCAAAAAAAAAAACACCTGCAGCAATAAAAGTCGCTTTGATTGTTTGTAATTTTTGTTTTATATCATATTTTTTAAAGTACAGAGTTTTGGGTTGTGGCCAACAAATACAGATGTTTTTTTAAATAAACTCTCCAGATGGAACGGAGATAAAATGGGTCATGCATAATAAGCAGTGGTGAAGCATTGCATCTTTTACTACATTTTCTATCATATTTTCCAAGTCACTGCCTCATAAGAGATAGATTTGATGGGTTTTGGTGTGAGAGGAGTTAATATGTGAGAATAGCAGGGTTAGACAAATATATAGGTTTGCAATATCTCAGAATGACATTTGTCCTTTATTAAAAAATAAAGCCACTGCCGTCAAGTGTTTCTCAGAAGTTTCTCAGTTGTTGACTCTTTATTTAATGAAACTTGTCTCACTGTGCTGGTTATCTAAGCACCTAAAGCACTGATATGAGAGTCGGATTCAGTGGGGAGATTCATTATATGATGGTTTAAATTCTGCTCGCTCTGGGAAAACATTAATGGTCAAATTTGAAAAAATAAATAAATAAACTGAGACAAGTGGATTTTTTTAATGTACCTTTTTAAGAATAAATCTAAAATCTAATGAATAAAATCTGTCTGTCTTCAGAGAGAAGCTCAAAGGTGAACATGATCAGCTCCGACAGAGCTCCTTGATCGCACAGGAGACGGCGCTCACTCAGAAGGAACTGCTGGAGCGAACCTTTGAGAGGCAGAGGGGGGAACTGTGTGCGGCCAAAAAAGAGGAGGAGGCAGTTAAGAAACATCTGGAGGGTTTTAAAGCTGAGGTACATTCAACACATGCAACATTACTTTTTGTGTGATGGATGAGTACCATGTAGAGCAATCCCTCTTCTCTGTGTCTCTGCCCTCTCTTAAATCCATCTTTGAACACCAGTTGTGTCTGGTCGTCACTAAGCTGGAGGGTGAGCGGAGCAGTCTGGAAAACCAGCTAAGTGAGGCTAAGGTAGGATTTGCTTGTACCATGCCACATCATGAACTTCATGTATTCAGTAATTGATCATTACTGCTGTCTTGTGTCATGCTGGTGGTCTGTGAACCTGTACATGTCAGCTGGAGGTGGGATCCCTGATGTCGGCCTTACAGAGTCAGCGGGACGAAAACAAGAGGCTCATGGGAAAAGTGGTGAGAGACTGTTGTGATAATCTCCATCATTACAGCTGTCATTGATGATCTCCTAGTACACGGCACCTTCCTGCTCCTTTAAATGAGACACTGTGTCCAAACTTTTGACTGCTAATGCACAGACTATATTTTCACACACCTGCTTCTGTTGTTGTATCCAGCATGCTTTGCAGCAGACGGACCAGACACTGAAGGATCGCAACAGCAAAAACATGCTAGCCAATAAGGAAGGGAAACTAAAGGTACAAAACACACACAAAGCCATTTCTTCAGAGATTAAGACATAAATGAATAGTGAAACATGGGACTGTGTTTTTCAGAGTTGCACAAACATAGTGGCACATGTCTCCCTTAAGGACTTCTGTTTAAAATGCATTCAAGGTACATTGTTGGTTATGCATCAACTTTATTACTGAGATGTCTCACAGCTCACTGAACACTGAACTGTGAGTGTGTCCATATGAGATAATTGACTTAGATTAGAGTTTGACTGATGTGGTTTCTAAAATTTGAGGTTGTTGTATGAGTTGAGGTGCATGTACAAACATTTACTGCTTATATTTAAAAACATTAATTGTAATCGTTTATATTCATAAAATGTGGTCAAATATGACAAAAATTCTGGGATTATTCCCCCAGATCGAATTCCTTGCAGAGCTGTTGATTTTTACTATTACGTGACAATTAAACAGTGAAACGTGTCTTACTTGGTGCAGCCTAATATATTGTAGCTTTTACAGACTCTTACAGTCTAAACATTGGTGTGATCTTGATACATCCACCTAGTGGTAATGGCAGGAGCAGTAATGGCTCCTGCTTTTTCTTATAGATCGATGAGCTGGAGGTCTTGCAGAGTGTCTATGATCCTGCAGGGAAAGCTGTCAGTCAAACCCTGGAAAACATCCTGGTCTCTCATAACAGACTCCAACTGAAAAGCCAGATCCAGCAGCAGGAGCTGGGGGGTCAAGAGCAGGAGTTGGACACTCTCAAGAAGGACAGGTCAGAACGGCATGCTTAGATGGAGCGTCAGGTTTATTATGTTAGATCATATTGTATTTCTGGATCATATGAAACTGAGTAACTGGTGGTGTTTTGTGTTCCTCTGTGGCAGGCTGCAGGTCCAGAGAGACATCAGGAAACACCAGACAGAGGTGGAGAAACTTCAGCAGCTCCTGACATCTTCTCACTCCAAGAACAACGGAGCTGTAAGAACACACTGCTTCTTCATCAGATGCACTCATATAAAAAATGTGATATGAGTTATAAATGTAAGGGAATATAGGAATTTCCATATCACACCACAAAGCTGATTAGATTTGATGTTAATTAGGTTTTTGATATCTGTATATATCAACGTTGCACATATTTTGTTGTTATTCAAATGATAAAGAAATGACTTATATTCATCAGAAGTATATACTCGACAAGGTGACTGTAGATTTCTCCTACGCAGAAATGAATGAAATGGTCATGGCAAAGTAACATCATTTCAGACTGCAAATGTGAAAAGAACCAATGGAATTCTGGTCTAAATACAAAAGATGAAAGGCATAGTGTCATTGGGTCATGTAAAATAAAATGATTTCAGAAATCTCAAAATTAGGACTGCATGTGAAATATGTTTCTATTAAAATAGTTTGGCAACTATAGGCTGTATTTTTTTAAAATGAGATGGTTAAAAGGTTGCATACAGGAAGTTAGATTAGGGGACATTTTCTCATACAATCTGACAAATACATAATAATCCTCTGACACGACAGAATTTATTTAAATGATCTGGAGGACGAGTGGTTTGGATAATAGCTTGAAGTGAAATAGTTGGTCAGCTTTACAAAATGATCTCCCTTGAATCATCATGCACAGAAAGGTCAGTTAACTGTTAGATCCTGTTAGGTTTCAATAATTCATGAAATACCATAGCTGAGCTGTGAGACTGCAGATGAAACACACATATTTCTCCTGCTGATGGCTCCACATCATTAAGTGAAATAAACTTCACAGTCAACAAACGGTTGTCACATTTATTGATCAGAAGGTTTTGTGAATTTGGAGAGGTGCTTGTAACATTTACCTTACTGCCTATGTCAGCAGCAACTAACATGGGGCCTCAGACCCCCAGGGGACCCAAAAGTTCTGCACACAAAGCTTATGTACAGTTCTAACAATGCCCAATATACCCCAAGTTCACTGCATGTCAGTTAGTTAGTTTCAATTTGAATAACACGATTGAAAATATGCACCACAAAGGAATAACAGCAGCTGAAATGATCAGGGCCTGAAGGCAGGTGCTGCATTATGACCTAATGTTGCAGCCTTGCCAAAATCGAGTTTTAATACTTGTACTATTTTATTAATAATGTGCTGACATGACTCATATTCCTAAATACATTCTGGATTAATTAAATTACAACAAATGTGGGGGCATGTACTGCAGCAGAGGAGCACTGGTTCTAGTACATGACTCTGGGTAAAATATAATGAAGTTGTCATACTGTATGTAGTCTGTTGTGCTCCAAATAACATACACAATGCACAAAGAGGGGGGGGAAGCAAATGATCAATAAGGGCACACAGCCCTTTGTTCTGGGGCAATCTAAGTATGTACACAAAATGTATGTATAACTAAAATTGTATGTGTGTGTGTGTGTGTGTGTGTGTGTGTGTGTGTGTGTGTGTGTGTGTGTGTGTGTGTGTGTGTGTGTGTGTGTGAATCCTTTAGTTTGAGTCCTTGCAGAAGTCCTTGGACACAGCAGCAGTGGACAATAAGAGGCTGGCCAAGAGTCTGGAGCTGGCTGTGTCCACCAACAGCAGTTTACATAGCAGACTGGAGCAGGCCAGAGACCAGTACCAGGGTACTATCACACTGAGGTACACAGTCACAAAACATGTGTGTGTGTGTGTGTGACTTGATGTATGTATGTGTGATTAAGAGATCTAATACAGCATGTTATTGCAGAGATGAGGAGCTACGGGAGGCTCGGTCAAAGATTCGTCATCTGTCTGAGGAGCTGAACACTTTAAAGCAACAAATGAGGGAAGACTGCAAATCGTCTGTGAGGGCACTGCAGCGTGAAATCTCCGAGGTGCAAAATAATAGCAAACTTTCCATTTTGTCATATTGATTTTTGACACTGATGTCTTTCCACACTAAATGGTCACATCGATCTCACAGTTGTGGAAAAGACGTTCTAATAGGCCTTAAAGTAAAATTTGGAGGTGTCCAAAAACAGCTTAAGCTGCTGAGCGATTTGCTGAATGTAAATACTGGATGTAAATATTTGTGGATATACATAATCCTTATTGAGAAGCTAATTCTGACTGTGCTGTTTTCCTTTGATGTAATGTACAAAACAGTAGAGGCTGCCAAGCTTCTCATCTGTCTTTGTTTACTGCATCCATTCTTTCTCAAAAATTAATTAGCTAATATTTAATCAATGTGAAATTCATTTAAAAAATCCTACGCTCCAGATTTATGCTTTGTCATTATTATTTGTGTGTGTGTGTGTGTGTGTGTGTGTGTGAATTCTCCCGCGTCCTTCCCCCAGCTGAAAGTGACAGTTAAGGATTCTTCGAGCAGGTCAGGTGACCTGTCCGAGGCCAATCAAGACCTGCGTCGAAGGGCGTCTGAGCTCGAGCGGCTGGTGTCCAAACAGAAAGCTTGTATCAAAGAGCAGAAGAGCCAGCTGAGGCAGCAGCAGAAGAGTGGAAATTTACAGGACCACTGTGAGAAAGTGGAGGTAGAGTTACTTCACCCTACACACAGTAATCATGTAAATGTTAGAGAGGCAAGTCTGAGAAACAGTGAGTGAAAAACAATTCTCGCTTCTTCATCAGCAACTTTTTAGTTTCCATGAGTAGCAGCAGCAGCTAACAGGTTAGATATGAAGCGGGTGAGTAAATGCTGTTTGTCAGAATTAATTATTAATAATATTCTATAATATTATTAATAACATAACATATTGTTAGCAGTATATATATATATATATATATATATATATATATATATATATAGAGAGAGAGAGAGAGAGAGAGATAATATTATTGATACTTGTATTGTCCTTTTTTCTCTATTAAATCCTTGTGCAGAAACAGGAGAGATGGTTTGGATAGGGTTTGAGGCCAGGACAGGTACATGCAATTCATGATAGAAGAACCTTAAACATGAGTCATTTTCCAGATAACATTTTTGTATCATTTGGATTAAAGGTGAATCTTTTTCACAGAGCTTAAAGGAGAGTAGCAGGGATCAGCATGAGAAAGAGTCAGCTGACAGGAAGCTCCAGGATGTCAAGGTGGACTCCAAGCAGGTGAGTGTCTTCAAACAGTTTTCCCCTCTCCTGCTTTAACTTAGTATTGCCGTAAAAACCGGTGTATAAGTCGCACCTTAAACGCAATTTTTATTCATTTAAAAATGGGGTGTGTCCTATACAGTGGTGTGACCTATACACCTTTAAAATACAGAGAGAGGTTGGATCTGGATATGATTGTAGCTATGTAAAAGGCCGTCCACACTAATAACATTAACTATAACTATAAAGATAATGATGTGAGCGTCCACACTTATGAACTATAACGTCCTGTAAACAGCTGTGTAAAGCACGCGTGCACGCTCCAGCTGTGTCTGCGGCTAATTAAAATAGTCTATCGATGACCCGTGCTGATTCAATGTGTTTCAGTTTTTACAGACCAAGCTGACCCGACTAACAGCAGCAGATGTTGAAGCGTAATGAGTAAAAGCACACAGATGAGCAGCTTTTATTGAGCTGTGGCAGACACACAGTATGAGCACAGATCTGAAGAATAAAAGATTCACTAACTTTGTTGTTTTTCCTCTGGATGGAACAGAGGATGATGCTTTGTTTGACTCTGGGAGTGAGGACAGTGTGCTTGGTGAGACTTCCGTGCAATATTTACGAACAGCGACAGTTCTGATGAAGAGTTTTTGGGACTCAAGTTAGCATACAGGTATACACTGTATTACATATGTGAAGTTACTGTGTTCTTTTAAAATGATTATTTTAAACTCAGCCTAACCTGAACCCTGTCTGAGTTAACATACTGGTCCAGTTCAGCTAATCAAATCATCACTGGACCATTAACCATTAACCCAACACACTGTTCCAGGTGTAAAATGTTTGTTTTGATTGTGTTTCTAATAAAAGTAAATTGAGAAAGTTTTGGAGCATAAACATATGTGTTTAGAAATGAATAGCTACTGGTGCATTCAAATAAATCAGTCTTTAATAGAAAAGTGTTTTCCCCGCATGACACCTCCAAAATAGACTGCCACTTATACACTGGTTTTTACAGTATTTATTTTGTGTGTACTTATTTATTTATATATATATATATATATATATATATACACACATATATATATATACACACACATATATATATATATATATATATATATATATATACACACATATATATATATATATATATATATATATATATATATATATATATATATATATATATATATATGTATATATATATACACACATATATATATATATATATATATATACATATATATATACATATATATATATATATATATATATATATATATATATATATATATATACATATATATATATATATATATACATATTAATACTCAGTGACTTTTCAAGAGCCACTAATGTCAAAAAACACCTCTGGCTAAGTGTTTGTTCCATATGATGTCTTAATACTTCTGCATCTGACTCCAAATGTTAATATAGTCGTGGTCAGAATGAATAATATATTCTATTGATTTGTGGGAAAAGTGTAGCTTTTGAGCCACATTTCAGTTCAGACTTAAAATTGAAAATTGCATCATCAGCAAGTGACAAACTAAAACATTGACATTTTGGTTTTTGCTTATAGAAAAAGGCAGACAAAGTTTCAAGCATGATGACGAGGTACTGCGCCACTGAAATTCTCAGTGTTACATCCGTAATGAGGTTTCCCTTACTCCAGCAGATTAAGGAGGTTTGTTACGACCCAGCTCAATAAAGGAAGGGCAAGCAACATAAAACCAGATGCAATTGGTAAAATAAAATCATTTATTTACAAGGAACAAAAACACAAGAGAATAGCTACAAAGGAAAAAGGGCCTATGGGTGCTGTTGGGTTAGGGTTAGGGTTAATTAACTTGATCTTAAAGTAACAAAAACTAAAATAAAACCTTATCATCTAATTCTCATCAATGTCAATGTAATGTCATCCCAGCCTTACTGGCCCACATAAACCCAGAAACTCCAGTTGGATATCTATGTAACCTAACATAGACGCTGCCCAATTTGTGCTGAAACAAGACCCCTTTTTAACCTCCCAAACCAAAAAAACAGTCAAAACAGCTCCCCTGCTTCTCCCAATCTCCCTCTTATTAGTTTCACAACCAACTAATTGAATAACAAGGCCAACAATGTGTAGATTCTGTCCCCAAATGCACTATCTGCATGTATTTATGTACATGATCCCTTGATAATGTATTAATGTAAACTAAACTATGAATCAGTATGTTGGCATTGATGTTGTGAGCAAACCAATCCTACAATGCAAAGTGTCCATCTGTAGCATGACTGTTTGGACAGATGAGACGAGTCCAAGCAAATACAGCAAATATGGCCCAAGACCAAACCACTCTTTTGTGCTTATTGGTCCATTATAAATGATGATGTTTGATTCTTGCTGGGTTTTTGAAGGTTTTAAACAAGCGGGAAGCGGAGTGGGAGAGGTGGACGTCTACCATCCAACGCTGGGAGGCCAAGAGAGAGCTGGCTCACGTCGCTGGAAAACCCAGCCTGTGAGGACACAGCTGGTAACACACTGATAATGACACACACACATCCACACACACACACCCACCAAAACACACACAGACTTGAGCACCACAGTGATCCTTTGTATTTATTCAGACATCAAACAGTGACCAACAGCGAGGAAACGATAGCAGCCACACGTGAACCAGCAGCTGAATCAGATGTGTGTGTGTGTGTGTGTGTGTGTGTGTGTGTGAATTTTGATTAGAATTTCGAGTTGGTCAGCTTTGACCATGAGGGAAGGAAACATGCACTCTCATCAAAACCAACTGTACAACCATAACATCTGATATACGTCTCCACTGTACAAAGATTCTCATTGTTTTGTAGCAACATATTCTTTATACAAAAGTATTTTTTTTAATAACACTGTGTACAAATACTTGATTCTCCATTAACCACAGTTGTACTTTATTATGTAAAGAATGTTGGCTTCTGTTATTTGGTGAGTTAACTGTGAATATATATGATGTGACCTCATGCTCTCACTTCCACTTTGATTCCCGGCTCGTTTAAGATCATTCAGAGTTTATCGGGAAACGCAGGGACGTGAATAATCCAATAGCTGAGGTTCTTCCATTTCCAATGGAAAGGGGCTCAAATACTTGAATCAGTTGATGGCCCTGCCAAGAATTCCAGTGAGGAAAAACAATCTTCTCCTTTTCTGTCCAATGTTTGATCAATACACCAGCTCCGTTCTGTTTGTACTGTAGTCTGAGTTGAATGTAGATACACAAAGATAAGCATCCACCTTTTTGGTGCTGCACTTGGCTACAAATCCTGAGAAAAATCATCAACCATGAGTCCGCCTTCTGTTTTTTTTTTTTGTTGTTGTTGTTATTTTTTTTTTTTGTAAAAATTGACAAATCTTAAAAACCCTACAAATACTCACAGTAACAAGAGACCAGTGCAGGCAAACGATACAACAATTATGACGGCTGAACAGTGACCATCACTTTCTGCAGCCACAAGAGCGCAGCATCGCGACACAAATCACACTCCAGTACTGAATTGAGAGAACAGCAACATTTTTGGCAGGCACGAGGATGCTACTGATCCCAGTTCATTTTTAAGTTGGTCCTTGTACAGTTTATATCAGGGACTGAAATCACTGGTTGTTGCCAATCCTTAATCTACATCATCTGATATGCTGAGATTGTTCTATCTGGTGCTACAAAGAGAAACAATTGAGAAAACATGTTACTCAATTAAAAACAAAAACAGCTTATGAACCCTACGTATGATGAGTGTGATATATCGGCTAAAATACAAAAATATATGATTTGAAAATAAATTTAAACATAGAAAAATATATATAATCAAATGATATAGTATGTACATGATCGATGGTCACGTGACCCATGCTTTAGTTTGGTTAATACAGACTGAATTGTCAATGGACAATCAAAGTATAGACTTCTATAATTGATCAGGCTGCTGTATGCGTTCTGTATTATCCTGTTAGCTTTAATGAATGTATGATGTAGGACAGGTCGTGTGTGTGTGTGTGTGAGTAAGGGTGGGGAGTGTTCTGAAGGTCATCTGAAGGTCAACAGGCCAGGCAGAGAGGTCACCATACTGAACATTTTTCCACTGGGTTCATTGGTGAACTCTTCGGACAGTGGAAAACACGGGCAAACTCATCAAACTGGGAAACGCTACCAATGACTCTGCAGGGGGGAGGAAATGGAAACATTTTATAGCAATGTGGACATTGCAAGTGTGTATGTGCACATATGTTGCATAATTATATGATAATTTAAGTGTAAAGTACTTTAACTTATTTCCCAACATTGTGTCATTTTTTATGATATGCTGTGACTGAAGATTATTCTTAAAATAAAAAAGCAATGCACACAAATGCAACACACTGATGGCTTTCTCTGTGTTTGTGAGTGTTTTTTAAGTTTGTATTGGTGGGTGTGTCTTGTACCTGTAATGCTCTGGTGCATGTTTGTCAGTTAGCAGCTGTAGGTAGATGGACTGAGATCTTCTCTTCATACACCAGTTCTGAAAAGACAACATAGAACCATAAGGGGTCGCTCTGGCAATTTAATATTGCACTTTAATTAAGGTGCAGGACATGTTAGAGACAGATTTAAACCAAATGCACGGTCAAATATTCTGATTTATAGTTCCTAGAATGAGATGAGGAGGTTGATCCAAAACCCTGGTGTCCTACATTTCCCATAATATAATTTAACAGTATATTTCATTAGAATAACCCTGCTTGGTAATTTCCTGTTTCTGTTGACTTGATTTCTGTTGAAAATATAAAACCTGAAGCCACATCCAAAGGGACCCGAATGACATCATGAGGGTTAAATTTCAGACTTCAGGATGCTCCCTCAGAGCTGCAGTGGACACTATACATCTGTTTTCAAAGGCTGAGTAGTAATAGTTCTACTGACAAGTAAACAGATCTTCATGAGTGAAATTGGTGGAATGCCCCTTTAATGCAGTAGTGACCCAACCTGGATACAACTTGGCCCAAAACAAACCTGTCTACAACTGGATGTGATCAGCCAAATCTGCACATACACAACTTACTACAAGCTATGTGTTGCTGTTTAGATATTCAAAAAACAGTTTTGTCAAGTTCATGATATTCAGTCTTCATAGCTTTACTTTTTAGCATAAGTTTTTTTTTTAATGGGCTAAACAGTACAGATTGCATAAAAAAGTCTTTCCAGATTTTGTTACTGCTACAATAAGCCATGAATTTCAATGATGCTGATGGATTTAAATGATAGATGTAATAGTTGCAGGGTGGTCTAGTGCTTGGAGACACTGTAGTATCATCAACACAATGCTTTTTTTGTCCCTCCAATGGTTAATGGATCCATCAGCTAATGTTGGGGTAATTTATAACTCCTACCTGCTCTGTATGATCAGTCACTCCGGCTGAGAGCAGCAGCTAAATGATTTAACATGTAAATGTAATGAAAGACTGTGGTGTGGGTTCCATAGAGAAGCTTCAGTACCTGTGCAAAGGCAATGAAGAGCAGCTGTTCATGAGTGTATTTGAGACCGGGCAGAGGCCTCTCCGGACCATGTTCCCTCACCCACTTCTGATATGCCTGGATGGACAGACAGAGAAGTATGCAGGGAATGATTAATGAAATTATGACTCCTCAACTCATGTACAAAGTTATTTCCATGTTGGAAATCACTGAAATGTTACAGTATGTACACAGTGTTGGGAGGGTTACTTTTACGATCGTATTCCTGTCTTCAGAGAAAAATGTGGTACGCTTTGTCCTGCAACTGATACTATCTAAAGAAAAATGGCATCCAAGAGTCAACATTCTTCAATTTATTTTACCTTTATTAATTTCCACAGCTCAGAAATTAGGGAAATTAAAATTAAATTTTTTATTCTTAAATATTGATGAATGAAGAAAAAATTGGACTCCAGCAGAAATTTCACACCCTCTAGAAAGTAGTTGCAGTTGGCTAAATCTGTCACAAAAGCACAGTTCAACCACTAGATGGAGACTAAAACCGTGTGTTCGCATTGAGGACGACGAGGCAGGCTATCTGCAATTCATCCCCCATGCCATGTAAATAAATGGAAACTGGCTTGAATCGACTCAAAATGATCCAGAGACATTGGAGTAGCTGTTACTAGGAATATTATGCAACCAGACACAACTTTTAACCATAGAAATAGCAAAGGTATGACATAATTTGTAGTTGTATATTTACAATGGGAAGTTTGTTTGGATTTTTCTTTGACGGTTTGTTCCGTGAGTCACAGTGTCATATGACTATATTTGTGCTTGTTTAACTGCCCTGAGATGTTTTTAATTTATGGGGGCACTGTTGACCCCGCCGGCGTGGGCTCTTGGGCTTAAAGGGTTAATAGTTGCCGGGTGATTGTTTTGTCAGTCTCCACTCCCCACCCAATGGTTATAACTTACATCACCCGACCGGCTAGCTAACGCTAATTAGCCGACTTAACTCAAGATGCTTCTTCGAATTAGACGTCTCTCAATGCTGAAAGCAGCTTCGTTGTCACTGCACGTTGATGTTGCGACCTTCTTTACCAGGTGTGTAGGTAAAATGTTTTCTGTATTTCCATGGCAAAAATGCATTTTTGTCCTCCTCCTCTTGGTCGTTCATGTCGTTCTCCACAATTGTCATTTGCTGTTGTGTGGAAAGTGCTCTTGCGCATTGATTTGCAGCGTATTTGCGCGTGCATAATGCCACCTGCATCCACACAGTGCAACCTGCGTGATGCAGTAAAGTAATCACTAATCTTTTTTAAGAAAGTAACTGTATTCTGAATACACCAATTTAAACTGTAACTATAACGGAATACAGTTACTCATATTTTGTATTTTAAATGCATAATGCCGTTACATGTAATCCGTTACTCCCCAACCCTGTACAGTAAATACCTACCATGAACTATGGAAAATAAGAGTTGAAATTGACAAAGTTGCATTTGATATGACTTATTTAAAATCCTTCATTAATTTCCTTTGTAATTTGTTTCTACACACAAAATAATCCTAACTTCAATATACAGACAAATAGACAACCTTTTCTGTCCAGACAGTCGAAAACGTACACACACTGACACAAGCAGAGGAAGGAAATTCAAGTCGATATGTTGATCTTTTATCTGATTCCAGAGCAGTTCTGCACGTAATTTAAATGCAAATAAATGATTAAAATAAAGACATAAAGTGAAAGTAGAGACATAAAGTGTAAAAGAACAAAGTGTAATATTTAAACATTGTGATGCCACATAGCTGCAGTATTTGAACAATGATGTTATCTGGTATTACTTACGAAGTATGACAGCTTGAGTCCTCCCATATCTGCTATGTTCTCCCCCAGTGTCAGACGACCATTCACCTAAATGCAGAGAAAGAAACTTGAACTTCTGACACTATAACATGTCTTAATATCTCTGTGTTAATACCTGTGTGTAGGTATGTATATGTAACTCATAGGTTTACCTTACTGATGTACTTAACTCTCGGATCTGGTATGTGGTTTAAAGGACAGTTTCAAACAGCATATCTTTTTCAAGGACAAGTTACTGCTTCCTGGTCTTTTCCTATGATTCAGTACTTTTAAAGGGATCACTTGGTATTTTGAGACATTTGCTTTCTTGCTAGGAGTTGGATGAGGAGAATGGTACCACTTTTACTGTATGACTTTATGCTAAATATGAAGCAATCATCTACCAGGACCTCAAACTTGCTAGGGTACAAGTAGATACTCAAGACAGAGCTAGGCTAGCTGTTTCCCCAGTTTACCAGTCTTTATGCTAAGCTGGTCAAAAAGCAGAGGCTGAGATGGCAGCATTGGGCAAGCTCATTCTGGATAGCAACTGAAATAAATCGATACCAAGTAGTATCGAAACATCTCCCATCAAACGATACCTGCATTCGATCCTTTTTGCACCCAAAGCTAGAAAATACTTGCCAATCAGCGCAAGTGTTCTTTGATTAATACATACTAATAATTTGAACTTGACTTGAAATGCATTTGTGTAAAAATTAAATCATTTAGATGTAGAGGAATGGTGACATTTTATGAAATGTAATTCACATGATGAGTATCAAATTAGGTACTCAGTTGGTATCTGTATGACTTTAAGGGTACTTGGATTGGTACTGGTATTGTAATTTTTTTAACGTAACTCAGCTGGACCAACATTTGGCAAAATGCAACTCAATAATATCTTTTGTTAGAACCTCCATGCCAAGTAAACGCCAACATTTTTCAAATCTGATGACGCGGCTTCCTGTTATAAGCACGCAATCTTCAATCACAAGCCAATATACAGTATGACATCATTATAGTGTTATCATAAGGGTGTTAAGACTTGTGCAATGAGTGTGCAAACCCACCCTCTGGTTGTAAACTGTGAAATTATCGTAGAGCTTGACGATACATTCGGCCTTCTTCTGGAACTTTCTGTAGGACTCCTCGGTCCACCACTGTTTGAGGTTGCCGTGACGGTCGTACTGGCCCCCTAGGGACATGAACCATTGCATCACTAAGATGAAGGGCAAAAGGGCAGGGGGGGCAGTGTTAGCATGAAGACAACACAACCTAAAACTTTCCTTCACAGTCCAAAGAGCTGCCCAGCACGTCACAGAAGTCAAACTGTGGGGGAGGGGGGGGGGGCAAAAGTTAACCTTGGCTGATGTATCCGCTATATGAACCAACTGGACTGTCAGCCAACTAAATATGTAGAATAGATGGTTGACAGTCTGTCAAAGAAGTTGCCAAAGTACAAACTTGGCAGAACTTTAACACATTCATTAAATGCTTTTGCTGTATCTTAAAGGGTAGCACTTTGACTTGAAATGAAAGTTAGAGATTGTGGCTAATAATTTTGTTTAATGCACAGTTGCAGACAACCTACACACGTCATCAATTTACACAAATCATCAGGGAGCACTTCATCTTTCTGTGAATTAGAAAGGTTCAAAGCAATGATAATAAAATTAGCTTTGTTGCCATGGATTATGGGTGAAGAGGTGGTCAATCTTACCCCAGTCATCATATCCGTGTGTTAATTCATGGCCAATAATGGCTCCTATTCCTCCGTAGTTCAGAGACCTGGCAGCAGGGAGGAAAGATATTATACATTATATCCTACTATCTACCAGTTACCTACACTATGAAAGAAGACACAGCACATTTCATTTTCTTTATGAAAAGTTGAAATGATAAGAAATGAAACAAAGCCTTAAAAAACAACTCACACAGTCTCACTTCAAGTAATAGTTTGACTTTTTGGGAAACACTATTAGCTTTTGCTGAGAGGCAAATCAGAAGTTTGATGCTTTTACTTATAACTGTCAGTTCAATATGGAACTAGAACCTGGATACATTAACTAGCTTAGCATGAATACTGAAAGCAGGGACAAACCACTAGCCTGGCTGACAAATAAGATATAGCATGTTCATTGATTTAACACTGGAGGCACTGGAAGCTAACTGTTTCCAGCCTGTATGCTAAGCTAAGATAACCATCTCCTGGCTCTAGTTTTATATTTAACATCTTCAATCCTTTAATCTAACAACTCAACAAAGCAAATAAATGTATTTCCCCAGCTGTCAAACTGTTCCTTCAAACTGTTAAGCATGCAGCTTTGGTCTTCATTGGTTGCACTTTAGAGCAGACCAATGCCTTGTGACTGATTGAAGGTGTCTCATTACAGTCCACTATTGCCTTCCTTTCCCTCATTTCGTCCCATTGTCCTCATTACAAATTCTGCTCAGCCAAGGAAGATAAAACTTTCACTTGGGATATCATTTTGGATCCATGTGCCTCCGATTGCCATTGATTAGAAAACATCACATATCTGTTTCACATGTGAGGGAAGAATCAGCACTTGGAACATTTCCGGCTGCAGTGTGAACATAAATCTTTATCCACCAAGTTGCGGACACAAAATTCAACACCTTGTAACATGTTCCCATCGAACAGCTTCCATTCTTTTATATGCACCCACTGGTCCACAACTAACATGCCTACTCCACCCGTGCCAGCAGCCTCCCAAAAAAAAAAAAAGCAGGTGACTCCACCTCTCCTTGACCCTGGTCCAGGGCGAGAGTGCTGTCTTTGCACATGCAGATATGGAGAGCGATGAGAGGGCAGACTCAGGGCTATTCACATGGCTACGTCTGAAAATGACTTTCTGACAGCTAGTCGATACGCTGCCTCACACCAGGCCCCACTCCCTCGCTAAACTAACTGCCTGATTGAAGCTTCATTATACTCGACGTGATAGCGGAGAGGTGTGTGTGTGCACATGTGTGTGTGTAAAGAAGTAAGGCAGCGAGAGTTTATGGGAGGTGAGGGCTACTGCAGTAATAACTTAAAGGGGGCAGGTACACACTTTAAAATAAGCATTAATTAATATTGATTAGCATGCATGGTAGCAGGTAGTGGAAGTAGCGGTGATCACCTTTAATGAAGACATAGAAGTGTTAGCTAATGTTGGGTATGCAAACTGCTAGGTCTAATTATCTCATATTTGTGAGGTGTGTGTTTGTGTGTGTGTGTGTGTGTGTGTGTATGGTTGCTCAGTGGAGTTGATATGAATGCAGGAGGTGTAGCTCTTTGGATTAGTATTGTATGTGTTGTCTTAGAATAATAGTGATTCCTGGCAGCAGTAGCTTTGCTCCTTGGTGAATAGCTTTGGTTAACAAAGGGTCTGTTGAGAAGGAAAAATAGTTGTTTACCTTAGAATTCCCTCTCTCAATGATGTGCCTGGTGTTAGAAGTCTTTTCTCTACTGATAGCCGTCGCCTCCTCAATGACCATTTTCTGACCCATGCTTTAACTTTTTAGATTGATTTGGTTTTAATTCCTGCCAGTATTTTATGAAAATCAGCTCTCACAGAGTTGAAACTTGCTTGAGACAGGTAATACATCATCGTGAACAATTAGTTTTCTTCATGTTATGTTTTTTCACTCACCACTAGGAACCACTGAAAAAAAGATTGTTGTTGAAGCACTTTCCCCTTGTGCGGTTGAGGGAACTCTATCATTAACAAGGACTTTGTTGACAATCACTTAATGTGAAAAAAAATATTTCATTTAAATGTCTACATTGTCTATGTTTGTGTATTATATAATGCCTGGGTGCACAACCATGAAAAACATTTCAAAACAGTCCCTGCTCTAATGCATTACCTTGTATTGGTAACATAACTTTAAGTGTGATGTGATGTATGACTTCTCACTTTAGTCTTGAGTGGATGTTCATACTGTACTGTAATTAATTGAAATCAGTGGCAGTCTAGAAGGAAGAAATTAATCTATTAAACTTTTGCTTTGAAAAATTTGCACACAGTTGTAAATGATTAAATATAAGTAAGCAAGGTATACCTAGTTTGTAATTACTGGGTTAAACAGCATGATCTTTTAAAGGCACACTATGTAACTTCTACCGAACAAAATGTTACAAAGCAATATCAATCTGAAGTCACGTTATCTAGTTTTATCATAAACTTCTGGGCATAATAGATTAAGTAAAACTGTACCAGCAAAAGTGTACTGAAATGAGCAAGCATGTGTTTTCTTGCTTATGAATCAAACTATTTTTATTTGTAACAAAAATTGTGCTATTCCTTCTTTCAAAAGTTATAATTTTGCTTTAAAGCAAATATTAAAAAGAGAGAGTAGAGGACCTATAATTTATTTATCACTATCATATATCAGTCAGAATGTTCTCACCCCTCAGTGTCAAGGTTTGATTACTAAATCAATATTCTGTTAAACTAATCAATATTACACTGGTTGTTTATAGGAGTCCCAACCCTGAATATATTCTAGTGAGACAGTCTGATCATTTTCTATACATGTATGCATTGGTAGTTATGATTAAATATTTATTTATAGAATTCCTGTTTAATACTGATAGCTGGGCATTGAACCTCAGTATTTGTTTTAATACTGAAATGTGCCAGGTATGAAAAGTTGGCATCATTTGTCTGGTTGGATTATAATCTTGTTAGCGTATTCATGGACCAAATAGTTCCTGATGTAAATCAAGATTTTGTCCATTTTTATCTTGTTAATTCAGATAAAGTTTGTGTGCGCCTGTATATGCTAGAACATTTAATATTTGAGAAATGTGGCTTTTTTAAAAAATAAAAAAGGTAAGCCTATACTATATAGCTCCTGTTAAGATATTGTGTTAAAACTAAAACTTTAACTGGTTTGGATTTCACTTAAGTTTTATTATCTAATAACACAATTAAAAAAATATTAGTTTGGACAAGAATGAAACTGGAGAAAATGCGCAGTCCTTTTATGGAATAAAGATGATCATTTTTAAATATTTTGTGTGCTGCCACAGAAAAACGTTGCTTATCAACAGCTAATCCAAAAAATATTAATACTGGCCACAAAATAGCAGAATGTCAAACACAAAGAGCTTTTATCTAAAACCCAAAGCTGAGGAGGAATAATTTGTGTTCTGATTTAAATGAATGACTAATTTGAGGTAAGGGATTGTTTTGTATGGTGCTGCAATAATTAATTAAAACATTTCTCATGTGGAGTTTCTTTGAGAGCCAGAGAGGGACGAGAACAAGTGAGATAAACAGATCAGATAGAGACGGGCGGAGAAGCTATCTGCTTTCATGCACTGTCAATTTACTAGATGGGCTCAAATTTAAGGGAGGCATCTTCTCAATGACACCTGTTCCATTAGTGGGACCTTGTTCAGTAATTGAGCTCTTGGTGGGTAGTTAAATTGGTTTAATCAGGTGTGTTGGGACGTAAAGGCTCGGCACACTAACACTGCCTTTAATGACCTTTGTTGTGGTTGCGAAGATGTTGTTGCTTCCCTACGGAGAGTGGCAGGGAAAGGAAAGGCGGGGACAGGAGGACGGGTACTTACTGTGGAAACTCAGAGTTGTACAAAGTGGGCTGAAGGATGCCGGCTGGAAAGACTGAGGGAGAGATAAAGACACAAGATGAGGCACACAAACGATAGAGAGGAGCAGCTTTTTATTGCGGGCTGCACAGAGGGAGAAGTTCAGTGCAGAGTAAATGAAAAACCCTGACTGACTTTAAACCTGCACTAGCCAAGATATTTATGTAAAAGGCATCTACACTATCATCCCAAATCTTATTGTGTTGCTGCAATAGAGGGCAGCGACAAAGAAAAGAATCACTCTATTTGCCCAAATAAGTGGTTTACTCTGTCCCTTAAATATAAACAACTTAACACTTCATCCAGAGAAAGCTGTTTTTCTAATGATGAATAAACCTGTTGACCTCCTCGACACCATCACCGTCTCAGACTTCCGCTTCTTGGGAGTCCACATTACAGAGGACCTGACATTGGGCACAAACACAGCAGAGCTGGTGAAGAAGGCCCAGCAGACTTTATTTTCTAAGGGTTCTTAAGAGGCACTACATCCCTCAAAAGCTGCTGGTGTCCTTCTATCGCTGCTCGATCGAGAGCATCCTGACGTACTGCCACTGTGTTTGGTTTGCCAGCTGCACAGTGGCACAGAAGAAAGCGCTGCAGTGGGTCATTAAGGTGGCCCAGAAAACAATCGGCTGCCCTCTGACACCACTGGAGGACCTACAAAGCTCCCGCTGCCTCAGGAAAGCGCTAGCCATCTTACAGGACTCATCACACTGCTGAACTGCTGCCATCAGGCAGACGATACAGGGTCATCAAAACACCCACTAACAGACTAAAACACAGTTTCTATCTTACAGCCGGTGTTACATTAAATACTACCAGGCAGTGACTCAAATAACACATGCTCCTCTGTCTTACACTGGATATGCACTTTAGATTACTGTAAACAAGGACTGTGTGCAATATTGTTATGTGGACAAGTGAGTGGGTTGTTTTATACAGTTTTTATGTGTTTTTATATTGTTTTTTATGTGTTTCTTCTTTTTATTATTTAATAGCTCTGTTGCATTGCCAGGGACTGCACTTAATTTCGTTGTACCTGTTAGAATGACAATAAAGATATTCTGATTCTGATTCTGATCACACAATCTGAATACGACATTTCAGATTGTGTGATTCAAACATTAAAACATTTCAGTCATCTCGTGTTTCCACATCTGAGGTTTACATAGCTAACTAGCTCAGTTAGCTAGCTACATTAAATAGATATTTTAGCATTGAACAGTTCAGCTCTGTATCGTAAGTATCTTTGACTTTATTTAAGTGGCAAACGACATAGTGAATATCTTGATTTTTTGGACTGTTAAACCCATACAATCCTTGTTCTGGATGTGCAAAATGCTTTCTTAAGTTCTGCTAAAGCTAACATAAGATATTCCAGTCAAGTAAAATATATCCAGTGACACTAAATTGTGATGGTTAGCATTGTAAATTTGATCAGCTAATCTTCAGCAGTTAGCATTTGGCACAAAGCATTGCTGTGGATGAATAACACCTCAATGAGCTAGCATGACCTCACAGTCTTCTTTCATATATTTTTAGCATTTTACAGACTAAACCAGCTTGTTTTACCCTAACCAGAATCCATTTCTCTGAAAACACTATGAATACATATTGTGGTCATATTTAAACCATTTAGCATATGTGCAAAATAATCTGAAAAAAAAGAACAACTGTTCAACTAATATTGTTGAAATTGCACACATTTGTAAAAATGTACTGTATATGTCTTTGTCTCTTTACCTTCAAACAGAACCAGAGTGAAATGAACTAAAGGAAGCTAAAAGATAGAGGTGCAATTTAAGAATAATCTATTATTTCATGTAACAGTAAAATAAAAATAATTAGATTATATTAGAAAACAAACAAAGATTAGAGCTAGTGAGAGTATGAAAATCAAACCAGAGGAGAAAGAGCAAGAGCCATAAAGTGAAGGGGCAGCACGTGGAGTGAGAGAAATTATGTGTGGGGTTAAAAAGAATGACCCAGGAGGCCCTGATGACTGTGTTTGTCTGACTCCTCCTGTCCTCTAGCATCAGCTTGCGAGCACACTATTGATTTTTCAGCGAGAGATTTAATCCAGCAGGCAGGCAGACACAGACAGCGGGCTGAGTCTGGGAGAAGACGAGAGAGGGAGGGAGGGAGGGAGGGAGGGGTGAAATCGCAAGGCTAGATTTGTTAAAAACTCGGGAAGGTGTTACTGCTTGTTTTTCCTCCAGGGGGGTATTAAGTATGTGAGGTGGAGATCGAAGCAGAGTGAGTGATGAGAAGGAATATGATATGAGGAGGTGGACGCTTTTTTCTCTCTCTCTCTCTAAGCGGCCGTCGCGTTTGACATGTCGAAAACAGACGGCAACATGGTGTAATTGCGTGTAACTAATGCACGGCCCACATCGTGGTACAGAATAGCAATGGGAGGGATGAGAGGTGTGTGTGTGCGTATGTGTGTGGAGACAGATGAAAGAGAGAACACAAATATCAGTATGTGAGATGAACGATCACGCACTCACCCATTTGGTTCTTGTTTGGGAGGTAGTAGGCATTAAGGGCCTGGGGTGGGAGAAGCCACCTGAGTATAAAAACAGGAGTCAAAATAAACAGGGCTTTAAAGATGGGATCCTCCACTCTCTCTCTCTCTCTCTCACACACACACACACACACACACACACACACACACACACACACACTCAAATCACTCATCTATCTCCTCGAAACACTCCCTAGTCCTGAACAGAATCCCAAACACCTCTGTCTCTCTGAAATGATCTCATGGGATGGCATATAAATAACACATCACTTTTGAGGACATTTGGCCTGTCATGTTTACACATTTTTGTGCTTTCTGCATATCATTTAATGCTGTTTGGTCCCCATGAACTCAGTGAAACAAAAAATGCTGACCTTCCTTTGATTATCAGTGCAAAGATGCTATATTTTAAGATTGTTTCGATACTAAAATGTGTTTTTGATAACATTTCTAGTCAAAAATGTGCATTTTCCTTTCATAATCTTCATTCAGTAAATGTATATGATGTTTAGTTTGTCGGTTATTACGAAGATTCATTAAGCCTTTCTATTGTTGCTATGGTGGTTGCTATGGATACTGCCATTGGTGAAATTACAGTTACAAGTTGTTTGAATAATAGCCTTTGCATGGTGTAGTTATCTGAGCTTTTATATTATTATTTTTTATTTTATGTAACTCTCAGATGTGAAAATATTGTATTCCTCACTAAGAATAAAAGAAATGTCTGCCTTTTTTTTAGTTTTCACTGAAATAAACTTGACAATCACATGGGCTAAACTGCCTTAAATGACATGTGAAATTGACTTCAGAAATTGCTGTGTGACTCATACACCATTTGGTGATGCCAGGCTGGCCTCTCTCGCTCTTTAAACCCCTCCGGTGAGAAATATTAGGTGTGTGTGGTCCCACGGCCGAAGTTCCTCCCTGCATATGAAAACACGGACAGTTCCTTTACTCTAATCCACTTAGAGCCAGACCAATTGATTGGCAGAAAATCCCCCAAATGACTAACTCTGAAAGTGTGAGATGCCCTTGGTCTAGGAGTGAAAGACTGATGGCTCTGCATAGGCTGCAAACACAGGGAGGAGGAGGAGGAGTGTTTATTTTTTATTTCCTTGTGACAAGACGGACTGCATGTTCACTTTTTGGTGATAAAGAGGGAGGATGTGATTTAACTCTTCAGGGTGTCGAGTGTGATAATGATATTGTCCAGTTGTTTTAGGCACCTTGGAATACTAATGTGACTGTAATGTGTTGTCATAGCAGAGAATCACTCAATCCAGGCGTGGCGGGCTGTACTGTATAAAAAATGAAGCGCATGCCCCACAGCACTTTTCTGCTGCCTGGCTGCTATAGATAAGTAAATCAAATGGATTTGCTCCAGCTGTGTATGTCGATTATGTATCTGTTGGTTTGATTTAGTGGTGTATCAACAAATATGTCAAACTAAAAAGGGACGCACAGGGACACATGTTAGGCATGTCAAACATAGTACAGATTGTGCAAGCCACAGCTGGACGAGCTCGGGCAGGAATTCAAATGTATTAACCTTCTTTAATGACTTTGCGCCACGTGTCAGGGAGCTGAGTTGGCTAGCTTTTGTGGCAAGAGTAATGTGAGGAGGTGTGAAACTCACGCTGTCTTGTCCACTTCTTCGTGGATCTTCTTCACTGACAGCTTGATGTTAAACTTGATGCTGTTGAGGATGTTCTTAAAGTAGGTCTTCTCGTCCACGTCAAACTGCAAAACCACAGATATGAAGTAAGTAGTAGTACATAGCGATAATATGTGTTCTTTATGATTCAGCATCTAACATAATAATGGATTTGCAGTAGGATGTACACAGATTAAGAATTGTTTTGTTCACTTGCCAAAGGGACTTCATGTATCTTTCTTTTGCAACATCTCTTTATTTTGAACTGACAGTAAACACATCATCTTGCTTTTTGTAATCTCTTTGCTTGTTTAATCGTATAGGGCCAGATGTGCCTCTGTCAATTTGTGACAAAAATACACATCTGGACAGATTGAAAAACTAGCTGGTATTTGGCAGATGGAGTTTCTGCTATATCCTCCAACCCTTGAGTCTGTGTGCTTAGTAATGTGAAGAAAAGAGCCAGTGAAACAGATGGGTATGAGTTAAGTTCAGAATGAGAGTGCTGGTAGGTGAACTTTGTTACCTTTGGACAGAGCCACTTAAGCTCATTAACCCATCTTTCCAGTCTTTCATAGTTGCCTTCCAGACATGAGAGTGGTGCTGATATTTTCAACTAATTTGGAGACAACAGATAAGCTTACTTCCCAAAATGTTCTCAAATACATAAGGTAAGATTAATGATTCAGAAGCTGGCAAATTTTTCCCCAAATCAAATTTAATGCAACTGTATTGTAGCAACTGTGAACAGCCACCTATTATACACTGTCATCAGCAGTCCAGTGATATGTATTGGAGCTCAAGTCCAGTCAAGTTTACCAAGTTTGGTTATCTGTATAAATGCAATACACACATTGAAGAACTACAGTGATATTTTATTTAAAGGGGCCCTGTGGACTTTTTGACCACTAGTAGTGCTGTAGAGCAATGTTTTGACAAGGATGTAAATACACATGTACACATAGCTCCATAGCACTACTAATGAAGAACACAAAAGGGCTTGTATTAGCAGCTACTCTGGATTGCACCAATATTCAAGCTTGGGATTCTTTCTCAAGCAGCATCAAGGCCAATCCAAGTCTTGTGTTTTCCATGCCATTAGAGGCCTTTATTTGTAACATATTCAGCATATTCTCACTTTTATGCATTTGAGAGGTACCTTCCTTTTCTTCTCTGTATGAGCTGATCTGTTTTAGAAGCCCTTTTCCATCTTTTACTTGGCCTCTTAGTCACTTTCCATCACTGACGCTAACCAGCATAGTTGCTTACAGATGTACATGTTCAGTGTACAGTTCTCCATCAACAAACTTTTGACTGCATATTTTTGAGGGCTGGCCTGACTGCTCCCAGGTTGTTCATGTTCTCCTTGATTGGATCAACATACTTAATGCATTTGTTGTATATATTTGAACGAAGACGCCAGTGTCACTTGGGTTAATGCATTCCTGTGCATGATGTATTTTTGCTCCATCTGAATACAATCTCCTGGGGTACATGGTAATACCTGATGGAATATCATTCTGGAGACAGCAATAGAGAGAGAGATGTGGGGAAAATGGTATTTGTGAGTATGATGTGTGGGGGCTTGTGTGTGGTGAGGAAGACCTGATAACGCAGAGTGAAATAGAAAGCTCATGACTCACCCCATATTCTTGATCTATGAGCTCAGGTTTGAGCAGAAAGTCGGGATATCCTGTCATCACCATCATGTGCTTCAGCTGGGAGAGAAGAGGAGGAGAGGATGATGGATGGAAAGAGAAAGAAAGAGAGAAACAACTAAACCTACCCAACAACACCCTATATCCACTTGGAGTAACTAATAACTACCAATTTTTGGACCCAGGCACACAACCATCTGAGCACACACCCATGCATCAACTAATCAAGCAAACCCAATGTAATAGGATTACAGGGAAGCTCTTTATATTCAGCATGGGCCTCTAAAAGGATTATAACTTCAGATTGTAAAAGTATTAGAAGGGATATCTAGCAGTGCAGACCCTAAATCAGCACCACAGAGAGTGCCGGATTAGGCGATCCTCACTTCTCAATGTCAAGTCCTTGATGTATTCTATCGCATACTTCCATCTAACCGAGCAATCAATCAAACCCCCAGAAAGAAAAGAATTGCAACTAATAATTAAATCCTTTTCAAATACTAATCGGATCTGGCAGGGATTCATGTTCGTGATGGAGAAGCTGAGTTCGTTCTCCGAACCTTTGCTCTGGCAGCCTCCTTGGTGGCCTCATCCATCCAGTCCAACTCGTGCAGCCGGAGGTCCAGGGCATGCTTTATGTCTTCCACCAGCTCTTGTACCTGGATGGAGATCACATCACATCACATCACATCACATTACATCACATCACATCACATCAATCACTGAAAATATATAAACTATAAACACAATATAATCAGCTTAATTTGATTGGTTTTGTGGTCACCAAATATGATCAAACTACAACCCAACGGTCCTGAAGAAGCAGATTAGCTTAATTTTTCCAGTGTTAAACTCTTGATAAATAATGATTTTTAAAGTAGGACTGGTGCTTATGCAGTCATAAATATTTAAAGTTAGAGAATAACTGAATATTTGAAGCCACATTTTCAGAGGCTTTACCTTGTGGAATCACCCAAATCCAAATAATTAAAGGTGTAATTAAAGAGTGTAAGGTCATGGTTACACAAAATCTTTGTGAGTTACTATAACTAATTGATCATTTGAGTTTATGTTACATTAGCCTTCACTGGTGGTGTTTCTGCCACCTTTGCTGCAGTTTTGATCAATCCATTGTGTTAAATGCAAATTCCCATGTCCAATATCAGATTACTTCTGACCCTCTGTGCAGCTGAAACACACCATAAAGCAAAAGCCTGTGCATTCTACCATCACTGAATTTCACTTTAAAAATCACTCCAAAAATGTATTGGAGATATGTTTCTATATTCTAGCTATAAGCACCAATGCCACTGGAATGGTGCAGCTGAATGAAAAAGGACACTTTAACTTTGACTCTGCAATACATGTAAGTCACAAATTAATGTAGGGCGATAAATTAAGTTTTATAACGAGGTTCAGTCACTGGTTTTACACATCAGAGTCAGTTTACAGGTGTCAGGATTACTGTGTATATGGAAAAACAAGAGCAAGCTCACTCCCCATTTCTGGTTATGGGTAGCAGCTTGAGGCTACATGTGTTACATAGCATAACCCACACAAATCATGGATGTACAAAGAGAATTGGATACATCATTGGGACCTGTCAGCTTTTGAATATGAAAGTAAAGAAATGACCTGCAATTTGAAAACATACTGTCCATGCTTTTTGGGCCCATACAGAGCAGACTTCCACCGGCGGTTTATCCGTCTGCTAACTTGCTAACTTGAATGGGGATACAATCATTCTATTGTGTGGTTCCTACTAGATGTTTGAAATGTGATTGGACTGAATGAATCAAATGCTGTTAGTGAAATGTGTACAGGGCCAGGCATCTCTTTCACAATGTAAGTCTATGGGAAAAGGTCTTGGTCAATGTTTGTTTTGACAAAGATGAAGAATCAATAAAAAAGACAGTATCTGTTATAGGAGTGCTATGCTAAATTGGTGAAGTACTCTTTTAAAGTTATACATGCTCGCTGCACTGACACTCAATTTGGACATTAATCATCCTTTGCAGATTTGTACAGTATGAATATAATTCAATACTGGGCTGTGCTCCTGCATACTTTGACATTTGAGGGTTATTTGCCTAACCTTGAACACACCTTAACAATAGTTTATATGCTTGCCATCACCGCATAGATTCCATGTACAGATGTATGTAAATGTAGACAGAAGTCATTAAGAAAGAAGACAATGTTTTGCAGAATTGCCAGATACCAATGTTAGGGGTTTTAATAATGTTGGAGAGCACGTGCTGCTCAAGCCTCTGGTTACTTTTAAAGAATTCTACTGGTGCTATCTTATACTACTGTAGACAGAATATCTATTCCTGAAAGACAAGGATGTGTTTTGTTTTTTTATGTTGGTGATTCAGGATAACAAGAAAGCTGCTCTTTCCTTATCTGTCTCTTGATTCTCAGCTTCAGCTCCTGAGACTCATTAATTCTTGTTCTTGCTGAGGTAAGCACCATCAGCAAGTCAGTCAAGGCAAGTCAAGACACATCACTGCTGGCTTGGTTCATAGGTACACAGGTTCTCCAGCCTGTGTGGACATGCCACCATATTATAGACTGATATCTACCAGCAGTGTGAAATGATCAGTGTGGACATGGACAATAGTGAATATGTGATAGTTTGGAACAGTAACAGTTTGAAGTTTTCAATCCCCCACATGAGGAAGAAGTTCATGATAGTTTGAATGATTTTAGATGCTTACTCTAGGCTTCGTCCCAAAAATCCCCTGTCTATTATTTTATTAATCAGAAAGGCACCACTGGCTCGAAGCCTTATTGAAATGGACCATTTGTATGATATTGGAATCTTAAATGGAACATTAGGAGCTTGGGAACCTAAATTACAATTATGGTAAAGTACATAAAAAGTAATTAACACCTAGAACTTGTGCCAGACATGCATGCTTGATAGTCCTGGGCTTTGGTAGCATGGGAGATTTAGAAGTTTGCAAAAGAAGAAGAGAGGTGGCTTATTGTAAAATGAAGCTTATAGGCTTGACAGTAAGGATATAAGAAGAAGATGGGGGAGATGATGAAGGGCTTAAAGAAAGAGTATAGGGTTATAGAGGTTAGAAATCCCATTGGAAATCATATCCCCATGTCCTAGAATGGACATGAGACTGATATAACAATACATATGGGGCAGGATTAAGGTAAAAGAGAAAGAGACCAAAGGTGATGGAAGGGTTGAGGTGGGGACTTAGTTGTGACTGACCCAGGCTGTGTGCAAAATGGAAGTAAAAAGTGGAGTGGATAAGAACTAGAAACAAGTTGGCCCCCCTATCTGCCCCCGAACAGCCAAAAAATGATAAAGTAGAAATGAATGATATAAAAACATCATCAGAAAACAGTTCCAGTGTTGCCACAGCCATGGAAAGTGTGGGAATTACATAATTTATGGGCTCAAATTAGGGTCAAATGTATTGTAGCTGTGTATGACCATACTGAATGTGTGGAAACATTTTGAATGTGTGAATGTTTCAAAATGTGTTGATCAAATGCATTATCTGAACAAATAGATTTAATTTTTTAAATTTACAAGAGGGACTGTAGCTTTACATGCCATTTTGTGAACAAATAAAAAAACATAATTCACAGTGTGTGAGTGCATAAAGAAGATTGGCACAAAGGTTTACAGAATACTAATCTTACAGCTACAAATAAATCAAAACTAAAAATAAGACCTGTGGGTACAAATACTTCTGGTCTACATTTGACAATTCCTCCTGAATAACCAATGGGGATGCATTGATTGGATATCAACATATCCAATCAGGAATATCATCTAATTATCCAAGCACAGAGGCTGAGGCAGGCGTGCCTTTCTACAGGGCTGATACAGGACTGTCCTTTTCAGTGTGCTGAGTCACTTCATTAAAAAACGTGTTCACTGAATCGTTCAGTGCTTCAGTCTCATTCAGTGAAGTGAAACATGGCCAAACTATGTGTATTCCTCCTGATACCTGGTGCTACACTAATAGCTAGCAGAGCTAATGGCTAACCACCACCTGAGAAAAGCCTCCCCATACCTATCTTGTATGATATTGTATTTTGTGAAGCACCTTGTAAGTCTGGCTTGAAAGTTGACACACACACACATACACAGGCAATCCATTCATCTTTATGGCTGTCCTCTTTTCAAAACATTATGTGTGTGTGTGTGTGTGTGTGTGTGTGTGTGTGTGTGTGTGTGTGTGTGTGTGTGTGCGTGTGTGTGTGTATGGCATTGTGTGCAGTAATGTTAAATGTTAGCCTATGCATATAATATGAATCTAGATTTTATTGAATCACTGCAGCTGAACGTTAGCAACCAGAAACAGCTACATATTTGCAGTCTTGAACACATCCCAATACCTCCTGGGAACAAATGACATGAATCACTCAGTCAGCGAGTCAGTGTATCCCTGCAAAGTGATTCAGGTTCAACATTATGCCACAATGATTCAACAACACTGGTCTTGGACTGCAATCCAGGTATATGACATTATCTAGATTGATATTATATGAATATGCTAACCTTTAACACTACTGTGTGCAGTGTCCATGCATGCACACACACATTACAATACAATACAATATATGCAATTCAGTTCTGTGTGATTTGTTTTCACCCACAAACAGATAGATGTTTAACTGCAAACCTTTGTACATACAGTATCTTCATGTACTCAAACATTGGAAATGATGTGTTTAAATAATTTTCATTTGTTGATGGAGTGTCAGCAATGGCCTCTCCTTGTGGATTTAAAAATGAAATCTATCTGTTCAAAGATATTTTTTTTTTACACATTTACACATTTGAATGCATTCATACAAATCATTATCACATACTGAGTTATGGTGATACACAGCTACAACACCTTTGACCGTAACCTGTGCCCAAAAGATATTACAATAAAAAAAATTTGCTTCCAAAAATTGGAACTGTCTCAGATAATAGGAATGTTGTTAAATGTTTTCAGTAATAGACTCAAGGCCAAGGTCAGTTTTGTCTTTGAAGGTTGTGTGGTTTCATCATAACTGAGATTCTTGTCCAATTATTGGAAATTGAAAATAACTTTCCCATTACTGCATATTTCTTTTACTTTAAGTCGTGACAGAAACATCTTCATTAATAAGTAATGAGAGATCAGGCAGTTCCAGATTAACACACTGTTCAACCTCACTGTAAACTGCTGCTCTGTCCACTGCAGTCTTTAAAATGTTGTATCAGATGTTGTCTCTGCATGTCAGAAAATTACATATTTTGATGAAAACTAGATGTAATATTTTGTTAAATGTTCTCAATAATAGGCTACAGCAGTCAGTTCCTGTGAAATATATCCCAGCTTCACATTGGCAGACATAAAATCACTAGTTGTATCCAAGAATCTCTCAAAAATAAATTGATATCACAGTTTGATCACAGCACATACAGTGTATTAATAAACTTAAGTGTTGTTGGTGTTAGATTAGTTTCTGGTCTTAGAATATGACCAAATGCCAGTTTATTTCCATTGGTTCAAGTGGAATCTTGTGTAAAAAAGTTGTGCTTCCTGTCCCAAATCCAACAGATCCCAATAAAGTATTTTAGCCTCTGTTCAGGTTCAGATCATTTCTAAAGCTTAGTGCTCCAGCTTGGCTTTGCGTTTTGGTTATTTTCAAATGTAATTCATTAAGCAATTCCTCTCGTTCTCTCTGACTGTGCCAATATTTATTTAGAGTCATGTGTTGCATGTAGATATGCGATGCCCAGTAGAGGGGAAGAGAGTGCAGCCAATGTGTCGCATTAGCTGGCAAAAATAAAGCCACTGGTCAGTTTGGGGTCTCAGATTTGGCAGTACCAGTTGGGTTTTGGGGGGGGATTAAGGTCTTAAAAACATAAAAACACAAGTCAGGTACGGGTCACAGTTTTGGTCGTGTGAGGATCTATATGTGGAGTTCACATTTTAATCTTAAATCTTTAAATCTACTGGACAGATAGGTGGAATCTGGCTACTGTTCAAGAATATGGGTAAAATCTATCCATTATCCCACTGTCCCAACAAGTATCAGTCTGTCCACCTCCATCTTTACCTTAGCTTTGCTCTGTGAGGAGAAGTGCTGCTGGACGAACAGGGCTCCGAGGGCCATGCCAAAGTGTTTGTTGGCCTGTGTGAGGCACAGTCTGCCCAGCTCCAGCTGCTGCTCAGTGCCGTCGATCTCCCGGGAAAACTCATGGATGGTGCTGCGGAAGGCGGTGGACAGATGTTCACTGAGCGCTGCCACAATGCGCCACAGCATGTAGTTATGTAGAACCCTGGGATGGAGGATATAAGAGGAAATGGTTAATTGCCCTCACTTTTGAACATGCTTCCCCCCCAAATAAAGAAAAGCTGGCGTGTTTTATCCATAAACAGCTCCACAGAAGGGAACCAGTGATTAAATAAAGCACAAGAAAAGGCATCTGCTATAGTAGAAAGCTTAAAGTGTGATACAGAAGCCTTTGTGTTAGACTGCGGCTCCCTTCCTCTTTTGCTCTCTTTGTTAAAGTGACATCTACTGAGTCTCACTGTAATCTTGTTACCATCTGGCCCAAACTTTCTGTTTTTCCATCTGCCCTCTGAGCCTCTTAAGAGTCAGAAAAGTTCGAAAAGAAAAAAAAAACAAGAGGGGCGACAGTGATGGAGAGCGAATGGTGAGGAGTCAAGAGGACCCAGCAGTTAAAGAGTGACTCCCTCTAATCCAGAGTGACTCACAGCGGAGAGGCAGCAGAGGGGGCGAGCAAAATGTGTCGCGGGAGGAGAGAAAATGGATCATTCATTTATGTATTCAAGCTGTGTCTTCTCCCTCAGACGATGGAGTGCTGGTGTGTCCTCATGCCCCCACTGGGTGCCGCACATTTAATTTGCCCTGAGGGGACAAATGCCCCCCTCTCCCACTGTGAGGCTCCATGTGAACCTTGAGGCTTGTTGTTGTTGTTGTTTCCCCGTTTTGTTTTTTTTTTTTAAATACTTTTTTTTTTATTTTTCCCTGTGCATGACAGATATTAAATCAAAAGCGCCTTGGCAACAGCACCCTGAAGGTCCCGCCAACAAAGCACTTGTGAAGTGAATTTAATTGACGGGGGGAAAAGAGGGGGGAGGTAGGCAGGGGGTTGTGGGTGGGGGGGCTAAATAAATAAATGAGAGACTCAGGTGGTGTCCTTGATCATCAGGCCTGTCTACTAATCAACATGTTTTACAGATGTGGCCGCTTCGCTTAATGAGCTGGTTTGTGTTTCGCTAATTTCGCTAATTTTGTTGTCGGCTGGTGTCGGACGGTGCGAGTTTAGGAATACATGTGTTTGTGTGCGGAGTATCCGTGTGGGAGTGTGTGCCCAGAAGTGCAGCTAGATGTTTGGAAGTCATCTATATGATAATGGAAACAGTGTAGCATCTCTGCACCGATGTGATGAGGAGTGGGACACGCTCAGCTCGAAGCAGCTTTGAAGAAAACTAATGAGTGTAATCTGTTGGAGTAATCTAGTTGAGTAAACTGGAATAATAATCCACCATCTAATCATTAAAACCTCAAATCAGCAGAGCATGTACAATTATAAGAAATAACCTGTGCGATTATTTTTCGTAATGACACAGGTCAGAGTGACACCTAGTGGTGGTTTTTTAAGTGTGCATAAATTGTCGATGTACTTCACTGCATTTTAGAGAGAAGTATTGTACTTTTTACTCTACGTCTCTAATTACTAGTTGCTTTATACAGTAGCTTTTTATATTGAAACTGTAAAAGAAGCCTTTAAAATATGATCCACTGTTTTAAAGTACCAAACAGCTTGTTAAATAGTTGTTTCCTAACATTAAATAAGTGGATCTAGTTGCTTAAAGTGAGCCTTAAAGAATAGTCTTAAACCTGAATGCAATACTCATATGCTGTATATTGGCTGAACAGTTATTGGTGGTTGTAATAATTCCTCATGTTCATTTTGGCCATGAAGAGGTCCTTTAGTAGAGCTGTTAGAAATGAGGGACGAAATCCACAATTTGGTTTATATAAAAATTCATTCTTACTTTTATTTCTTTTGTAAAGCTTTTTAACTGATCGCAGCTGTCTTGCCTGATGAGTCAATTAAAACAGATCCTTTCACAGCATGTCTTAACTTTACATACACTGCTGAGCTTTGTATTCTACTTTACCACACTGGCTATGACTTACTCTGAAGTCATGTCAAGTGTAAATTTATATTATTATATATTAAATGATTCAACGTATATACAACTTATTATACCAACAATATCCCTATATCTTCACTGCCCTTGTAAAGCTCTGTTGGCCCCCCTTGAACAATCGGACCCATGATTGAACCTTACAGCTGACCCCCACATTAAATCATTGTTCTTTCATACTTTCTCTGTCAAACTTTGGATTAAATATTGATTTACTGTTAAAGTACATAGGAGATGCTGTAGTCTGGTAACAGCTGAAATGAGTAAATGTATGGATATGAGTAGCATCTCACGGGATGTGTAATCACACCCAACAGTGACGTCACAGTGTACTAACACACCCTGGTGTACACTTCTACATCAATGCAGCAGTGTGCAGTTACACCACTAGAGGTCAGCATAAACTATTTCCAGCTGATGTTACGTTACTCTTTAAGCTAGAATAGTAGCGATAGTGGGAGCTGAAAATGATGCACACCCTATGATCAAGTATTAAGTATTCTTTATGGCTGTTGGTTTTCTATATATATTACAGGTTGCTTTGCATGACTGGAGATCATCAGGTTATTTAAAAATGTGAATCATCTATAGTAACAATTTAGTGCCAACATCATCTCAGCATTTTGAGTTTATGCTGCAATACTAACTGTTAACTACTTTATTTGTACAGTAATTGATTTAATGAGGAGCCAAGTCTCCCTCAACATAAAAACATCACCTAAAATGGCAACACATTTATTTTCTAAACTTCTAAAAGCAGCATTGTGTCACATCACTTTATCTTTGTCTTCGTAGAAGCTTCCTACAGTGTCAAATCTTCTCACTCTCACCTAAACAGCCACATATGTATATGTCAGCGTGTGCTCCGTGCCGTAATGGAGTCACAGTGGAGCTAAATGAAAGCCCTCGGCCCGTTGGTGACAGTGCTGTACAGATCAAGCGGTAGGTCTTAATCACCGGAGGACTGAGTGAAGGCTCATTAGCTGAATGGATTTTAATGGGGCTAGTTAGGGAGATGAAAAGACACTGTCCCTGTGCACTGCATCAACACATTACCACAGATAATGACCCTACAGGTAATGAGGGAAGGGAGGCCTCCTCTATTCTAAACTTTACTAGAATTACACAGTTTTTCCAGACAGCAGGTAAGGAGAATATCGTGTAGTGTAGTTTGATCATATGTAAACTTAAAGTGAAATAATGGGATCTGAAAACAGAAAAAAACTAAGCTTTGAAATTGCAAACCCAAACACCATAGAGACAGAAAATCATACACATTTATGCTTTCTGCTGGAGACTTCCATTCACGGCTCCCTACAGTAGCACAACTGCATATATTTTCAGCTCAGGTGGCCCAGCCGGGAAGCAAACCTTGACTTGCTGGAAGCTACAGCTCCATGAAATCCACAACTCAGTGAACCGCTTCATCTGACAATACTTTACAACTACCTTCAATGTATATTTTTAAAAGCAGTGGACCAAGCAGGAAGTGAACTCTCGACTGCCACCGTCTCATTTCTATGGGTTAGTCATAAACACACACACGCACGCATACGCTAAAACACACAAAATAATACACTCTGCTGCTCAGAAGCCAGGTGACACTCCATCAAATTGCACGGCCTAAAACAATACAAAAATAACACACAACAGCTTCCCGTGCTCACACAAGCACACATACACACACTCTGGAGAGTGAGGGATGAACGGAGGGAGCCGACATAGGGAGAGTGGCAGTGAGGGAGGAGTGTGTGTGTGTGTGTGTGTGTGTGTGAGAGAGAGACTCCGGTGTTGTCATTATGCTTTCCCCTTCATTGGAGGCCTGCTCATCTGGCTAATGGGATTGGCTACAGTCACTGCAGTGCATGGAGACTGCACACACACATACACACATGCATGCACACACACAGGGATGTAGAGAAAGAAAGAAAGAAGGAAAGAAAGAAAGAAGAAAAGATGTACTGAGAATGAGGAGATGGATGTGTGACTGTTACCGTCAGTAGATTTGTATGATGGGGAAGACATCAATGTGAGAGAGCACAATGAAGAGAAGGACTTAGTCAATAAATGTCTGTACAGATAGGGGGAGCGTGTATTGTCACTGATGGAGACATTATGAAATGGACAAAGAGAAAATGAGCCTGCGATGGACAGACTGAGTTGTCAATAGCAACTTTAACCAAAGAGACACAAGAAGAGAGAGAGGAGGGAGGTTCAAACAAAGAAGGAAAATGATGGGTAAAAGGAAAAGAGTCACAGGACAAAGCAAAAAAAACAGGAAATGAATATGTGAAGAAGACGGCACAGTAGAAACATGATTCATTCATATTTGAATGCCTGCACTTTCATCCTGAAACATACAGCTGTCCAACAAGCACCTTCCTGTGTGTTCTCATGACTCATCTGTCACTTTTTCACCTTTCAACTGTGTTATACTGTGTTTAGTAGTAGTATAAAAAGAGTATAAAAGAGTACAAGATTTTCTGTGGACCAATAGTGGCCTTGAGAGCAAACCTCCTCTGCAACTGCTCTACTGGTTGGATACAATGGACCAAGACCTCTGCCACGAGCCCTGACTCTCACTATATGAAGCCAAACAATTAGATTGTGTGTGTGTGTGTGTGTGTGTGTGTGTGTGTGTGTGTGTGTGTGTGTGTGTGTGTGTGTGTGTGTGTGGTGTGTAAATTGAATTATTCCATAGGTTACATGATGACTGTAAGCCTTGGCTGCATTAGCAACTGGGCAGTCATGCAGGTTTATCATGCACTGGTAGTGTAGCAAATATCAACTCTCCATCGCCCACATTAAGGGAAATTAAAGAAATTGGACAGAAGTACAAGTAATGCTTTCAAAGCAAACAGGGGTGTATTTAAGGAAACTCAAATATCCTGTGTTGAATGACCTTGAATACAATTCATAAATATGAACAAAATAGATGAATTATGTTGTTTTAGTTGCCATTATGTTGTTCTACTTTTAGCTACACTAGCACTCTCACCTCTGTTGCACTTTGAGTTTAGTGCGTTAATAAGCCAATGTTAGCATGATTACACGCTAAACAAAGATGACAAACACAGTAACCATTATACTTGCTACACATTAGCATTTTGCACTGTCACTGTGTGAGTGTGCGCATGTTAGTATGCTAACGTTTGCATTTAGCTCATAGGATTGCTGAGCCTTAGTAGAACCTCAGAGCTGCTACCATAGAGTCTGTAGACTCTCATTCTGGTTAAATGACTTTATTGATTGACTAACTGGATAATATTACGCTGTTTTACTTGTTACTGTAATGCATTTGAGGTGGAAAATATTGATTAAAGGAACATTATCAATAACTCTATCCCTAACCCTAATCCTAAATTATTTGTTTGTGTGTGTTTTTGCTTGCAACAAGCTGTGTAACTGTCAAATAACAGTCAGTGGTGGAGAGACCTCTTGATGTGAGGAACAGGTGCATTTTTTACCTAGTTCTCATAAGCTATGCTAATGAGCAACACCCCTAAGGAAATTGAATATTGAACTGTTCCTCCATTAGGATGTATGAGTCTCTGTTGTGTGTGTGTGTGTGTGTGTGTGTGTGTGTGTGTGTGTGTGTGTGTGTGTGTGTGTGTGTGTGTGTGCGTGCGTTTATTAAACCTCTTGGGGACCCTTTCCGTTATAAACACATAGTGTCATTTCTGAGGTCCTGGTTAAAGTTGGGGGTAAATTGAGGTTAGGTTATGGTTATGCCGAATGACGTGCCTGCCGATTACCGATCAATATTCCTGCTGCAAAGTTGGCCTCTTAATGACAACACAGGAATAAAGATAGAGATTATAGAGGCAGACTAAAGACTAAAATACTACTACAGGAATAAATGCATTTGAAGAGTTTACCACATTGGTATGTCTGAAAAAGTGAGGTCGTCTTATATTTGGAGAGACAATGGCAACAGAGTAGAAAGAATGAATAGGTGAGTAGGAGGTTGACAGAGACGGATAGGGAACAGTGGAAGATGTGCAGATGGAGGGAAGGGAGAGCTGAACAGTGTTGAGGGATCAAAAAGGAGTTGTGGAAAAGTGAGAGTTATTCAAAGTTGAGAGGGAGAGATGTAGTGAGGGTGGAGGAGGAGGGGGAGGAGACAGATGGAGAGAGCCAAGGAGAAAGAGTTTGGTGAGGATGATGAAAGACAAAGACAAACTAGTCAGAAAGTTACAGAGTTGGGGAGAGTCTGTGGATTGGGTCGAAAGTTCAAACTGCTACATCCCACTGTCACTGTATGGAAGCCGATTGCTGTCCAGAAAAAAATAAGGATTAAATTAAATAACAAGAATGTAGATACAAAATTACAGTAAAAAGTAACTTTTTAAAATTGTCTCCTAATTTGACAAAGAAAGTCAAAATCCATTATCATATAATTATGACTTAACAATTATGTATCAAGTCAAAATGTAGGCTTACAGGCAAATCACTGGTAGAATATAACCTATGTCACACCTGAAACACCTGCACCCGTTGCTTTCTATGTAAGCCTGTTTATCAGCTGTGCTTCTCATCATCATTACGCATTGAGGTCCAAGAAGTCATAAAAATGCACCACTGTCCTATTACCCAGCATTGGCTTTTATTAAGTCTTTAGAAAAGTAGCAATTTTATCATATTGCTACCCAGATCATTACATGACTATTCTGTATGTATGATGTGTGACTTGGCTGATTTGTGGTTCACTTTATGATTTATTACTTCTGGTAAGTCTGTCTTATTATCTTAAAATTTTGATTAACGCAGTCTGATTTTGATGTATGTTTACATTTCATCACTTTTTTTCTCTGGCAGAAATATGCTTCCCTACATCTGAAATGTGAGAAATAAACGAGTGCAATTTAAAATATGTATTTACTCGTATCACCTGAACTTGTTATTTTTAATCAAAAGTACAAACTGAGGCAGGTTTCATAAGCTGAAAATACAATTGAGATTTGATTCCACAACTCATAAAAGAGAAGTTGTTTTAAACTTTGAGCTGGCTCCACAATGAGGCCTGACTCAAACGTTACAGACTTTACAGAACTTGACTGAGAGACTGAATGACAAAAGGGAGAGAAGATGGGATGTCAGATAAACACAGGAGGAGGACGATGGGAGCAAAAGACAGGGAGAGAAAGGATGATTGAATCATAGAGAAGAATCCATTACTAAAGCCATCATGGGGAATGGATGGACAGGCAACTCGAATAGAAGATTGATAAACAACATGGATGATGCAGGGCATCAAACCTAGCTTCTGCAACCTGCGGGGGAAGTGACAGCAGCAATGGTAACCATTACAAAGGGATTATAGATCCCTTAATGATATGACCCTCACTCAATGAGAGAGAGCAGTATGAGACCAGATCAAAGAGACCAGGAACAGTACATGTGGTTGAACATTTGATATGGAAGAGATGTAGCACTGATGGGAGCTGAGCCCAATCACTGCAGAAAACATCCTGTTGTTTGTTGTTTCTGATTCATTGAAATAATGTAAAATACTAATGAAGGTAGAATTAAAATATAATATTGTAAAAATGCAACTGGAAAAGAAGTATAACCAAAAGCTAGTCCTTCTTTAAGTGATGGCCAACAACCATTCTGCAAGGGTTAGTGCTGACTGCCAGTTGAGACAGGCTTAAGTGCAACAGTGGAGCAGGGGGCAGTTGTTAGTTACGCTGCCCAACACCTTGCCGATGCATGGGGGTAATAGTAATTATTTTATGGTATTAGGAAGGTTATTTGGGTATTTACTTTATAGTAAGAGGAAAAGTAGATTTGTAGCTCAACAGTACTTTAAGAAGCAGTGAAGCTAAGCGTTACGTCCTTTATGATAGGTACAGTAGTCAGTTTGCTTCTTCATACTTCTGATTTGTTCAGAGAATCTAATAGGTCTGGTGTTGTGCCCACTGACAGCTGTTTACACTGCAAAATATATCTACCAATCAAGGTTTTGCAATAAATGGTGAAGGCATCTTCCTCCAATGTAAGCTCGCTACCTAGGTTCATCCATGAAAGACAAACATTACAACAAAACAAATTGGCACATCACAATCAGGGTGAAAATGTTGCCCTTAATAACAGCTACCGAAGCTTCCATGTCAAGTAAAAATGACGTTGGTGGTACAAATTTGTCAGTCGCTAGTCATTACTTAGCACAACAATAAAACCCCTCCTCCAACCCTGCTCCCTAATGACACACTGGTTAACATGACCAAGGCTAGATGAGGTAGCAGTAAGGTTTTCTGAGAAATGTGGCCGTTCCGAGAAACCTTCATTCTGACTCATACTGTGTCCCAACAGCGTCAGATAGCAGCGTCAGACACCCACACAGTTGAACAAATACTTGCCCCCACTGATCACACCCATTGTGTCATTTTTAAATGCATTAATGGATTACTTAATCAAAGAGCTGGCTTAGTAAAACAAAAATGACCGTACATTTCTTTGTGGGACTTCTAGTAACTCATTTCACTGACACGTGTCACAACCCATGATAAAAAAATGGATTTTTGTTGATGTGGCTATGTCACTCAACCCTGATAAAGTGGATTCACTGACTCTTGTACAGTTGATCAACACTACACCAGGATTGTCTATGAAGCCCCTGACCCGTGTCAAATCTAGCTATCATACAATACAGTGTACAACAAAATAGTGACAGCAGGTAATAAAATGACCAACGCAGAATGTAGCCTATAATGTCATGAACTGGTGAGTCATGAAATTACCAAAATATCTGAATAGGTTATGCTGTTCTACAGACAGACATGTATCCAGCCTCAGACATAAATGACAAGCAAGTAATGTACCCGCCAGTCATCCAGCCAGTCATCCAGCCAGTCAGCCATGTATGAGGCTTGAGTGCTGTTGTGTATTTGTGTAGAGCTCAGTGACTATTGGCGAGCTGTCAGTGGCTGTAACACAGATCCTGACGTGTAGCAGCCCTCTAAGACCTCCCCTGGAGTCTGTCAAGAGGAAGAAGGGGAAAGAATGTGTGTGTGTGTGTGTGTGTGTGTGTGTGTGTGTGTGTGTGTGTGTGTGTGTTTCAGTTCATGTGTCTGTCTGAGTCTGCAGGTGGTAGGAAGGTGTGGGTATAGATCAATAATAATCAGCTGCAGCAGAACTGGAAGTTCACCCAATAGTGACTCACCTCCAACAAACACACTCAAATGTGCACACATACATGCACAGCGCTCAAAAAGCAATCCATACACCTTGTGACACTTGTGTTGTGTAGCCCAAAGTACAGTGACAGCCCTAAACCAAATGCGATACACACACACACACACACACACAAAACAACCCCAAACAAAAGCGCTTACTCACGCTCAAAAAGTACCAACTAAAAAAAATGCATGCGTTTAATTTCATCGATTTTCTATACACCTCTACACCCTCATCCCTCTCTCTCCTCTCCTCCTCACCCCTAACCTTCAGATCCAGCCCCACCCATTCTCCACCCGTTCTCTTGTCCTTTACCTCTTTGAAGTAGTCTTGATGATGTCAGAGACTTTCTGTATGTAGTCAGTTGCGAGCACCACGATCTCTTCGTCTTCTGAGAAGCTGTCGTGGAAGATTCTGTCCAGCAGGCGTTTCCAGTGAAGCTTTGGTGTGAATGATACTGTGTTAGATTTTTAAAGAGTCATGCAGTTTATCTTCCTAAAAAACATCTATTTATTTTCTTTCATTTAATTGTTAAATACACAATAGTTTTACTTTTTTGTACAGCTGGCCTGTGTGTGTTTATTTAAAAAAAAGAAAGAAAGAAAAAAAAATGTCAAACATGTTAATGTATTCTTCATATTATATAACATGTTCAACTGGACCATAAAATAGTGATTGTCAACATCTTTTTTCCATAAGATTAATCACACATGTATTAATGACTGAAGGGGAATTCATGAATGTGAATTGGTGTAGAAACTAATTATGAGTCAGAATATGAGCACTGTGTGAGGGTTAAAGGCTTGGATTATTGTATTTTCTTACTGTCAACAAAACCTATAAAAAGATTCTCAATACTTAATTATTTCCCTGCCCTGTCTGTGGCTCCCAGCTTAATTTCCCCTTTCATCTATATGTGTCTATTTCTTCTCTTCTTGGTCTATTTGCTCTTCCTGAGGTTAAATCTTGAAAAAAACCACTTCCAAATATATAGTTTCATTTTTGATAATGTCATCTTTGAAAAAAGCTAGCCAGTGTAGTTTTCAGCTAATGTTACTCAAACCGGAGTAAATTGTGCGTTTGTTTGGGACTAGTTTGAGCTGTGGATGAATACACATGTGTTGCTTTCGTGAGTATTTACAGCAGCAGGACAGTGTTTGTGGGATTAAGTGAACATAAACTGCAGTCACGCTGAATCATAATGAAGGAAAATGTCACCCAGTGCAGTGTGGAGCTGTACGGCACAGAGGAATAATATATATGACTTAGGATACACAAACAATACATGTTAGGACCAATTAAGTGTTGGTTTAGGTCTTTTCATGGGAAAATATAGACCATCGCCTGACATACATTTACACAGTATGTCACACTGCATAAACTTTACGCATAATATCATTTGTAAAGTCTGTAAAACTCATGATATAAAGTTATGTTCTGCTACTCATGCTGACAACACTAATAGGCATAACATTAAGTACATTGCACATGCTTGGTAGACACACACAGGTGTTGTCACTTTGCCTGATTAGACTTCAGCATACAGTAGCTCCAACCTGTGCGGATATCTAATTAATCTGAATATGTGACATCTGTGTGACATCTGTGTGACTGTGCAGCGCCTGGAACTGCTATTCATTAGTTCTGCCTCAGACATTATGTCCTACATTTAGATATATATTTTTCCCAATACAGCACAAATATCTACACTACACTACAGTGATAGGACACTCTGAGCCTTGGTAATGCAAAATGTATAGATAGTGCCAAACCCCATTTTCATTGATTTTATCAGCCTGATTTTTCTTCTGATAGTTTTGTATCAGCCAGCATGAAACACCATTCTGATAGATATCATGGTGTACTGTCATGTTTTCAGGAAATGGATGGATGGATGGATGGATGGATCTTTTCTATTTTAAAGCTCCAGGTTTACACACAGTAAAGAGATTGACTGGGTTATTTTAACTGGAGAAAAAATTAGAGATTTGATGTTTATAAACCAAGATCTCAAGTATTTTTCTTTGATTTTGTAGTGAATTGACTGATTCTTATCTTTCACTTATACTTTTTCACTGATTTTGGTTTGAGTTATCATTCTGAGATTAAAAAGTACGTCTCTTGATGCAAATTGCGTCCCACGTGTGCAAAGGATTACAGTAAAACCACCAGGGGTTTTTACAAGGGCTGCATTTGTACTCCAGATCCAATTTAAATCAAATAATGAGCAGCAGCACAGTGAAGCTGTTTAGCACTGTCCTGTCTTTCTCTTCTTTCCGCGTCCTCCTTTTTTCTTGTCAGTGTGACCCCTTTCATTCACACTCATATTTAAACATGTTTCCTTTTCTTTCCTTTTTCTGTTTTCTTGGCTGTATGACTAAAAATCACACTCTATCTTTTTTCCCTCCATTCCTCATCCATCCCTCCCTCAACCATGAAACATCTTGAGGATTCTCTGTCAGTGTTCCTGCAGCTTCAGGGGAGAGCCTCCTCCTCCTCCTCCTCCTCCTCCTCCTTTTTCTTTCTCTTTCTCTTTCTCTCCCTCTGTTATCTGCAGTGTCTTCCTCTCTTCCCTCCCTCAATAATTTCCAGCACCCCCCAATGTCTCCTCATTTTCTCCTTTTCTCTCAACCTACTTCTTTCATTTCGTCCCTCAATCTCCCCCGTCTGCAGGGCTGACATCTTTTGTGAGACACTTAGGCCTCTCTATATATATATGTATGTGTGTGTGTGTGTGTGTGTGTGTGTGTGTGTGTGTGTGTGTGTGCGTGCGTTTAGCTTCACCACTCCCTCTTTCCCCAAACACACACCCTCCCCTAGTGTGCTCGCCACACTACTTAAAATGCTCAGTTGGAGTTCAAATCTCAACCCATCACGTCTGCTTCCACCAAAAATGGATGTGCTTGTACTTGTAAATGATGTGTGTGTGTGTGTGTGTGTGTGTGTGTGTGTGTGTGTGTGTGTGTGTGTGTGAGAGAGTGAGTGTGTGTGTGTGTGTGTGTGTGTGTGTGTGTGTGTGTGTGTGTGTGTAGTACTCACATCGGGAGCGATTCGCTGTAGCTGCCTGAGGGTGATGCGGTTATACATGGTGCTGATGTCCTTTCTTTGGTCATCATATTCTGATACAGTGATCTGGAGAGAGAGGAGATTTTTACTCAACACTGCACACACACACACACACACACACACACACACACACACACACACACACACACACACACACAAGGGCAGACACGCAACCAGCTCACATTGGCCAGACGGGTCTCCAGCTGTATAATCTCCTTGGACTTCTGCGTGGCATTGTGAGCTCCCAGCATGCTCAGCAAGCGTTCCATCAGGGCCTTGTACGCTGCCAAGATCTGAGAGGCAAAATGACATCAACGCTAATAGACAGGAGGAGCTGCGACATCATCAGTAATGGCCGGTGACAGGATGACATGTGGTGAAGTGGACAGGATAACAAAAGCACAGTGGGTGACAGAGGAAAACAGGTGGATTGATGAAGACCGGTCAATGTGACAGATGGGGGAAGAGAGGAGTGAGAGAAAAGAGAGGGAAGAAGAGGATGATGTCAAACAGGGAGTGAGAGAAGAAGGGAGGAAAAAGAGGAAAGCATGATGGGAAGGAGGGAAAGAATGAGAGGAGTGAGGTGGAGTGAAGGAAGGAGTCAAAGAAGAAGCATTCTTACCTTCACACTGTCCTCATCCTGGCCCAGGTAGAGGCTTCTTTCAGGCAGTGTGAGCCCCTCCTGATCAATCTACACACACGCACACACACAAACTATTATTATAATTAATATTTTATGGTACGTGATCACATATGTTGTGCTAAGCTGCCAACAGATGGACTTTCGAAGGTTAGTTAATGTAATAATGATCGACAATGAGGCCAATAATTACAAGCCATTAAACATATGCTAAAAATGTGAATTAATCATTAAATTCAATGAATAAATCATATCCACACATTTTGCATGTTGGACTGACGTTCATCTTTTATTAAATCTTTAATGTCAGTGTTGTTCAGTGAAAATTTAAGCATCTCCCCACATGTGTTGATGTAGTATTATGAGATAAACTGAAGGATTATGTATTCTTTTATGGGTTGAGGAAACTACTCAGGATTTTTAAGCTGAACAAACAACTATAAAGCCACTTTGATTATCTGAAAAAGACATTGTCACAAAGCTGAAAGCAGGACTGCTTCTCTCAACTCATTAAAAATTGACATACATGGTTTTCACAGGCTAGTGACAATATTAGATGCTTGTGCCTGACAGCTTTTAATGTGTCTGTCAGTCAGAAAACCTCAAAATAAACTTCCTCTAAAACAAAATATTATAAACTCAAGGTTCACTTACTAGCTTTTTCTGGAGCTTTCAACCATATCGCACAAGCTTTTTCAGCAAATGGAACTGGCTCAGGTGTCTTAACTATACACTGTAGCTATATAATGAGGTGTAACCTATGGGTGTAACGTCACCTGCTCTTTTTCACTGTAACTGTTTTGAAGCCAAGAGTTGCAACTTACGGTCAGTGCCATCTTTTCTAATTGGAGCCAGGGGCTTCCAAATAAGCAATGCGGTTCTTTGGCTTTCACACTCTGGAAACATGCCCTGCGACCTCAAAACCAAGCTAACATTAAGCTTATTGAAATATTACGACGATAGTCCAACTCAGTGCGAGTGCCAGGGAAAGCGCCAGGTGAACTAACTGTCAGTCAACGCACACACATCAGACATCAAGGCTATTATAAGTCTTCAAATCTTATTAATGGAGCAATAATTTACATAATGACCACCAGCATACTTATCAGGAGGCCTGTATTTAGCAATTTTGACCAGAATGACTCGTTGAAATCTAATTGAATGACTGAAAAAGGCTGTGAGATATGGTCAAAAGAACCAGAAAGAGATAAAAAGAACCTTCTAATTTAGAATATTTTTACCACAGAAATGTGTTTTTAAGGTTAAGAATGAAACTCCATCCTCAGGTTCAGTCCCATTAATTTAATCAACCTCAAAGAATGTCATAGGTCTTTGACTGTGCAGTATCTGACCATTTTTAAGATTTCTAGGAAAACACACACATAGCTACAGAAACTCTAATACACTCATGGTCTTATAAACACGTCATGTTCTCACAAATGTGCTCTCTCACCCTGATGGCGTTCCTGGAGGAGTTTTTGTCATCCACGTTGACAGTGAGGGAGAAGAACACGGCGGTGCTGTACACCCCCTGGGTCCTGTACAGCAGTTCATTGAAGTCCGGCCTCTGTGGAGCGCCCTCTCTCTCCCACCCAGCAGCACTGGGGGGAGCCCATACCAGGTCCCACCCCCCACAGCTGTCTATCACCTCCGTCATAGGTTCAGAGCCCAGCTTGTCGATCTCCTGGATGTTGATGCACGATCGGTAGAACTCCTTGACCTTACGTTCTGCTGAGTCGGGCCCACGCCTCCGTATTGGCTCCAGCAAGAGGCGCTGTAGTTTCTCCTCATTGTGCTCCCCAATGGCGGTGATGATGCCATAGCTGAGCTTGTCCTCAGGGATACCATGGCGCCTCAGCCAGCCACCACAAGCAAAGGAGTAGAAGTCTTGGCAGGGCTGGATGGTTGGGTCAATATTGGACTGAACGAAGCGTGCCGCCCGCAGCAGGGAGCGTTTGCGTTGGCAGTCCTGTCTGCACTGCGGGTCCTGCTGGGCCTCCAAGGAAATGTATTTGAGTGCCAGCATGCTGCCCAAGATGACGCACATGCCGGCTGCAAAGACCAGAGCAGAGAGGAGGCAAATCTCTCTCCGACTCCATCGGGGAAGCCCACCGCTACTGCTGGTGTTGCTTTGATCTTTGTTTCGACTGTTCGACCAGGTCCCTCCTCGACTACGACCCACGTGACGATCCAGACTGCCACCCAGGTGAAGGGTCATACCGTTGCTCAAGATATCACTGCTGTAGCGACCGCCGTATTTCACTTCCTGAAACTCATCATAGTGGGCAGTTAGTGAATATGTCTTCTCCATGGCAATGGGCTGTTATGAATGAGACATCAATAGCAGAAAACTGCAAAGAGGAAAAGGGACTAAAAATGACTTATTTCTGTGTTCAGACTACAACCATGACTACTCCTACTGAGACAAAGAGAAGGCACAGACTTCAGGGCAAAACAGTGATTTGATGTCAAAGCCCCGTTGGCCTTCTTCAGGCAAAGTCCCCTTTGTTCTTTTCAAATCACAAGCCGGCAGGGTGAGGGGCTCCCATTCTGCATGAGGAATCTCTTGGGTCCTGCTCTCTCTCTCTCATCCTCTTTCTCTCCACTCCCTTTCCATTTGTTCTCTTCTCCTCCCTCTCTCCAACCAGTTACAGGTCACCTGTCGATAAAAATAGAAATGAGATAGGAGAGGGCTGTAAGACGAGCAAGAGATAGGAAATTGAATCCACGATGACAACAGCACAGAATGACAAAATAGTGTCCGTTGTGGCACATTTTCCTACTTTGTCTTGTACTGTTGTTTGTTGGCTAAAGCTGTTGGATTGATTGGTGATAGTCATCCCTCAGGGAGACAACGTCCCCGGGTGACTCACAGCTTTGGATGGATCAGTGAGACAAGAGCAAACAGTTGAGCATCAGCTGGGCATGAAGAGGTATAGTCATAACTTAGTGTGTGTCAGTCCAAAATTGATCTAAAACTTTTTTATTATTACAGAAAGATAGGGGGGTGCAATTTATGTCTGCTGTCTCAACACACTGAAGACACACAAACACACCTACACATCAGCTGATCCTCCGAGCAGATTCTGAGGGAATAACAAGCTATCACACTACAAACAGATGCCAAAATTTAAATCACATTCGCAAGTGTTCCCATTTAAACTGAGGTTAAATACATTTTTCGACACAAAGGCTGACAACAAACTGCATTCACAGCATGTACGCGGATTTGTGCAGTGGCAGCCCAGACATACACACACACCCACATCCAAAATATTTTATAGATGTTTTCTACTGCTGATATATTCTACATAATGCCTGTAGGAAATATCACACGCCTTTAGACAGAGAGACTGACTGATAAATTGTTTTTTGGATGCTGTTCCAATGTGAGTTTACAAACCCTTCTGTGTGTGTGTGTGTGTGTGTGTGTGTGTGTTTTCAGCGGCTCTGTGCAGTGAGCTTGCTGAGAGCTGTGAAGGCGATCTGTGAAAATTGATCCCTGTTATCTCCTCTGAGAATAGCAAACTTCAGCACTGATGTCTTTAACGAGCTTCCCCTCGCTTTATGGGAGTGCTGTATGTAGATAAGAGGGAGAGGAGAC